>NC_044037.1:274579171-275179171 GCF_901765095.1 Microcaecilia unicolor | reverse complement strand
CCTGATACCAAATACATTCAATGTAATTATCAGGCACAACAAATAATCAAAAGGGTGATAATGCATAATTAACATTTTTATACTTCTATAGTAATGTGTCTAATAGATAAGTATGCAACATTGAATTAATTTTTTTATGCTGTGGCGTTCTACTAATGAAAACAGGTTCATAACACAACATCTCTATGGTGGTTGTGAAAGATAGGGTCTTAAATAACTGATAAGGGTTATTTCTTTGTGTTCGCTCTCATTTGTAGTGGCGATGCCCCCTGAATTCATGTAACGGATATAAAGGGCAATGTGATCTGTGGAGAAGCTAAGCGCCAGATGTATTGAAACAGCCTATTAAATTAAAATTGGAAGCATCTTACATGGTGAAATAAGCTACTTTGACCTTGATTCCGAAAATTTCCTGAGTCATGTTAATGGGCTGGAGATTTAGACAAATTCTACTTGCAGCATTTTTTTTAGAAACAAAGATATGTTCGTTAATGTGAGAGGCATTCCTCTCTGCTCACAAAGAGAGATGTAATCAATTGTATAATATATAGTAACATAGTAGATGACGGCAGAAAAAGACCTGCATGGTCCATCCAGTCTGCCCAAGACAAACTCATATGTGTATACCTTACCTTGAATTTGTACCTGTCCTTTTCAGGGCACAGACCGTACAAGTCTGCCCTCCCCTATCCTCGCCTCCCAACCACCACCCCCTCTTCCCCCCACCTGTTCCGCCACCCAATTTCAGCTAAGCTTCTGAGGATCCATTCCTTCTCAACAGGATTCCTCTATGCATATCCCACGCATGTTTGAACTCCGTTACCGTTTTCATCTCCACCACCTCCCGCGGGAGGGCATTCCAAGCGTCTACCACCCTCTCCGTGAAAAAATACTTCCTGACATCTTTCCTGAGTCTGCCCCCCTTCAATCTCATTTCATGTCCTCTCGTTCTACCGCCTTCCCATCTCCGGAAAAGATTCGTTTGCGGATTAATACCTTTCAAATATTTGAACGTCTGTATCATATCACCCCTGTTCCTCCTTTCCTCCAGGGTGTACATGTTCAGGTCAGCAAGCCTCTCTTCATACGTCTTGGAACGTAAATCCCATACCATCCTCGTAGCTTTTCTTTGCATAATGTTTTTCATGCTTCTCTTGTTTGGAAGTGTTGAGGCCTGTGGCTTTTATGCCATGTTAATTCAGTTTATTATTTAAAGGGTTCTATTGAGTGGTGGTAGTTGTGGTGATGGGGAGGAGGGGGGGGGGGGGCGATCTCAGCAACAGAAATTGTAATCACCCAACAACATGGTTAAGTGTAGTGAGCGGCCTATTACTAGCAACATCTAGCCAAATTAAAAGGATTCATGCAGTTCCTGAAAATATGACAATAGGGAATCTGCATACACCGACTCGATTACAAGTGCTGTATTATCTGAAACTAGCCTGGGTTGCATTCATTCCCCTTACCCCCAAATAACCAGCTGCTGCTGTGACAGCTGGGCTGGTGGCAGCAGTACCTTCCAAGAAGCGTCAAGATATTAATTTGTATTTACAACAAATTCAGATCTCCCCCCAGCTCTCGTTCACAGGCTGAGGCATGGTCAGTAGGGTAATCCATTCATTTAGATCAGAGAATTTAGGCTGGTGTGAAAGAAAATGACGATGAGTTTCTGCAATTGCATTTTAATACATAGGAACATGCGCATAAGGGTGACTGTGCTCTTATAATTGTCGATTACAGGGGTTCTCGACCAAGTCCTTGGGACATGCCTAGCCAGTCAGGATTTCAGGATACTCACAACGAATATGCATTAGATAGATTTGCATACAATGGAGGTAGTGCATGCACATTTATCTCATGCATGTTCATTGTGGACATCCTGAAACCCTCACTGGCTAGGCGTGTCCCAAGGACTGGGTTGAGAACCTCTGGGGTAGTACTATCATGAGTGTGCATTCAGTAGTACCACAAAGAAAATGTTTCAAGATAATATTACAAGTATTAGCCAAGGTTACTATTGTTATGTAATAAGACTGTGAGTCATGAAGCAACTGGAGTGAAAAAAGTATTTGTGTGTCTATATTTATTTTTAACCCCTTTTTCTAAACAATGTGTGTGCCCCGCTTACAGCATTAGTAGAATTCAGGTACAGTAAGCCATTTCTCCATCACGGTAGTTCTCATGGTTTCGTCTGTTGCGACACACCTGACAGACAACATTCATGTATGTGACATAGAGGGGCATAATCGAACGGCGCTGGCCAAATTGCCGGCCGGCCATCTTCGGGGTCGGCACCGTAAGCGAGCGGAGCCAAGCATATTTTTGAACTATGCTTGGCGCCAGCCAAATCTCTCGCCGGGTTTAGAGGAGATGGCCGGCTTCGTTTTTCAAACAGCACCACGGGCCTTTAAAAATGGAACACAGTTCTTTAATGAATGAGCCTTGACAAAAAGACCCACAGTCCTTTAATGAATGAGCCTTGACAAAAAGCCATAATGGAAACCGGGCCCGGCCATCTCAAACCCGACGAAATGCAAGGCATTTGGCCGTGGGAGGAGCCAGCATTTCTAGTGCACTGGCCCCCCTGACATGCCAGGACACCAACCGGGCACCCTAGGGGGCACTTAAAATTTTTTTTAAAAAACCACAAAAATAGCTTCCAGGTGCATAGCACCCTTACCTTGTGTGCTGAGCCCCCCAAATCCCCTCCCAAAATCCACTCGCCACAACTCTACACCATTACCATAGCCCTAAGGGATGAAGGGGGCACCTACATGTGGGTACAGTGGGTTTGGGTTTTTTTTGGAGGGCTTTACATTAACCACCACAAGTGGAACAGGTAGGGGGGAATGGGCCTGGGTCCACCTGCCTGAAGGGCACTGCACCCACTAAAAACTGTTCCAGGTACCTGCATACTGCTGTCAAGGAGCTGGGTATGACATTTCAGGCTGGCACACAGGCTGGCAAAAAAAGTTTTATTTTTTATTTTTTGGTTGGGAGGGGGTTGGTGACCACTTGGGGAGTAAGGGGAGGTCATCTGGTCAGTTGGGGCACTTTTTCCAAACCTGGTCCTAAAAATAAATGGACCAAGTCCAGCCAGCGAAATGCTTGTTCGAACCGGCCTCTTTTTTTCCATTATAAGGCGAAGCCGGCCATCTCGTACCCACGCCCCCGCCCCGCCCCTCGTCCCGCCTTCACTACCCTACCAACATGCCCCCTTGAAGGTTGGCCAGCTCCGCGACAAAACAGCAGTTGAAGCTGGCCAAAATCGGCTTTCGATAATACCGATTTGGCTGGGATCAGGAGATCGCCGGCGATCTCCTGATTTGTGTCGGAAGATCACCGGTGATCCCTTTCGAAAAATAAGCCTGATACTGAACACTAAAAAACAACAGCTGAACAAAGCATGCCTAAATATTTCATTGTTTAACTGTAAGTTTAATATGAATTTGCCTGTCCCATATCAAAAACCGTATGCAACACATCAGTCCCAGATATCTCACTTGCCAATACAAGAAAAATAAATTCTAGCGTCAACTCAGTAAGAAACACAAAATCTCTCCACTGTCAGATACTGTGAAGCAACACAAAAACTTGCAAATATGCTACTCAGAATCTACGGACAGCAGGCCTGCAACTTTTTCAGTTGGGAGTGAAGGCAGCAGTTATTATTGGGGGTAGGGGGAAGCAGAACTAGGAACAAGTTATGGGGATTTCAAGAACCTGACTCCGAAGATTGTTGGTCTTCCCAGCTTGCAGGCTCTGATGTTGTAAAGGAAACATAGGCTTGCTGTCTACACCAATTTTTTGTCACACGCCTCCCACCTCTTGGGGACACACCAGCATGTCCCAGCATGCTGGTTGAGAACCACTGCTCCAGCACTTACAATCTAAAAGGTCCAGCATTAAGGCCACAATGCCATACTTTGAATTGTTATTTGAATATTTTTACTGCTATAATTGTCTATTGGTCGTGTTTGATCTATTCTTACTGTACACTGCCTTGAGTGAATTCCTTCAAAAAGGCATTAAATAAATCCTAATGCATAAATAAATAAATAAATAAATAAATAAATAAATAAATAAATAAAATAAACTGTTTGGTCACCCAGTAAAAGAAATCAATCAGATTTGTCTGATAACACCTGCCTCTAGTGAAATCATTATGCTTCGGGTCCTGCAGTCCATTCAATTCGAGAAACTTCACAATCTTCCACTTTAGAAGCGTTTCCATTAGTTTACTCACCACCGAGGTCAGACTGACAGGTCTATAATTCTCAACCTCCTCCTTACTTCTGCTCCTGTGCAGAGAGACCACGTCCGCTCTTCTTCAGTCCTCGGGGACCACTTCACATTCTAAGGAAACATTGAAAAGGTCAGACAGAGGAGCCGCCAGAACATTTCTGAGTTCCTTGAGTACCCTCAAATTTATCCCATCAGGTCCCACCGCTTTGTCTACTTTTAGTAAAGCTAGCTCCTCACAAACACAGTTTTCTGAGAATCGGTCCTGAACTACCACAAATCCATCCCCATTAGCATTTGTTTTTGCGGTCCTACCCCTGGCCTTTCATCCGTGAACAAAGAACAGAAATAATTGTTAAGCAGTTCAGCTTTATCTTTATCAACTTCTACATGCTCCACCCCTACTACTACTATTACTACTATTTAGCATTTCTATAGCGCTACAAGGCGTACGCAGCGCTGCACAAACATAGAAGAAAGACAGTCCCTGCTTAAAGAGCTTACAATCTAATAGACAAAAAATAAAGTAAGCAAATCAAATCAATTAATGTGTACAGGAAGGAGGAGAGGAGGGTAGGTGGAGGCGAGTGGTTACAAGTGGTTACGAGTCAAAAGCAATGTTAAAGAGGTGGGCTTTCAGTCTAGATTTAAAGGTGGCCAAGGATGGGGCAAGACATAGTGGCTCAGGAAGTTTATTCCAGGCGTAGGGTGCAGCGAGACAGAAGGCGTGAAGTCTGGAGTTGGCAGTAGTGGAGAAGGGAACAGATAAGAAGGATTTATCCATGGAATGGAGTGCAAGGGAAGGGGTGTAGGGAAGGACGAGTGTGGAGAGATACTGGGGAGCAGCAGAGTGAATACATTTATAGGTTAGTAGAAGAAGTTTGAACAGGATGCGAAAACGGATAGGGAGCCAGTGAAGCGAGGAGAGGGGTAGTATGAGTAAAGCGACTCTGGTGGAAGATGATACGGGCAGCAGAGTTTTGAACCGATTGGAAAGGGGAGAGGTGACTAAGTGGGAGGCCAGCAAGAAGCAGATTGCAGTAGTCTAAACGAGAGGTGACAAGGGTGTGGATGAGGGTTTTGGTACAGTGCTCGGAAAGAAAGGGGTGGATTTTATGGATGTTGTAAAGAAAGAAACGACAGGTCTTGGCGATCTGCTGGATATGAGCAGAGAAGGAGAGAGAAGAGTCAAAGGTGACCCCAAGGTTTCGAGCTGAGAAGACAGGGAGAATGAGAAAGCCATCTACAGAAATAGAAAACGGAGCCTCACAATGCTATTATGGCACTTTCTCCTGTCACTTACATATCTAAAAAAAATGTATTGTCTCCCAATTTTACCATATCGGCTATATTTCCTTCCATTTGTCTCTTTGCTTTCCTGACAGTTTTTCCAGCTTTTCTTAGCTTTTCCAGATATTTATGCCTGTCATCCTCTTTCTGAGGCATCTTGTAACATTTGAAGGCTAACCTTCTTTCCCTTACCTTTTCAGCTACTATATTTGAGAATCAGAGTGGCCTTCTTTTCCTTTTAACATAATGTACTTTTCTATCATAAAGGTTTGTCACCTGTAACATAGCTTCTTTCACTTTTGCTCACTGATGTTCTACTTCCTTCAGCTGTTCCCATCCAACTAACTCTTCCTCCAGAAATTTCCCCATTAGTTCTTTTGAAATCTAGTACCTTCAGTCTTGAATATGCCCTCTCCTCCTGTGTCATACTATTGAACCACACCATTCAGTGATCGCTAGATGCCAACTGATCTCCCACTGTAACATCAGAAACATTCCCCCCATTTGTAATCACCAGGTCCTGCTTTGGTTCTGTTACCCACTGCTGGAACTATTCTTCCTGTAGAGAATCCAAGATCCCTGTGCTTCTAGATGACCCCTCAGCAGGGACTCTCCAATCGGCATCTAGCATATTAAAATCATCTATCAGTAGTACTTCCCCTTTCCTAGCTATCTTGTGAATGTCTTCAATTAAGTCTCTGTCCATTTCTGCTGACTGTGAAGATGACCCTATTTTCCTACCCTGTCCTTCCTGAATAGATTATAGCCAGGTATAACTATTTCCCAATCATGGGTTTCCGTGAGCCACGTCTCTGTGACCGCCACTAAATCCAAGTTGGCTTCTATCATTGTAGCCTCTAGATCTAGAAATTTGATTCCCATACTACGGGAATTGGTACACAAAGCTTTAAAGATGTTACTCTTTTATCCCCTTTCTATGAAGGTATTTGATGTCTTTCCTTCCTGAGGGTTATTAGATGACTGCTCAACATGGGAGAGAAGTTGATTGAAAACAAATTTTTCCAGAACTTTTGATAAGAAACAAAGGTTAGAAATTGGCCTATAGCTAGCTGGTAATGAAGGATCATAAGAACGTGAGAACAGTCATTCTGAGTCAGACCAATGGTGTTAAACCCAGATACGCTAACTGCTGTTACTACATCCTCCAGCAGCGAGTTCCAGAGCTTAACTGTTCTTTGAGTGAAAAAATATTTCCTCCTATTTGTTTTAAAAATATTTCCATGTAATTTCATTGCATGTCCCCTGGTCTTTGTACTTTTTGAAAGAGTAAAAACCGATTCACTTCTACCCTTTCTACACCAATCCAGGGCCACCAAGAGGGGGGGCAGGGGGGACAAAATTCCCCGGGCCCGGGCCTCCAAGGGGGGCCCAGCGCCAAAGTCCCACCCGCCCGCCCTTGGTCCGTCGTCGACCATCTGCCACCGGGCCGGGCCCCCTGCATTGAAATCACAGCACTTCTCACCTCCGTGTGAAAGCGCTGCAGGCAGCAGCAGATCGCCTCCCTTCGGGCCTCCTTCCCTCCCTGTGTCCCACCCTCGCGGAAGTTACGTCAAATGAAGGTGGGACACAGGGAGGGAAGGAGGCCCGAAAGGAGGCGATCTGCTGCTGCCTGCAGCGCTTTCATATGGAGGTGAGAGGTGCTGTGATTTCAATGCAGGGGGCCCAGCCCTTTAGTGGATAGAGGGTGGAGGGAGGGGGGCGGTGGCCTTGGGGGGGAGTGGTAGCAGGGCGGAGGGGGCAGGGCATGGGGGCGGCCTTGCCCCGGGCCCGGCCCAGTCTTTCGGCGGCCCTGCACCACTCAGGATTTTATAGACCTCAATCATATCCTCCTCAGCCATCTCTTTTCAAAGCTGAAGAGCCTTAACCTCTTTAGCCTTTCCTCAGTTAGCTTAGTGGGGTTTAAAAAAGGTTTGGATAGCTCCTAAAAGAAAAGACCATAAGCCATTATTAAAATGGACTTGGGGCAAATTCACTGCTTATTTCTAGATATTGTTCTGTTTTGGGATCTTGCTAGGCACTTGTGATCTGGATTGACCACTGTTGGAAACAGGATGCTGGGCTTGGTGGACCTTCAGTCAATCCCAGTATGGCAATATTTATGTACTTATGCACTTCCTCCAACAATGAGTTCCAGAGCTTAACTATTTGTTGAGTGAAAAAATATTTCCTCTTATTTGTTTTAAAAGTATTTCCATGTAACTTTATTGAGTGTTCCCTAGTCTTTGTACTTTTTGAAAGAGTAAAATGTTTGACTCACTTCCCAGAGAAGGGAAAATTCTAAAACTAGAGGATATGAATGAACATTGGGGGGTAGTAGACTTAGGAGTAATGTCAGAAAATTATTTTTCACTGAGAGGCTAGATGATGCTGGAATGCCCTCCCGAGGCAGGTGGTGGAGGAAAAAATGGTGGTGGAGTTCAAAAAGGCGTGGGATTAACACAGAGGATCTCTAATTAGAAAATGAATGTTATAAAAAACATAACTTAAAGGGTTGCATATATGTTTGCATGTGAAGTGGTGTTTAGATGGCACTCTGGCTGTAAAAACTACGGACTGTGCTGTGATTGTTGGGCAGACTGGATGGACCATTCAGGTCTTTATATGCCACCACTTGCTACTATGTTACTATTGGGCTGATTTTCAAAAGAGAAGGACGTCCATCTTTCGACATAAATCGGAAGATGGACGTCCTTCTCCCAGAGACCTCCAAATCAGTATAATCGAAACCCGATTTTGGACGTCTCCAACTCCAGTCCGTCGCAAGGACGTCCAAAGTTCAAGGGGGCATGTTGGAGGCGTAGCGAAAGCAGGACTTGGGAATGCCTAACGGACGTTTTCACCCGGACGGGTTTTTATGAATAAGGCACAAAAAGGTGCCCGAAATGACCAGATGACCACCAGAAAGAATCGGGGATGACCTCCCGTTACTCCCCCAATGGTCACTAACCCCCTCCCACCCTCAAAAAACATCTTTAAAAATATGTCGTGCCAGCCTCTATGCCAGCCTCAGATGTCATACTCAGGTCCATGACAGCGCATGAAGGTCCCAGGAGCAGTTTTACTGGTTACTGCATTGCACTTCAGACAGGTGGACCCAGGCCCGTAACCCCCTACCTGTTATATTTGTGGAGGAAACAGCGAGCTCTCCAAAACCCACCACAAACCCACTGTACCCATATATAGGTGCCCCCTTTCACCCGTAAGGGCTATGGTAGTGGTGTACAGTTGTGAGTAGTGGGTTTTGGGAGGGGGGAGTTGGGGTCATCACACAAGGTAAGGGAGCTATTTTCCTGGGGGCATTTTATGAAGTCCACTACAGTGCCCCCTAGGGTGCCCGGTTGGTGTCCTGGCATGTCAGGTGGACCAGTGCACTACAAATGCTGGCTCCTCCCGTGTCCAAATGGTTTGCATTAGGAAGTTTTTGACAGGGACGTCTTTGGTTTCAAAATCACCGAAAGTCAGATATGTCCAAGTCTAGGGACGTCCAAATTTAAGGATTTGGACGTCTCTGACGGTATTTTCAAAACGAAAGATGGACGTCCATCTTTTTTCAAAAATACGTGTTTCCCCGCCCCTGGATTTGGATGTTTTGCAAGGACGTCCAAATCGCAACTTGGACGTTCCTTTCGAAAATGCCCTCTATTTTACTCACATTACTCATTCTACACCACTCAGGATTTTGTATACCTCAATCATATCTCTCTTCAGCCATCAATTTTCCAAGCTGAAGAGCCCTAATTTTCCTGGCACTAAGCTCAGATTCAGCACAGCACTTTTAATATTTCCTTTTTTTATTATTTGCAGGTTGTGCACTAATGCTGCCATTAGCATGTGTGCAAAAAATGAATGTGCTCCCACATTAAGTCTGCATTATCCAGTTAGCTTGCGCTAATCAGAATGTACTAGCCATTTATTACAGGGATGCTCATTATCTGCCTGTGTCAAAACCCCTCTACAAAAATATATTTTTTAAAAATAATGCATGCTTAGTTCACAACAACAGACAAAGTACTGCAAAATACTTTAACATATTTTGTGATAGTCTGTTTTCTTGTGCTAATGCCATACTACTTACAATGACAAGACAACACGTAATAGAACATTTTAATAGATAGTGAAGGGTAAAGCAAAGATGTAACGTATATTTAGGTAAGAGAGTAAGAAGAGTTAGAAAGTAAGGTGACTGGTTTAAAGAAAGTTGCACATGAGGTCAGAGAGATGGTTAAATGTTCTCTCAGCTAGGGTAGGAGTGGATAAACTGTGGATAAATTGGACATAGGAGGGGCACTAGATGTAGTGTACCTGGATTTTAGCAAAGCCTTTAACACAGTTCCACACAGGTGACTGATAAATAAACTGAGGGCCCTCAGTATGGAACCTAAAGTTACTGATTGAGTTAAAAACTGGTTAAATGGAAGGAGACAGAGGGTAATGGCAAATGGAGCTTGCTCCAAGGAAAAGGATGTTATCAGTTGTGCAAAAAAACAGAAGAAACCAGTCTTTGCAAAAAATAGCAACAAACAAAACAGCGAAGAGGACCAACAAAAGAAAAAAGACAAAATAAGAAAAAAATAAAAAAATAATAATGAAAGAACACACACACAAAAAAATCCAAGTATATATAAAAATGTAAGGCGTCAACACTTGGTTGTTGAAATTAAAAAATAAACTTTATTTATCAATGGATAGCAGGGAGAAAGGGACTCGACACAGCTGTGTTTCGGCCATATAGGCCTGCGTCAGGAGTCTATGCAAATAAAAACACATAAATAATATAAAATGAATAAATCATTAAAATGTTAAAACATATAATAATATCATTGAGGGACATTATAAATGGCTAAACTTTCTGTTACAGGAGGTGTTATCAAACAAAAAAAATTTATCTCGTATCAAAAGCAGCCAAACTCCAAAACGAGTACATAAATATCAGTTGTGTACAGCAGGGATCAGTCCTTGGGCTGGCTCTTTTAACATGTTTGTGCGTGATATTGTGGAAGTATTGTCTGGTAAGATTTGTCTCTGGTAAGATCTACCCTAAACTCTGTAATAGGGTAAATACCCTGGAGGGTGTGGATAACATGAGAAACGTTCTAGTGAACCTTGAAGAATGGTCCAATAATTGGCACCTAAGAGTTAATGCTAAAAAATGCAGGATCATGTAATTGGGTTACAAAAATCCAAGGGAACGGTACAATGTAGTGGATAAAGTGCTTCTGTGTATGAAAGTGTGGGACTTGGGGGTGATTGTGTCTGATGATCTTAAGGTGGCCAAACAGGTAGAAAGGGCAACGGTCATAGCCAGAAGGATACTTGGGTGCATAAGGAGAGGGATTACCAGTAGGAAAAAAAAGGTGATAGTGCTCTTGTATAATTCTCTTGTTAAGCCTCATTTAGAATACTATGTTCAATTCTGGAGACCTTACCTACAAAAAGATATAAACAGGATGGAGTAGGTCTGGAGGGTGGCTACAAAATTGGCCAGTGGTCTCTGTCATAAAACATATAGAGATAGGCTTATGAACGTCAACATGTATACGCTGGAAGAGAGGGAGAGAGGTGAAATGATAGAGACATTTAAGTGTCTCAGTAGCACTAATGTATTGGAAGTGAGCCTTTTTCAAATGAAGGAATACTCTCTGGAATGAGAGGGCATAGGATGAAGTTAAGAGGAAATAGGCTTACGCATAATCTAAGAAAATACTCTTTCATGAAAAGGGTGGTAGATGTGTGGAATTGTTTCCCAGTAGAGGTCATGGAGTCAAGGACTGTGTCAAAATTTAAGAAATCATGGAACAGGCACATGGGATCTCTTAGGAAAAGAAGGAGTTAGTGGTTATTGAGGCTGGGCAGACTGGATGGGCCATTTGGCCCTTTTCTGCCATCATGTTTCTATATTTCTATTCCCATTCATCCAACAGATTCTCTATACTATCTGGGAATAATTTTTGATTCAGATATCACATTTATTGAAGATTGTTTTTTTCTCTCTCTTTGCCACCTTCATTCAGTTGACAACCTTCTCTCTCCCAGCACTTTACATACACTTGTACAGGCTTTCATTATTTCACGACTGGACTACTGCAACATGATCTGTGTGGGTATTACAGAACACCAACTTCGGAGGTAGCAGACACTCAAGAATACTGCTGCACGCTTTCTTGGTCAGGCTCATAGGATAGATCAAGTAAACTCTCTTCTCCATTCTTTTCATCGGTTGCCATTGTCTTGTCGATCCCACTCTAAGCTTCTCTGCCTGGCATTCAAAGCTTATCACTGGGAGACTCCATCTTACCTTTCTTCATCTGTTATTCCTGATAGTTCCCATCGGGTTCTCCATTCATTGGACACTCACTATCTTGTTCTTCCACCCACAAAGATGGCACATTATCAATCTACTCTAACTTCGCCTTCTTCTTTTTAGCACCCAAAGTATGGAATGCTCTTACCCCAGTCCTATGCTCTGAAACTTCTTTCCCCGGTTTAAAACATTATTAAAAACACATTACTTTGAATTGGCTTTTAAAATCTTTCAGCAGTAAAGAATATTAAGGAGGGGTCTCATGTGCCTGGGAGACTGGAGTAGCTCATCTGTTTTTTAGTCTATTTTGTTTTTATTATATTTGGAGGAGTGGAGGAGTAGCCTAGTGGTTAGGGTGGTGGACTTTGGTCCTGGGGAACTGAGGAACTGAGCTCAATTCCCACTTCAGGCACAATCAGCTCCTTGTGACTCTGGGCAAGTCACTTAACCCTCCATTGCCCCATGTAAGCCGCATTGAGCCTGCCATCAGTCAGAAAGCACAGGGTACAAATGTATCAAAAATAAATAACTCTTGAGTGAGTGGTTTCTGTCCTGTTTCTTTATGGCATCCCTTTCTACCTTTTAATTTTTGACTATGGGGCTCATTTTCAAAAAAGAAAAACATCCAAAAAATGGCAACTTAGACACCTATGTCCTTTTGCAAAATACGCACCATGAACACAAACAGATGTTCCAAATCAAGTGTAAACGTTTGTGCATACTGCATGCATCCATGCTTGTATTTTATAAAATGCATGCATACATTGCAATTTCACCCCAGTTCTGCCCCTGTAAATGCCTACGTGCAGTACACATGCAAGCGTATGCATTATTGTCACTGCACATACAATTGCGTCGTTTTACAAAAAAACCCTTTTCAGCATGGAAAAGAGCCTTTACACGTGGAAAAGCCTTCATAAACTGACCTCATAAATGTATGATCTTATTGTGCTGCATTATTAGTGCTTACACAGAGGACAAGATAAGACATGGGCATTTCTTAAGCACTGCGCTGGAGATGATTATAAGGCTGACTACTTGTACAGATAAGAGCTATTCTTGTCTTTGTATGGGTATCTACTTGTAGATCTTAAAGTGCAAGACTTTTACAAGCTTCTAAATCAAATTTGAGGTTAAAAAAGGATTTATGACCGCCTGCAGCAAGGAAGTATTCCCTACTTCTCGGTTACATTTCCTGTTTATTAAGTAAGGTAGTAATGGGTTAAGGAACTCTTTGTCCTTCTTATTAAGGCAGATCAGTGGTATTTGCCTGGGGTTGTTTCAGTCAAGACAGTTTCAACTTTCTTTTTCATTGCTTGTACATTTATTATCACCAAGGTGTGGTTATAAAACAAAGATACCAGATCTCATGAAATCTGAAGGAAATATGCAGAAGATTCAAAAACATGAGTCTGAAATTGTATGGTTCTTTTTTTTTTTTTTTTTTTCAAAGTTCAAAATCTTGGATGTGCAAATCTATTCTTTTAGAAAAAATGCAAATGAGGAGGAGACTTCTGCATAAAGTATTTGAAGATTAACTCCACCACAAACTTAGCAGCTGAATAAAGTTCTAAGACGTTCATCCTACTGAGGGAAGATATAAGTCATACCCTTATTAGTCAAACAACTGGATTTCTTCAAATGTTGTCAATAGAAATAGAATAAAATAAAACAAATAAAATAAAATAAAATAAGATAATACCTTTTTTTATTGGACTAACTTAATACATTTTTTGATTAGCTTTCGAAGGTAGCCCTTCTTCGTCAGATCTTCAAATGTTGCAACCTGGAATAAAGCTCAGTTAAGAATAATTGTAATTACTTAGGAATAATGAATTGAAGTTGATTTTCAGTTGTGTTTTTGATAGAACTGTTTGATGATTAAAAATTTTATTTCTGATTGATTTCACGATTAAAATGTTTAACCTTGAGTTAACTGGTCTGGCATTGCTACACTTGCCTGGGTCACAATTAGTATCTGAAATGCAAGCAGGCTTTCTCCGCTAGCCCAAAGAACTTTCCTGCAGCCCATATCTCACTTCCTCTGATGCAACATCCTGTTTCTGCGGCTGCAGAAAGTCTCTTAGGGCCAGCAGAGTTTGGCATCACTGTGCTTGCTTGGATTGCCCCTTCTGTGTGCCGTTGGGGCTGATTCTATGTTGCCTTTTTTTAAATAGGCAACTTTTTTGATATTTCAGATAGGTACCCTTTTATAACGTTACCTCCTTACCACAACATCTATCCTTTGGTCCCATAGCATTGTTTCCCCAATCTTTAATATCCCAATTTAGGAGAATTAGGACTTCACAGAGCTGAGCTATTATTTAGCATGCTGTGAAGAGGCAGTAATTTTATTGATTGCCTCCAATTACCAAATGAGTAAGCATACTAAGAAATGCACTGGTGAATTAATTTGCATTCCCATATGCTAGCCAACTTTCTCCTGTGGGGGGGGGGGGGGGGGGGGGGGGAAGGACTCCATCTTCCTCCTGCCAATCACCAGTTCTTCACAAGAATGAAAACAAAAGCAGTTGGCACTTCAACTACTGCTCTCCACCTCTCTCATAAACACTGACAAAAAGTAAACAAGCAAGCTGGGTGTTGGAGCAGCCAGCCTTCCAAGTACTAGCAGAATCTACAAAATAGATGGCAAAAGGAACTATTCTGCCCTCTCACTGGGTGACTGACATGCAGTTTAAACCAGAATATAGAACATCAGTGGCGTTCCTGGGGGGGGGGGGGCAGTGGGTGTGGTCCGCCCCGGGTGCACGCCGCTGGGGGGGGGGGTGCCACGCACCTGTTGGCTGCGCTCATTCCGTGCTCCCTCTGCCCCGGAACAGGTTACTTCCTGTTCTGGGGCAGAGGGAGCATGGAACGAGCGAAGCCGACAGGCGCGCGGCACCCCCCAAGCAGGTAAAAATGCACCCGGGGGGTGACATTTTGCCGGGGGGGGGGTGTCGTTTCGCCGGGGGGGGGGGGCGCTGCACCCGGGGGGGGGGGGGCGCATCGGCGATCCGCCCCAGGTGTCAGCCGCCCTAGGAACACCACTGTAGAACATCACTATGAGAAGACACAGAAGTCTTGAACCAAAATCATCTTTAATGCAGTAATTAAACAAGGGAAAATAACTTATAGGTCAGATGTGCCGGACAAGAGTTTTGCATTGTAAACTGGGAGTCTGTTCTCCACTAGCCCTCTGTCCATGCAAGAGAGAAGCTGGGAGTAATTCAGCCACATGCTCAGTAGTGATGCTGTTTATACTTTTACAGTGATAAAATCTTGATAGCATCAAAGAAGCTTGAAGGGGGTCACACAGCAGAATACTACTTAAGCAGTATCAGTCCACAGAGGAGACATGCTGCAGATTAACTCTAGAGACCTGATGGAGAGAGAAATGGGGGGGGGGGGGGGGGGGGGCAACTAGCCCAGCATGCACAGAGAACAAGGCAAGCCAATAGAAAGAGTCCCATAAGACACAAGAAGCTAGTCATTTGCTCTGAAAGAGCCTATTACAGGGAACTACAAGATGGCAGGGATTTATAGTTCAAGGACATAACCTAATTCCCTGCTTCCATGTAAATGGGGGAAGAACAGGAACAATGAAAGATTTAATGCTAATAACAATCTAGGGGTTTAAAATGAGTGGAGGAGTGGCCTAGTGGTTAGGGTGGTGGACTTTGGTCTGAAGGAACTGAATTCAATTCCCACTTCAGGCACAGGCAGCTCCTTGTGACTCTGGGCAAGTCACTTAATCCTCCATTGCCCCATGTAAACTGGATTGAGCCTGCCATGAGGGGGAAAGCACGGGGTACAAATGTAACAAAAATAAAATATAGTATTGGAATCTGCTGTTATAGTGGCATCTCCTGCTCTTCTATGACAGTATATCAGGTTTGCAAACTATCATAATAAATATCAGATACAGAATAAAAGTGTTTTTTAAAATTATTGTTCTGGCATTTGGTTGGATGTTTCTACTTATGAAAAAGCAGAAATAATCTTTTTGAGTCTACAGTTAAACAGGACTTAACTAGTGTGTTAGATTTTAGCAGAGATGGCCTTTAGGAGATATGGAGGGAAGGGATATAGGGCCATGTGCATAGACTCATTGGGGGCCTCATTTGCATAAATCAGTAGGGGCAGGAAAGCAGGCCATGCGTGAAAAATACAGTTTCTCATTGGTAGATCAGGCCCTAGATTTCAGTCAAAAAAATGCTCAAATGACAATAAAGATTATTTTAAATAAACTATAGCGTAAATGAGGGAGAGGAACCCTGGTGTATATCACAGTAACAAAATGAAATGAGTCCTCTAAATAAACCAAAACTGTAAGCCGCCATGAAAGATGGATATATATATAAGGAGGAAAAAAGCCTCAAGAAGCTCCCAGCAACATGTATATAACCACCTTATACTGCCGGCTCTTCCCCTTCTGCCGGATTGATGGAGCAGTGGCGGAAGTCCCTGGTTTGGAGGGCCCCGACGGTTGGAGCTGTGGAGGAGGACCGTTTGAACCACCATCTTGGATCCTGCTCCATTGACTCCGTCAGTGGCCTACCAAGGGGGGGGTGGGGTGGGTGTGGTCCGCCCCGGGTGCATGCTGCTGGGGGGTGCCGCGGCGCGCGCCTGTCGGCTGAGTCCGAGTTCGCTAACTTCGTTCGTTCGTTTGCTGCAGCTCCCTCTGCCCTGGAACAGGTTACTTCCTGTTCCGGGGCAGAGGGAGCTGCAGCGAATGAACGAAGTTAGCGAACTCAGACTCAGCCGACAGGCGCGCGCCGTGGCATCCCCCCCAGCGGCGTGCACCCGGAGGGTGTCATTTCGCCGGGGGGAAGTGTCATTTCGTAGGGGGGGGCCGCGCTGCACCCAGGGGGGGGTGCATCGGCGATCCGCCCCGGGTGTCATGCAGGCTAGGAACGCCACTGGACTCCGTTGCAGGTGTTGCCTGCCTCCAGCTTTCGTCAGCCTCTGGTGATCATTGCCTCTCTCCTGGCCGCATGCTGCTGCTGTTTCCTCAGTGCTTCGTCTGTGCTATCTGGGTACTGTTGCAGTTCCCGTTTGAGGACCGCCTTGCCTGGACCTGTTCGAGCCACCCTGTTTTGCCTGGATCTACATCATCCCTCTTGGCTCACCTGGATTTCTGCCGTCCATCTTAGCCTCTCTTCCCTTTCCCTTCTTATCCTGTTCTTTCGCCCCTAACTAATGTAATGTAATTGTAACTGATTTAACTGTGCATTGTAAGCCACTTTGAGTCTGCTTCAAGTGGAAAAAAGTGGGGTATAAATGTTCATAAATAAATAAATATAAGGATTATTTTACCACTTTCATATAGGAAAGGTGCCGTTTAGGCATATCAACTAAGATGAAAATGTGTGTGTGTGTGGGGGGGGGGGGGGGGGGGTAAAGAAAGGTGGGGAAAAGGAGGAGAATCGGAGTCAAAATTAAACTATGTCAGAAACAGTGGTGTAACCACAGGTGAGACCAAGTGAACAGGGGTCTACCCACTTTGGGCCCAGGCCAACCCAACAGCGGTGCACCCTTATAACAGCTGGTGGGGATCCCCAAGCCCAGCCAGCTGAAGACCTCCTCCCAAGGTGGCCAGAACTTCCTACTGCCAAGCTCAGCAGTCAGTGGCAATATTCCTGAAATCTAGATCCAGGCTTCTCTCAGAAAGGTTCTTTCCATCCATCCTATTTGGGACTCTTGAGGACAATTGTTTTCATCCACATTCAATAATCCTATATAATAATTCTCACCTCCAACAGGATGTGCTTGGGACCGTGCCTGCCGGAAGTGGTCTGCTAGGCAGGCACGCACTGACCTCAGTGATATCAGTGACAAACAATTTGGCAAAGCAAAACAATCTGAGTGCTGGCCATTAGGACACAGGGTAGATAGGAGAGTTTTAAAAGACTGAAGGAACCGAAAGTGTTAAATGGGGGGGGAGAGGGGAGTTCTGAACGACTGAAAGACATGAACATTTGGGAAAGGAAAACAATCTGAATGCTGCCCATTAGGACACAGGGTAGATAGGAGAGTTTTAAAAGACTGAAGGTTATCAATAGAAATCAAACAAAATAAAACATGGAAAAGAAAATAAGATGATACCTTTTTTATTGGACATAACTTAATACATTTCTTGATTAGCTTTCGAAGGTTGCCCTTCTTCGTCAGATCGGAAATAAGCAAATGTGCTAGCTGACAGTGTATATAAGTGAAAACATTCAAGCATTACTATGACAGTCTGACAGGGTGGGAGGATGGGGGTGGGTCGGAGGTATGCATGGGGACATCAAAGCATATCATTGATATTCTAACAGGATGGGTGTGGATAGGTGAGGGGTGGGGTGATCAACAGAGACATACAGCTTTATGGTTTATAATGGGCTAGGAACCCTAGGTCCTTGTTAAGTCCTTTCTGTTGGGTGTTAAAATATTCAATCATTCTGACTTCAAAGGTCTTACGTTCTTGTATGGTTTTAAAGTTACCTTTCAGTATTCTCACTGTGAAATCACTGGTACAGTGTCCTGGTTCTGTGAAGTGCTGTCCCACTGGGGTGGGGGCCCTACTGGCTGTATTGTTCATGTGATGTCTATATAAATTGAATCTTGTCTTAAGCATCTGGCCTGTTTCTCCAATATAGCATCCTTCGTTACATTTTTTACACTGAATGATATATACCACACTGGAAGACTGAAGGAAATGAAAGTGTTAAACTGGAGAAGGGGGGGGGGGGGGGAGTTGTGAATGACTGAAAAACATGCAAATTTGGGACAGGAAAACAATCTCAGTGCTGGCCATTAGCACACAGGGTACATAGGAGAGTTTTAAAAGACTGAAGGAACCAAAAGTGTTCAAAGGGGGGGGGGGGGGGGGGGGGGGGGGGGGGCAAGTTCTGAATGAATGAATGAACGAAATGAAAATTTTCGAGACGAACACAATCTGAATGCCGAGCATTTGTACACAGGGTAGATAGGACACTTTAAAAAAAAAAATGAAGGACGTGAAAGTATTACATCTTGGGGGAGGGATGAGGAGGAAAGTGGTGGGGTATCCGGATACTGGGCATTAGGGCCACGGGGGTACATACACTTTTGAAAGCCTTAAGGAACCCAAAGTGTGGGAAGGAGGAGGAAAAGGAGGGGAGGGAACGGGGTGAGGGGCATTAGGAACAGGGGAGTGGGCCCTGTCACACACTCTCATTCTCACACACACACTGTCACATAGACAGTCTCACTCTGTCACACACCTGCACATTCACTCTAGCTCTCTCTCTCTCTCAAACATACACACTCCCAGGAAAACCTTGCTAGCGCCCGTTTCATTCGTTCCAGAAACGGGCCTTTTTTACTAGTATATTATAATTACAACAGTCCAAAGAGAATCCACGTATGTGGAGAACTTAAAAGGTCCCAAGGAGTAACTCACAATGAGAAGAAAAGTGGGAACAGAGACCACGGGTTCCAGAGACTGGAGCACACAAAATCTTGTATTAAAACAAGGTTTTATTGAAAATCAAAAACGACTCAACACAACGTTGTGTTTCGGCCAAAGGGTCTGCATCAGGAGTCTCTGTGCAAACTCAGAATAAAAATATTAAAAGGTGAAATGAAACAATCCGCAACAAAAGCGGAAAAATGGTCTTTAGAAAGACCGTTGGTTGTATACGCTAATCGGTAATGGGACTAATTGCCTTACTGGAGCTAGCTAGTAAAGGAGAAACTTAGGGGTCCTTTTGTAAAGCTGCAGTATGCACTAACATGTACTTTCCACAACAATAAATGGAATAAAGGAGGGTGCACTGAGGAAATTTTGAAATGTACATGAAATTTATTTTTTGGTCCAGGGGGCATGTCGGAGAGGAGGGGGTGTGGGGAGAATGGACGTGTTCTGTGCTAATCAGTTAGCACAGCTACATTGCTGCACGCTAACCAATTATCCCTGGGTTCTATATAGCATGTCTAGAGATCCATGCCGAAATTCAGGTGGATTCTATAACAATGTGCATAACTTAATTGGCTTAACATGCTAATTATCATTGATATCAGCACTTAACAAGCAATAATGAGAATTTACACACACAACTCGCCTAGCTTCTAACATGCCTAGACAAAAAGGGGCATGGGTGTTCCAAAATTTACACACATAGTTATAGAATATGGCCCTCTGCACCTAAATCTACGTGCCGGGATTTAAGCCATGATGTCATTGGTGTAAATGGACGCGCATAGTTTTCGGCACTGGGATATCAACAAAGCATATTCTATATACTGTGCCTAAATCTAGGAGTCACTTATAGAATACGCTTAGGTGAAAATCTTTAGGCACCTTATACAGAATCACCCCTTAGTGCCTGCTTAGCGTGTGAGCCCTTACTGCCTACATAATGGGTGGCAGGAAAGGCTCACACACTAATCTTTTTCAATGGTCATGTGCTAATGGCAAAATTAGCATGTGGCCATTAATTAAAAAAAAAAAGTAAATTTGGCCATTTTACTCTGACAGTAAAAATGGCCTTAATGCAAGGGAAATACCTATGTAAGGGCGCGCTAAGGACACTTTTTACTGCTGTTTGGTAAAAGGGCCCCTTAACTTGGTATATGCTCACTGTGCTCACATTAGCCCTCTCCTCAAGTCACTTCACTGGCTCCCTATCCGTTTCCGCATTCAATTCAAACTTCTCTTACTGACGTCAGTGGCGTAGCCAGACTGCCAATTTTGGGTGGGCCTGAACCCAACGTGGGTGGGCACAAAATTTTCTCTCTACCCCCCCCCCCCCCCCCTCCAGCAAAATGTAGTCACACTCAGATGCATTTGTCACACAGGGTAAAGTGCTGCTTTTCAGTGCATCAGATTTCAGACAATTTATTTAATAGCCTAATCCTTTTCAGTGAGCTTTCAGAGGCCAAAACCTCCTGCCTCAGGTCAGTATAATGCTGTTACGGTATCCTCTCCTGACCTAAGGAAGGAAGTATTGGTCTCTGAAACTTTATTAACACCATATTACTTTATCCTAAATTAAAAATAAAATTATTTTCTTTACCTTTGTTGTATGGCCATTTACTTTTTCTCATTGTGTTGCTCCCAGTCTCTAGATTCTGCTTTCCTTCGTTTTCGCTTAACTCTTCTGCCAGGGTTTCCTGGCCATTTGTCATTTTCTCTCCTTTTTCTTTGCTTTCTTCAATATTTTTCTGCCTCTCTCTGTGTCCAGATTTAATTCATTCTTACTATCCATTCTTTAATTTCCTTCATCTACTTATGGCTTTTCATCTTTTTCTCACCCTTGTTCTCCCCCAAGCCCCTTCCTCTTATTCTCCAATCTTTCACTACTCCCCCTTTCCATGCAGCCTCTCCTCTTTCTCTCCCCATCCTTCCAGTGTCTCCCCTCTCTCTCCCCATCCTTCCAATAGTCTCCCCTCTTTCTTTCTGCATCCTTCCATCCAGTGTCACCTCTTTCTCCCTACCCTTCCATCCAGCGTCTTCCCTCTTTCTCTCCACATCCTTCCATTATCCCTCTTTCTCTGCCATCCTCCCATCTGTTTTCCCTCTTTCTCTCCCCATCCTTCCGTTTTCCCTCTTTCTCTGCCATCCTCCCATCTGTTTTCCCTCTTTCTCTCGCCATCCTTCCATTTTCCCTCTTTCTCCCCATCCTGCCATCTGTTTTCCCTCTCTCTCCCCATCCATCCGTTTCCCCTCTTTCTCTGCCATCCTCCCATCTGTTTTCCCTCTTTCTCTCCCCATCCTTCCGTTTCCCCTCTTTCTCTGCCATCCTCCCATCTGTTTTCCCTCTTTCTCTCGCCATCCTTCCATTTTCCCTCTTTCTCCCCATCCTGCCATCTGTTTTCCCTCTCTCTCCCCATCCATCCGTTTCCCCTCTTTCTCTGCCATCCTCCCATCTGTTTTCCCTCTTTCTCTCCCCATCCTTCCGTTTTCCCTCTTTCTCTCGCCATCCTTCCATTTTCCCTCTTTCTCCCCATCCTGCCATCTGTTTTCCCTCTTTCTCGCCATCCTTCCATTTTCCCTCTTTCTCTGCCATCCTCCCATCTGTTTTCCCTCTTTCTCTCCCCATCCTTCTGTTTTCCCTCTTTCTCTGCCATCCTCCCATCTGTTTTCCCTCTTTCTCTCGCCATCCTTCCATTTTCCCTCTTTCTCCCCATCCTGCCATCTGTTTTCCCTCTCTCTCCCCATCCATCCGTTTCCCCTCTTTCTCTGCCATCCCTCCCATCTGTTTTCCCTCTTTCTCTCCCCATCCTTCTGTTTCTCCCTCTTTCTCTGCCATCCTCCCATCTGTTTTCCCTCTTTCTCTCCCATCCTTCCATTTTCCCTCATTTCTCCCCCCATCCTGCCATCCATTTTCCCTCTCCCATTCAGGCCCACCAGCCCCAGCTCCCATTGCCGGCCACTGCTGCTTTTCCTGATGAGCAGCAGTGGCCGGCGCTACAAAAAGAAGAAGCGCTCAGCTGACTGAGCTGAGCGCCAACGGGTCGCTAAGGAAGAGAAAAAAAAATGTTTTTTAAAAAACGCGGCACTGCAGGCAGCCTCGAACCATTGGCTGCTGGCTCTGCAGGCTCCTTCCGTCTCTTACGTCACTGCCCCTGCTTCGCTACAGGGGCAGTGATGTAAGAGACGGGAGGAGCCTGCACAGAGCCAGCAGCCAATGGTTCGAGGCTGCCTGCAGTGCCGCGTTTTTTAAAAAACATTTTTTTTTCTCTTCCTTAGCGACCCGTTGGCGCTCAGCTCAGTCAGCTGAGCGCTTCTTCTTTTTGTAGCGCCGGCCACTGCTGCTCATCAGGAAAAGCAGCAGTGGCCGGCAATGGGAGCTGGCGCTGGCGCTGGGCGGGCCTGGACTGAAATTGGGTGGGCCTGGGCCCACCCAGGCCCACCCGTAGCTACGCCCCTGACTGACGTACAAGTGCATTCACTCTACGGCTCCCCAGTACCTCTCCACTCTTGTCTCTCCCTACGCCCTCCCTCGGGTACTCCGTTCTGTGGATAAATCTCTCTTGCCTGTCCCCTTCTCCTCTACTGCTAATTCCAGACTCCGTTTCTTTTATCTCACTGCACCTCACGCCTGGAATAGACTTCCCGAGCCTGTACGTCTAGCCCCGTCTTTGGCCGTTTTCAAATACAGGCTAAAAGCCCACCTCTTTAACGCTGCTTTTGACTCCTAACCACTACTCACTTGCCCTGTATCCTTTTATCCCCACATCCTTAATTCCCTTACCTCTTAGTTGTTCTGTCTGTCTGCCTGTTCTATTTAGATTGTGAGCTCTTTGAGCAGGCACTGTCTTTTCCTGTATGGTGTACAGCGCTGCGTATGCCTTGTAGCGCTATAGAAGTGATAAGTAGTAGTAGTATATAGTCAAAAATCAACAATAACCCATATATTTATTTATTTATTTATTTATTGCATTTGTATCCCACATTTTCCCACCTTTTTGCGGGCTCAGTGTGGCTTACAATACATTATGAATCGTGGAAATACAATTTGTTACAATTTGGTTATGGATTACATTGAGATGAGTTGTTTGAGTCAAAGTTAAAGTATCGTTAAGGAGTATAATCATGGAAAAAACATTGTAAATTTCTTGCCCCGTAGGCCAGTGAGGGCCCCGTTTACTAAGCAGCGCTAAGGGTGTGTTAGTATTTCTAGCACAAGCTAATGATTAGCATGCGCTAAAAGCTATGTCACCTATAGGAACATATGGGCGACTAGCATTTAGCGCATGTTAAAAAGGCAAGCACGGCTTAGTAAACAGAGCCCTTAATTGTTTTGGGGGGTTTTTCAGGCAATTTGTTGGGATGAGTCGGAGGCATGCCACAGGTACAATTTAATTTAATTTTTATTAAATTTGAACAAGCTTACAGAGACTTGTTACAGAAATCAAAGGAGACCCTTTTACTAAAGCTTAGCACACACTAACAGAATTAACATTGCACGTCCTATTTTATACCTATGGGCCAGTGGCGTAGCCAAGGGTGGGCTGGGGTGGGCCCAGGCCCACCCACTTTAGGTTCAGGCCCACCAAATAGCAGCACACCTATAATGTGGCTGGCAGGGACCCCAAGCCCCACCAGCCAAAAACTCCCAACAACTTTTTGCTACTGGTGAAAATCTGGTATTTAAAAGGTATATGGGGGAGAGGGGATGTTTGAAAAACCATATGGCATTCAGGCGAGAGAGGGAGAAACCAAATCACTTGTAGGACAAGGCGGAGTGCTGCCCACCCACCTTGGGTCCAGGCCCACCCAAACTTGGGTGTCTGGCTACGCCCCTGCTATGGGCCATGTGGCACTTAGCACACGCTAATATCCATTAGCACATGCTAAGTTTTAGTAAAAGGGTCCCAAGGACTCCTACATGAAGAAAGAAAAATATAAAATAAAGACATAAAAAATAGGAAAACATAAAAACCTTCATGAGAGTCGAGTCAGCATACAAAGAAAGGGAGACCTTACGCCCTCACCTAAAAAAAAAACAACAAATCTAGGACATGCCCTGCAGAGCGAGTACCTACCTGATCCAAAGCAATTGCAGCCATCAATTGAAACACTCATGATTCTCAATGTATAAAAGCAGATTCCTCTGCTGCAAATAGAATATTAAAATCCTCTAATATATACAACTAGTAAAAAAAGGCCCGTTTCTGACACAAATGAAACGGGCGCTAGCAAGGTTTTCCTCGGAGTGTGTATGTTTGGGAGAGTGTATGTGAGAGTGACTGTTTGAGAGTCAGAGTGAAAGTGTGATTGTGTGAGAGAGAGCGTGAGTCTGGGTGTGAGTGTGTTTGTGAGAGAGTGTGTGTGTGAGAATGAGAGTGTGTGCAAGTGTGTATGTGAGACACAGTGTGAGTGAGAGTGTGTGTGTGTGGGCGAGAGAGAGAGTGTGTGTGAGACACAGATTCTCTGTTTGAGTGAGTGTATGAGACCAAGCGAGTGTGTGAGTGACTGTGTGGCACATAGAGAGTGAATGTGATACAGTGTGAGACAGAGTGTGTGAGAGTGAGAGTCAGAAAGACATTGTATATGAGAGAGAGAGTGTGAGCCGTGCTCTCCCAATCCATGGCCATCTGTCCCCTGCCCCCTCCATTCATCCTTTTCCAGCAATTCCCCTCTGTCCCTGAGCCCTGCCCTCCCAATCCATGGCCATCCATGTTTGTCTGTCACCTGCCCCCTCCATTCATCCCTATCCAGCATTTCCCCTCTCTGCCTGAGGCCTGCCCTGCAATCCATATCCATCCATGCCCATCTGTCCCCTCCATTCATCACTATGCAGCAATTCCCCTCTCCGAGTCCTGCCCTTCCAATCCATGCCCATCCATGCTCCTCTGTCACCTGGCCCCTCCATTTTTCCCTATCCAGCATTTCCCCTCTCTGCCTGAGGCCTGCTCTGCAATCCATATCCATCCATGCCCATCTGTCCCCTCCATTCATCCCTATCCAGCAATTCCCCTCTCCCTGAGTCCTGCCCTTCCAATCCATGCCCATCCATGCTCATCTGTCACCTGGCCCCTCCATTGTTCCCTATCCAGCATTTCCCCTCTCTGCCTGAGGCCTGCTCTGCAATCCATATCCATCCATGCCCATCTGTCCCCTCCATTCATCCCTATCCAGCAATTCCCCTCTCCCTGAGTCCTGCCCTTCCAATCCATGCCCATCCATGCTCATCTGTCACCTGGCCCCTCCATTGTTCCCTATCCAGCATTTCCCCTCTCTGCCTGAGGCCTGCTCTGCAATCCATATCCATCCATGCCCATCTGTCCCCTCCATTCATCCCTATCCAGCAATTCCCCTCTCCCTGAGTCCTGCCCTCCCAATCCATGCCCATCCATGCTCATCTGTCACCTGGCCCCTCCATTTTTCCCTATCCAGCATTTCCCCTCTCTGCCTGAGGCCTGCTCTGCAATCCATATCCATCCATGCCCATCTGTCCCCTCCATTCATCCCTATCCAGCAATTCCCCTCTCCCTGTGTCCTGCCCCTTCCAATCCATGCCCATCATTGCTCATCTGTCACCTGGCCCCTCCATTTTTCCCTATCCAGCAATTTCCCTCTCTCTGCCTGAGGCCTGCTCTGCAATCCATATCCATCCATGCCCATCTGTCCCCTCCATTCATCCCTATCCAGCAATTCCCCTCTCCCTGTGTCCTGCCCCTTCCAATCCATGCCCATCCATGCTCATCTGTCACCTGGCCCCTCCATTTTTCCCTATCCAGCAATTTCCCTCTCTCCCTGAGTCCTGCCCTCCCAATCCATGCCCATCCATGCTCCTCTTTCCCCTGCCCCCTCCATTCATCCATTTCTAGTAATTCCCCTCTCTCCCTGTGCCCTGCCTCCTAATCCATACCCATCCATGCTCCTCTGTCCCCTGCCGCCTCCATTTATCCTTTTCCAGCAAGTCCCCTCTTGCCCTTCCATGACCCCCCCCCCCCTCGCATCCATGCTACTCTCTCTCCCATGTCCTGCATCCCTTTTTTTTTTTTCTTCTTCGTTTTAACTTTACCTCCGTGGCGGTTCGTGCAGCGAAGCGTCAGGGAAGGAGGCGGCGCTCCCGACGTCTAGCTTTCCCTTCGCTGTGTTCCGCCCGAACACAGCGAAGGGAAGGCTAGACGTCGGGAGCGCCGCCTCCTTCCCTGACGCTTCGCTTCCCGATTTGTTTGGTTTGAGGCGAGGGCGGGGCAGAGACGGCTGGCTGGCTTGAAGGCTTCACTGGGAGTGACGTCAGATGGCTTCAAGGCTTCAAGGCTTCAGGGCTTGAAGCTTCCGGCTTCAAGTTTCCGGCTTCACAGAACGTTGTCTTCAGAACGTTCACGGTGCGTTTTATTATATTAGATTTACTAAAATCAATCATTAATCTGCTTTTAAAATATGCATCAAAAATGAGCAGACAAAACCACCCCTGGGGGGAAATAAACCAAGCATAGCACAAACATCACATTCTTAATTACAACACATTCGCCATGCTCCTTAACCTCAGTACGCACCAACTTAAAATCAAGCCGTTCTCTAAAAAAATATCACCGCCCCTCCTCCCCTTACTGGGCATTCCTGGATGTGGGACCTGACCTAACTGGAGCCTCCTGAGGCCAGTCTCTGTCAGTCCCTTACTTACTTAGCGCTTAGTGCCTCCACCTGGGGAAGAAAAGCGCTAGCTGGTGGGATTACCCTTTCCTCCCCCCAGGAAAAGTCTAAAAAAATGAAGAACTGCTGTGAACAGGGCTGGTTAATAAATTAAACAGGTTTTATTTAGCTTTTTATAGAATTTATAGTGTGGAGGAGTGGCCTAGTGGTTTGAGCAACAGTCTTGCAATCCAGAGGTGGCCAGTTCAAATCCCACTGCTGCTCCTTGTGATCTTAGGCAAGTCACTTAACCCTCCATTGCCTCAGGTACAAACTTAGATTGTTAGCCCTCCTGGGACAGAGAAATATCCAGAGTACCAGAATGTAACTCGCCTTGAGCTACATTGGAATAGCAACGCAGCCGTGCAGGCTTCTGTTTCTGTGAGTCTGACTACGTGTGCAAGGGCAGGCTTCTACATGGATTGTTGCTAGTATAGTAGAGGAGTAGCCTAGTGGTTAGTGCAGTGGAACACTGAATGTTGCTACTATTTGAGATTCTACATGGAATGTTGCTTAGTGGTTAGAGCAACAGTCTTGCAATCCAGAGGTGGCCAGTTCAAATCCCACTGCTGCTCTTTGTGATCTTGGGCAAGTCACTTAACCCTCCATCCCTTCAGGTACAAACTTAGATTATGAGTTCTCCTGGGACAGAGAAATGTCCAGTGTACCTGAATGTAACTCACCTTGAACTACTAGTGAAAAAGGTATGAGCAAAATCTAAATAAATAAACCTCTTTCTATATATATTCAGTTATTATATATAGCCACTACAAGTCTTGTGATGGTTGTATATAATAACTGAATATATATATAGTTGACACTTAACTTCTTTCAGCAAATATAAACAAATCAATAGTACTGGCAATTAACCTCTTAATCCAAATATTACTTAATTTATACTCTCTGGCTTTAACAGTTAGTCTTGGACTCAGGTATTCAGCGTCAATGACTTAGTCCTTCACACACACTGCTCAGACCCTGTTAGTCTTGCTTGCCAAGATAGTAGCTGTAAGCTCTTCCCTGCTGCTTAGTTAAATGTGTGTGGGCATTGACGTGAGTGGCCTAGGTCCCTCCTCTCCTTGCTTTGCAAGTCTACCCTCTTCTAGTCCCTTTACTTCCTGAAGGCTCTCCGTGGGCTCTGGGGACTGGTTATCCTCCCAAGAGCTGTCTTCCACCTCTGGCTTACTAAGGTTGGTCACACCTAGGGAGCTTTCTCCTTCGCTGGGCCGCTAGTGCCAATCACAGCCCAGAGGCCTTCATCCTCACTGGTCCTATCTGGGGTTTCTCCCTGCTGGGGTTTAGGACTACCAGCCTTTAACAGGGTTCTGCAACCGCAAGTTTTAGGGTTCCCCGCTAGAGGGTTATCTCTGGTCTCAGGTCTAGGCACCGATAGTGCTCCCACAGGCCATTTTCTTCTGCCCTGAGCTGTTCCCAAAGGATTCTTCACCTTGAGTAAGAATAGAGGGAAGAGGGGAAGAATTACAATACGTTAAAAGAGAAATAAGGAGGGGAGGGTAGAAGGGAAAGGGTAGAAGGGTTGAGAGTCATAGCTGGTAGGAATCTCAATATTCCATATAGTAAGGGGACGAACAAGAATAGATTTAAGTGAAGGCATGAGGCCCCTTTCTGCAGGTAATGCCCCAAGTGAATTTCCGGGAGCCGAACGACCACTGAATCAGGACAAGTAACAAAACTGTCCATTGGCCTGACAGCTGACACTACAGCTAAGGAACTCATGCTCTGTTGCTTGCCCTTTCATTTTTACCCATTTAGGTAAAGATAGGAAAATCTTTAAAAGAAATGGAGGGGTGAGTCATCTTGGATCTCCCATCAGGCACAATAAAATGTTAATAGGATAGCTCTGATATTCTGTGATATTCAGTTAAAATTATATAATTCTAGTAAGAAAAAAACACCTGTCCTGAAGTTAACCATGTAAGGGGCTCCTTTACCAAGAGGGGATAAAAGATGGCCTGAGGTGGCATCGGCACGTAGGATTGCCACACACTGAGGCAACCTTTAACCGCAGTGGGTAAAAGGATTGTTTTTCAAAAGAGGTAGTAAATGGCCATGTGCTACTTAGAAAATTGGCGTACGGCCATTTAATGCTGGAGCTGTTACTGCTGTACTGCCGGGCACGCCTACTCCCCGCCCAAAGGCGCTAGAAAACTAAACCTATTTTCTAGCACAGGAAGTGGCAGGTGCAGTGACGTTCCTGGCCTGGATGGCACCCGGGGCGGCTCGCCAATGCGCCCCCCCCCCGGGTGCAGCGTGCCCCCCCCCCCCGCTAAATGACACCTCCCCCCTCCAGCGAAATGACACCCCCCGGGTGCAAGCCGCTGGGGGGGGTGCCGCGGCGTGTGCCTGCTCCGAGTTCGCTAACTTGCTCGTTCGCTGCAACTCCCTCTGCCTCGGAACATGGTGCCGCGGCGCGCGCCTGCTCTGAGTTCGCTAACTTGCTCGTTTGCTGCAGCTCCCTCTCCCCCGGAACAGGAAGTAACCTGTTCCGGGGCAGAGGGAGCTGCAGCGAATGAGCAAGTTAGCGAACTCGGAACAGGCGCGCGCCGCGGCACCCCCCCAGCGGCGTGCACCCGGGGCGGACCGCATCCCCCTTGGTACGCCACTGGGCAGGTGGCAGAACCAGAACTACTGATGGGCTCCTGGGCAAGCCTGGTGGTAGGGTCAATTTGCTGCACCAGTGGTAGCCCTACCTCCAGTTAGTAAAAGGGTCCCTAAGTTATCTGTCTGATTAACTTGAACAGGTATATTCAGTGGCAGCGAATTAACCAGAGACGTTTTTGAATGCCCAGCTAAAGATAGTCAGACACCTTAACAGAATATTCTGTGGTTTTATATCAGCTCCTAATTGTGTAGAAGACTAGAAATCTAGTACATTTTTCTATAATTCCTTTCTCATTGATCCTGAATACTGAACATGTGCAGCAAACAAAGTGTTTAGAGTAGTTTGAGAAATTCTTCTGGAGATGAAATAATTTATTCTTGGTAATGAGACAATTCATTATCAAGGAAAGTCAATAGATATTGGCCTGTGACATCATTAGTGGCATCATTAAAAGAGAGAAAGCAGACCACAGAGGGGATATGAGTTACTGGTCATTATCAAGTCATTATCACAGTGTATATACTTCACTTTAAAATACTGAAATTGCCATTAGTGTGACACTATACAGAATTTTAGCCAAATTATTGCAATCTGCGGTACCCTAACTAAAAAAAGAAACAGAAAAACAAGCCTATAATGGGTTTTATGTAGCAAAGATAAGGGTGTTTTCTGACACACAATGTAAAATAAAGGAGCAGTGTCCTGCACAATTAACAATATGAAAAGAGGGCAAAGGAAGAAGGGGTTTTCGGAACTGAGTTTTTACTTTAGAATTTGCAAAGTAGAGCAGATGGTCTTTATGTTATTTTATTGAATTCGCATAGTATATAGAGTAGACCTGGCCAGGAAATGGCCCAGTGCACTGGGTAGCACTGTAAAAGACACCAGATGGCAGAGTAAAACCCGCTCACTGCAAATAAGAAATAACCCTTTCCCCCATCAATAATTATTTAACTTAATTAACTAATTAAGTCAGTCTTGCACCAGGGTAGCAGTATGCTTCACTGCCTCGCATGTGTCTGTGGTTCAGTGGAAACTTGAGATCTTGTGACTTCCTCCCAGTGATGGATTATGGTCATCTGTCCATGCTGATTACATTTTATCCGTCAACTGCCTTTGGCATGACTGTCTATAGAGCTTCTTGACCAGCCTGCAGACATTGTATACAATGCATGGGTGTACTCTGGAGCAGGTCTATTCATTCTCCCGAGGGAAATTTCAGTCTGTGGTAAGATGACTTGGATCACTTTTGCCCAGTGGTTGTTCAGCATATACTTTAGACTAGCTGGTCTGATGATAACTTGATGGAGTTAATTTTAAGAAGCATTTCCTGCATGTAAAGCATGTTTTTGCAAGCAGAAGAGGGCTCTGCTCGGCTAGGTATGTCCATGTGTGCATGTGCCAACAAAGTGAAGCATACTTATATTCCTGCTGTGTGTAGGTAAACCCAGAGGTATAGTTTGGATAGAGCTGGACCAGAGTGTAGTGTATTTGCATATCTTACTAAAGATGCATGCCACTATCAAAACAAATATGGGGATAATCTGTACAATAGCCATCAAATTAAACACTCAGCATCACAGACTAACTGCCGGATTCTATATATGGCGCCCAAAATTATGTGTTCAAATTTGGATCTGTACTGAATTTGTGGGTGCAATTTAATTGAGTAACAAGCCAATTAGTGCCAATAATTGGGTGCTAACAATCAATTATTGGTATCAATTGACAGCAATTTGGATTTGCGCATGCATCTTGCTAAGTGCTGTTCTATGAAGATTCACACGCAAATCTTTTAGCATGCGACTGAAAAGGGGGCATGGACATGGGAGGGGCAGGAATGGGTCAGGGGTGTTCACTGAAGAAGCGTACAGTATTATAGAATTCAGGGGATGTGAGTCTAATTTATGCATGAGGATTTACATCTGTTTTCAGTTGGTGTAAATCCTCATGCCCAACGTTGCTTGCAAATCCCGGAACTAATTGCTATTCTATAAATGCTGCCCAACTCAAAGCATCGTTTATAGAACAGCACTCAGCTTGCATGTTTTTTGGCACTCAAATTTGGGTGCCATTTACTGAATCTAGTTCTAAATGTGCATCTTTCCAATAATCATATGAAATCTAGTAGACTTGCTCACCCAAATCTTAAAATAATTTATAAATTATTTAATTGTGTGTACTCACCCAAAAGAGCCCTAAAAAACATACTGTCTATAAATCCCAAAGGCTTTATCATGGCAGGGTCTACATTCATCATCATATCCACATATTTTTAATTATTCATAAAAATAAGGATTACTATATCCACCTTGAAACAGCGAGATTGAGATTATCTGATGTGATACAAAATGTGCACGAGACCATCAACGACCATATTCATGAGTACATCTTTAATGTGTAGATTCTTCAAGGACATTGCTCAGATAAGTAATGTATTTCATTATTCATAGGAGTAGGATAAGAACATTATATTTGGTTGGAACATCAATGTCCAGTGATGATTCCTTTTTCATGTCTCATGGTGCAATGAGAGGTGGTAGAATCTGAGCACATTTCACACATTTGCATAATAATTTTAATCATTCTGCAGAATGATCAGTTATTTATGGGTCTTATATTTTTAAAGTTTTATTTCATAGTCTGATGTGTAATCAAAATACGCGTATATATGTATCTTTTATTTGGAGATCACCATTTTGGAGGCATACCAACAAATTGTTTGCCATTAATTTTGAAAGAGTTACCTGAGAACATGTTTCTCCCTCGAAAAAATCCTGTAAGTGGGGTGAAACCTTTCTTGGCCACAGTTGGGAGTACACAATAATTAAATTGTGGTTGGTGGCTACAAATAGCCACTAAAGTGGTACTAAAAAGACTTGTGGTGGCTGTATATAATAACTGAATATATATAGAAAGAGGTTTATTTATTTAGATTTTGCTCATACCTTTTTCACTAGTAGTTCAAGGTGAGTTACATTCAGGTACACTGGATATTTCTCTATATATCCAGCTATTTGCTATCCGCTAACTGGCGATATTCAGAGGGAGATAGCCAGCTATCACCCGTTGAATATCGCGGATAGCCGGTTATGAGGCATTTAACTGGCCAGATGCCCATCCTGGCTGGTTTAATGCTTTTGAATGTCAGGAGGACTGTGTTCGGAAAAAAATGAGCCACTTAAACATTTTGCAATAGCAGCCTCGAATCTGCACAAAATGGCATCTATTTGTATCACTGACGCCAAATTACATAGGAATCCCTTGTCCCATTTAATAGATGTTTAATTTTTACAAACTGCCATCACAAGTCTCAGTTTCTAACATGATGTAATTACTTACTTACTGACATCAGCTGTGATGGCATTGCGCATTGATAAACACACAAAAAAGGTCCTTTTTTAAGATGCCACAAAATGGACCTGTGGCGAAATAAAAACCAGTAAATGATGTTTAATGTGAGCAAGTGCAAAGTGATGCATGTGTGAAAGAGGAACCCGAATTATAGCTACGTCATGCAAGGTTCCACGTTAGGAGTCACCGACTGAGAAAGGGATCTAGGTGTCGTCGGCGATGATACGTTGAAACCTTCTGCTGAGTGTGCTGCTGCGGCTAAGAAAGCAAATAGAATGTTAGGTATTATTAGGAAAGGAATGGAAAACAAAAATGAGGATGTTATAATCACTTTGCACTTGCTCACATTAAACGTCATCTGCCATTTAGACGCCCAGTCTCGTAAGGTCCTCATGTAATTTTTCACAATCCTCCCGTGATTTAATGACTTTGAATAACTTTGTGTCATCAGCAAATTTAATTACCTCACTAGTTACTCCCTTCTCTAGGTCATTTATAAATATGTTAAAAAGCAGCGGTCCCAGCACAGACCCCTGGGGAACCCTACTAACTACCCTTCTCCATTGAGAATAATGACCATTTAACCCTACTCTCTGTTTTCTATCTTTTAACCAGTTTTTAATCCACAATAGAACACTACCTCCTATCCCATGATTCTCCAATTTCCTCTGGAGTCTTTCATGAGGTACTTTGTCAAACTTCTTCTGAAAATCCAGATACAAAATATCAACCATCTCACCTTTATCCACCTGTTTGTTCACTCCTTCAAAGAAATGAAGAAGATTGGTGAGGCAAGATTTCCCTCACTAAATCCATGTTGACATGTGTCTCATGAGCAAAACGCTCACTGCTGACAGCTGAATATTGACCCCTCCTTGTTTTTTAATATTGGGGGAAGGGGAGTGGGTTGGGTCCCACTAGACACCCACTCCTCTCAAATGACCCTTCTGTGCTGCTCCAGACCTGGTGAAAAACTTCCAGGTCACAATGTACATCAGAAACTTTTTTAGAATTGAATGACTGCAGAATTGTTAATGACCATATTACCATGCTTATAACATGATATGTCATAATGGTTTCTGTGTGAGTTAACGCTCCCACTGAAACCATTTCAGCATTGCTCAGCCAATAAATCTCATGGTAAAATCAGTTAAAATCCACTGTAATGCTTTTTGCATGGGCCCCAAAGTCGCTTGGATTCTCCTCCTCCCTGAGAAAGTGATTAGAGGGAATGCAGGAAGGCCCCCACCTTCATGCATCCACACAGGTGAGCAACTTTATAGGTTCTGTTTCTTGTATTTCAGTATCACTCTGTATGCCTTTTTATTGTATGGTCTGGATGACACAGTAAAAAGTTCAATATTTCTGAGACCTACATTGAGAAGGTATGTCTTGAAGGGTCTCCCTATCACAATGATTCCCAAACTGGGTTCTGTGGAACCCAAGGGTTCTCTGCCCATGCTAGATTTACTTACAAAATGGCTGCTGGGGTCTCCCACGGTAGTCTCGTGAGACTGCAGCCACTGGAGGTCTCAGCAGCCATTTTGAGATTGGAGCCGACATGAATAGGAGCAATTGATCCTGCCCATGCCAGCCCCAATCTCAAAATGGCTTCTGGGCCCTCCAGTGACAGTCTTGCAAGACTGCTGTGGGAAGTCCCAGGAGCCAGTTTGTCAGTGGAGCAGGCATGGGCAGGAGTGAGTGGGGATTACTCCCGCCCCATCTAAACCACCAACAATATGGTAGATGCGCGGGGGGGGGGGGGGGGGCTACATGTGGTTGTAAGAGAAGGTGGTTTCCTGTGTCAGAGAAGTGGAGGAGGAGGAGGAGGGGAAAGGAGTGAGGATCCTTGGTGTACAAAAAATATTTTAGGAGTTCCGCCATATGAAAAGTTTGGGAATCACTGCCCTATCACATAGAAAGTCAGGGGCCAGGAGATGTAAACCCTATGACATTGCTTCTATGATGAATCACTAGTTTATAGTCAGAGGAGGATTCTGCTGCCACCAGAGCCTCCCAGTGATTATACTACTGGACACTCCTTTTATTCTACCACTGTCCTGTAACTTCCATCTCTCTCTGGAAAGTCAAAAAGTTCACCTGAAGGATACCAGTCTGCTTGCCTAAAAATTAGGTCAGCCAAAGGGTTTTATTCTATTGGTTGACTAAAGTGGAAGCACTAAGATTCAGTCAAACACTTCTCTCTTGAATTCCTCAGACTTCTACATTTCTTTTTTTTTTAGATGAAAAATATTGTATATTCATTTAAATCTAGTATCTAAAAGCAAACTGTGAAAACACACACACTCTCTGTCTTGTATAAAGAGGTAAATAGACTTCAGATTCCCGGTGTAGATCCCTCAATTATAGATCTCACCACTCCGTTTAGCCGCTGGATTTTTAGTTATCCAACGCGGTCACTAACGGGCATCCTCATTAGTCTTAAACTCATCTTATGTTGCTTACTGGCAAATAGTTTACTTATAACTTTACAGATTTTAGCACTTATCTTGTTATACGGGCTTTCTTTGTAGGTTCTATTCTGCAGTCTCATAATTATACTTTTATACTTGGTTTTTCAGCACATTGTTCCAGAACTGCCAAGTTTCCCAGCTTCAGGATGGAGACTTTTGGCTCCACCCTGTTTTTCAACTTACCTGTCAATTCAGTTTGTCTGTTTTTTGTGGACTGGAGGAGTAACCTAGTGATTATAGCACCAGGCTGACGACAACCAGAGAAGCCCAACGCAAATACCGTTGCTTTTCCTTGTGATCTTGGGTAAATTGGTTAACCTTCTATTACCTCAGTACAAAATTAGGGTCCCTTTTACTAAGCCGCGTAGGCGCCTACATGCGCCCAACATGCACCAAATTGGAGTTACTGCCCGTTTACTGCGTGGCCCTTGCGGTAATTTCAATTTTGGTGCGCGTCCTCTACACGCGTCTGAAAAATATTTTTTATTTTCTGGCACGTGTAGCGGACACACGCCAAGTGGCATTTGATGCGCGTAGGTTATTACCGCCCAAATTCTTTACTGCTAGGTCTATGGCTGGCGGTAAGGTCTCAGACCCAAAATGGACGCGCAGAAATTTTGATTTTGCCACACGTCCATTTTTTTGGGGGGAGGGGGGGGAAGAGGCCTTTTTTACAGGTGCGGTGAAAAATGATTCTATGTGTGCCCCAAACCCGCACCTACACTACCGCAGGCCATTTTTCAGGGCACCTTTATAAAAGGACCCCTTAGATATTAAGCTCTTCAGGAACAGGGCAATACCTAGTCTACCTGAATATAATTCATTTTGAGCTACTGCTGAAAAAGGTGCAATGATTTGCATACTCATTGATCTCTGTGGTACATCTTTGCAGAAACCTTGAAAACCTATTTGACAAGCATTTGGGACTTACACATTTGGTTGTTATCCGGCAGAGGGGGGGTGGTCTGATGTTTGGCAGTGTTAACATTTGCTTCTTTTGTTTTTCCTTTTCTTTATTATTGTACATCCTTTTCTTTTCTTTCTGATATTATGGAATTGTCAACTGCTCTGATAGTTTTCCTGTGAGGAGTATATTAAGTGTGAAATAAACTTGAAACCTGTGTTAGAAGCCGTACACTCAGCAGCTCCAACACACAGCTTTATGCATCTGCCCTACAGTGTTGCTCCCCTCTTATCCTTCATTATTTTTATAATCCACACTTATTCATGGCAAATGGCATGGTATCCAATTTTCTCTCAGAAGTAATTAATGGTGATACACATACAAGCTGATTTGTTATAATATTCTATAAACTGTTTTTGCTATTATGTCTGTTTATGAAGGAGTGGCCTAGTGGTTAGGGTGGTGGACTTTGGTCCTGAGGAACTGAGTTCAATTCCCACTTCAGGCACAGGCAGTTCCTTGTGACTCTGGGAAAGTCACTTAACCCTCCATTGCCCCATGTAAGCCGCATTGAGCCTGCCATGAGTGGGAAAGCGCAGGGTACAAATGTAACAAAAATAAAATAGATACTATTGGACATTCTACATGGAATGTTGCCACTATTGGAGATTCTACATGGAATGTTGCTATTCCACTAGCAACATTCCATGTAGAAGGCTGCGCAGGCTTCTGTTTCTGTAAGTCTGACGTCCTGCACGTACGTGCAGGACGTCAGACTCGCAGAAGCCTGCGCGGCCACATTGGTGATCTACAAGGGCTGACTTCTACATGGAAAGTTGGAATAGCAACATTCCATGTAGAATCTCAAATAGTAGCAACAGTGGAGGAGTGGCCTAGTGGTTAGGGTGGTGGACTTTGGTCCTGAGGAACTGAGTTCGATTCCCGGCACAGGCAGCTCCTTGTGACTCTGGGCAAGTCACTTAACCCTCCATTGCCCCACGTAAGCCGCATTGAGCCTGCCAGGGAAAGCGCAGGGTACAAATGTAATAAAAAAAAAATACACATCTTAAACTGCTGATGAGTTTACACTGTGTCTTGCAAAAATATTGTCCTTGTTGGAAAACCTGCATTTTTTTCCAACAAGGAGCAACTGTGCATTTAAATGCTTTTGGGTTGAACAAAAAATCCACAGGGTTGCACTGGAAATAAAATCTATTAGTTCCAATTCCCTATCTACATTTTTTTTTCAAAATTTTTCAACAATTTCAAGATTACACTCTTCTTCAGCAAAGTGTGTTAACATTTCAAATAATATATATAAAGGAAAATATATTAACAAAAATATGTTTAGTTTCCAACACTCAAGTCCTCTTTTATTAGATCCAAGATATTAATTACAGGTAATTTAAAGGGAAAAAGTTACTAAGATTAATCAGCTCCCACCCAGTTGAACAGAATAATATTATTTTAAACTCCTTCAGTTCTTTTCGAAGCAATAAAAGACGACAGTTGCGAAGGGTCCATGAAAACTGAATAATGCATTTGCAAGGAAACCTCAAATAAAATACTCCTCCAGGTTGTAGAACGGCAGGTTTTAATAACAAAAATTGTTTACGTCTTTTCTGGGTCTCTTTCGAAATGTCAGGAAATAAATGTATTCTTAGACCCAGGAACAATTTATCCCGGTTCCTTCCCTATCTACATAAGAATTAAATACTATAGAAATTACAGAGTGGCAAATAATGCAAAACAGAGCATAGTCGTACTGTAAATGCATGGGCAAGCTTAAACACCTAAAGATTCAAATCTACAACCGCCAGTCACCACACCAAAAGACTGCAACAGCAAATAAAAATCAGGAATCTAAGAAATTCTGCCCATCAGTCTTTGCAACAATGCCTAGTTAGTTCTGAATTAAGTCCTGATCACATCTAGGCAAATTGTTTCAAAACGTCCTTTGCCACTACTTTCACCCATTAATTTCTTTGCCAGCAGTCATACTAAGGCAGCAAAAGTGCATCTAAGCTATAGGGAATCAGACTATTCCCTTGACACCAGTAATTTATGGGTTTTAAAACAGTAATTCTACTGCATGGGCTCGAGGAGAAATTGTCTACAGTTGTACTCGGAGCTCTTTTGATCATCCGTACCCTAGAGAGGTTCATTAGGAAGAAGGACCTTGCCCTTACTGAAGCAGGTTGAAAAGTCCGCATTGAACTTAAAGTGTACACCTGCAAATGCTTCTCTGTGGGAGATACATGTGGAGCCATCCTAAAATGATTCTGCAGCTTGGATGAGTTTTCTGCTAAATAACTCGGGCAGGTGTGCAGCTAAACGATGTGACCTTCTGTAGCCTCCAGAGACTTCTGTGCTGAAGGTCTTTTGCCCTATACAAAGCAGGTTCCTTTCTAGAACTGCTCATTCCAACAGTCTGGCAACTAGGGTCAGAAAGATTTCGGAAACTCTTTGCATGGTATGATAGCTTTTATTGAATGGCAAAAGAGTTATTCAAAGACATTGCTGTACGTGAGTTGAGACGTCTTCTTTCTCAGATGTCCGCCTAGCACTGAAGGTTTTCAAGCTTTCCACGCTTCAAGCAATTTTTGAGGGACACATATTTCAAAATGTTCTAAAACTGCCCTATTTGGTCCTGATGGGTCACTGACTGAATTAGATGTACTAAAAGAGAAGGATGGTGGAGGGTTTTCAGAGGCAGACTATTGACCTTAAACCCCTAATTCTATAAACTCATGTGTCCAATTTTACAATTAGTTATAAAATAGTGTTGGTTAATTTAATAATTAGCTGCTGACTCACACAGAAACAGAATCCTAGGCTTCCACATCAGCTGCAGCAATGCGCCAGCCTGGAGACCGGCTGAAGAGGACTTCGGCTGGCAGGGGTTAGGGACCCCCGCCAGCACCGGTACCCAATGGCGGCGGTGGGGGAGGGTTAGCGGCGGCGGGAAGGGGGGGTCGAAAGGGTCGGCGTGGGCCAGGGCCAAATCTGGGGGGGGGCCCAGGCCCCCGTGGCCCCATGCAGCTATGCCCCTGCCGCCACCCATTGAGGTGGTGGTAAGGGTTCCCACACTAACCTGGTGGTAACCAGGCAGCGCACAGCTCTGCCTGATTACTGCCAGGTAAGCACCAGTGCTATAAAAATAGAAAATATTTTTGTAGTGCCAGAAATGACACGTGCTGGGGGTGGGAACAACCACTGGGCTCCTATGGCAGCCCGCAGGTAGTTATGGATCAGCGCATGGCAAGCCCATTGCCTCTCACCAAACCTTTAGTAAAAGGAACCCTGAGATTGCTCTGCTTAACAGCTGGTGCGGGGTTTAAAACTGAGGGATCACACTTTATTCATTAATAATTTTTAATAAACCATTTAATTGAGTAACGCAACATTTGGAGGGGCATAATCGAACGGGGCGCCCAAATTGTCATGAGGGCATCCTCGCAGGACGGCCCCGTAAAGGGGCAGGGCAAACTGTATTATCGAAACAAGATGGGCGTCCATCTTTCATTTTGATAATAAGGTCGGGGATGCCCAAATCTCAACATTTAGGTCGACCTTAGAGATGGTCATCCCCGGTTTTCAGCGATAATGGAAACCGAGGATGTCTATCTCAGACACGACCAAATCCAAGTCATTTGGTTGTGGGAGGAGCCAGCATTTGTAGTGCACTGGTCCTCCTCACATGCCAGGGCACCAACCGGGCACCCTAGGGGGCACTGCAGTGGACTTCACAAATTGCTCCCAGGTGCAAAGTTCCCTTACCTTAGGTGCTGAGCCCCCCAAAAAACCCCAAACCCCACTCCCCACAACTCTACACCACTACCATAGCCCTAAGGGGTGAAGGGGGGCACCTACATGTGGGTACAGTGGGTTTGAGGGGGGTTTGGAAGGCTCCCATTTACCACCACAAGTGTAACAGGTGGGGGGGATGGGCCTAGGTCCGCCTGCCTGAAGTGCACTGCACCTGCTAAAAACTGCTCCAGGGACCTGTATACTGCTGTGATGGAGCTGGGTATGACATTTGAGGCTGGCATAGAGGTTGGCAAAAAATGTTTTTGAAAATTTTTTTTTTTGGGGGGGAGGGGGTTGGTGACCACTGGGGGAGTAAGGGGAGGTCATCCCCGATTCCCTCCAGTGGTCATCTGGTCAGTTTGGGCACCTTTTCGAGGCTTGGTTGTGAAAAAAAAATGGACCAAGTAAAGTCGGCCAAATGCTCATCAGGGACGCCCTTCTTTTTTCCATTATCGCCCAAGGACGCCCATCTCTAAATCACGGCCCAGTCCCGCCTTCGGTACGATGCAGATACGCCCTCCCATGAATTTTGGTCGTCCCCGCGACGGAAAGCAGTTGAGGATGCCCAAAATCGGCTTTCCATTATGCCGATTTGGGCGACCTTGAGAGAAGGACGCCCATCTCGCGATTTGTGTCAGAAGATGGGCGTCCTTCTCTTTCAAAAATGAGCCTGTGGGTCTCATAGGATTGACATTCTATTCAAAACCTTTTTGAGAACTCTTATTGACATATTGCTTATAGTGTTCTCAGAGTAGTGTTTGGGTTTATTTGAGCTAAAATCCTTGTTAACATTACCCCAGGGAAATTTGATTCACACATGTACACCTGCTATCACTGTTCCCTCTAAGCTGAGCTGGACTCCTCCACCCACACTCCTGCCAGTGAGTGGTGCTGTTTCATTATTACATTTTCAATAGTGAGGGACAGGCAATCTCTTGCAGGACTTCAGGAAACCTGCCTGTCCTTAGTGATTGAAAACACAGAATTGAAAGCAGCACCCCCTACTGGCAGCAATGCAATTGGAGGACTCCTGCCCAGCTTAGAGGGAACAGAGTCTGCTACAAGGCAGTTAGAATTGTGTGCACCTATATGCCAGTAAAAATAGATGCATATCTACAATATTTTATAAAATACTAGTAAAAAAGGCCCGTTTCTGGAACGAATGAAACGGGCGCTAGCAAGGTTTTCCTGGGAGTGTGTATGTTTGAGAGAGAGAGCCAGAGAGAATGTGCGGGTGTGTGACAGAGTGAGACTGTCTGTGTGACAGTGTGTGTGTGTGAGAATGAGAGTGTGTGACAGGGCCCCCTCCCCTGTTCCTAATGCCCCTCACCCCGTTCCCTCCCCTCCTTTTCCTCCTCCTTCCCACACTTTGGGTTCCTTAAGGCTTTCAAAAGTCTATGTACCCCCGTGGCCCTAACGCCCAGTATCCGGATACCCCACCGCTTTCCTCCTCACCCCTCCCCCAAGATGTAATACTTTCACGTACTTCATTTTTTTTTAAAAAGTGCCCTATCTACCCTATGTACAAATGCCCGGCATTCAGATTGTGTTCCTCTCATAAATTTTCATTTCTTTCATTCATTCAGAACTTGCCCCTCCCCCCCCCCCCCGAACACTTTTGGTTCCTTCAGTCTTTTAAAACTCTCCTATGTACCCTGTGTGCTAATGGCCAGCATTCAGATTGTTCCCAAATATTCATGTCTTTCAGTGGTTCAGAACTCCCCCCCTCCCCCCATTTAACACTTTCGGTTCCTTCAGTCTTTTAAAACTCTCCTATCAACCCTGTGTCCTAATGGCCAGCACTCAGATTGTTTTGCTTTGCCAAATTGTCTGTCACTGATGTCACTGAGGTCAGAGCATGCCTGCCTAGCAGACCACTTCCGGCAGGCACGGTCCCAAGCACATCCTGTTGGAGGTGAGAATTATTATATAGGATGTGCACAAATGCTAGTCCCACCCCCACTCCACTTATTCACCACCTCAAGAAAGCAATGTGCACATTGCATGAAAGTAGGAGCTGTTCTGTGCACCTCCTTTTCACACGTTTATACAAACTCAAATCACTTACAAAATTATCCTCAATGTCACAAATCATCATGAGTTTGAAGGTTTATTAAAAACCGAAATACTGATATACTGTTCAGCGTTGCCATATTACCTAGTTTTAAAATCGGTGCTGCAGGGTGACAAGGCCCAAAATCCAGGGCTGACCCCAAAATCTCACACCTGGAACTGGGTAACTTGGCAACTCTTTGTCCATTTTCATTATGAGCCTTGTTCGGTTATTTCTTAAACTGATTAAGCTGTGAGAAAATGTGAGGAATCTCATTTCGGTGTGGAACTGAACCTTTCTACTACTACTACTACTACTTATCATTTCTGTAGCGCTACTAGACGTACGCAGCGCTTACACTTGAACATGAAGAGACAGTCCCTGCTCGACAGAGCTTACAATCTAATTAGGACAGACAAACAGGACAAACAAGAGATAAGGGAATATTAAAGTGATGGTGATAAAATAAGGGTTCTGAACAAGTGAATAAGGGTTAGGAGTTAAAAGCAGCATCAAAATGGTGGGCTTTTAGCTTAGATTTGAAGACGGCCAGAGATGGAGCTTGACGTACCGGCTTTCCCCAGTCTTTAACTCCAGATGCTTAGACAATTTATCGTTGCAAGCAATGGCAGACAGATCATGACAAGCATGATTTGGATGTATGTTGTCAGCCACAGTTTCAAATTTGTACTGTGCCAATGCTTGAAAATTTTCAAATATATGGGCTAGGACTCAATCATTTCTCAGCTAATTTCAGTGGTGACAGCAGGAGACAATAGGCAGTCCAATGTAGGCAAAGCAGTCCCTTTCTTTGTGTACTAATGATTACCCCTGTCTTTCTTTTCCTGAGGTAACCAGGCCAACAAAACAATCAGATATTTGTGAGGTGCAAGCCATGTTTGTAATTTAATGAAGAAAACAGCAGAAGGTGCCAAGGACTCAGGCAGCTCCCTGGTCTTAGAATCATACTAGCCTAATTGTATTCTTTTGTTAAGAGGGCTCTTGGCTAAAGAAACCAGGAGATGGCATCAACTCTTTATCCCAGCCTAGCTCTATAGAAGCAATTTGTGAGCAGAATTCTTGAAATTATAAAACATCTTATTCTAGGAAAACAGCAGGGGTCCATTTATTAAAGGGTGATAATTTTTTGTTGCCGGGTATGTGCATTCGTTAGCTTTCATTCGGTTCATTAAGGCATTTAACCTGCAAATGAATGCAAATGCAAAGAAATTCCACCCGTTGAAAAGTTCTGTACAGGCCTCACTAAAAAGTAGTTCCAGTCTCTTCATCTTGTAAAGAATTGTGTATTAGCCTTACAAAGTTAAGGAGTTTTTCTTCTCCTTGATTGGAGTAAAACCAGAAGCAGAGGCAAAATAGATCCTGCAGGCAGCTAATGGCAAAACCTGGTTTGGATTCCTTTAGGACACGGCAGGGCAACAGAAGACCAAAAACCCTTGTAGTCGCACAGACGAAGCAGTCACAACAAGGGTGACAAAAGAGAGGGCAGCAGACGATGTTCAAACTAACACCTTCATTAAACATCCAGGACTCCACACGAGTCGTGTTTCAGCCCGCAGAGGTCTTCCTCAGGAGTCTTTGGCTGTATGCTGATGTAAAGCTAATCCCAATGTGATGCAGGTGATGTTCGAAATCTTACTGTTTCCTTTCAATTAGCCTTGTAAAGCGCTTGAACTCTCAGGAGCACAAACTTCGTGTTGAGTCCTGGATGTTTAATAAAGGTGTTAGTTTGAACATCATCTGCTGCCCTCTCTTTTGTGTGTTACATTTGTACCCCGCGCTTTCCCACTCATGGCAGGCTCAATTCGGCGCTTTCCCACTCATGGCAGGCTCAATTCGGCTTACGTATTGTATACAGGTACTTATTTGTACCTGGGGCAATGGAGGGTTAAATGACTTGCCCAGAGTCACAAGGAGCTGCAGTGGGAATTGAACTCAGTTCCCCAAGATCAAAATCCACCGCACTAACCACTAGGCTACAAATGCAGAATGAGATATTCTCTGGATGATGATACAGCATTACATGGGGGTAATTCCATAAGATTGTTCATATATGATGGAGCAGAACCATATAGAATTTGGCGAATAAAAACACAGAATTTGAAAGATATTCTATCTTTTATTGGTAACCAGTGTAGGTTATATAGAAGAGGAGTTGCTTTGGCGAAGTGAGGTTATCTACATATGAGGACTGAAGGAGTAAACACTGTTTTTGTGGTAAACACTGGGTTTATAGTTTCCATTATTTTCGCAAGCCACTATTACAAAAACTCCGAGAACGCAGCAGAATTAAAGGAAGTAAACTGAATCACGGTGTCTGTAGCAAATGGCAAAGTCTTAGCAGTGCTAGGCTGCATCTTTGCAGATGTGCAATGCATGGGAAAAGTCATACCCTCCCATTGCATCTTTGTGGTGCAAGGCAACTTCAAAAACGGGCAGGTGGAAGAAACCCAAACTCCTGGTATTGTTGGTATGAACATGTTTAAACACCTGGAAGGCTTATTCAAATACATTTTGAGTTTCACTGGAAAAACTGGACAGGTCTCCAGAATTTTAGAAGACATAACAGGAGAGAAGAAGTTGGATAGGATGGATACAGATGAATGGCTGGGTTATGTGAAGCTAGCCAGCAAGGATTCTGCGACTGTATTGCCCTTGTCAGAGAAGATTCTTAAAGGAAAGTGCCAGCGAGTGAGAGGATTCTGTGCTTGCAGCATGATGGTTACTGCTATCAGAAAAATTAATTTGAAAAGGTTCTATTATGGAAATCTTATTAATTCAGCCCCAAATCATTTTTAAAAACCCCACTTTTTTTTCTTTATTACATGGATTATATGTTCCACAAAATATTGATGACCCAACTTCTTCCTCAACAGCAGATGTCTTAGCACATTACTTCAAAGATAGAAGGTGATCTCCCTATGAGTGGAGGAGTGGCCTAGTGGTTAGGGTGGTGGACTTTGGTCCTGAGGAACTGAGTTCGATTCCCACTTCAGGCACAGACAGCTCCTTGTGACTCTGAGCAAGTCACTTAATCCTCCATTGCCACATTGAGCCTGCCATAAGTGGGAAAGCATGGGGTACAAATGTAACAAAAATAAAATGTGTTTCTTTTGGCTCTGATGTACTAACAGCTGATGACTCTATAAATTCACCAGTTTTTCCATGTGACAAGGCTCTTCTAATGATTTATAGAAAAATTAACAAATCTGCTTAGAGCAATAAAGGTAAGAAACTAAAAAACAACTTGCTCTAATTGGCAATGAATTATCTGTGCTGTATTCAAAAAAATATATATAGTTGATTTAAACAAAGGGCCTCATTAGCCAAGGGTGCCAACTCAGTGGTCACACCTGTAAAGGCTACAATCATGGGCCAGCTACCACCTCCATAAAACCTACAGAGGGGGGTAACTAAACCAAACTAAACGATTTACCATATTTGCCTCTTCTTGGGCAACTTTGAACTCAGACACTCACTTTTTAGTTAAGAAGACTATGGCCTCAGCAAATTCAACTACTTTCCCCTTAGATCCTTTTTCATCAGCCTGGTTGGGAATTCAGGAACTAGATTTACTCCCTTTTATTGTATAGATTTTTTTAACTCTAATCTTACAACAGGAGTTTTTCCTGAAACATGGAAATTGGGTCTGGTTCGCTCAATATTTAAAAAAAAAAAAAAAAAACAACAGGATTTGATTTCTCAGAATGTGCTAATTATTGCCCTGATTCCAACCTGGGGTACATATCTAAGCTGCTAGAATATCCGGGTTTTCAGCAACTCTCAGAGTTTGTAGAGAAATCTCTGGTGTTACACTCTTGCCAATCAGGTTTCAGGACAGGGCATAGCAACTGAGACCATTCTCACTGCAGTTTTGAATGAAATTCATAGAGCATTTGATCAGGGCAAGGAAGCACTTGCAGAATCACTTGACCTCACCTCTGCTTTTGACATGATTGATCACATATGTCTCCTGAACTGTCTGCATTCGATTGGTTTGTCATCGACAGTACTTGCTTGTTTCTCTTCTTTCAGATCACAGATTTCAACTCTCATTTCATCAATCATCTTCTTTGGTCCGTACCTTACCCTCTGATGTCCAGTAGGGTTCATTACTCTCCCCATTCCTGTTTAATATTTTAAGTCCTCTTGCTATTGTTATTAAAACCTTTGGAATCAGCACTTATTATTATGTGAATGGCATTCTTCTTCTGTATTATACTGATCCATTGGCCCCTGATATTTCTCCTAACCAAGCATGCCTTGATATGTCTCTTTGTGGCTCTCTGAAATGTTCTGATTCTAAATCCTCCTAAGTTAGTAGCTCTTTGGCTTCCAGTAATTATTACTGTAGCTGCTGTGGGCTTCATCTAGCTGCAAGCATTGACCTCTCATGTCTAACTGTTATATTGATTCTCTGAGCAGCTCCACATAGTCATTTTTCTGCCTTGGGGAATCTATCCTCAGACAGGTCAAGGTGTTTCAATTGATGCCAGTACATCTTGGTTTTCAGTAGATTGTTCACGAGTTCGAATATTTTTTTGTATTAATTTCCAAAAATACTAGGATTAGGGGGCATGTGATGAAGCTACAATATAGTAAACTTAAATCGAATTGGAGAAAATATTTCTTCACTCAGCATGTAATTAAACTCTAGAACTCGTTGCCAGAGAATGTGGTAAAGGCGGTTAACTTAGCGGAGTTTTAAAAAGGTATAGACGGCTTCCTAAAGGAAAAGTCCATAGACCATTATTAAATGGACTTGGGGAAAATCCACTGCTTATTTCTGGGATAAACAGTATAAAATGTTTTGTACTTTTGGGATCTTGCCAGGTATTTGTGACCTGAATTGGCCACTGTTGGAAACAGGATGCTGGGCTAGATGGACCATTGGTTTGTCCCAGTATGGCAATACTTATGTACTTATGTTCTGGGTTCACAAATGAGCTGAAATATTCTTCTTTAGCTTTCTTTATATTGTGAGTGTATATGTTCTTATAGCTTTTCTCCATTTGGGTTTGTTTATGTCTGTTTTTTTTTTGGCCCATGTTCTTTCAAGTTTCCTACCCAATTTTTTTCATGTGTAGTAGTTTATCATTAAACCAGGGACGTGTTTTTTTTTTATTTCTTATTTTCGTTTTCAGTGGTGCTATTTTGCTTAGTGTGTTTCATTTGCTTCGCCCCAATTTCTCATGACGTAGATGTCCTTGGGTGATATGTTACTATATTCTTTCATCACTGTTGTCCAGAAGGTAAGGTTGTCCACCTTCCCTCCAGTTGTGAAAGTGTATTATGTTCTTGGCTCTCTGTTCTTACCATTATCTTTCCATTGCAGCATTAAAGTGAGCTTGCTGTGGTCTGACCATAATATCTCTTCCCATTTGTGGTTTTCTAATATATGATTGTTTGCTGAGAACCTGTGAGCTAGTATGTCTAATAGCTGGTATTTTGTGTGAGATGAGGCGCCTTGTGCTATTTTGAAGTTCCATTGGTTTAGGAAATTCATTAGAGTTCTAGTGTTGGTGTTGTTTTCCCCTCTTAATAAAAAAAAATTCCTAGAATTCAAAATCACTGTTATGTGTAATAAAAGTGAGCCAAGTATAGGATAATCAAGCTATTGTGGTATCACTGGTGAGGTTGGCTCTTAGGCATTGGTGGAATGAGGCATTATGATATCACAATATCAGCTGTGGTCATCACAGACTGCAACTCGTCACATTAAGGGGGCAAGTTATCAGCATGGGCTACTGTTAAGGCAAGCTACTTTACCACAAACATGTGGTATTTTAGCACAGACCCCATTTTATATAATGAGACCTAGTTACTAATAACTGGGGTAAACAGTAAAATAAACTATCTTAACATTGATAACTTCCTCCCTAACCTGGCAACCTTAATTCTTTGTTCAAGAATAATGGACTACATGAGTGTATCTGTGCTTAATTTTAAAAAGTTATGCTTTCTATACCATGTCGGTGCACAATGAGTATAGCATAGCTCTCGAAAGTTAGTCCAAGATGTGTTGAGTTACTCTACTAAAAAGCTATCACTTACAACATGATTTTGCCTTTTTATCAGCAAGTGCTTTTGAAATATTCTACATTACCCTCGTGGTACAGTACTAAAGTCAAAACACAACCACTATCTCTTAAGAAGTTTTGTTTAATATATTTGTGAGAGATATTGCTGAAGGGTTGGAAAGAAAGGTTTGCCTTTTTGCGGATGACACGAAGATAGCCAATAGAGTGGATACCCTGGAGGGATTAGAAACGATGAGAAGGGATCTCCGAAAGTTAGAAGAATGGTCGAGGGTCTGACAGTTAAAATGTAATGCCAAGAAGTGTAGAGTGATGCATTTGGGGTGTAGAAACCCAAAAGAGAGATACCGAATAGGAGGGGAGAGATTAGCAAGCTCGACTCAGGAGGGAGACCTTGGGGTGTTGGTGTCGGAGGATATGAAGGTGAAGAAACAATGTGACAAGGCGATGGTCATGGCTAGAAGGATGCTAGGCTGCATAGAGAGGGGTATAACCAGCAGAAGAAAGGAGGTGTTGATGCCCATCTACAAGTCGTTGGTGAGGCCCCACTTGGAGTATTGTGTTCAGTTTTGGAGGCCGGATCTGGCTAAAGATGTAAAAAGACTGGAAGCGGTGCAAAGAAAAGCTACGAAAATGGTATGGGATTTGCGTTGCAAACTGTGCGAGGAGAGACTTGCCGACTTGAACATGTATTACTACTACTATTTAGCATTTCTATAGCGCTACAAGGCGTATGCAGCGCTGCACAAACATAGAAGAAAGACAGTCCCTGCTCAAAGAGCTTACAATCTAATAGACAAAAAATACAGTAAGCAAATCAAATCAATTAATGTGAACGGGAAGGAAGAGAGGAGGGTAGGTGGAGGCGAGTGGTTACAAGTGGTTACGAGTCAAAAGCAATGTATACCTTGGGGAAAGGAGAAACAGGGGTGACATGATACAGGCGTTCAAATATTTGAAAGGTATTAATCCGCATTCGAACCTTTTCCAGAGACAGGAAGGTGGTAGAACTAGAGGACATGAATTGATGTTGCAGGGGGGCAGACTCAGGAGTAATGTCAGGAAGTACTTTTTCACGGAGAGAGTGGTGGATGCTTGGAATGCCCTCCCGCGGGAGGTGGTGGAGATGAAAACGGTAATGGAATTCAAACATGCGTGGGATAAACACAAATGAATCCTGTTTAGAAGGAATGGATCTATGGAATCTTAGCGGACATTGGGTGGCAAGGCCGGTATTTGGAGAATAAAACCGGTGCAGGGCGGACTTCTACAGTCTGTGCCCTGAGAAAGGCAGGGACAAATCAAACTCGGATATACATATAAAGTATTACATACCATGTAAAATAAGTTTATCTTGTTGGGCAGACTGGATGGAACGTTCAGGTCTTTATCTGCCGTCATTTACTGGGTTGCTATGAATGGCTTAGTTCCAAAACTGATAGATTGAATGCCTAGATTAAAAAGTAATTAGTGTACAGAAAGCTCTCTGTATAAATGCAAGTTTTTATTTTTAAGAATTCTAGTTTACATAAGAAAGGTTCTAACTTAACAGGTTTTTAGAACCGCATAAGATTTTTGGGGCTTCATGATAGCATACTTAACAGGTTTTAACCATTATACTTACTTTCAGCCTATGACTATCTATAAAAGCAGTCTGTTTCCTATATGAACTCATTAAAAAAAGTACTTAAGTTTTGGACTTTACCTTTTCAATTGCTTGTGAGACCCAGGTAATGGGTACATTTCATTTAAAGTACTGCATATGGCGAAAAATAATGGGGTTAACCCCCCCCCCCCCTCTAAAAACTGTCCGAAAAAAACTCTGGAAACGAGTACTTGATTTCCAAAATATGTTTTGCCTTTAACGGACCAAGAAAGGGATCTGGGTGTCGTCGTCGATAACACACTGAAACCTTCTGCTCAGTGTGCTGCTGCGGCTAAGAAAGCGAATAGAATGTTGGGTATTATCAGGAAAGGTATGGAAAACAGGTGTGAGGATGTTATAATGCCGTTGTATCGCTCCATGGTGCGACCGCACCTTGAGTATTGTGTTCAAATCTGGTCGCCGCATCTCAAGAAAGATATAGTAGAATTGGAAAAGGTGCAGCGAAGGGCGACTAAAATGATAGCGGGGATGGGACGACTTCCCTATGAAGAAAGACTAAGGAGGCTAGGGCTATATAGCTTGGAGAAGAGACGGCTGAGGGGAGACATGATAGAGGTATATAAAATAATGAGTGGAGTGGAACAGGTGGATGTGAAGCGTCTGTTCACGCTTTCCAAAAATACTAGGACTAGGGGGCATGCGATGAAACTACAGTGTAGTAAATTTAAAACAAATCGGAGAAAATTTTTCTTCACCCAGCGTGTAATTAAACTCTGGAATTCGTTGCCGGAGAAAGTGGTGAAGGCAGTTAGCTTAGCAGAGTTTAAAAAGGGGTTGGACGGTTTCCTAAAGGACAAGTCCATAAACCGCTACTAAACGGACTTGGAAAACTCCAAAATTCCAGGAATAACATGTATAGAATGTTTGTACGTTTGGGAAGCTTGCCAGGTGCCCTTGGCCTGGATTGGCCGCTGTCGTGGACAGGATGCTGGGCTCGATGGACCCTTGGTCTTTTCCCAGTATGGCATTACTTATGTACTTATGTACTAACATTTATAGTCTTGTCTTATCACCTGTGTTTCTCAAAATACAGAAGCGCTTCCAAATTAAAAAAGGATCTTTTGGCATCCCAAATTTATAAAATGAAGCCCTGCAGCTGACCTTCACAGCTATAGATTATATGGAACAGAAAAAAAAGTATTACACCAAAGATCTGTGACTAATTTTCTTCTGAAATACACAGAGAAGTCCAGGTAGGCATCTGATTCTTTCACCCTATGCATTACATTTGTTCATAGCAAACCTATTGCGTTTTTCAACTAACCTGTTGTTATTCTGTCTGCAATAAAATGCAAAAAGAATAAATAATTTGGGATGACAAGTTCAAAATAAAATAGCAGATTATAGTTTGACATAGGTTATTAAACTGCCTATGTCAAATCCAACTGGTGCTGTACCAAAGCAGATTCTAACATATAAACCACATGTCATAGACAAAATATTGGGAGGTAGAGTTGCTTTTAGGCATAGCTGGTGGTGAGGGGCTTGTTGCTCTTTCTCAAGGCTACAGTTTTTGAGACTTAATATGTTAAATATTGTAATATTTCCCTGTAGCTCCCATGACAGATGATCTGGATATTATGAGTTTTCCCTTCCATTCTTTTGATAAGGTTTGTCTGACGGGGGGTTGGGGGGGGGGTGGATATGAAGAGTGTTAAAATCCTAAGGTAAAGGTTAAACTGCGCTTTATTATGTTTACAGGATTTAAAGGGTAAGTCGGGAAATGCTTACTTAACATCAAGCAAAAGTGCTGGATTAGCAGCCAGCCCCACACTTCAAAGCAGCCATAATCCTTGAAACTGCTGCGGGTGAAAGGTCGCCCTTCAACACCAGGTTGAGTAAAGAATGGAGGCAGAAGCTTCTGTTTCTTCCTTGCCCCAGCTAATCCACTGAGGAAATGAGCTGTACTGCTTCTCCCTGGGTAAACTCCAGCCCCCCAAAAAAGGAGGAAAAACGGCAGCGCTCAAAGGGGAAGTAATTAAAATTGGTCTATCTCTGTAATACAGAAGCAGAGTTCAGCAGACATTTATAACTCCTGCTCAGTGGCACTCTCTGTCAGTGTTGAAATGTGAAATGACAGCGTTTTTTTTTTCTTCCAGGGAACAAATCGGTTCCTTTCATTCGCTCAGTGGAGGTATTAACATACAAGCCCTCACCCCCACCTCTGTCTCTCCCCCCCCCCCCCCCCCCAGTACAAATTTCAGCATATGTGGAACCTATGAGTCACTACTGAGATAGCTAGGGCACAGCTGATACACTGAATGCCTTGAAGATTAAAAAGCAACTAGACCCATAAATACAATATATATTTTGGGCTTATGTGTGCTGGAAATCTAATTAAATACAGGTTAGCTATTGTTACCAGAGGCATTTATGTAGTGAAAATGGGCAAAGCGCTGCCTGTGTCCTTCTTCCTTTATATTCTGTAATCTCCCACTAGTGAAGGCAGGACACATTCACTGGCTGTTTCCACTAAGATTAGCAGGGCTGGGATAAAGAAGACCCCAACAAAGCTTTCTTCTGCAAATGCCATGGAAAGTGCAAGATGTTATATGAAATGTTTATAACCTACTATTTGCTTACACTAAACACACTTATTCCTTCTAGGTTAGACGTAAGCCTAACCATCAGTGAGATCAATCCACAAAGAGGAAGCTTGAATTTATGGCGGTCAATACCTTATATATATATATATATATTTAATATTAAAAACAACCGTTTTCTTCTTAAATCTAATGCCAACTTTATTATCTCAAAAACTATTTATATATATATCACATACATCCAATAAAACAGATCACTTACACTTTCAATCATTCTATCATTCAACCACTTCAATCTAAATATGATTTCCTAATAAATTCTTAAAACCATATTACATCTTCACATATCAACTGGACATTCATATTTGACTATCTTGACATATCTTATCGTAAATAGTATCTGTTGTCCCATATACTGTTAAATCGTATAGATATTATCCATCGTTACTGATATTCCATCAGATGTCGTATGAATTGTCTTTCTCTATACTTGGACATCAAAACGCTGTTCGTTTCGTCAAAACTTGTTATGAGTCCAGTGGAAATGTCCATAAAAGTTTCTTTTGCCTGGAATTCTTCCAGACTGTAGAATGAAACATATATATATCTGTGTATTCATGATCTAGATGTATATTTTACACATTTATAGATGAGCCCACGTAATCTTTTTTTTCTGCATTAGCGACCTTACGAATATTTACAGTGGGCTAACTTTTATTAAATCACCAGTGAAACATAAGGATATTCATCCCAGCTACACTTTGGTAATATAAAACTGCCCAGACATTTAAACTGCAGAAAATGCAGTTCTTCATGCAGACTGATGGAGCTAAGCAGTGCTTAGCTTTAGGATCTGATTTTCTTGCCTGAGGTGTTTTTAATTTTTAACATTATTTGAGAGTAAAATTATCTATGCATTGACAGGCGAAAGAAAAACGTCACCAACATTCACTCATGTCGGCTCATTTTTAGAGTTCTGAAATCAAATTAAAAGATTCTGAAGCATGCTTCCTCATAAATACGAAGAGAAACATAGTAACATAGTAGATGACGGCAGAAAAAGACCTGCACGGTCCATCCAGTCTGCCCAAGATAAACTCATGTGTATACCTTACCTTGATTTGTACCTGTCTTTCTCAGGGCACAGACCATATAAGTCTGCCCAGCAGTATTTCCCGCCTCCCAACCACCAGTCCCGCCTTCCATCACCGGCTCTGGTACAGACCGTATAAAAGTCTGCCCTCCCCTATCCTCGCCTCCCAACCACCAACCCCTCTTCCCCCCACCTGCTCTGCCACCCAATTGTAGCTAAGCTTCTGAGGATCCATTCCTTCTGCACAGGATTCCTTTATGCACATCCCACGCATGTTTGAATTCCGTTACCATTTTCATCGCCACCACCTCCCGTGGGAGGGCATTCCAAGCGTCCACCACCCTCTCCGTGAAAAAATACTTCCTGACATCTTTTCTGAGTCTGCCCCCCTTCAATCTCATTTCATGTCCTCTTGTTCTACCGCCTTCCCATCTCCGGAAAAGATTCGTTTGCGGATTAATACCTTTCAAATATTTGAACGTCTGTATCATATCACCCCTGTTCCTCCTTTCCTCCAGGGTATACATGTTCAGGTCAGCAAGTCTCTCTTCATACGTCTTGGAACGCAAATCCCGTACCATTCTCGTAGCTTTTCTTTGCACCGCTTCCATTTTTTTGACATCCTTCGCAAGGTACGGCCTCCAAAACTGAACACAGTACTCCAGGTGGGGCCTCACCAACGTCTTATACAGGGGCATTAAAACCTCCCTTCTTCTGCTGGTCACACCTCTCCCTATACAGCCTAGCAATCTTCTAGCTACGGCCACCGCCTTGTCACACTGTTTCGTCGCCTTCAGGTCCTCGGATACTATCACCCCAAGATCCCTCTCCCCGTCCGTGCCAATCAGACTCTCCCCGCTAGTCATTTTTGGAGTTCTGAAATCAAATTAAAAGATTCTGAAGCATGTTCATGTGACGCTTCCTCATAGATACGAAGGGGAAAAGCACCAAGGGCCAGGAAGTATGGGACAATCGAGAGTCCTTTATTAGTAGACCCGACATGGCCGTGTTTCGGCATAAATACAAAAAGCATATCAACATAAGTACAGAAGATGAAACAAAAATAACGCATTTTAGATGCAAGGTAAGTACTTTGACCCTTTCTTCTGCCATCTGCTTCCTCATAAAAAAAAAAACATCAGAATTTTCTCAGCCATTTTGGGGGAAGTAGAAGAATCTGGTTGGTGGTTAGGTTTCTGAGTAAGTCTGATAGTGATCATGAATGAAAGAGAGCGAAGCAAATGCTGAGCTCAAAAGTTTACTGACATTTGGTTCACAGAATTGAAGGCAAGCCATTTCCACAGTAGCCAAATCTGTCTTTTATGGAAGTTTGGTAAATAATTGTGCTTTACAAAGAAGGTTCTTGTTTCTTGATCTCTTTACTGGAAAGAAAATATCCAGAAAAAAAAAATACAGAGCCAGTTCACTGTGTTGTGTTCCTCTTTCTGTAGTCAACTTTTCTGAGAAGGTTCACATTTATTTATGTTCGTAACACACAAAGGAATGAACTGGAGAAAAAAAGTTCTTAGTCTGACACAAGTTTTTTCTTAGATGTTTGTACAGATCATTGGGGATCTCCTGTGTTCTCTGTTCATGCATTGTATACTGTGTACTTCTGGAATAAAGGTACAAAGGGGATTTGTTACATCAGGTGAAAAAAAAAAGCAATGTAATTCAAGTAAAAGGAAAATGCGCATTAGAATTTTAGGATTCCCTTTGCAAAGTCATTTGAGACAATTCAGCTTTTTCTGCCAGCTGAATTAGCCTAATGGCTAATACACTGGGCTGAGAACTTGAGAAAGTGGGTTCAGCTCCCTCCATGGCTCTTGGTAACCCTCAGCAAATCACTCAGGGGATCTTTTACTATAGATTAGCTCGAGGTATCTGCAGCAGGGCCCATTTTATTCCCATGGGCCCTGCTGCAGATAACTCAAGCTAATCGTTAGTAAAAGACCCCCTCAATCCTCCATTGCCACAGGTACAAAAGCTTAGATTGTGAACCCACTAGTGAAAGTACCAGCATATAATAAATGTAAACCACTTTGGTTGTACCACAGAAAGGCAGTATATTAAATCCATGACCCTTTTATCCACACCTAAAGAAGTAAGAGACCATTTGCTGTAAGTTTGCAATTGAAATGTATATTTTCCTATAGGTAAATAGAAGAATGGTGCTAAAAAATCTAGCCAAGTGGTTTCCAAAACTCATCCTGGGGGACCCCCAGACAGTTGGATTTTCAGGATATCTGCAAATGAATATGCAGTGGAGATAGTGCATGCAAATTTAGGGAAACACTGTTCTAGCCCTTGAGGGTGACAAACATAAGGGGGGGGGGGGAATCCCTACTAAAAACATAAACGTATTATTCAACATAAACATCAGTATATTCCTGTACGTATATTTGGGGGTAGAGTAGGTAGCTTGTGCTGGAAAAAAATAATCAATGAGGAATATTCATTCAAAGAACATATCTAGTTATATCATAAGAGAGAGTATGTCTGTTGAGTGAGTGTGTGCGTAAGTACATGTCTTATTAACCCTTGTGTTTAATAAGACACACACACTCTTAGACTCAGCAGGAACTTTAGGACTCCAACAAGGTTGAGGTTGTTTCATATCCAAGCATATGCCCCCAGATTCTATATAATGTAATGAGTTACGCGTGCAATTGACACTAATTGGCTTTAATTAGAATTTACACGCACAACTTGCTAAGTATATTCTATAAAGTGATGCGCATTACTCATAGGAGCCAACTTTTCAGAATTATTGCCCAAATCCTGAAAAAAATCCAAACCGCCAAGAACACGGCAGCCAGACTTATTTTTGGTAAGTCGCAGTTTGAGAGCACAACACCTCTCCGTGTAAAGCTTCATTGGCTCCCTATTGTGGAATGAATTAATTTCAAAGTCCACACGCTGATTCATAAGATTATCTATGGAGAATCCCCAAGCTACAGGTACAATCTGATTGACCTTCCACCCAGGAACGGCTCTAGATCTTCTCGTACTTATCTAAATTTACATCTTCCCAACCGTAAAGGAATTAAGTACAAAACATATTATGCATCCAACTTCTCCGTCATAGGCAGCCAACTCTGGAACGCCTTACCAAGAGCTATTCGTATAGTCAATGACCACTTACTCTTCCGGAAGCTGCTAAAAGCTTACCTCTTCAAGCAAGCCTATACAAATGACTTGACAAATTAGAAATCCATCTGCGCTACCCGGATTAGACTATAAGACAGAACTTGAAATATGTTTCCCTACTTAATCCTTTCTGAATTCATCCCCCTTCCAACCCTCATTATACATTCTTCCTTAATTAACAACACACTATCCTATATACTCCCTCTCCCATTCCCTACCTCTACCATCCTCCTCCCTTACCCATCTTACTTACCCACATCTAATTGTCCACCTCTTTATCCTATATAATAATTCTCACCTCCAACGTTCTGACTTGCCTGGGACTGTGGCTCATTCCGAGTTGGTCTGCTAGGCTCCATAGATCAGGCTGACATCACCGTAGCCATTATGATGTCAAATTCAGAACCCGGGGGGGGGGGGGACGTGCCTCACAGCTGATCCATGTCCAGAGGAGGGTCGCTGGACATGGGTGACTGGAAGGAGGGGCAGGGGAGAAAGGAGGGTCACTGGACATGGGTGGCTGGAGGGGGGGGGGCAGTGGAGAGAGGAGGGTCGCTGGACATGGGTGGCTGGAAGGGGGGGCAGGGGAGAGAGGAGGGTCGCTGGACATGGGTGGCTGCAGGAGGGGGCAGGGGGTCGCTGGACTTGGGTGGCTGGAAGGGAGCAGGGGATAGAGGAGGGTCGCTGGACATGGGTGGCTGCAGTGGGCACAGGGGGAGAGGAGGGTCACTGGACATGGGTGGTTGCAGGGGAGCCGAGGAAAACCTTGCTAGCGCCCGTTTCATTTGTGTCAGAAATGGGCCTTTTTTACTAGTACAATATATTACCGCTGTTATCCATTCTATGTTATCTTGTAAACCTGTTTATATTATGTAAGCCGCATTGAACCTGCTAATAAGTGGGAAAGCGCGGGGTATAAGTGTTACAAATAAATAAATAAATATAGGTTGTGCCAGATGCGTGCAGCATTAACATCAATTTTATTTTAAAAATGTATACAGTATAGATGTTAGATGTTTTGAAAGCCAACACGTAACCGGTTATGTTTCTAATGTTATGTGTTGGCACACAACCAGTTAACTGCGATCTTAGAAACATAACCAATTATGTTCCTGATACTGAACTTAAAGCCCACCTCTTTACCACTGCTTTTGACTCCTAACCACTGCTCACTTGCCCTGGCCTTTTATCCTCACCTCTTTATTCCCTTACCCTTAATTGTTCTGTCTGTCTGCCTGTCTTATCTAGATTGTAAGCTCTTTGAGCAGGGACTGTCTTTTTTTGTGTATGGTGTACAGCGCTGGCGTATGCCTTGTAGCGCTATAGAAATGATAAGTAGTAGTAGTAGTACTGTCACACTGACCTGTTTACCTTGCCAGTTTACCCCTAGGGGCCTAGTTATAGAATACGCCTAGATTTATATGCAGAACCGCGTGTAACTCTATGCGCACTATATAGAATCTGGGGGGATAATGCCACTAGGCAGTTTACAGAATAAAGAGCCCCATTTTATTTAGTTCGTAGAAGTAGGAATAGAGATGTATAGGCCAGTGCATTTCAGTTTTCACCTGTACTTTAGAACAGAATTTGACAACATAGAATCTGTTCTAAAATACAGGAAAATGGACACTTATGTGCCAGATTCATGGAGCATTAACATCCATCTTTATTTTTAAAATTTGTTGTTTCTAATGTTATGTGTTGGCTGCAAGACAGATGTCCTTTTTCCTGGATGTTTGGCATTCATAGATTGGGTGTTTCAATTTGTAAAATGGCCATTCATTTTGGACATTCTTACATATTTTTGAACAAAATGGTTGTGAGATGGACAGGGTTTTCTTTTTTTTGACATTATTTATTTATTTTATTTATTTTATTGCATTTGTATCCCGCATTATCCCACCTCTTTGCAGGCTCAATGTGGCTTACAATTCATCATGGATACTGGAAATGGAAGTGAATATACATTTGGTTTACAGAGGGTTTTGTGTTACATGGTGGTGAAATACATGATGGTGATAAAGCAAAAGACATTATAAGACAGTTCTGGAAGTTTTAAGATTTAATTCTCTGAATTAAATGGGGGAGGGGATGGATGAATCAGTATGTTTTGTTAACCTAGCGAAGGTGGATAAGACAATTGACTCCACACTGTCACTGTTGTGTAAGTTACACATGTTGATCTTTGTGATATATCTTTTCGAAGAGATAAGTTTTCAATAGTTTACGGAAATTAGTCAATTCATAGACCGTTTTCAGGTTACGTGGCAGCGCGTTCCAGACCTGCGTGCTCGTATAGGAAAAGGTAGATGCATGCATTGATTTGTATTTCAGACCCTTACACTTGGGAGGATGACATTATGAGCAGGATGTCCCAATTCTGACTTGAATAGCATTTAAAAAATAGAGGGGAAAAAAGGACCTCGGCTGTGGTATTTTATACAAAGTGTTTGCTATTCACAGCAGCGGACATAGCATACTTCATCTCACAGCTCACAGGATCAATCATCGGTCAAAAAACTGACGTGAATAGCAAACACTTTGTATAAAGTACCACAGCCAACTGAGGTCTTTTTTTCCTCCATTTTATGCTCCTCCTGCATATTGAATTCTGGGGAAGAAGGTCTTTTTTTTTTACATATTCTTTCGCTTCTTTTTGGTTTGGTATATTTACGTCAAAGTAATTAATTTCCAAGTTTGTTTTGTGCTAATTCTGACTTTGGATATCCTTTGAAGGAGTAGCCTAGTGGTTAGTGCAGTGGACCTTAAGCCTGGGGAGCTGGGTTTGATTCCCACTCAAGCTCCTTGTGACTCTGGGCAAGTCACTTAACCCTCCATTGCCCCAGGTACAAATAAGTACCTGTATATATGTAAACCACTTTGAATGTAGTTGCAAAAAACCACAGAAAGGCAGTATATCAAGTCCCATTTCCCTTTCTCTTCCCTTTTGAAAATGCTCCCCCATGTGTATGGACTACTCCTCCACACCAAATCTCAGGTAAGCAAAACTGAAAAGTTCCCAACTTCTGGGTGCCAACTACCTGCTGAAAAAGGGGAAGAGACTTCTACATAATGAAGCAGGATGCTGATATGGCTTTGTTGAAGGAGCATGGACCTATTTGTGCTAAGGCAATGACCCCAAACTTTGAGGCTCAAAGGGCAAGTTAAGGAAGTACTTGGATGACTGAGACCTACTTGGTTGGAGGAGATCCTAAAGCAGGAGGGAGATATTGGGCAATGCTGGGGTGAGGGGGAAGGGTTTCTGGAGAAAAAAAAATGTTTGATAGTGGAGTTAGAGGCCTTGTCCCAACACATTATACAGTCTAAGAAGTTGACCAAATGATCAGGAGAGAAAGAGAGAGAGAGAGAGATTTCCCTACACATACATGGATTTGAAGTTTTGATCAACTACAATTCTCTGAATTAAATGGGGGAGGGGATGGATGAATCAGTATGTTTTGTTAACCTAGCGAAGGTGGATAAGACAATTGACTCCACACTGCCACTGTAGCGTAAGTAGGAACTTTTAAGATGTAACACATCTCCTAGTATGTGGCCATACTGGATTTTTTTTATTAGTAATAGTATATATGATATGTTTAGATATTATTTGTTATAATTTCCTAGAGTTTGTTCTAGTTTCTTTGTCACCTGCACTGAACCGATTTTATTGGGGAATCATGGAATAAAAGACGTTATGTTATGTTTATCATATCTCTCCTCTTTTCCAGGTTATGCATATTTAGGTCCTTTAATGACATCTGATGGGATTTTTGATGCAAACTGTACCAGATCCATACCTCTTCTCTGAATTGCTTCCGCTCTATTGATATCCCTCCAGCACTAAATATAATGCCCCAGGTAAGGTGTGATCAACATTTTAGATAATGGTGTAATCACTTCCTTTAATTCTACTACATATGCCTTTCTCTCTATTCACCCTAGCATCCCTTGGACTTTGGCAAATTCAGTAAATCTGTCACAGAGAAATTTCCCAAAATGATCATAAAAAATCAGAAACCACAATCTGATTCAAATCAAAGTTTGCTCATGTGACTGAGACTGAGTGCTTGACTCTTATTCCTTATCCCAAGGCCAGCATGGTACATTCCAGCCCTTTTGTTGATTTAGCAGAGACTGTTGCTGCTTGGGATTACTGAGATTTCGCAGGGAAATAAAGAAAAGGGCTTTGGTATGCCACTGTGGAAGCAGTAAGAAGAAAGATACAGTCTTCAATAATAGAACGAAAATGACTGAATACATTTTGTAAGAATCTCTATTGACGTTCTTACAGAAGAAGGAGAATCTAGCTGTATAACTAGGGAAAGATCTCAGTGGAAGGTCCAGCTGAACTAAACATTATGTGTATTATGGTTGCCCGTAAGTTAAACATGGGACTGCTGATTCCAGGTTGACAACAGTACTAAGATCTTCCAAAGATGCTATACGGGTGTGGATAGAAATTATCAGAGCGTGGAATCAGTTTAACACTGGTCATGTACGTAAGATCTGTGTAGAGCGTCACATCCCAGTCTGGCCTCTGAATGTAGCTGTCTGGGAGGCAATGGAGGAACCTAGATTATTCCTTTGCTGTGTCCTGGATGGAAACTTGAATGATATAACAAAATGGGTAGTCTCTCACTGTCGACCTTACACATTGGAAGACGTACGTACTATTTTGAATACTATAAACTGTGCCAGCGCTTGGAGTGATCTGTTACCAGCTTGTTGTAATAGTTGCCTACTGTGCCTTCTAGAGTTTGGCAACCTGGACAATTGCCCCTCCACAAAGAGAAACAGGGTAATAGGAACAGAAGATAATGGAATGGTGATCTGCAACTCCTTCCGGCAACAGAAATACCTGCAATGAAGATGTTTGCATTGTATTCAAGCATCTTGCAAAAATGTCTGAAAAGAGGCTGTAAATTTTATCTGTTACATCTACCTCATTCCCTTTGTAAAGTCCTTGGGAACAAACATATTTGTGTAGACATGCAGTTTTTTTGATTTCTGCCAGAACTAAAATGAGATGTTTTCCCTCACAGGAGAGTCTAGGGCTATAAATCAAGTGTTGAAAAGTAACATTTATATACCCAGGAGGCATTTGGACTCTGCTAGCTAAAAGAAGGGCTATAAAAGGATAGGATCACAAAAAAACAAAACAGATCACAGTCTACTGGAGATTCTTGGATACCAGTCCACAAATCACAGAGATAAGTAATATGATAAGAGAAACCATATGACTCCATATCCGCTATTAATCACTCAACCTGCCCTATGTGACATGTCAATACAAGTGCTGGGCAGACTTCTACGGTCTGTGCCCTGAAAAATGGCAGATATAAATCAAGGTAAGGTATACACAAAAAGTAGCACATATGAGTTTATCTTGTTGGGCAGACAGGATGGACCGTGAAGGTCTTTTTCTGCCGTCATCTACTATGTTACTATTACCCTTCATTAGATGCAGGCCTCACCTGGGTAAGAGTGACTAAATAGGTCAATCTCAGAAACAGAAAAATTTGCCCAAATCTTGGTTGTATCCCCATTGCGTGCATGCAGAGGTAGTTCTGGTTTTCTTAAGGAAATGAGAATTGCATTTTCATGTCTATAAAAAGGTAACACCAGAACTGGCTCAAGCCTGTTCCTTTTGAGATGGAGTAATATAGTCACTTCCACCTGTCAAAATTCTTCTGTGTTATTGCTTAGACATTACACAATAACATCTGGTGCTTTCTGATGCATGCGGATGGTAATTATATAAGCCTCTTTCACAAGTGAAATGCTAATTTATATGCATAAAAGGCTTCATAAAATTAGGTCACACACATATAGGTATACACATATAGAAGTGCATAGGGGTCCTTTTACTAAGCTGCATTAGGCACTAATGCACCACTAACACAGCAAAAGTGGCCAAACATGTGACACGCTAAGGATTGACATTCTGGGTATGACAAACATAGAAGGGTTTATTTTCAAAACAAAAAAAAGTCCAAACAATGTCATAAGGTGGCAGAAAAACATTTTTCTCTCAAAAATGTCCAAGTTGCGATTTTCAACGCCCTGATTTTAGATATTTTGATCCACAGTTCATCCAAATTTCAAGGGGATGTGTTGGGGACATATTTTGGGCAGGATATGTTTTTTCTGCAATAATGGAACAAAATGAAAATGTCTAGGGCCAAAATTAAGATGTTTTTGGCTAGACCTGTTTCAAGTCACCAAAAAGTGCCCTTATTGACCAAATGACCACTGGAGGGATCAAGGCATAACCCCCTTACTCTTTCAGTCAACTTTGGCCGTTTCCGCGACAGATTGCAGTTGGAGATGCCCAAAATCGGCTTTCGATTATACCAATTTGGGCGCCCACGGGAGAAAGACGCCCATCTGCCGATTTGGGTCGAAATATGGGCGTCTTTCACTTTCGAAAATAAGCTGGCTTGTAAACCATCTGCCACACCTGTCCTTGCCAGCTGGGGTACAAAACAGAATACAACAGGAATTGGTGCAAAGTCACTGCAATGTCGTTCTTTCTTTAATCTTATAATGAGGTACTGCATTGTATATGTAGCTGTATAACACATGAACAATCAAGTGCACACAGTAGATTACATATTTTAATTCAATGTAGTAAATCAGTATTCCTTGAATTAGAAAACAATTATCTAGGTTTTTTTTATTGAGACCTATAGTTGGCAAGCAAGTTAATGAGCTTGCTAAGCTACCTATTATGCACAGCTCTGAAGAAATCTAAAGGTGGTTATACTTATGTCCTTAGCTGCAAGGATCTGATGTTATAAAGATACTAGAAAATGCACCCTTTATGGAACAAAATCTAACTTGGGGGCTAGAATCCCATGCAAGAATATATCAGCATACATTAACCAGTTCAGGTCCCAAGTGGGACTCGTATTCACAGAGAGATTACGGTGACTTGCTTAATGTCGATTTTTCTGGTTTGAGGGTTAGAATACTATGAGAATAAGAATGATTGTCCTTGGAAGAGAGGAAACTGGACATGCCACTCTGCACCATTGTTTTCAGTCCATGTAGGTGACCTGGAGCCAATCTTGACAGGATAACATGTGCTCTCTCCAGCCTATCTTTCCCAGCAGGTGTCAGTAAGGCTGGCACTCCAGGGACCTCAAGATAATGGAAATTGAATAAACACTAAATGAAAACAACAAGAAAGATCAATGTGGACTCAGAATTAGCTTGTACAAAATGCATACTGCGTACATTGATTTAATGTATAAAATTCTTGCAGTATACTAAGACTTGCTCTCTCAGCATCCATATGGAATTATTTATTTTGGTTGTTTATTTCAACAAATCTCATTTTCTACATTTGAAACTTATTTTTATTGCTATCATTGTCATCATTCACAGAATCCCATGCTAGGCAAGGTGGCAGTTCTTGGTTGGATTTCCATAGGCACAGTCTACTTTGCAGACTCCAAGTTTTGTATGTCCTCAGGGGCCCTTGTATTAAGCCTCATGGGTGCCCACGTGCACCCAAAGAGCGTCAATTTTGAGTTACTGCCCGGCTACCACGTGGCCCTTGCAGTAATTTCATTTTTGACATGCGTCCACTATGTGCACAGGAAAATATTTTTATTTTCTGGTGCGCGGGCTGTAATCAGGCAGTAACTGGCGTTTTACTCGCATAGACCGTTACTGCCCGGTTACCGCATGAGACCTTACCACTAAGTCAATGGCTGGCGGTAGGGTCTTAGACCCAAAATGGACGCCCGGCAATTTTCATTTTGCCACACGTCCATTTTCGGCAAAGATTTTTAAAAAGCACTTTTTACAGCTGTGCTGAAAAATGATTCTGCACGCACTCAAAACACACGTCTACACTACCACAGGCCATTTTCAGCGCACCTTAATATCACAGAACCAAATGAAAGAGAAAATCAGCAATGGAAGTTCTCATTCATGGAGTACTTAATCCCATAATTATAGGAAAAATTTTAAAATAAGATGTATTTCATAAGTCATCATTTGTTGTTGTGTAAAACTGTTCCTTACAGCTTGGTAAAGATGTATGCTTCTTAGAGGTAACCGTTTAGCTAATCTGCTAAACTATAATCTCCCAAAGATTATTATTATTATTATTATTTATTGCATTTGTATCCCACATTTCCCACCCCTTTGCAGCCTCAATGTGGCTTACAATACATCATGAATAGTGGAAATATATAATAAGATAAACAATTAGTATTATGGAAGGATCTTGGGTAACATGATAATGAAAAAGTATGATATTAGTATAACAAACAAATATAATAAGACAATACTGGATATATATAGAGGAGTTCACATTTGTTGATCTTTGTGGTATGCCTTGTCAAAGAGATGGGTCTTCAGTAGTTTGCGGAAGTTAGTTAGTTCATAGATCGTTTTTAAGTTGCGCGGCAGCGCGTTCCAGAATTGTGTGCTCAGGTAGGAAAAGGTTGACGCATGCATTAGTTTGTATTTTAGACCTTTACAGTTAGGGAAGTGAAGATTGAGGAATGTGCGGGATGATTTTTTAGCATTCCTGGGTGGTAAGTCTATCAGGTCTGACATGTAGGCAGGGGCATCTCCGTGAATGATTTTGTGGACTAGGGTACATATTTTGAACGTGATGCATTCTTTAAGTGGGAGCCAGTGTAGCTTTTCTCCTAGGGGTTTTGCACTTTCATATTTTGATTTACCGAATATGAGTCTAGCTGCAGTGTTCTGGGCTGTCTGAAGTTTCTTGATTATTTGCTCTTGGCAGCCAGCATAGAGTGCGTTGCAGTAGTCTAGATGACTGAGTACCATTGATTGTACCAGGAGGCTGCATACTTATTTCACAATACTACATCCTGAACATTTACATTAGTGGAAAAAAGCAGTAGATTAATTGTACATCATACAAATATTAATTTTACTACAACTTGAAGAGGCATTTAAGCCTGGCTTTCTAATAATTTCTAAAGAAAAACTGGAGGAAATGTCCACTTGGGTCCGGATTCTATATATGGGGCCTAAAATTAACTCACGGTTGGCAATCGCACCTAAATGTATTCTAAATACCGCATGTAAATCTATGTGCAGTATTTAGAATACACTTAGGTGTAGTTCATGCGACTGAATCTATGCGCGTCCATTTATGCCAACGAAAAACTGGTGTAAATCCCCGAGCATAGATTTACGCGCACTAGCCAGCAATGAACATAGATTTTGGAACGCCCATGAAATGCCCATTTCCACACCCTTAACCACACCCCTTTTGCCTGTGTGTGTTAGAATTCAGGCAAATATGCTTAGCAACGTATGCATGTAAATCTTAATTTTTTCCAATTAGTGGTCATTATTGCTTGTCAAGAGCTGTAAATGATTAACACTTTGTTATACCAATTAATCTACGTGCGTAGTTATAAAATATGCCTGAATTTACATGCAGAAATGCACATATATCTAGGTGCGCCATGTAGAATTGTTAAGATCCAATTATTGACAGCGCACTGATTAACTAGTTAACCAAATAAGTTAAGCGCACTGATATAGAATACACTTTGATTTCTGCATAGAAATTAAGGCACTAAATATAGAATCCCAGGGTTACTGTGTTACAGTGGCATAGATACGTGGGGCCAGGGGGCCTGGGCCCCCGTAGATTTCACCCTGGACCCCCCTGCCGACGACCCTCTCGACCCCACCTCCCGCCGCCAACCCACCGTCGCTGTCTCCTGCCTTTACTGGTGGGGGACCCCAACCCCTGCCAGCCGAGGTCCTCTTCTTCTTGCAAAAGGCTTCCTTCTGTTTCTGACGTCCTGCATGTGAGGCCACGAGGGGCCTGGGCCCACGTAGATTTGGCCCTGGACCCCCCTGCCGACGACCCTCTCGACCCCCCTCCCGTATGTGCAGGACGTCAGAAACAGAAGGAAGCCTTTTGTGAGTAGAAGAAGAGGACCTGGGCTGGCGGGGGTTGGAGTCTCCCGCCAGCAAAGGTAGGCGACGGCGGGTTGGCGGCGGGAGGTTGGTCGAGAGGGGTGGCAACGGCGGGGGGGGGGGCAATGTTGGTGGTGGCGGGGTCGGCAATGGTGGGGTCAGCAATGGTGGGGTGGATCGACGGCGCTGGGGGGGGGGCTAAAATGTGCCCCCTCACCTCGGGCTCTGGACCCCTCCTCCTGCCGAAGTCTGGCTACGCCCCTGCTGTGTTATGCCAGTTCATTTTATCCACATTCTTGCCCAGAGGTGTTTTTTTTTCCCATTACTTCTATCTGATCTCATTTTTATAACACTCATTTATCACTACTTATTATAATTGGATAACTTTTAGGAGGCAGTCCGTACTGAAAAGGCACCTTATGAAAACCAAATGACTGATTCAGAAATACTCTCCTGACATATAACTTTAAATTGGCTTCATTTGAAAAGAATGAAAATAATTTCTGCTTTGTAACTGATCCAGGACTTGTGATTAAAATATATTGTGGTCTTGCATGACTTTCACCGCTGTCATTTTCTGAGCTTCTAACTGTGGTTCTTGTTGCATTTCCCATGTCAGCCAGAAACCACTTTGCCGAGTTTCTAAAATACAGTGATCAAACTGCCAAACCAATGAGATAGAAGGTAGAAACACAGAACATGACAGAAATGAAGGTGAACAATAGGTATGTGCAAAGGGAAAAGCTTTTTGTTACTATTTTCTGGTTTTTGGCTTTTCTTCCCTGATTTTCAGATTATTTTTACATTTTCTTTCACATATTCATATTAAAAACATTTGTAATGGGTGATATAACTTTTTCATGTATGCAAATCAATTCTATGCATATCAATAATTTAAAGGGTCCTTTTACTGAGGTGCGCCGAAAAATGGCCTGCGCTAGTGTAGGCACGCATTTTGGACATGCGCAGGTCCATTTTTCAGCGCACCTGTAAAAACAGGACTTTTTTTTGGGGGGTGAAAATGGACGTGTGGCAAAATTAAAATTGGCACATGTCCATTTTGGTTCTGAGACCTTACCACCACCCATTCATTTAGCGGTAAGGTCTCACGCGTTAATCGGGCGGTAATCGTCAGCGCGTGCACACTGCCATTTACCTCCTGGTTAGCGCCACGCGCCAGAAAATAAAAAAATATTTTCTGACACGTGTATCGGACGTGCGTAAAAATTTGAATTACCGCCCGGGGCACGCGGTAGCCAGGCAGTAGTTCTAATTTGACACGCATTGTACGTGCATAGGCGCCTAAACGCCTTAGTAAAAGGGCCCCTAAGTTAACATAAATCAATTTTGCACACTCTAAGGGGCCCTTTTACTAAGATGTGCTAAGAAATGGACATACGGCTCCTGTTACAAAGTTGCGGGTGAGCACTAGTGCATGCTTACTGTAGTTGAAAAGGGCTTACTGCGGATACATTGAGACGTCTGTGGTAATTTAGCAATATGCACATGCAAATCACATGCTAAAAATTTCATTTATTTTTTACCACAGTAGAGGCATGTCTGGGGCAGAGAGTGGGCATTTCTATGCTAATTGCCACGTACTAACTGATTAGCTTGGGATTAGCGTATGAGCCTGAAAATTACACTTGGGAAAAATACCCCTGGGCGTAGTCTCTATAGTACACCTACATTTTATAGAATAGGCTTACGTTTCCACGCAGTATATAAAATTGTGCTGAGTGCCTCTTTACATGACCAAATTTAAGGGTCCTTTTACTAAGCTGCGTTAGGGCCTATGCGCACCCAACATGTGCCAATTCCGAGTTACCACCCGGCTACTGCATGTGCCAGGCGGTAATTTCATTTTTGGCATGCGTCCCCTACTGCCGATTGCACTGCCCAATTACCACCAGTACACCCCAGCACTTTTTGTACATAAGTACATAAGTAATGCCACACTGGGAAAAGACCAAGGGTCCATCGAGCCCAGCATCCTGTCCACGACAGTGGCCAATCCAGGCCAAGGGCACCTGGCGATCTTCCCAAACATACAGACATTCTAGACATGTTATTCCTGGAATTGTGGATTTTTCCCAAGTCCATTTAGTAGTGGTTTATGGACTTGTTCTTTAGGAAACCGTCTAACCCCTTTTTAAACACTGCTAAGCTAACCGCCTTCACCACGTTCTCCGGCAACGAATTCCAGAGAAAACTTTTCTCCGATTTGTTTTAAATTTACTACACTTAAGTTTCATCGCATGTCCCCTTAGTCCTAGTATTTTTGGAAAGCGTGTATCACCAGATATGACAGTGCGTGGTGAGTATCGCTGGGCTGTTGCGGTAGCCCAGTGGTAATTCCTGTTTAGCGACCGGTAAGCCCGCATTGAGCTTACCACCACTTTGTAAGAAGGGCCCTCAAAAACTAGTTTTTTGCTTATTAATAAAGTCAGTTACAAAAAAAAAGATCACTGAAACCCTTTCCACTTTTATCTTCCTTACTCTATCCTCTACAATTGATATATCTTCTTATTCTTCACGTGACTTGCTTGGAAACAGTCCGATTATGTACGGTAGCTGGATATTTTAATTTAAACATTTTAAAAATAAGATAATTTTAGTTTTTTTTATAGCTGTTTTACAGTTAGGGTTTATTGGAAGAGTTTTCATAACCACAGACAGCCACATCTGGCTTTCGTTATTGCCGTGCAGTTGATCTTCCCCTGAGTATATTGGTTACGGCCAGATCTTATAATTCTATAAGCATCATAATATTTTAAAATAAGAAGATTGATATCAGATTCCATACCTTTTTTTTCTTTTGCCAAAGAAAAGAATTTAACTAGACAGGGATACAGTTTGAGATCCTTGACACTCTTTTGGAAGTACAAAATAAATATACTGTATTATGACTTGAGAATTTTACCACGAATTACATAAAAGAACAGACAGAACCTACGAAAATGCAAACATGATTATTTAATTAACAGAAGATGCATGGATAAAAGTTTTAGGCACGTGGGAGGGTGGAGTCTAAAGAGGTTAGGGCTCTTCTGCTTGGAGAAGCGATGGCTGAGGGGAGATAAAATCCTGAATAGAGTGGAACAGGTCAGTGGCATAGGAAGGGGGGGCGGTGGGGCGGTCTGCTCCGGGTGCATGCCGCTGGGGGGGTGTCAGCGCCGCTGGTTCCCTGCTCTCTCTGCCCCGGAACAGGTTACTTCCTGTTCCGGGGCAGAGAGAGCAGGGAACCAGCGGAGCCGACACAGCTCCTAGCAACGTGAACTCGGGGCGGAGCGGCTTTCCCGCCCGCCTCCTTTAGTAAGAATGCGCTCCGGGGAGGGGGGGTGCACGCCGAGGGGGGGGTGTGCGCCGAGGGGGTGTGTGTGTGCCAAGGGGGATGCGCCGTGCTGCACCGGGGGGGGGTGTGCAGCAGTGAAGCGCCCCAGGTGTCAGGCGCTCTCGCTACGGCACTGGAACAGGTAAACTTAAATTGATTGTTTACCCTATAAAAAATACTAGGGGACACTCCATGAAGTTACACAGTAGCACATTTAAATGGGAGAAAATATTTTTTTCACTCAGGGCCATAAGTAGCGCCTAACAATTGGCACTGAAAATTTAACACACTTATCCTCGGATTCTATATATGGTGCCTAGATTCCGCGCAGAGATACGCGCGTATCTTAATTGGCAAAACAAGATAATCAGAGTTTTTAACAGCAGTTAACAGTCAATAACAAGCACTAATTGGCAATAATTACAATTTATGTGTACAAATCGCTAGGCGTATTCTATAATGAACTGCGCCTAAATTGCAAAGCACGCAGTTCAAAATAAACATGCATAGCTTAAAAGGGGTGTGTTTATGGTCGTATTTATGGGTGTTCCAAAATTTCCACATGTAATTACAGAATGGGTCAGTGCATCTAAATCTTTGCGCATGGATTTACACCAGGGTTTTATTGGTGTAAATGAATGAGTGTAGACTTAGGCGCTATGTTATCGACTAAATGTATTCTATATACCACACCTAAATTTTATAGAATACGCTTAGCTCCGTGTGGATTTTTTAGATGCTATGGTTCAAAAATAGTGGGAATAACTTTTGTCTGTAATCTTTTTTTATGATAATTTTACAAACTTTTTACAAGCCATACACTTGTCAAACAGAAACACAGCATACAATAAGCAAATAAAGGAAACATCGTAATGTGAAATAAAGTCAGCTTTCTTAGACCACCATTAATTGGGGAACGTGGCTGGATCATAGAAGATTTATCGTAAGCAACTTCAAATAGGAATATAAAGGCTACGTGTGATTACCTCACCTATATTACTATTTCCAACATTATTTTAACTTTTTTAAATCAAGAAAAGCTTTTAATTGCTCAGGGGGATAAAAGATATACTTCGTCTCTCCAAAGCGAACCAAGCATTTACATGGGTAAGCAAGGAAAAAAGTCCCCCCCCCCCCCCCCCCCCAGTTTCAATGTTTCCTGTTTCATGGCCAAGAAAATTTTTCTCCGTTCGTGAGTCACTTTGGTAACATCTGGATAAATCCAAATTTTTCCTCTTCCGAAAAACACATTTGAATGTTTAAAGTCTTAAAATGGTATTAAGATCTTGTTCAAACACAAAGGAAACTAAAAGTGTGACTTTCTCTATAGCATTTTCTATCGATTGCTCCAAAATAGCAGATATATTGTTCACATTAATATTTATATTTTCTCCGTCTCCACCTTCTCCTTCTTTCTTCCTTGAACTTTTAGGTAAATAACAAATCTTATTGATAGGGGGAATAGCATCCTGTGCTGTTTTCAACCAAATATCTTCTAAATAAATCCACAGGCATAGTCCCTGAGACTTTAGGGAAATTCAAGAGGCGAAGATTCAAACGCCTCGTAAAGTTCTCTATCTGCTCAATCTTTTTATGGAGAGCCAGATTATCTTTAACCACGATAAACTTGAAATCTTGAAGCTGTTCCACTTCATTTTGGATTTGTTTGATCCGAGTGGAGAGATCTTCTTTCACTGACTCAATTGTCTTGACCAAATCTTCAAATTTAAGATGCAAAGCAGTTACCTAACCTGAGGATTTCTGAAGAGTTGAGCCCATCTTATTGAGCATTAACCAAATCTTTCCAAGATTTACCTCTGTTGACGTATCTGAGACTCTGATTGAACCCTGGATCTCATTCTCTGGGTTCTTTCACTGCAACACAGGATCCTCGCCAGAGACCTCACACGCCACACTTCCGGAAACGTGTAGGCTATCTCCCAGCGAAGCAGCTGACGCCGGACAAGGAGGAATGTTGGAAGCAGAGGGGAGAGAAAGTGGTGTTTCATGTCCCAGCAGAGGTTCCGCTCCTCCAATTTCCTCTGCAGCGGGACTCACCACCTTCAGCTCACTTGGAGAGGCTCCGGCGAGGAAACGATCCAATCTCTGCTGGATTGGGGACGACACTGAGGTAGGCGGGGGAACAAACCTCACCGTCCCTTTTCTCTTTGTATGAGGCATTTTTGAAGGTAAATTAACAGGAAAAAACTCAGCCAGAGATCAGCGTCTCACACACTGCCTGGGTCACACCGCCATCTTGCCACCTTGACTGTAATCTTACTTTCGAGTTACAAGTGAATTTATTAGCAAAATATGTCTCTGGGCATTATGAAAGCTTAGAAGGATCCAGAAATATATAAATCAATAAAAGTTTGAATTGATAGTTCAGGCTCTAGTGTTATCAAAGCTAGATTACTGTAATATTACTTATTTGGGTTGCTCACATACAATCCAGAAGAATCTACCATCAATTCAGAATACAGCTATTCATTTGGGTTACTCTCTTAGGGATCCTTTTACTAAGCCACGTAAGCGTCTATGCACGCCAAAATGGAGTTACTGCCCAGCTACCACATGGCTCTTGCGATAATTTCTTTTTTGGCATGCTTGCAATATGTGCATCCGAAAAATAATTTCAGACACGTGTATTGGACGCACGCCAAGTGGCATTTGACGCGTGTAGGTCATTAATGCCCGGTTACCGTGTGAGACTTTACCACTAGGTCAATGGCTGGTGGTAAGGTCTCAGACCCAAAATGGACATGTGACAATTTTCATTTTGCTGCATGTCCATTTCCAGTAAAAATTTTAAAAAGGCATTTTTTTTATAGGTGCGCTGAAAATTGGATTTGCGCATGCCCATAACCCCCGCCTACACTACTGCAGACCATTTTTAGTAGATTTGATAGGGTATCAGCCTATTATGTTGAATCATATTAGCTTACGATTGAGGCAAGAATTACATTCAAACTATGTTGTTTAATTTTTAAAATCATTCATGGAATGGCCCCGCTATATATGGTGAATTTGATTCATATTACAGATCAAGTGTTAAAACGATCTGTTAGAAATCCATTAAAGTTGATTTTCCCCAAGTCCAAGATTATCCAAAATGTATGTCTTCTCTTTTTCATATTTGGCAGCAAAAATATGGGATTCTTTATCCATAAAGACAACTTCAGAACCAAATTATTGTCTTTTTAGAAAGGCATTAAAAACAGCTTTATTCTTGAATTATAATCGGCATAAGAAATGGTAACTAGACCGATTTGATGATTTTTTTTTAATTTATGTAAAATAAATTGTTGTAATTTCCAGGCTAATTGACCTTGCTTCTGTTTGTAATCTGCGTTGAACTCATACTGGAAGTATGCAGAATATAAAAGATGTGTATCATTATTATTATTATTATTATCTGTTAAAAGAGAAAAGGTAATTATATTTCAGGGGGCTGTGACATAAGTCTACAAAGGGAACAAACATATTAGAATTCACACCTCAGAACACACACTTTTTATGTTTGAAGGATAAGATATATTGTTAAATACCCCAATAATAGGTGATCAAGCAATCAGGAATACACACAGTGAATCAGAACACAGGTGTTAGATCTCAAATTCAAGCGGTTACCTGCTTCTTTTGACTTACAGAACTTACAGATCTTTGTCTACTTTCTATTAACAGGTCCCAGTGTTCCAACAGCTGAAGAATGGCTGGGAAACATTGTGTCACCAATCCTCAGCCCCGCTACAGCTTCTGCCTCCATCCAGATTGTTGGCAGGATCCAAGAGGAGGGGTTAGTTCTTATTAGAACTTATTCTTAGTTAGTGGAGGAGTGGCCTAGTGGTTAGGGTGGTGGACTTTGGTCCTGGGGAACTGAGGAGCTGAGTTTGATTCCCACTTCAGGCACAGGCAGCTCCTTGTGACTCTGGGCAAGTCATTTAACCCTCCATTGCCCCATGTAAGCCGTATTGAGCCTGCCATGAGTGGGAAAGCACGGGGTACAAATGTAACAAAAATAAAATAGATACTATTGGAGATTCTACATGGAATGTTGCTACTATTGGAGATTCTACATGGAATGTTGCTATTCCACTAGCAACATTCCATGTAGAAGGCTGCGCAGGCTTCTGTTTCTGTGAGTCTGACGTCCTGCACATACGTGCAGGACGTCAGACTCACAGAAGCAGAAGCCTGCACGGCCACATTGGTGATCTGCAAAGGCCAACTTCTACATGGAATGTTGGAATAGCAACATTCCATGTAGAATCTCAAATAGTAGCAACAGTGGAGGAGTGGCCTAGTGGTTAGGGTGGTGGACTTTGGTCCTGAGGAACTGAGTTCGATTCCCACTTCAGGCACAGGCAGCTCCTTGTGACTCTGGGCAAGTGACTTAACCCTCCATTGCCCCATGTAAGCCGCATTGAGCCTGCCATGAGTGGGAAAGTGCAGGGTACAAATGTAACAAAAAAAAAAATGCAAGATGGCTGCAGGTTGAATCCCTCAGGAAACAAGTGGAGGAACTAGCAGAGGAGGTAGCAAAGCTTAGAAACATTCATAGTAAATGAACAATACATTGATGAAATCCTTCCTAAAGAGTCAAGGATCTCCACCAGAGGGGAAGATGAAAATGAACTGAAAGAGGACAACTGGATACAGGTCAGCTGAGCCTGCAGAATCAACACTCTAACTCTATCCTCCTTTGAGCTGAAGAACCAGCATGCAGCTCGATAGGTTGAGGATGCAAGGTCATCTCAGGAACAGGAGGATCCAGAGCTCTAAAATCCCTAAGTTGCCAGAACTGTGGCCACTAGGAAATAAAGGGTAGTGGTGATTGATGGCTCGCACCTGATGAGTACACAGAAATCCATCTGCGTACAGACATGATGCCCCAGGAAGCAGGGCCATGTCAACACGGTAAGCGAGGTAAGCATGGCAGGAGGGCGCCATCCTCTGGTGGGCGCCCCGCCGCACCATGCTTACCTCGCCCTCTTCTCCCCAGATCCTTTTCCTTTTTTTTTTTGTTTAAATTTACCTCTGTCCGGCGGCAGCGTAGCGTTAGTGAGAAGGAGGCGGCGCTCCCCCGCCCCGACGTGTCAGTCTTCCCTTCGCTCAGTTCCGCCTTCTTCTGACATCAGAAATGACGTCAGAAGAAGGCGGGACACTGAGCGAAGGGAAGACTGACACGTCGGTGCGGGGGAGCGCTGCCTCCTTCTCACTAATGCTACGCTGCCGCCGGACAGAGGTAAATTTAAACAAAAAAAAAAAGGAAAAGGATCTGGGGAGAAGAGGGCGGGTAGTGTAGCGATTGTTTTCGGGGGGCGGGGCCAACTGCAGGGTGGCGCCGGAGACCCTAGGCACGGCCCTGCCAGGAAGTGTGTTGTCTGTCCAGGAAGTGTGTTATGGAGAGCTTGCCAAGAATCATGAAGCCTCATATTATCTGGTGAAGCTTATTCATGTTGACACTAATGATACTGCTAGGTACCCCTCTAATGTACCAAAAGTGCCTTCATGACTCTAGAGGAGAGGGTGAAGCACACAGGTAGGCAGCTGGGGCTCTTATTGATCCTCCCTGTTGAGGGTAAAAGCCTGGGGCAGAGATGCTTGCATCCTGGAGATGAGTGCATGGCTGCATAGATGGTGTTTCAATGCCATTAACCAAAGGATGATATTCCAAGGTCTGCTGAGTAGAGATGCCATCCACCTATCAAGGAAGGGGTAAAGTATCTACCACAGCAGACTGGTATTTTATTCTGTTTATGTTAATGTTATTCTATTTAGTGGCTCATTTTCAAAACAGAAAAACATCCACAAAGTGGCAGACAGGTTTATTTATTTATTTATGTTTGCCATATAAAGGCTCTCAGGTCGCTATTTTTGAAACCTATTTTAATAAGATTTTCTATGCAGTGCATCTGAATCACAAGGGGGGCTTGTTGTGGTTGGGATTTGGGCATTACCAAAACTTGGACCTTTTGCTGCCATAATGGGACAAAGCAAAAAACATCCAGGATTTAGAGTTATACGCTTTGGTCTACATCTGTTCAAACTGAAGTCACAAAAAGGTGCCCCAAATGACCACTGGATGGATTAAGGCAAGACCCCCCCCCCCTTATTCCCCCAGTGGTCACTGACCCCCTCCCACTCCTCAAAGATGTGAAAGACACAGTACATACCACCTCTATGACAGTGGCAGGTGTTATGGCCAGTCCTATTAGAGCAGCAAGCAAGTCCCTGGAGTGGCCTAGTGGTCAGTGCAGTTCACTGTAGAGAAGGGGACCCAGGCCCATATCCCACTCTAACTGGTATACTTGTGGTGGAAAATATGAGCCCTCCAAAATCCACCAAAACCCTATTGTACCCACATATAGGTGACACCCGCAGACATAAGGGTTATTGTAGTGGTGTATGGTTGGATACAGTAGGGTTTTGGAGGGCTCACCATACAATATAGGAGGATAACAGTGAGATGTATGCCTGGGACCTTTATATGAAGTCCACTGCAGTGCCCCCTAGAGTGCCCCAGTGCTCTGCTGGGATGTCTGTGTGGCCAGTCTACTAAGAATGCTGGCTCCTCCTACATCCCAATGGCTTGTTTTTGTGCATTTTTCCCTTAGATGCTTTTTTTTTTTTTTTTCCAAAAATGGTCCAAAAAGATAGACACTCTGAGCACAAAAACATCTAGCAAATGGCCAGTTGCAAATCAACAAATTGTACATTTTTCTGGTTTGAAAATACCCATGTTGACTACAGGATTTTTGAAAGTTTTCCGCAAAACATCCAAATTTGGATTTAGATGTCATATTGAAAATGCCCCTCCATGTATATGGCAATAATTGTTTGTGTTTTAAAATTGTTCTTTGCATTTTTTAATCTCTTTTATGTGATACATTATGCAGTAATTTTGATAAGCCGATTATAAGAGAATGAATGGAAATACAAATACAAAATAGAAGGAACTGGAGTTCAAACACCCCATAGTTGCAAGACCAGTGACCAGTATTGATCATTAGGAAGTGAAGAGTAGTGGTAATTGGTGATTCAAGTGATACAAAGGCATCTATCTACTGAACAGATATGATGTCCTGGTCTGCCTGCCTGGTGCAAAGATCAAAGATGTTATGGAAAGGTTGCCAAGACTTATCAAACCTACTATGATCAGATGTTGCCCGTCCATGTTAGCACAAATTATACTACTAGGTATTCTCTACAAACACATCAGAACTGACTGTGTGGCTCTGGGAGAAAGGATAAAGCAAACAGAAATTTAACTATACTGAAAAAAACTGATATTTTGGAATTTATTTTTCCTGTTTTTTTCGGGTTGAAAATGATGTGTAGTTGGCATCTCCAATGTTTCAAAGAACACACGCGCCTAATTTCTATGAGGTAAGGAGGAGCCACTGTGGATTAATCTGGAAAGATGGAATAGAACATCTGTTTATACTGATGTAATACAGAGACTTTTCTCACGGGCAGAAGTAATAAGAGATTTAATTGAAGACAATATTGCTATGAGAGGGTAGATGCTAATCATACATGATTTCAATTTGCCAGAAGCTGATTGGGCAGTCTCTGCCGTGGTGTCATCTAGAAGTAACGAGATCCTGGATTCTCTACAGAGAGAACTGTTCCAGCTACTCTTAATGGGACCTATGTCATCAACACCAGTGGATATATGTACAGCGGTGATATTGTGCTGTTATCCATGTAGCTATTCATTACCACCTATGCTGTGTCCTAACTTCACCCAATACTACACAGATGAAAGGCAATTCTATAACTGGGAATGTGCAGTCACATGTGCACATAAAGGCACTGAAAAGAGGCATTTGCATGTGGAAGTGCACTATGTTTGATTCTATAAGAGTACATAAATACTACAGTTCATATCTACAAGGGGGTGTACACCTGAACTTGGGGTGCATCATGTGCATTCAGGACTACTCTATTGTGGTAACGGAATTCAAACATGCGTGGGATAAACATAAAGGAATCCTGCTCAGAAGGAAGGGATCCCCAGAAGCTTAGCCGGTGGTGGGAGGTGGGGCTGGTGGTTGGGAGGCGGGGATAGTGCTGGGCAGACTTATACGGTCTGTGCCAGAGCCGGTGGTAGGAGGCGGGGTGGGTGGTTGGGGGGCGGGGATAGTGCTGGGCAGACTTATACGGTCTGTGCCCTGAAAAAGACAGGTACAAATCAAGGTAAGGTATACACATATGAGTTTATCTTGTTGGGCAGACTGGATGGACCATGCAGATCTTTTTCTGCCGTCATCTACTATGTTACTATGTTACCTGGGTGGTGCGTGGGAGGGGCATGGATTTGTCTCCAGCATAAGTACGCAACTTTTAGAATACCATAAGTTACATGTGCCTATTTTGCACCTGCCATTGACCTGGAGTAAATGGTCGTGCCTTATTCTATAATGGAATCAGGGCACCCAAGTGTCACTATAGAATAGGTGTTCCCTGTGCAGCATTAGGTCGCTGGCTCCTCCCACGACCAAATGCCTTGGATTTGTCCGGGTTTAAGATGACCGCCATTAGTTTCCATTATCTGCGGAAACCAATGGCGGCGATCTCTAAGGCCGACCCAAATGTTGAGATTTTGCTGGCCCCGACTGTATTATCGAAACGAAAGATGGCCGGCCATCTTGTTTTTATAATACGGTCGAGTATGCCGCTTTAAGGGCCCGCCTTAGAGATGGTCGCCCATATAGATGGTTGGCCCCGTTCGATTATGCCCCTCTAAATGACCCTATTCTATAACACTGCATCTAAATTTTCAGAACACTCCTGATCTGCCCATGCCCCTCTTCCTGGCTATGCCCCCTTTTGAGTTGCACGCAAGACAATTTAGGCACACACTGTTATTGAATAGCGCTTAGGCAGATGCATTTCTAAGTCCTAATTAGTGCCAATTAACGTCAATAATTAATGGTTCATTAACTAATACGTTTGTGCACATATCTGGGCTCCATGCTTAAATTTGGGTGACCTTTATAGGAATCTGGGAGTGTGCTCTGCTTCCACTTACTCGCATAAGTTTACACTTACATGTTGTCAGTTTTCTGCACATTTCAGACTCAAGTGGCACTGAAATTTAGGTGCCCTGTTGTAGAATTATTCTTCACTTCTTTGTTTTGGCCCGGCAGTTTCCTCAAGCTTCTTTGTATTTCCAGATCCATTGGACCTAGGACCGGGATCTGACATTATAAGCCTTCATTCTGCAACTGTTTGAGAATTTCCCCCTATTTTATATCTCCTCCAACACACCTTGTCTAAATGCAGTGATACTTCTTGGCAGGGACAAAAACGAGAAGAAGAAGGCAGACCAGTGTGGTTCTAAAACAGGTGGTTTATTGAAGAAAAACAATAAAAACTTTGGAGGTTTTTGCTCTCACATTTGCATTTTGTCATCTGTGGCTGAAATAATTTATTTGACTCCTGAAGCAGGCACATGTGGCGCCAAAACGCAGGACTGCGTCAGGACATTTTATTGTTTTTATAGCATATCATTGGAACTAAATGCCCATCTCTACTACCTGTACGACAAGCTGGTAAACCCAAGTATAGCATTCCAAGCTTAAAATTTATGGAGTGACAAAACTAATACCAACACATCAAAAGTTTAGCCCACCTATATTTCTGTAATATTCACATAAGGTTCAAAGGTATATGGGACTCAGAAAGCTCTTCTTTCAGCATTCTCTCTTTTTAAAAAGTTTTTATTTATAAAATCAATTTAAATTTTACATTCACTAAACAAGTAATAATATAAATGATATAAGGAAAAGTTACAAACAAAAAACTTTTGCCATTCTTTCACCATAATTTGCATGCCGAGTCTTGAAGATTTGAATTGTTCAATTGCTTGTTTTACATCACATTGAGCTGCTTCAATGTATGTGATCTGTAAATGAAATGAAATGAAATTCTGCGTTTTATCAATGGTTATCCAGTCTGTGATGTGGGAGCCACCAGCAGTGTTCTGGGATGCGTAGTGTGGTTTTCATTTACAGCTCAGACTTTTTAGAATGTCATAAAGCAAAATAAAGTCAGTGCTCACATTTAATTTTGGTGGCTTGAGTCATAAACTGGGCTAAAGCAGAGATGGAGCTTCTAGGTCCAAGGCAGGGTAGATCAGGGGCGGACTGAGAGTACTCTGGGCCCCCGGGCACCTAGAGTACTCTAGGCCCCCACCCACCGCTCCCAACCCCCCCCCCCCCCCCCCCCCCGCCTCTGCCCCCTCACACGCTGCCACCATCCCCACAGCCCTTACCTTCCTCAATGTCCAGCAGCATATCTTCCGCTCTCTTCCCCTTTCTCACCTTCTTCCATCCCTGCTGCTGCCTGTGGTGGCTCCACAGTTTATGTTAGTCTCGTGAGAGTTTGCAGTCACCATTTTAAACCGCAGAGCAGGAGCCGGCACAGAACACAGGCAGCAGCAGTCTGTGAAGGCAGCAGCAGCGGCAGGCAAGGGCAACCGGGTATCTGGGCCCTCAGGCACTGCCCGGTTGCCCGAATGGTCAGCCTGCCCCTGGAGTAGAAAGCAATGCAGGCACGGAGCAGAAAATGGGTGTGAAGCAGAAATCACGTATGAAGCAGGAACTAGGAGCAAGAACAGCAGGGTAGAAATCTCTACTAGGTAGTAAAAAGATGCTGGTTAGCAGTAAACATAGGGCAGGCCCACCAAGAACTGATGTACCAGAAACGTTGTGTCTTCCTGGCTCTCCTTATACGTGATCACTATTCAGTGTACCTCTTGCAGTCTAATGGGCTCCTCCACGAAGCAGGTTTTTCTTCTACCACCGCAGCTCCTGTTCCTTGAACTTGGGCTATAGGTAAACAGCTCAGCTGCGAAACTTCAATCTCTGGTACACAGGATCATGGGTTTGAATCCCAGAAAATTTCGCATTGGTTCCACCCAAGCAGCCCCTGAAGCCATAGGGAGCCCAAAGAAGGTGCAAATCTCCTTGTGGGTGCTCTCATTATCTTCTAAAGTGGATCCACCTTGCTCTGGAGGCAATTTTGAAACAAACACAAAACTTTTGCTTCCTGGTAGGTAGTGAGGCTTTTCTGGCTGAGAATAGATGCCAAGCTACATTCCTGACCCACTGATGACAGAGTGCATTATAGAATTACTCCAAAACCTGGTCTGTATGAAGTAACTGATTTCTCCAGGGACAATATCGCTGCCAGTGCAGTCTCCACTATAATCTTCTGAGCAGATGAAAACCTTATGTCGAATCCTCCCTTCCTCCTCCACATGATGCCACTTTTGTGAAGTTTAATAAACTTTAGTTTGGAAGGTATCTCATTGCCTTGCTCCTCTTGTTGATGATAATTTAGATGCCTTAGTCAACGGACAGAATATGGCAGCCATTCAAGCTGCATTAAAACCTACAGGGAGGAAATAGCTGTAAGGAGAAATAGAGTCCCACGGGATAATTCCAAGATCAGGGACAGAAAACAAGCCCTATATAAAATAGAAAGAAGATGGAGACGAACAAAGGACAGAACAGTACATGCAGAATATCATAGGCTATCATTTATTGGTTGAGGATAGGAAGAAATTATATACAGTGCCAAATAATGTTTTATTCTTCATTATTACTACATCATGACCTTCCCCACTGAATCAATCTGCATAAAACCCAGGTATCTTCTTTCTAGAGTAAAACCCCTCTACTGTGCTCTGAGTCCTCTGAGAAGAGAGCAACCTCTTTTCCTGTGGGTCTGCTCTTCCCAAAATACTCATGGAACTCAGATTTTAAAATAATCTAATCATGCAACCCTATCCTTTCAGGTAGCATGATTCTCCTTTTTTTGCTGAGGTCAAGGGTAGGATAATCTCAGTAACCTTTTCATGATTAAAACACTGGAGAACCAATTAAGGAAAAATAACTTGAGAAAGCTAAATTTTCCTAAAATACCCTGTATATAGAGTTATATTATTAGTGACTTTTGCCTTTGATTTAGATAGGAACAATGTTTTGAAATTGTATTTCCGACATATGGCTGATAGTTTTTTTGGGTTCAAAGATAAATATATTTCCTGACATATCAAGGGAATCGCAGACTAGGAGGTGTGAACTCTTGGCTTTTAAGCCAAGAATCATTGCCCTAGGTGGGACCTTCCTAAAGCGATTCCCTTGTAAGTGTTCTATTTCCTGATTACTTATTTGTTGAACCCAGGAAATTATAAGAGTTTGTGGAGTTAAAAGAACAGATGAAGAACCCTCTGCAGCAACTTCCTTTAAGTTACCACTGTACCGGCTGCAATTACCGATTAACCTTCCTCCCTCAGAAAATATGAATTGTAAGATTAACCATTCCGTGTTTTTCTTATTTTCTTTGAGATTGTTTTCCTGATTTTGGATCCCCCAATTGTGGACAATAATGTGGACTAACAAAGATGATATTTTTCCTTAATGTTTGTTTTAATTGATATTTTCTCTTTTCTTTCCCATTTATGTATTGGACGTAAATGTAATATAAAATGAATAAATAAAATAATTAATAAATGCAAAAAAAAATAACACATAAGAATAGCCATACCAGATCAGATCAATGGTCCATCTAGCCCAGTATCCTGCTTCCAACAGTGGCCAATCAAGGTCTCAAGTACCTGGCAGAATCCCAAATAGTAGCAAGATTCCATGCTACCAATCCCATGGACAAGCAGTGACTTTCCCCATGTCTATCTCAATAGCAGTCTATGGACATTTTCTCCAGGAACTTGTCCAAACCTTTTTTTTTTAACCCATTTATGCTATCTGCTGTTACCACATCCTGTGGCTAGAAGTTCCAGAGCTTAATTATTCATTTTGTGAGAAAGTATTTCCTCTTATTCGTTTTAAAAGTATTACCATTTAACTTCATTGGCTTTACCCTAGTCTTTGTTATTTTTGAAAGAGGAAAAAATCAATTCACGTTTAACTGATCTACACCACTCAGGATTTTGTAGACCTCTATCATATCCCCCTCGGCCATCTCTTTCTTAAACTGAAGAGCCCTAACCTCTTAAGCCTTCTTTCAATCTTTTCTAATTCTGCTGCATCTTTTTTGAGGTACGGCGACCAGAACTGCACACAATATTCAAGGTGAGGCACCATGGAATGATACAGAGACAATATAATATGCTGTGTATTATTGTCTGTTCCTTTCCTAATAATTCCTAGCATTCAGTTTCATTTATTTGGCCGTCGCAACACACTGGGCAGAAGATTTCAGCTTATTGTCCATAATGATACCTAAATCTTTTTGTTGGATGGTGATTCCTAAGGTGGACCCTAGCATTAGGTAACTGTGATTTGGGTTATTTTCCCCAATGTTTTGCAATTGTACACATTAAATTTTATCTGCCATTTGGACACCCGGTCTTCAAAGTTCCTAAGGTCATCCTGCAATTTTTCACAGTCCGCGTGCATTTAACAACTTTGAATGGTTTTGTGTTATCTGCAAATTTAATCACCTCACTCGTCATTCCCATGTGTAGATAATCCTATATAATAATTCTCACCTCCAACGTTCTAAAACCTGGCTGCCTGTGTCCGTAACTTGGGTCTCCGAAGCCTCAGCTGACATCACTGGAGGGGGAGGAGTACTCCTCCCCCTGCCTACGAACCAGCTCTCACTGCCGCCCCCCCTCGGCGCATCACCCAAGCCCCTACCCACCCAACGCGCATCACCCAACCCCCTACCCCTCCCCCCCAGCTCAAACCGCAAACCGCTCAGCTCACCTTCCCACGGACGACAAGAAAACAAAACAAAAGCGGAAAAAAGAAGCAGCGAGTGACGCGCTGAAAACACCCCCCCCCTCGGAACACTGGTGCCGGCAGGTGAAGCGCTGAAAACACCCCCCCCCCTCGGAACACCGGTGCCGCCAGTGAAGCGCTGAACACACTCCCTTCTCAATTCAGCTGGCGTTCGCGACAAAAATACAAGAAAAAACCCGCATGCGATGAACACCCTCCCTCCACAGTTAACGCTGTGCTGGCCAACGCGCACAAACACCGAAGAAAGGTAAGCAGGGAGGGCACCATCGCTAAATACAATAATCCCTGTCTTCAAGTAGGACTGAAGAGGGACGGAGCGGGCGGGGCCTGCAACACAGACTTAAGGAGAGCAAGGGAAGGAGGTGGTCATGGAAATCACTTTCACACACACACACACACACACACTCTCTCTCTCTCTCTCTCTCTGTATCTCTCTGTCACACAAACACACAGTCTCTATCACACACACACAGACACACTCTGTATGGTTAAAAACAAAACACAAAAAACCTTGCTAGCGCCCATTTCCTTTAAAACAGAAATGGGCCTTTTTTACTAGTTAATAAATCTGATAAAAGAATGCAATATCTATCCACAAGCAGACAAGAAGAGATCTGTAACACACACGAAGCTATTGTTACTATGGCACAAGTTTGAATCCACGTGTATCTCCAGATTCAAAACTGCATTATTATGGACAGCCTTCATGTTGGCATTCTGTGCTGCATGAAGCTTAAGTATATTAGAAGACTTACCTAAACCTTCATCTTGTGCAGATAGTTTGGGTATCAGTGATGTAACTGCCAAGACAGCGGGCAAAGATAAGGATAAAATTGATTCGAGACAGATCAGCTTACAGAGTCAGCTCATCACTCCTCCCCAAGACCCAAATTTATTTAAACTGTTGACAACTTACAATGTTACATAAGCATCCATCTATCGGGGGAGGCTAATTCATAAGATTCTTACCACTGTTATTTAGATTTTGCTCACACCTTTTCAGTAGTAGCTCAGTAGTAGCTTTAATCAGATAGCAAAAACTTACTAAACACAGGCATGACACCTCTGGTTTCAGAACACACTCAGAAAAGCTAAAAGGTTGCCCAGAGGCAACCAATACAGAAATTGGAATACTGGCATTAAGCTATATCTATGTGGTATATTGTCCCTGACTAGTGTCATGACTGTAACAGGTTCGCACTCTCCACAAGGACAGAACACAGCAGTAACAGGGTGGAAAGGAACCAATTTCAAGTGATCAGTCACCACACCAGGATAAGATGCTCCAAAGAAAACTTTATTTGGACCCAACACGGCCCGTGTTTCGGCTATAACAGCCTTCCTCAGGGGTCAATCGATGAGTGCTCAGTTGTGTATCGATTGATAGTGGAGCGTTTTAATATCTTGGTAAAAATTTGGTATAGCATGCAACCGGAACAAGTGTTGGGTCCAAATAAAATTTTCATTGGAGCATCTTATCCTGGTGTGGTGACTGATCACTTGAAATTGGTTCCTTTCCACCCTGTTACTGCTGAATTGTCATGCAACAGTAACAACCCCTTGTATATAAATTGCTAATTAGCAGTTTGTGCAGTGTATGCCATAATAATCATATATTTTGGGAGGTAATGAGTTGAGGAAGTTATCCTGCAAACAACAAATTAACATCATTTAAAACAGGTCTGGCTGAACTGGCTACCAGTCTTCCTCACACATGTCTGATATAATCTAACCGATATTCCACCAAAACATACTTGGGAAAAATTAAACTAAATAACCATTCATACATATAATCGTTAATATAATTATTTAAATTTTAGATTGTGCTCAGTCCATATCCATTACACCCATAGCGTTCCCAGGGAAAGCATGTGGTAGTGTTTAGATGGAACCATCATAGCACAGCCTGTGTTCCACCTCCTCAAAATGTATGCGCACACACCTACTGTTACTTATAATGCAACTTACAGTTAATGATGTTTCAAATTTTTAAAAACAGATCTCATTAAGTCAACTATGCATTCAAACCATAAAGCAGTTAGTTCTTATTATACCCCACAACAAGTAACTGCAGTTATAATATGAATCCTAATTTTGAGTAACACTCACTTGTAAATCTCATACAGCTTGTGGTTACCACTAAATTCTACACATACCACAAATACATACTCAAAAAACCTGATTATGTAAAAAAGAAAAACAAAAAATAACTTCCCTTAGGAACCCAGTGTGCTCGTGCAGGTGATTTAAAATTTCATCAAAGGTTCATTCGTGCTCTTCAACACCATCTCACTTTTCCCTTTAACTCAAGCTGAGTTTCGAATGTCTTCCTCAGAAAGGGAACTACAAACATAAATTCACATTAATGATCTAAACATTATTTTCACCCTATACTAGAATATAATTAAATATTTATACAGCTTCAGTTTCAAAACTTAAATTCAATTACTCACATGAATACAATTCATTGTTACCATCAATGTCAGGTACTATCCCTGAGCAGGTAGTGTCTGGAACCCTCCTTGCTCTCCAAACCAAACAGCTGCCCGACACCTTACTCTGTTTAAATACCCAAGGGGAACCTCCCCATTGGTTCCCATGCAGCCAATAAGATTGAGAGAGGGAAAGGGACTCATAATAGCTGGATACACCCAAGATTATTTAAACCGATGACAGCTTTAACCCGAGTCCCTGAGGAAAGCAGTGTGAAACCCGCAGCGTTGGGCGATTCCAGGGGAGAGCAGTTTTTTGCTACAGCATCTTAGAAGCCCTAAGACTCTGGACAAGTCACTTAACCCTCCATTGCCCCATGTAAGCCGCATTGAGCCTGCCATGAGTGGGAAAGCGCAGGGTACAAATGTAACAAAAATGAAATAGATACTATTGGAGATTCTACATGGAATGTTGCTACTATTGGAGATTCTACATGGAATGTTGCTATTCCACTAGCAACATTCCATGTAGAAGGCTGCGCAGGCTTCTGTTTCTGTGAGTCTGACGTCCTGCACGTATGTGCAGGACGTCAGACTCACAGAAGCAGAAGCCTGCGCGGCCACATTGGTGATCTGCAAGGGCCAACTTCTACATGGAATGTTGCTAGTGGAATAGCAACATTCCATGTAGAATCTCAAATAGTAGCAACAGTGGAGGAGTGGCCTAGTGGTTAGGGTGGTGGACTTTGGTCCTGGGGAACTGAGGAACTGAGTTCAATTCCCACTTCAGGCACAGGCAGCTCCTTTGTGACTCTGGGCAAGTCACTTAACCCTCCGTTGCCCCATGTAAGCCGCATTGAGCCTGCCATGAGTGGGAAAGCGCAGGGTACAAATGTAACAAAAATGAAATAGATACTATTGGAGATTCTACATGGAATGTTGCTACTATTGAGATTCTACATGGAATGTTGCTACTATTGGAGATTCTACTAGCAACATTCCAAGTAGAAGGCTGTGCAGGCTTCTGTTTCTGTGAGTCTGACGTCCTGCACGTACGTGCAGGACGTCAGACTCACAGAAGCAGAAGCCTGCGCGGCCACATTGGTGATCTGCAAGGGCCGACTTCTACATGGAATGTTGCTAGTGGAATAGCAACATTCCATGTAGAATCTCAAATAGTAGCAACAGTGGAGGAGTGGCCTAGTGGTTAGGGTGGTGGACTTTGGTCCTGAGGAACTGAGTTTGATTCCCACTTCAGGCACAGGCAGCTCCTTGTGACTCTGGGCAAGTCACTTAACCCTCCATTGCCCCATGTAAGCCGCATTGAGCCTGCCATGAGTGGGAAAGCGCGGGGTACAAATGTAACAAAAAAAATGTCCAATCTATAAGGACGCAGGCTCAAAATATGTTTACTTTTGTTTTTTGATTTTGCAACTTCAGCGAAGTGATAGCTGGCCATTGTTTAAGAAGGGTTTGTGAAGGTGTTGAAGTGTGCTTTTTATGTTGGATCACACAATCACAAGTGACACGAATAGCACGGAGCATGGTGTTAACTGAAGAGTAACCCGATGATTGAAGTGCTATATCACTAGGCAAAGGTTATTATTAACCGTTACAGAAAGTGGATATCTCTGAGGGAACTCTTCTCAAAAATGTATATATTTTTTGAAAGAAAGACTTTGTAGCATTTTTCCTGTTTTTTTTTTTTTTTTAAAGCATTATTGGAACTATAACCAGTGATTTGGGGATTATATGTGTTTGATATAATCTAACACCATTACAAGACTCTACTAGGCCGGTTCCACATTATAGACTTGGGATTTAAAAAAACATAAATTGTCAGATTGGCGTATGACTCAGTAGACGTTGTAGATAACAAAATAGGAACAAATGGACCAGGAAATTTCAGGAAAGATCTAATTTATGGAATTGCTCAAGATCTTCTTTTTAGTAATTTCCAATAGGCATTAGAGCTTATCTCATACAGCAATAATACTCAGTTGCCAGCAAGCTATCAGACACAATAGGGAGCTGGGGCAAGGAAATGGCCATGCAGGAAATGTTCAACTTATCGCATGAACCTGAATAAAGTAGGGTGTGGAAATATATTTTTTATTTATTGCATTTGTATCCCACATTATCCCACCTCTAGAATACAAAATATCAAAGATTTCAACAAACTGAACATGTCCTTGTTAGGCTATATGTATAACAGTGCTTGACCCACCATCTGCGAATCATATAGCTCAAACCTGGAAGGAAAAAGGCCTCAAAGAGCTCCTAGATGATAAAAATCTAATAGAGCTAACCAGATCAAACTGATCTTCTCTTCATCATCGGCCAGAAAAAACCTCCCAATTGTGATAAACTTCCTGCTATTCAAGTGTGGTCTAGTAGCAAGGAGGTGTGTTCTAGTAGCAAGGAGGTGTGGTCTAGAAATGAGGGGATGTGGTCTAGTAGCGAGAAGGTGTGTTCTGGTAGCAAGGAGGTGTGTTCTAGTAGCAAGGAGGTGTGGTCTAGAAATGAGGGGATGTGGTCTAGTAGCGAGAAGGTGTGTTCTGGTAGCAAGGAGGTGTGGTCTAGTAGCAAGGAGGTGTGGTCTAGAAATGAGGGGATGTGGTCTAGTAGCGAGAAGGTGTGTTCTGGTAGCAAGGAGGTGTGGTCTAGTAGCAAGGAGGTGTGGTCTAGAAATGAGGGGATGTGGTCTAGTAGCGAGAAGGTGTGTTCTGGTAGCAAGGAGGTGTGGTCTAGTAGTTATAGCTTTGAAATACAAGTTTGAGAAATGTTGAGTGGTGAGATGAAGTCTTTTCTTTGCCCATGTCTATGCAACTTTGAGCAAATCACTTTGCCTCCATCTACCTTATTATACATGGATATTAATAAAAACAGCACTGTTTCTTCTTTCCCCCTCCCTTTAGAAGACTAAGGGGTCCTTTCCTAAGCTGTGGCAAAAAGTGGCCTGCGGTAGCATGGGCGCATGTTTTGGCATGGGCTGGGTGAGTTTTTACCGCGTCTGGGAAAAAGGGCTTTTTTACAATGGGCCAGGAAAAGGGCCTGCAATAAAACTGAAATCAGCACGCGCTTATTTACGACCTGAGACCTTAATGGCACACATTAATCTAGCAGTAAGGGCTCATGCGCTACATGCATGGTGACCGGTTGGTGCACGCCAACTTCTGATTAATGCTGGAAGCACTGTGCGTGGTAGGAAATTAAAAAATAATTTATCCTGGCATGCCAAATCCAAAATTACCTCTGGGGGGCACACTAGCCTGGCGGTAGTTTCATTTTGGTGCACTCTGCATGCGTGTAGAGCCTATTGTGCCCTTGTAAAAGGGCTCCTTAGTGCTGTCCATGCACCAGAAATGTACAGTTAGCTACATAAATGTTTCAGAATTATAATATTGAAATGAACACCAGTATCAGGAGGAGCTAGATATACTCAAACTGCACACTGCAGTCTTGCTTGGTAAGTTATAGTATGGTGTTTTTTTTACATTTGTACCCCGTGCTTTCCCACTCATGGCAGGCTCAATGTGGCTTACATGGGGCAATGGAGGGTTAAGTGACTTGCCCACAGTCACAAGGAGCTGCCTGTGCCTGAAGTGGGAATCAAACTCAGTTCCCCAGGACCAAAGTCCACCACCCTAACCACTAGGCCACTCTTCCACTCCGCAGTCCAACCCATGGCATCATACATACTAACTTTAATCTAAGTTTACTCAGGGCTTTTTTTGAGGGGGTACTTGGGGGTACTGAGTACAGGCACCTTTTCCATTGTCTGCTAAAATTGACCCATGGTCCCCAAATTATAATGAAAGAGCTCAGGTTCAATACACCAATTCTGCCTTGCCATAGATTCTGTGACTGGTTGCAGGGGGCCTGGCTATTGTGGGGTGGGTCCCTCAGTGATCACCCCACCCCTGAAGGGTGGCCTGGCATTTGAGTACCGGCACCTTTTTTGCTAGAAAAAACGCACTGAGTTTACTAAGCCAGAGAGCTTGTACTTTGAAGTGCAAGTAAGATAGACTTCCTCTCTCTAAAGGAATAACATGATGTGGAAAGTTTTACATTGTAAGCAGAACATATTTTTTTTCTATCTCTATTGTGTTGCTTTGTTATTATTTCTGTTAGTTCGTCTCATCTCCTTTACTGGCTAAAGTCAATGGCAAGTTCAGTGGATTTCATGTTTCAGAACTGTTTGGCAGCAGGCTGTCAATATTACAATGCAGAAGAGCTTTACTAGCAGTGCAGTGGATTTCAGTATCGATTGTGTCATTATTAGCGCACACTGAGAAGAAGTAAATAAGCCTGGCGCTGAAAACAAATGGCTGGCCCCTGGTACATGAGGGAGGTAAGTTGCGTGTATATTTCACTGCTAGCGATTAGCAGGGCTGGTACAAAAGCGCATTAGGCATTCACTTGTGCTTCTCTGATTGGTAATTAAGTGACTTATCTACTGGCCGACAGTCCCATGCGCTTCCCCAGGCAGTTGTTAGTTCTTCGAAAACCACTAGTGACAAAATGAGGTTTGCCCTTGGTATACAGATAATAAGACTGAACTTGACAGGTGTGTCTCGATTAGAAATTTTCTACATGAAGCTCGTTCTGTTAGCCAGTCTACAGTAAACAGACTCATTAGAACTTGCTGGTCCCTGGAGGCAAAAGCATGTTTGACGTTATTAATTGGCCTTTCTGCGCAAGGAGTCAAGTAGATGAAAAGGTTTATCAAGCTGAAATAATTAATTTTGCCTGAATTCACTGACAGTTTAGTGTTCCTATAGAAGACCATTTTCAAGCCCTTTCTTTAATTTCAAAGTTCTGCAGATATAAAAATGGTAAAAGTGGAGCTTTTAAAGTAAATTATAATTAAAGAGAATCTAATTAACTTGGACCTGCGAATGGTAGAAAGGAAAGTCCTGCTATCTGAGCTTATCCAGAAGTTTCAGTGGTAAGAACATATCATGGGTTAATAGTGCATTCATTTTAATCTAATCGTGCTATAATAAGAGATAATTGCATATTTAAAAATTATCAAGCTCCAAAATTGGTGTATTTAAATGCTTTAATGCTTGCAGTACTCCTGGCCTGAAAAAAGTTGTAATTGTTAGACTCAAAGTAGCTAATTTAATGGTGGATATCATAGGCAAGAGCTTGTGAATGAATAAATGAAAGAATATAATCACTTTCACCCAAATGATGAACTATCCTGTCCTAATTTGACTCCAGCGAATGAAACATCTGATTTTTAAAAATTTTATTTTTTCCACTTATGAAAATTCTCTCCCAGAACTTTATAGTGTAAGTAATAAAGGAATCCTTTAGTAAGCTATGGTGAAAAGTGACCTTAGCGCGTCCATGCATAGGATTTTCCCACGCATTAAGGTCAGAGTTAATGCCCACTCTCTGCCTCCTGACATACCCCCTCCAAGAAAAAAATAAAAAGCCATTTTTAGCCAATTTGGCAGTTACCACAGGGTACCTCAGCGCGTCCCGAGGTACACATTTTAATCTGTGATAAGCTCACAGTAGTGCTTATCGCAGCTTAGTAAAAGGGCTCCAATGTGCCTTATTTATGCTGTGCCTGATACCACTCAATACTTATACCACAGTACTCATGATGTAAATTGATGTCACTCAATGTTTTTGTTCAAAGAGTACCCTCAGAAAAATCCACCTATTTTAAGGCAATATCATTGGTTTTGCCCGGTGGCATAGCACATCTTTCATAGGGGTAACTCTTAATCACAAGTGTAAGTTCTATTGCCTAAATCAAAAAGTGCTAACGAATAATATAGTGCTCAATGTTGAAAAACGTGAACTTATCTTTAGACGTTTTTTTCAAAGAATTTTTTAGTTGAAATGCTCCACTTGCTCATTTGGTGAAAAATACTCGGCTTGCTTGTCCAACTTGCTTCCCAGTCAGAAAATGTGACTGCCCAATCGGCTTCCCCTGATGATGCCTGACTCCGCGGGTTTCAACAATTTCCTCAGGGACTTGGGTTAAAGCCATCTGATACCTCCTTTCAAGCCAGCTTTTTGATTTAGGCAATAGCACTTACACTTATGATTAAGAGTTACCCCTATGAAAGATGTGCTATGCCACTGGGCAAAACCAATGATATTGCCTTAAAATAGGTGGATTTTTCTGAGGGTACTCTTTTAACAAAAACATTGAGTGACTTTTCAATTTACATCATGAGTACTGTGGTATAAGTATTGAAAAGTTCTTTACCTTATTTTGCTGTTAGCCTGCTTTACATAGCGTTGATCTTTGGTTCTTTGTATCTGATATATAATTTTTACCAAGGATTGTGGGGTGTCTTTTGTATGATACCATTCAAAGCACTTAAAAATTCTGCATAAAAATGAAATGCAGTGTTAAATAAGAACATATGTATTCCCACACTGAGACAGACCAAAGGTCCAGCAAGCCCAGCATCCTGTTTCCAACAGTGGCCAATCCAGGTTACAAGTACCTGGCAAAATCCCAGGCATAAGCAATGGATTTTCCCAAAGTCCATTTTAATAATGGCTTATGAACTTTTCTTTTAGGAAGCTACCAAACATTTTTTTTAAACCACACTAAGCTAACTGCTTTTACTACATTCTCTGGCACCGAATTCCAAAGTTTAATTACTCGCTGAATGAAGAAATATTTTCTCCCATTCATTTTAAATTTACTACTTTGTAGCTTCATTGTGTGCCCCCTAGTCCAAGTATTTTTGGAAACAGTAAACAAGCGATTCACGTCTACTCATTCCATTCCACTCATTATCTTATAGACCTCTATCATATCTCCCCTCAGTCGTCTTTTCTCCAAGCTGAAGAGCCCTAGCCACTTTAGCCTTTCCTCATAGGGAAGTCACCCCATCCCCTATATCATTTTCATTGCACTTCTCTGCACCTTTTCTAATTCCACTATATCTTTTTTAAGATGCAGTGACCAGAATTGCACATAATATTCGAGGTGTGGATGTATCATGGAGTGATACAAAGGCATTATAAAGTCCTCATTTTTGTTTTCCATTCCTTTCCTAATAATACCTAACATTCTATTTGCTTTCTTAGCCGCCGCTGCACACTGAGCAGAGGGTTTCAACATATCATCAATGATGACACCTAGATCCCTTTCCTGGTCGGTGACTCCTAAAGTGGAACCTTGCATTACGTATCTATAGTTCGGGTTCCTCTTTCCCACATGCATCGCTTTGAACTTGCTCACATTAAATGTCACCTGCCATTTGGATGCCCAGTCTCCCAGTCTTGTAAGGGCCTCTTGTAAGTTTTCACAACCCTCTTACAATTTAACAACTTTGAATAACTTTGTTCATCAGCAAATGTAATTACCTCACTAGTTACTCCATCTCTAGATCATTTATAAATATGTTAAAAAGCAGTGGTCTCAGCACAGACCCCTGGGAAACATCACTATCTACCCTTCTCCATTGAGAATACTGACCATTTAACCCTACTTTCTGTTTTCTATCTTTTAACCAGTTTTTAATCCACAATAGGACTTTTCCTCCTATCCCATGACTCTCCAGTTTCCTCTGGAGTCTTTTATGAGGTACTTTGTCAAACACCTTTTGAAAATCCAGATACACATTATAAACAGACTTGCCTTTATCCACATGTTTGTTCACCCTTTCAAAGAAATGTAATAAATTGGTGAGGCAAGATTTCCCTCCACTAAATCCATGTTGACTTTGTCTCATTAATACATGCTTTTGAATGTACTCTGTAATTTTGTTCTTTATAATAGTCTCTACCTTTTTGCTTGGCACCGACGTCAGGCTCACCAGTCTATAATTTCTCAATCACCTCTGGAACCTTTTTTAAAAATCAGCGTTACATTGGCCACCCTCCAAACTTCCAGTACCATGCTTGGTTTTAAAGATAAATTACATATTACTAACAATAGTTCTGGAAGTTTATTTTTCAATTCAATTGTACTCTGCGATGAATACCATCTGGTTCAGGCGATTTGCTACTCTTCAGTTTGTCAAATTGCGTTATTACATCTTCCAGGTTTATAGAGATTTCATTCAGTTTCTCTGACTCATCAGCTTTGAATACCATTTCTAGTACTGGTATCTCTCCCAAATCTTCCTCGGTGAAGACCAAAGCAAAGAATTCATATAATCTCTCCGCTATGGCTTTGTCTTCCCTGAGTGCCCTTTTTACCCTTTGGTAATCTAGCGGTCCAACTGATTGTTTTGCCGACTTCTTGCTTTTAATATCCTTTAAAGAGTTTTACTATGTGTTTTTGCCTCCAATGCAATCTTTTTTTCAAAGTGCCTCTTTGCCTTCCTAACCAGTGCTTTGCATTTGAATTGCCATTCCTTATGCTGTTTCTGATTATTTTCAGTTGGACCATTCTTCCATTTTCTGAAGGATTTTCTTTTAGCTCTAATAGCTTTCTTCACCTTACTTTTTAACCATGCTGGCTGTTGCTTGGCCTTCCTTCCTCCTTTTTTAATACATGGAATATAACTGGCCTGGGCTTTCGGGATGGTATTTTTGAACAGCATCCATGCCTGATGTAATTTTCTGACCTTCACAGCTGCTCCTCTAAGTTTATTTTTCACCATTCTTCTTATTTTATTTTTGATAGTTAAATGCTAACGTATTGGATTTCCTGTGTGTACTTACTCCAAAGCTAATATCAAATCTGATCATATTATGATCACTGTTATCAAGCGGCCCCAACACCATTATCTCCTGCACCAGATCATGTGCTCCACTAAGGACTAAGTCTAGAATTTTTCCTGATCTTGTTGGCTCTTGTAGCAGCTGCTCCATAAAGCAGTCCTTGATTTCATCAAGAAAGTGTACCTCCCTAGCATGCCCTGAAGTTACATATACCCAGTCAATATTGGGGTCATTGAAATCACTCATTATTATTGCGTTGTCCAGTTTGTTACTCTCCCTAATTTCTGATAAAATTTCTACATCTGTCTGTTCATCCTGGCCAGGTGGATGGTAGTACACTCCTATCACTATCCTTTTCCCTTTTACACATGGAGTTCCAATCCATAGGGAGTCCAAGATGTGTTTTGTTTCCTGCAGAACTTTCAATCTATTTGTTTCAAAGCCCTCCTTAACATAGAGTGTTACCCCTCCACCAATTCGATCCACCCTATCACTATGATATAATTTGTACCCTGGTATGACAGTGTCCCACTGGTTATTCTTCTTCCACCAGGTCTCAGAAATGCCTATTATATCTAATTTTTCATTTACTGCAATATATTCTAACTCTCCCATCTTGTTTCTTAGCCTTCTGGCATTCGCATATAGACATTTCAAACTATGTTTGTTGTTCCTATTTACATCTTGCTCAACAGTTGACAGTGTTAATTTGCAATCTTTGGTCTGCTTTTTATTGGTCTTCTATGGTCTCTTTTGCAACCTTGCTGTTTTGGTGATACCTTTGAAAGATACATTGTTCCGAACCACGTGCTTTTGAACAATTGTCAAACTTCCCCCGGATTCTAGTTTAAAAGCTTCTCCTTTTTAAATGCCAATGTCAGTAGCCTGGTCCCACCCTGGATAAGGTGGAGTCCATCATTCCAGAATAGGCTCCCCCTTCCCCAGAATGTTGCCCAGTTCATTACAAATCTAAACCTCTCCTCCCAGTACCATCACCTCATCCATGCAGTGAGACTCTGGAGCTCTGCCTGTCTCTTGGGCTCTGCACATGGAACAGCTACCTTCTCAACAGGCAGGCAAGTAACCAGGCGATTCTCATGTCCACCAGCAAATGATTGAAGACTTATCTCTTTGAGAAAATTTATTGCAAGGATCAAAACACATGAAGTCCATACACACTAACAGAAATGCATCAATATGCTTTCTTCTAAATTCTCTTACCCCGAATACTCCACCCACATATAAAATTGCTATACCTTAAGGTTTTCGTGCTATTGTTCTATCGCCCTATCTTTTCCCCATTGTAACATTCCATAGTTTCTACGCTCCAAATGTTGTTTTGACTTGACTTTGTCTTCCCATAACCCCTCATAATGTAACCCATAATTGTACTGTAACACATTGTATTTCCATCATTCACAATGTATTGTAAGCCACACTGAACCCGCAAATAGGTGGGAAAATGTGGGATACAAATGCAATAAAATAAATAAATAAAATACCCAGGTATCTACATGCCTAATATTTGAATCACCAGCTCAACAACTGTCCTATTCCTTCCCTCCTTGGCAGAAGCTCCTGGAGACACATCCTCAGTGGGCTGGTTCTGGCTACAGGATTACTTCCAACTGCACCAGGATGATGCTCTCCTTTTAGAAGACCTCCCTCCTCCAGGGCAGGACAGGGGCTGCCAGACTGGAAGTGTGACTTTTCTACAATATTCCTATAGGCCTCCTCTATGTATCTCTCTGTCTCCCTCACCTCCTCCAAGTCTGCTACTCTAGCCTCAAGAGAACAAATTTGTTATCTGAGAGCTAGGAACTCTTCGCATCTAGCACACACATAAACCTCTCACTAACTGGGAGATAATCATTCATGTGACACTCAGTGCAAAAGACTGGATAGCACCCCTCTCACTGCTGGACTACTGTCTGTATCTTAGTATTATAGAGTTGTTCAATTAAAACTTCTTTAGGTACTAGGGATATCAGATGAATATAAAGAGCCTTAAGATTATGTGGTGTAATATGTAATTTATTTAGTGTTTGCTTCTCAGAATGTAATTAAATGTAATTAAAGCTCTAATGAAACCTCTCCTCTTGTTTTCCTAATTAGAATAATTGACTATAAATGAAGAGTTGAGCTAGGAGTGGGTGGGAGCTGTGGAGGGTTGGTGGGAATGAGGACTGAGCTAGGTTCTGCTATGCCTTCTAGAGTCTATCTGTTAATGCTGTGGCACAAAATTCATGTTTTAAAACTATGAGGAAAAGGGTATAGAGACTAGCTAATAAAATGTGCTTCTTTTTTAAAAAAAATTCTAACTATGTTTATAAATAACCTACAATTCCTCTTTTAAACCCAATCTTTAAGTTACCAAGCACAGAACAAAATAATGTCACTTACCCAGAGAAATGCCTTCTTCTCTCTGAACTTCTCAGAAAGCAAGTTAAGTAGTGGGTCCTTTCCTTTCTATACAGTTTAGATTCTAAGGAGATTGCTTCAAACAAACCCTTTGAAACTAACCTAGTACTCAGATTGCCCTTATTAACCTTTGCAAATATTCTACTTCCTCACACCTTAATTAACATCTAATTCAGGTCAGTAGCAGTGTTACCTCTCCAGCAGCCAAAGAACAGAAAATAACTTTTAGGACAGTTTGAGCCTTACTACTATCCTTTTAATACTCTTGGCTGTTAAGTTTCTACCTCTAGAGAAAGTTTCAGTTTAAAACTATAGGGAAAAGGGCTGTACACTATGGAACTAGTTAACAATGCTGCTTGCTTCTCTCTTTTTTATTTTTTTCTAAGACTGTTAATGCTGTGACAGAAAATTCAAGTTTTAAAACTATGGGGAAAAGGGTATGAAGACTAGCTAATAAAGTCTACTTCCTTTTTAAAAAAAATTCTGTGTTTATCAATATATAAATATGTTATTGCAGTACCCACCCTGGAGATGCTTTCCTTAAATTCAGGTAAAAGCATATGGGTTGTTGCACCATATGAGAAATTCTGTAGCAAGGTGCATACAATTAGGAGCTTATCCTATAAAACAGAACTTACTAAAATGTTTCAGGCCACAACCCCATGGTCACAGCCACAGTGATGGCAGTGACCACACTGAGGTATATCAAAATGACTCACCTATGTACTTCTGGGCTGAGTTGTGACTCCAAATGTGGCATGTGTGACCCTATTTGAGATAGCAACTCACATTTTGGGAAGCCCTTCTATAAATGAACATAGGTGCTTAGTGTCCTTTATAGATTACTAGCCTAACTGAATATATTACACACCTACAACTTATGCATGGGTAGTTGTGTTTGAAACAGTGTGAAGGTCCTGATTGAACCCTGGAACTTTTTTTGAAGGGTCATTTCCCCCTGAAGCAGTGGGATAAATCACCATGAAATGGTGGCCAGCATCAAGGAGACCTGTTGAATTAAAACAGAAGTGAGACTTATATATATATATATATATATATATATATATATATATATATATATATATATATATATATATATACACACAACATTTTTGAAGAGAGATAAAAGAAATCAATAAGTTTGAATTAAAGATGTTGGAGGTCCTTTAAAGCCGATTGAAAAATGATAACACCATCAAGTTCTAAGGCTTTTTTCCTCCTTTTTCAGTATAATTCAGTATAATTGTTGATGTTAACAGAGCTATAGACACTGGTTTAGTGAAGTCTGAATAAGGATTTATGTGTACATATAAACCTGATGTAACTGCAGGCACCTAAATGCCAAAGATACTTTACAGTATTCCATGAGATATATGTGTACGTCTGTGCCCTGCCCAAGCTCCACTGATGTGTACACCCCCTTACAAATATGTGCTATGCAAGATAGGTATGTATTTTCAGAATTGTACTTGTTGTAAAATTGGCACATATTTCCAATATACATATTTATATATTAGTATCATAAACATTTGCATGCATAATACACTTATTTACTTCAGTATTGTACTTTTAGTATGATACATTTTGGTATTGTAAACCATCTATGTGCAGGCCTTTCACGGTATATCAAGTTCTCGGAAATAAATAAATAGGTAAATAAATAAATATGTAAATGTTCGTGCCTGTTTTATAGAATCATTCCCCATGAGTATACTTTTACCAGTGTACAGTATGGAGAAATTTCAGGCAGGGCACTTTTATCCTTGGAAATTGCTTTGAAATGTTCCCTCAAAGTGTCCAGTGTTTAGGGCATTGAAATATCAGCCAAGAGAACTCTGGAGTGAAATCCTGTTTTCCACTGATTCTCAGTGTAAATTTGGTTAAGTCGTTTTCACTCCCTGTGCCTCAGTCTGCTCAACCATGATTGGGTGATAAGACTAATATTGATCCTCTCTCCCCTGGAATATGTCATCAAGATCAGACAAGCAATATCGGTAGTTAGATTCTCCACCCTAGAATTGGCTGCATACATGTTTCTGAAATATCACAGCTCAAAAAAGAATGGGCTCCAGTTCAACTGAACTGTATGGTATTAATTTATTTAATGTAACCCCATCCATCTTACTAGGGATCCTGATAAGCCCTGTACTTAAAGCAGTTTATAGGAACAGATGCAGCCACTTCAGTTGGTTGTTTCTATGTACAAGATTGCATAAGGCATGAGAGTTCCCAGAGATCATTAACCACGAATAGAGAGAGATGAAAGGGGCCTCTCAGCATTTTCCCATAGTCAAAAAAATGGGAGAAATCTTTTAGTACACCTAGCCCAAACTGACATGTCTGACATCAGTAAGGACATAAGGTGCTTGAACTGACCTTTATACATAAATAACAGGAATTGATAGGCAATCTGTCCCTAAAGCTACCTCACACATATATGAACCAGTAAACAGAAAGTGGCCGCTTGTCAGCGGCTAACCAATCATTTTCAGTTGCATTTACCTGGTTATTTTCACTGAAAATGACTGGTTGGCAGAACTGCAAGTCGGCCGTGTTGGGGGCACTCCGGGGGTGGAGGCTAGTTAGGTCCCAATATTCAGACCTAACCAGCCAAGGTTAGCTGATAAAGAAGACTGCATAAATCGCTGTCCTATCTTTAACCACTAACCCAAGGTCAATTAAGTCTAGATATTCAATGTTGAAACCCATACAGGGTCCGGCATTGAATATCCGGTTTTAGCTCCAGCGGCAGACAAGAAAACGCTGTCTATCACCAGCTGAATATCAACCAGTAAATACACATCTCTGGGGCCGGCCCGGGTGTTGGGATTTGGCCGGCTCCGACTGTGTTGTCGAGGCGGGGGATGGCCGTCCGTCTTGTTTCGATGGTGCGGTCGAGTATGCCGTTTTGCGGGGTCGGCCGTGTAGATGGCCGGCCATGTGGATGGCCGGCCCCGTTCGATTATGCCCCTCCACATAACCTCCCCTATCTTTGATCCCTAATGTGCCTGTATCATACCTACCTTATCCGACCTTAATATCACATTGTATTTGTTCCTCTACCGGACTTGGCGATCGCCTTTACGGTACTATGGAAGCCACATTGAGCCTGCAAATAGGTGGGAAATGTGGGGTACAAATGTAACAAATAAGTAAATAAATAATATGAAGACTATATAAAGATGTTAAAGGTATTATTTTCAAAAGGATTTTCAACATTTTCTAGGCAACTTTCAGAAAGCTCATAACTGCCTGTGAACCATATGGCTGTTTTTCAGAGGGAAACTACATGCATAGTTTGCTTTTGAAAATTGCCTACATGGGCACAAGGTAGTCACAGACCCTTCACTTGCACTTTGTGAGGGCAGAGAATAACCGTAAAGAACAGGGACGATTTTATAAGCAACTTGAGTATGCAGATCAGAGTTTCTTGCCTACATCCATAAAAGTATTCACTTGGACAACATGATTCCTACTGTTAGGTGACACACATGCTCTTTACTTGACTTTACTTTACTTTGATACTTATACCCCACATATATCTTAAGAGTTCAATGGGGCTTACAAACAGTATCAAATAAATGCCAAGCAAAATACATACAAAAAAGACCTTCATAACTCTACAACATGGATTCTAAAACATCACACGGCTATAAATTTCTTAAATAAAAAAAGTTTTCAACATTTTGCAAAAGCAGTTAAAATTCCTTTGCAGCCTTATTTGAGATGAAAGAGATTTTCACCATTTTACATAAGAACATAAGAATACTGAGTCAGACCAATGGTCCATCTAGCCCAGTATCTTGTTTCCAACAGTGGCCAAACCAAAATAGGGCAATATTCCATGCTACAAATCCCAGGGCACGCAGTCTGTCTCAATAGCAGACTATGGACTTTTCCTCCAGGAACTTCTCCAAACATTTTTAAAACCCAGATATGCTAACTGCTGTTACTACATCCTCCGGCAGTGAGTTCCAGAGCTTAACTATTCGTTGAGTGAAAAAATATTTCCTGCTATTTGTTTTTAAAATAGTTCCCTCCTTTCAGTACCCTTCTCCACCACCGCCAACTCCAGGCTCCGCCCTTTCTGCCTCGCCTCACCCCACGCGTGGAACAAACTCCCCGAGCCCATACGCCAGGCCCCCTCCCTGCCCATCTTCAAATCCCTGCCTAAAACCCACCTCTTCAATGTCGCCTTCGGCACCTAACCTCTATACCTCTACCCAGGAAATCTTGACTGCCCCAACTTGACATTTCGTTCTTTAGATTGTAAGCTCCTTTGAGCAGGGACCGTCCTTCTTTGTGTATTTTGTACAGCGCTGCGTAACCCTAGTAGCGCTCTAGAAATGTTAAGTAGTAGTAGTAGTAGTAGTAGTAATTTAATTGAGTGTCCACTAGTCTTTCTACTTTTGGAACGATTAAAAAATCGATTCACTTCTACTCATTCTACACCAGTCAGGAATTTGTATACCTCAATCATATCCCCCCCCCCCCCCCCCCCCCCCCCCCCCCCTTAGCCGTCTCTTTTCCAAGCTGAAGAGCCCTAACCTCTTTAGCCTTTCCTCATATCATTTATCATTTTGGTTGTTCTTCTTTGAACCTTTTCTAATTCCACTACATCTTTTTTGAGATACGGCGACCAGAACTGAACGCAATAGTCAAGGTGAGGTCGCACTGTGGAGTGTTGCAAAGGCATTATATTATTTTCAGTCTTATTCGCCATCCCTTTCCTAATAATTCCTAGCATCCTTTTAACAAGACGGAAAAAGCGTTCTTAATGACTGTCTGGGCAGAGCTGCCTCTTACAACAGCAGATCGTAAAATACAAAGTTTCATAAATTAGAACTGGAAATTTGTGTAGGGTCAGAGCAGTAAATGCCTTCATCCAGCTTCCACAGTAGTGGTGTAGCTGTACCATTGCTGTTGCTGGCAGGGATCCCCAAGCCTCACCAGCTGAAGACCTCCTCCTTCAGCAGCCAGAGCATGTGCCAAGTTTGGCAGTCAGCAGCAGTGACACTGGCCTGCTGCCGTCAGCTCCCCAGGCACGCTCAGATTTTGCACATGCACAAAAACTGAGTATACACAGAGGGCAGCTGGCAGTAGCAGGCCCAGTGACACTGATGCTGACTGCTGAACTTGGGAGTGGTCTGCCATCAGAAGAGGAGGTCTTCAGCTGACATTGTTTGAGCATCTGCTACAACTCAGGTATTTATATTTTGAATTGGGGACTCTGGGGAGGGGGGAAGTGAAGGGGTGGAGAGCACAGGAAGGGTAAGGGCAGAGAGAAGAAACTGTGCCTACCCACCTTGGGCTCAGGCCCACCCAAAACTGGATGTCTGGCTATACCACCATTCCACAGGGCAATTTTTAACAGGTACGTATGCATGTATGTTGCTTTATAAAAATAATACCAATATGCTTTATAAAAATAATGCCGATATGCATAGAATTGAAAATCAGATCTCAGCACCTTCAAGAATATGCTCTTAATCTTTGGTTTAGTGTGTTATACCACAGAACTTTCTCCGCACGCTAAGCCCAGATTTAATGCGGACATTTTTAGGGCTTTTTTTAATTTTTTTGCAGATTCTGTGCTAATGTTCCCATTGGTGCGTGAGACCTGCCAAAAAAATAAAGCAGGAACACTTACCACCTTAAGAGGCACTAAGTGCTCCTGAGTTAACCCTGTGTTACCTGGTTAGCACATACTAATCATACTGCGCTAGCTGATTAATGCAGGAAGGCCCACTTTCCATCCATAACACACACCCTCAAAAAATATTTTTGCAAAACAATTAATGTGCTTACTATTCTGTACTATACTATACTGCTAAAGGTTTTCTAGCCCACTAAATCCCATTATTAAAGGTTCTAAGTGGGTTTACAACAAGAGAAAACTTGTATACAATAGATTAATACAATAAAACATTTTCTCATATGTATCCTATAATCAGCTACCCACATGAACATCCCTTTTATTGCCAATGAAAGACCCGAATAGCCAGGTTTTTACTTGTTTCCTAAGCATTATGTAAGATGAAATTAGTGGAATTTGAAGAGGCAAAGGATTCCAGACTTTCACTACAAAATAGCAGTATGATCCCTGATGTATTCTTTTATGATTAATATTTGTAACAGATGGAAAATATAAAATAAAACGTTTAGAGTTACAACTTTTATATCGACTACCTAAAAGAGAAATCAGCGATGGAAAGCTGTCTGGCACAATCCCTAATAGCGTCTTAAAAAACAAACAACATAACTTATACTTAATACGTAACTCCATCGGTAGCCAATATAAATCTGCCAGCAGCGGAGTCACATGATCAAACCTTGCTTTAGAGTAAATTAATCTCACAGTTGTATTCTGCACTATTCACAATCTCCGCAACAATTTTTCTGATAGACCAGCATACAGGGAATTATAGTAATCCAACGAAGTCAAAATAACAGATTGAACCATTACCCTAAAATGTTGCTGGAAAAAATACAAACAAAGGCAATTGTCGAAACTTATAAAATGATTTCCGGACTACTGAGTTAACTTGACCTTCAAAATTCAGTGTAGAAGGTAAATGAACACCAAGAATCTTTGAAATGGCATCTACATGAAAGAGCATATTGTCAGTCAGTTGTAGTGAAGTAGGAATTTATTTATTTATTTAACACATTTATACCCCATATTTTCCCACTAGTCGCAGGCTCAATGTGGCTTACACAACACCGCAGGGCAGACTACAATTCAGTAAAATACAGTTAAACAATGTAAAGTAAGGTAGTGATCGTTATAGGTATCGTATAAAACAACAAAGATAATAAGAGATAATAGAAGATCATTAAGGTTCAAAAATTTAGCTGTGACAAAAAAAGCAGTAACTTAAGTTGATTCTGGAGGATAAGCCTTCTGGAATAAGGAATAAGGAATCAAATCTTTCTTTAGACTAACCCAAAACAATTTTGTTTTGTCAGTGTTGACCTTTAATCGATAAGTCTGAGATCACCGTTTAACCTGCTCAACTATCTGTGGTGTCCTAGATATAAACTGCTTTATATCGAGTTGTACTGGACTCGATAAAAATATATCATCTGTACATGACAAAAGTTGTTTACCAGGGTGCAATACAGTCAGATTTAACATAGTCATATACAGATTATACAATAATGGTGAAACTGGAGAACCTGCTGGAATACCACATGGTGGTGTCCAGTCTTCAGAATAGATCTCATCCTTCAATGCAAAAACAGGGAAATTCCTGCAAAAAGATTTAGGGGCTCATTTTCAAAACAGAAAAAACGTCCAAATGTCACTTTGTGCCGCTTTCTTGCCAAAACATCCAAATTACTATTTTTGAAACCCATGTCTTAAACATTTTTCTATGCAGTTCATCGGCAGTACATCCAAATCACAAGAGAGCGTGTCAGGGGCTATTGGGGGCAGGATTTGGGCGTTACTAACACTGCCATAATGGAACAAAACAAACAAACACGATTATCGTCTAGATCTGTGTTTATCAAGATTAATTCACAAAAAGTTGCCTTAAATGACCAGATAACTACTGGAAGGATTAAGGCATGACCTCCCCGGATTCAGTAAACTGTGCCTAAAGTTAGGTGCTGGAAAAAATTGGCGCTAAGTACAATTTGATAAAGAGTGCGGAATATGAGTGGGACACAGACAGAGCTCTCACTTACATGCACATACTGTCAGTTACTTGCATCCCTGCCACATTGAGGTGCCTGTACTTATACCAGCTCTTTGGTTGTTGTAAGTGTGGGTGCCTAAATTTTAGGTGTACTGATATTGGGTTACACTATACCAGGGGCGTAGCCAGACTTTGGCGGGAGGGGGGTCCAAAGCCCGAGGTGAGGGGGCATATTTTAGCCCCTCCCAGCGCCGCCAACCCCCCCGCCAATGCTGAAACCCCCTGCCACCAACATTGACTCCCCCGCCATTGCCGAACCCCCCGCCACCAACTTTGACCCCCTCCCTTCTCGCTGCCAACCTGCCGTTACCTACCTTTGCTAGCGGGGGACCCCAACCCCCGCTAGCCGAGCCGAGGTCCTCTTCTTCCCAATCCCGTGCAAGGCTTCGTTCTAGTCTGGTTGTGGGCTAGACACCGACCGTTCACTTGTCTATTAGATTGTAAGCTCTTTGAGCAGGGACTGTCTTTCTTTGTTCAATTGTACAGCGCTGCGTAACCCTAGTAGCGCTCTAGAAATGTTAAGTAGTAGTAGTAGTAACATGGCGATGGGAGGGGGGGTCAAGAGGGTCGACGGCAGGGGGTCCAGAGGCAAATCTACGTGGGCCCAGGCCCCCGTGGCCCCATACTGGCTACGCCACTGCACTATACTATACTAAAATGCTTCTAGCCTGCCTTATCCCCACCATAGAGGTTCAAGGTGGATAATTTGTATTCTATAGCAGAACCTGGGCACCTAAGTTCCACCATAGAATAGGCTCCTACCAACCATCCTTGGGGTGCCTTAATGGAGTCACCCAGTTATAGAATGGCACAATAGGAGATAACTCTCTATAGATTGCCTAAAGTTAGACATCAGGATGATAGGCACTAAGGACCAGATTCTATATATGGCACCCATAGCGCTATTCTATAAACTTCACCTAAAGTTAGATGCGGTTTATAGAATAGGCATATCGCCTGTTCCCATGGCTAAAATTTAAGCGTGACCATGTACAGCAAGTAAAACCTGATGTAAACGGTCATATTCTATAACAGTGTGCATAATTTTTAGGAATGCCCAGGACCCACCCATGCCCCTCCCATGGCCACACCCCCTTTTCAAAATATGCCTGGAAAGTTGCACATGGAAATTCTAATTAGTGCCAATAATTGCTTGTTACTGGCCAATTATTGGCACTGATTGGCTTGTTAAACTGTTGCTTGCAACTTCCGTCACCATATATAGAATCTGGGAGTAAGTGCCAATTCCATAATGGCAGTTATGCACACTCTGTCACTATATGAGGGTTGAATGAAAAGTAGTGCCTCCACTTCCATAACTTTTGTCTAAAATGAAGATATTGTAATGAATACAAGACAAAAATAATGCTTGACACTTGCTCTTTTGTTACATGTATTGACTTTTCTACACAGTCGCCATCATTCGCCATACATTTCTGCCTGTGATGGACAAGTTTTTGAAAGCCCTCATGAAAGAACTGCACATCACTTCTCTTCAACCAGCGCTTACAGACCTTTCCACCTCTTCATTCAAGTTAGATAGATGTTGCCAAACATATTCCTTCAATTTTGGAAAAAAAGATGGAAATAATATGGCACTAAGTCTGGACTGTATGGTGGACTGTGAGACCCATCTTTGCAGTTGCCTCTGTGGTGTTTCATGCAGTGTAAATCGGCATTCTCATGCTGCAACAAAATTTCCTTCTTGTGCTTCTGAACTCTTCTCAATTCTTCTTTGAAAGTTTTCAGGATTGCAATGTAATGCTCTGAATTCCATGTCCTAAGAGACAGTAACCATGATTTTTCCTGCATAAGGCTGTGTTCAGAATTTTTTCTTTGTAGGTGGACCTTTATGATGAAGATCCATGATGCTTTGTTTCTGGCTCATAATGATGAGCCCTTGTTTCATTGGCTGTCTCGATCTTGTGAAGAAATTCCTCAACTTCATTCTCATAACAGGACAACAATTGCTGACAGATTTCAAGCCTCAAAGCTTTCATTTCTGCAGCCAGCTTGCAAGAAACACATCTTACAGAAACCTTTTGATATCTAAGAATATCAATAATGTAACCCACACATTCCTGTGAAATACCAACTGTTTCAGCAATTTCCCTTTGAGTGATCCTCTAATTGTCCTTCCTGAGTTTATCAACCTTTCTCTTGTGAGGCTCATCCATTGCTGTCATGGGTCATCCACTTTATTTTTGATCACACAAATCAGCCCTTCCCAATCCCCAATCTTTAATTTTTATGGCCTAGCATTACATAGTACTCACATCAACAAAGTCATCACAATAAACTCCTAGCATGCAGTGGTGAATTCCAATCAGAGAGACTCTTTCAACAGTCAGAAATTCGATCACAGCATGTTGCTTAAACAGCACCAACAAGTGCTTACTACATACTTCCATTTTACAAGCAATAGCAAAACAGCCTCTTCATAGAGACACTTCTTCTAAACTGAAGTGAAGGAAGAGATGTCAAAAGAATGAGTGAACACATGTAGAACATCAGTGCTGGCATCTGTTGATGGGGTGGAGGCATTACTTTTCATTCAACTCTCATAGACTACAAGGACGAGTCCATAGTTATGTGCCTAACTTTCAGTGTAAGCAGCTACACTGGCTCAGTGGCTAGAATAAATGCTTGCACCTAAATTTAAGTAGTTAAGTGCAGTGCCGTAGCGAGGGTGGCTGACACCCGGGGCGGGTTGCCGCTGTGCATCCCCCCCGGGTGCAGCACGGCGCACCCCCCCCTCAGAGCACGCACCCCCCAGGAGTGCATTCTTCTTACCACTAGCGTAGGATAGGGGACAGGTGGGAGGGCCGCTCCGCCCCGAGTGCACGTCGCTGGGAGCTACGTCGGCTCCGCTGGTTCCCTCCTCTCTCTGCCCCAGAACAGGAAGTAACCTGTTCAGGGGCAGAGAGAGCAGGGAACCAGCGGAGCCAACACCCCCCCCCCCCCAGCGGCTTGCACCCGGGGCGGACTGCCCCACTGCCCCCCCTTCCTACGCCACTGGTTAAGTGCATAACCGTTAATATTCTATAACCCATGTGCGTACATGCTAGGCACGCTCGTGATCTGCTCATACCCCTCCCAGGTGCACACCCTCTTTGCATTTATGCGTTATGAATTTTCTGTGCACAATTTTCAGAATCCCGGCTAAGGGCAATTAAACATATAACTGCTAATTATTGGCCAATTAGTGCCAATTCTAGGCAAATATTGATTGTTTACTCCAATTAGCAGCTATTATATTTAGTTATGCACATAACTGAGAGTATTCTATAACTTCCATGAGAAACTTTGCACGCTATCATAAAGTTCTGTGCACAGGTTTATAATATCAGAGGGGATAGTGCCTGAAAGTTGGCAAATCACCTTACACAATAGACATCAATATCAAGGAGAACTACTGCACCTCCTTTTTCTGCTCTAGTAATATGTGTATCCTGAGCAGTGGTGTGCTGGAGCAGGTCTCTCACAGGCTCGCAAGAGCCGGTTGTTAAGTTTTTAAGAATTTTGGGAGCCGGTTGTTAAAGTAGGGCCCTCCATGGCTACTTTAACAACTGGCTCCCAAAATGTGGGCTTGGGCCCCCTGCTGAATTATCTTTTACTTTGCTGGTGGGGATGCTGAGCCCTGCCAGCCAAGTAAATAGACTACTGCTGCTCCCCGCTCCTTGTTTCCAGCTCTGGGCAGCAGGCTGGGACTTCTCGAGCATGTGAGAGAAGTTCCAGCATGCTGCTCAGAGCAAGACGTTGGGAGTGGTGGCAGTCCATTTATTGGCTGCCAGCAAAGGTATGCCTAGTGTGCCCACACGAAGGCAGGGAGGAGAGAGAGGCAAGTGTTGCTGCCCCCCACCCCACCCCCCCGGCCCTTCCAACTACAGAGCTGGCTACGTCCGGAGAAAGAGCCTGTTGTTGAAAATTTACCAGCACACCTCTGATCCTGAGTATTATTCAATCGAAGCAATGTCATTTCTTTTTCTTCTGTCATGTTATTAAATCTTTTCATACATTTTCAATCACCTTTAATGTATGCTGTGTCTCTCATAACAAGATCTTTAAAAGTGTGGGAGATTATCACTTCCAACTGAATTCTTGTAAACAGTTTTGGAGCTATATTTTGAAGTAATATCCCACCAGGAAATAAACTGTCTGTTATAGAAAACGTAAGATCTAATACTGTGTTAGGGATTGGTCAAGATAAAAATGTTGGAGAAAGAGGCGTATTTTCAAAGCAATTAGACTTACAAAGTTACGTGGAGGGGCATTTTCGATATGACGTCTAAGTCCGACTATGGACGTTTTGCAAAATCTGAAGAGGAAAGAAGGTCATTTAAAAAAAAAAGTCTATCTTTTGTTTTTGAAAATACTGTTTTGAACAAGGTTTTGTGATTCGGATGTTTTGGGTTTTTTTGGGTCATTTTCAAACTAAAAATGTCTAAGTGCATAACACACAAAATCAAGCCATTGGACTGTAGGAGGAGTCAGCATTTTTAGTAGACTGGTCCCCCAGACATCCCAGGAAAATAATAGGGCACTCTAGAGGGCACTGCAGTGGACTTCATAACATGCTCCCAGGTACACATCTCACCATTGTTCCCTTATCTTGTCTGCTCAGCTCCCCAAAACCCACTCAAAGCCCACTACCTCCAACAGTACACCACTACCATAGCCCTTATGAGTGAAGGGGGCTCCTTTATGTGGGTACAGTGGTTTTCTGGTGAGTTTTGGGCTCACAATTACCTCCACAAGTGTAACAGGTAGGGGGAGGTATGGGCCTGGGTCTACCTGTCTGCAGTGCACTGCATCCATCACTAAACTACTCCAGGGACCTGCATGCTGTTCTAATGGACCTGAGTATAACATCTGAGACTGGCATAGAGGCTGCCAAGTAATGTTTTTAATCACATTTTTTGGGGTGTGGGTGGGAGGGGGTTAGTGACTACTGGGGAAGTAAGGAGAGGTCATCCCTAATTCCCTCCAGTGGTCATCTAGTCATTTAGGGCAACTTTTATGCTTTATTCGTTGAAAAACAGGTCTAGCTCAAAACATCTTTGTTTTATCCTGGATGATCTTGTTTTGATCCATTATGGCTGAAAAATGTCCCAAGTGTTAGGAACGCCCAGATCCTGCACTTAACATGCCTCTGACATGGCCTCTTGTGACTTGAACGCACTTCTGATAGACTTCATAGAAAAAACATCTAACGATTGGTTTTGAAAATACCAATTTGGACATTTATGTGAGAAAAACGTCCAAATGCAGATTTATGCCACTTTTTGGCGGTTTTTCTCGTTTGAAAATGAGCTCCTTAGTAACCTATAGAACTTTGTAAGTCTAAGTGTTGTGAAAAATAATCCCCATGGAGGGGCATAATCGAACGAAAACGTCTATCTCCATGGGAGTTTATCTCCGAGAACGGGTCCGTGAAGGGGCGGACCGAACCGTATTTTCGCAAAAAATAGACGTCCATGTTTTATTCGACAATTTGTGAGCTGGGCGTTTTTGTTTTTCAGCGATAATGGAAAATGAAAGCGCCCAGCTCAAAAACGAATAAATCCAAGGCATTTGTTCGTGGGAGGGGCCAGGATTCGTAGTGCACTGGTCCCCCTCACATGCCAGGACACCAACCGGGCACCCTAGGGGGCACTTTTACAAAAACAAAAAAAAAAGGTAAAAGAGCTCCCAGGTGCATAGCACCCTTCCCTTGTGTGTTGAGCCCCCCAAATCCCCCTCAAAACCCACTGCCCACAAGTCTACACCATTATTATAACCCTAAGGGGTGAAGGGGGGCACCTACATGTGGGTACAGTGGGTTTGGGGGGGTTGGACGACTAATAAGCATTAAGCAGCACAATTGTAACAGGTAGGGGGGGATGGGCCTGGGTCCACCTGCCTGAAGTCCACTGCACCCCCTAACAACTGCTCCAGGGACCTGCATACTGCTACCAGGGAGGTGGGTATGACATTTGAGGGTGAAAATAAAAAGTTGTGGTGGGAGGGGGTTAGTGACCACTGGGGGAGTCAGGGGAGGTCATCCCCGATTCCCTCCGATGGTCATCTGGTCATTTAGAGCACTTTTTTGGGACCTGTTCGTGTGATAAAAGGGTCCAACAAAAGTGTCCTAAATGTTCGCTAAAAACGCCTTTATTTTTTTCGATTATCGCCCTAACGTGTACATCTCTCCTCGGCCGATAACCACGCCCCAGTTCCACCTTCGCCACACCTCTGACACGCCCCCATCAACTTTGTCCGCATCTGCGACGGAGTGCAGTTGAAAACGTCCAAAATCGGCTTTCGATTATACCGATTTATTCGTTTTTGTGAGATAAACGTCTATCTCCCGATTTGGGTCGAAATCTAGGCGTTTTTCTCTTTCGATTATAAGGTGGATAGTGGACTGTCCTATGTCCAGACTGAATTTTTATTTCAGGAACAATCTTTCATTACTATGTCAAATTAAAGTCCAATGTTACAAGAACCAGCAGCCTTCTTGATCCCATGCCAATAACATGGTTAAAAAGGAATAGACATGTTTTGCTCTCATTGCTCCTTCAAATAATTAACAAAAGTCTTTCGATAGGATTCATTCCTGTAATTTGCAAACAGGCTATCCTTCATCCTATTCCAAAATCTCCAAATGATGATATTGGCAATGTCAGCAATTACAGGCCAATCTACAGTCTACCATTGGCAGCTAAGGTGGTAGAAAAGGCGGTTATGAAGCAATTAATAGACTTCACTGAAAAAACAAATGTACCTCATCCCCGTCAGTCAGGATTTAGATCAGGTTGTAGCACAGAGACTTTAATTACTTCTTTTCTAAGCAAGTCATATGAGATTCTGCATTCAGGGGGCATCACTTTGGCAATATCATTAGACTTAGTAGCAGCTTTCGACTTGGTTGACCATGATCTACTTATTCAGAGATTACAATCTATTGACGTTAGACGGAAGGCTTCGGAGTGGTTTATTTCATTCCTTAGTGATAGAACTTTCATTGTAGCTGCTAAGTCTTCTACTTCAAGAATATTTCACTTGAAAGGTGAGGTCCCACAGGAATTGACCCTTTCAGATGTATTGTTCAATATATTCTTAAGTCCCCGTCTTACTTTAATTCAATCATTTGTACTCAATATTTACTCTCATATAGATGATATTTTGATGGTTAGTAGAGTCGATTCCCTAGCTACCACTATGTCATTCTTGCAAAAATAACACTTACCAACTACTTGGTTGCCGCATAGCCCAATAAATAGATTCTGCGTTTGCCACATTCCAGCAATGGGTCCTTAGGGACTTGAAACAACTTGAATGTAATATGTAATATGGCCTTGATAGCTCCTCCCCAGCCCTAAATTAGCACCCTGGTAATCTACTGGGTTCAATAGGGGCAGGAGTGACGTCCACTCACTCCTCTACTTGTGGCTGCCTATAGAAAATGGCTACTGTGACCTCTCACGGCATCCTCGCGGTACTACACAAATACTGTGAAGTGCCACAAGAGGTTGCAGAAGACATTTTCTTCAGGCGGCCGCAAGGGAGAGCAGTGAGTGAGCTTTGTTCCTACCCCCATTGCTCCCACTGGACTAACAGGGTGTTAAGGTAGGCACAGGGGGTTAGAGGTTGGGGGCCATCCTGGGAAAGGAGGAGGGTGCTGACTGTCAGTGGCTGGGGAGAGGGGGAAGGGAAGCAGGGGGTGCTGTTCCGGGGGCCAGGAGGGGGATCTGAGGGCTCCATAGATCTTTTCATTAACTATGCAGACCCAGGTTGAATATCGGCCAGGACCCGAATAAGATCTGGCGGTCTCCCCTGCTAAAATAAGCCCAGATATTCAATATCTAGGGCTGACCGCCGCAGGCTGAATATTATCCCCAGCAAGTTTATAATTTGAAGAAAGTCATCCTGCTGGGTTTATGACTTTTAACACTGAATTCTTTATAGGTTGTCCCAAAGTTGGCTGAGCAATTTTGCATGCAGATTACAGATCCACACATAAACTAATTAGCTAATGAGGCACTAACAATCAATAACTGCTGTTAATTGGCAGTCATTAGAAGTGGAGGAGTGGCCTAGTGGTTAGAGCACCAGACTTGCAATCAAGAGGTGGCCAGCTCAAATCCCACTGCTGCTCCTTGTGATCTTGGGCAAGTCACTTAACCCTCCATTGCCTCAGGTACAAATGTAGATTGTGAGCCCTCCTGGGACAGAGAAATATCCAGAGTACCTGAATGTAACTCACCTTGAGCTACTACTGAAAAAGGTGTGAGCAAAATCTAAATAAAAATTAGGAGTTATACGCTAATCTGCCCTACACTCTATTCTATAACATGGATGCCTAAATGTTATAGCATGCATCACCAAAGGAGTGTGGCCATGAGAGGGGCATGGGCAGGTCAGGGGCATTCCTAGGATTTAGGCTCAATGTTATAGAATGATATCATTAATGCGCTCAACTGCCATTAGTTGGGTGCCAACATGTACACCAGCTTTTGGTAGGCATAAGTGCTCATGCCCAAAGTTAAGAGTTTACCTGATTGAGTTCTGGACTGAAGGATTGCGTTTGCTCAATCAGAATATCTATCAATTTTGTGTGAAGGGGACCATACGAGGTTGCAGTATATTGCTTTTAGACATTGTATCGTTCTTCATAATACTGCCGCATGTGGTCAGTTATTTCTTGCGACCCCTGACGCAGGCGCTGGGCACCGAAACACGGACCGTGTCGGGTCCATTTAAGTATTGTTTCATCAACGTCTACAATTAAAGACTTGATCCCTTTTCTTTGAAGGCCCCTAGTGCTTTTTGTTGTGTTTTTTTTTTTGCTTTTTTTGTGCTTCGCTCCCTCTCTCTGTTCTACCAAAGTTAAGAGTGAAATGCACACTAAGCTAGTATTCCATAAAAGGTGCTCTGTGCAGAGTGACCTTTGCAGAATACTAGCTTAGCACGAGTCAACCTAACTTTGGGTGTCATTTACTGAATCTGGTCCTTAGGGACTTGAGTTTTTTTTTTTTTTATGTCTTCAAATTGCACTTACTGTTCTACTTTTTGTCCCGAAGTTCACTCTATTGTGTTTTCTATCTGTACGTTTCTACCATATGCATGCTCATATTGATCCCAGTCATCTGAAGCTGCAGAAGGTCTCTCCACAAGGCTTATTACCACCATTACAATCACAGCATTTGTTCATTATTCCTCTGGCGAAAGAAGCGAAGCGGCTTAGGGACCATACAAGATAGACATTCTCAATGTGCAGTTCATTAGTGCTAAACATAAAACAGCAACATGATCTCTGTCTCCCTAATACTTGGTTAATGGATGATGATTTTTTCTGTCTTAATCAAGCCAGACTCCAGGCTTCTCAACATGTCACACAAATCACTTGACCAAAAGTGGAAGCTGTGTAGCAGTCATTTTTTTCTGATAGGGTCTGCTTAACTTATTCAGCCCAACTTCCACAACTACATAATGAAACTGCTTTTGATTACCTTCCGACCCAGTAGTCTGTTAATCTACCAACCTTCCAACACTATAGGCGCTCTCACTTGAGAAGCTGTATTCCATAATTTCTCTATCCTTCCCGCAGGCTTCTTACTTCTTCCTCTTTGGTGATTTTAACATCCATGCTAACTGTCCCACTTCAACAACAAAGACTTCTTAGCTTTTATACATAACCTATGTAATTTTTTTCATTTTATCTCCGAGACAACTCAAGTGGTTGATCACACACTAGACTTGGCCTCCACATCTAAACCCTCATCAATTGACAGAACTTCTCTTCCCTGGTCATATCACTTTCTGATCTCCTTTTCCCTCCTCTGTCCTACATTAGGAACAATCTCCTTTCGTGTCACCAAGAGCTCTAGGGAAATTTGCCTACTGGATACAGAGGTCTTAGCACGATGTAATGCCTTTTCTGAAAAGTGTGTGTCCCTCCCATTAGATCAAGGTACAATCTGAAACCACACTGCAGATAGCATTAAATAAAACAACTCCCATAAGGAAACACTGTATACCATGCAATTCAGACAAAATTACCCTTGCTTATTAAAAAACAAGTCTGTCACACAGAATGATTATGGCAAAAATCTAGAACATCTGTGAATTTGGCAAGCTATAAACAACAACTTACAATTCCTCAGTTATGCAAACCAAGTATGATTATTATATATAAAGTTAATACTAAAAGACACCCATTCAGCAAAGTTCTATAAGGTACTTAGGTACCTTATGAATACAGCTCTAATTTCATAGGTACATAAGTATTGCCACACTGGGACAGACCAAAGGTCCATCAAGCTCAGCATCCCCTTTCCAACAGTGGCCAATCCAGGTCACAAATATCTGGCAAGATTCCGAAACGTTCAATACATTTTATGCTGCTTATCCCAGAAATAAGCAGTGGATTTTCAACAAGTCAATTTAACTCATAACTGATTCACCTGGAATAACACCCAATCCCTTCATATCTCCTTTACAAAATAGGTATACAGCATGAGGAACACATTCCAAACTTCCTCACCTACCACTGCCAACAATGTACCTGTTTTGCTATCTGATGACATGTCCCTATGCTCATCCACATTTAAATGCAGTCCAAGTTCCCTCATGATCTTTATGAAGTCCTTCATTGCCAGATTACACACAAAATGGAGATACCTCCCCGCATGATGCACACTGAGTGTAATTCCTACTTCTCATAGTCTGACTATGAGGAGTAAGGAATTACACTCAGGGGCCCTTTTATTAAGCCACGTAGGTGCCTACATGTGCCCAATGCACAACCAATGCATGCCAAATTGGAGTTACCGCCCGGTTACCGTGTGGCCCTTGCAGTAATTTACTACTACTACTATTTATCATTTCTAAAGCACCACTAGACATACGCAGCGCTGTACACTTGAACATGAAGAGACAGCCCCTGCTCGACAGAGCTTACAATCTAATTACAATTTTGGCATGCGTCTGAAAAATATTTTTTATTTTCTGGCGTGCAGCAGCTACGCGCGTCAAGTGGCATTTGACGTGTGTTGACCTTACCTCTAGGTCAATGGCTTACGGTAAGGTCTCAGACCCAAAATGGATGCGCGGCAGTGTTCATTTTGCCGCACGTTCATTTTTGGCAAAAAAGGGCATATTTTGTAGGTATGCTAAAAAATAATTCTGTGCACACCCAAAACACGTGTCCACACCATTGCAGGCCATTTTTCAGCGCACCTTAGTAAAAGGATCCCTCAGTGTGCATCGTGCAGGGAGGTATCTTCGTTTTGTGCATCAGATCTTTTCAACCAGAATTACTCAAGAATAACCCACTGACCCCTGGCACAGGCTCTGTGCGCCGAAACACAGCCTGTGTCGGGTCATTAATACAAGATTGGTGTTCAAGCTCTATAATTAAAAGGATTTGTGTCCCTGTTTTGAAGGCTCTTAGTGCTTTCTTTCTGCTGTTAGGGGTGGAGAGGTGACATTCCTGCACTAACCAGTTTAGCCTTGCCTTTAGTAAGGATGAACCGTTGGTCTGGGATTTTGGGTTATGTTGGCACTGCTGGCTGTTTCTGTCATCTCTGCTATACACTGTTCTATGTTTTTTTAACTCCTGTCCGTCTTATTCTACTACTAGCCGTTAAGCCCGTAACAACGGGCTAGTTTTTTGTTTTCCTATGGCCTGCCTCCCCCCCCCCCAACCCTGCTCTCTCCCCTGCCCTCCCCCCCAGTTCCGCACCCTCCTTCCCTCCCTGCTCCCTCCTCCTCCGATTTCCATGCCCATGTCCAAGCCCTCCTCCCTATTGGGCTGTACTGCTGGTGGAGGCGGGGCTTGGACTTCTACACTCTCAGCATTCCGACTCTACTGCGCATTTGCAGGTGAGTCGGTCACTTGCCGTTTATATGTTTGATTCTAAAGGTTAAATGGTATAATACTTGTTATATCTTTTTGTATACATTGTAAACCACTTTGCTATATCTTTCATAAGCAGGCAGTGCATCAAGGATCGGAATAAAATAAACGATTAAACTAAACACTTTGAGCTACCACCTCTTTTCACATTTTTACATAAAACTGTGGGTACTATCAAGTCAAAGCAATGCATCAGGCTAAAAGCAGCAACAGTCACAGGACCTACCATCATAATCACCAGATTACTATCTGTTTTCAATTAAACCTTGCAAGATGACAAATCTTATTGTGTACGGCTGGCACCTCCTGTTATGGGGGTTGTTACTAGTATGAATTCTGTCATCGTTTGTATAAATTAGGCTTTTCACTGATGAGCGATGTTGTCTTTGTACATGCAAGTTTGGTTGATTGAAACTTTACATGTGTCAGTTGAGTAATTTTACAGAATCCACGGCATATTGAGTCTAGTTGTTGGATAAATCACCCACACATTCAGTTTCATCTCACACGTGGCTCCCATCAGTTTTATGATAACAGCAATGGACCTCCTCCCTAGCCTTACTGTAAACAATAGTGAAAATTCCTGATCTGCAATGTTAGAATTCAGTAATGCTGGCTTAGGCGTCCTGGCTTCTTATTTATTTATCAGAATTTATTTACTGCCTTTTTACACAACATGGGAATTTGTGAATGGCTGATTACAGTTTTTCTCAGGAATCACTACATATGAGTGGGCATCGTGTGGATATGTCAATAAATTCAGTAGTTATTGCAGAATGTTATCTGTATGTATCTGTACACACGAACCTTAGTCTACCACAACATTACTGTATTTATTCATACCGGAATTGGCGAACGCCTTTAAGGTACTAGGTAAGCCACAATGAGCCTGCAAATAGGTGGGAAAATGTGGGATACAAGTGTAACAAATAAAATAAATAAATATCTTTTTGATATGAGTTACCATCATCAAGGACATATTTAGATTATTTGAGCCATAGTTGACCAAAAGAAATTTCTCTTCTTTATAACTAGTGTTTGTAATTTTGTGCCTAGATTTTTTTTTTTATATGCAAACAGGGTTCAATCAGTCTTATCTGCATAACCTTCCAAACACCCTTTCCCCCCCCCCCCCCCCACCAAAAAAAAACAACTAACACATTAAGGTCCTTACAAAATTTATTGTAACCAATGTGGAGGGGCATAATCGAATGGCGCCGGCCAAATAGATGGCCGGCCATCTATTTGGCCGGCGCCACAAAGAGCAGTCCCGAACCGTATTATTGAAAAAGATGGCCGGCCATCTTTTATTTCGATAATATGGTTGGGGCCGGCCAAATGTCAGAGATGGCCGGGTTTGAGATGGCCAGCATCGGTTTTCGCCGATAATGGAAACTAATGCCAGAGATCTCAAACCAAACCCGGCCCAATCCAAGGCATTTGGTCATGGGAGGAGCCAGCATTTGTAGTGCACTGGTCCCCCTGACATGCCAGGACACCAACCGGGCACCCTAGGGGGCACTGCAGTGGACTTCAAAAATAGCTCCCAGGTGCATAGCTCCCTTACCTTGGGTGCTGAGCCCCCCAAATCCCCCCCAAAACCCACTCCTCACAACTGTACACCACTACCATAGCCCTTAGGGATGAAGGGGGGCACCTACTTGTGGGTACAGTGGGTTTTGGGGGGTTTTGGAGGGCTTAACATTTACCACCACAAGTGTAACAGGTAGGGGGAGGATGGGCCTGGGTCCATCTGCCTGAAGTGCACTGCACCCACTAAATACTGCTCCAGGGACCTGCATACTTCTGTCAGGGAGCTAGGTATGACATTTGACGCTGGCATAGAGGCTGGCAAAAATATATATATTTTTTTTGGGTGGGAGGGGGTTGGTGACCACTGGGGGAGTAAGGGGAGGTCATCCCCGATTCCCTCCGGTGGTCATTTGGTCAGTTGGGGCACCTTTTTAAAGCTTGGTCCTGAAAAAAAAAGGGACCAAGTGAAGTCGGCGAAATGCTCGTCATGGCCGGCTTTCTTTTTTCCATTACCGGGTGAAGCCAGCCATCTTGTGAACACGCCCCCATCCCGCCTTCACTACCCTACCGACACGTCCCTTGAAGTTTGGCTGGCTCCGCGACGGAAAGCAGTTGGCACAGGCCAAAATCGGCTTTCAATTATACCAATTTGGCCAGGTTCAGGAGATCGCTGGCCATCTCCCGATTTGTGTCGTAAGATGGCCGACGATCTCCTTCGAAATAAGCTGGATAGTGAATCAGCTAATTATTGCCCAATGTTGAAAGTCTGCAACATTTACTGGAGATTTAGGGCCCTGTTTACTAAGCCACGCTGTAGGCGCGCTAACGTTTTTAGTATGCACTAAACATTAGCACACGCTAACGCTAGAGATGCCCATACATTCCTACGGGTGTCTGCAGCATTAGCATGCGCTAAAAACACTAGCGTACCTTAGTAAATAGGGCCCTTAGCATTTTGACTTACAAATGTTAGATATAAAAAGTAAACATCTGAAATTCACTGAAGAGCTGGCTTGAGATCTCCCAGTGATAATATAAAATATGGAGTCATTCATTAATATAGTAACATAGTAAATGACGGCAGATAAAGACCTGTACGGAACATCCAGTCTACCCAAGATAAACTCATTTTACATGGTATGTGATACTTTATATGTATACTCGAGTTTGATTTGTCCTTGTCATTTTCAGGGCACAGACTGTAAAAGTCTGCCCAGCACTGTTCTTGTATTAAAAGTTCTGAAGCTAACATTGAAGCCCCTTAAAATTTACACTTATGCCCATCCATATCTATTCAGTCACGATCAGGGCGTAGACCATAGAAGTCTGCCCAGCACTGGTTTTGCTTCCCAATTACCAGTGTGGAAACCCAACCTCCACTAAGATTCCGTGGATCCATTCCTTCTAAACAGGATTTCCTTTATGTTTACCCCACGCATGTTTGAATTCCATTACCGTTTTTATCTTCACCGCCTCTCGTGGGAGGGCATTGCATGTATCCACCACCCTTTCTGTGAAAAAATACTTCCTGACATTACTTCTAAGTCTACCCCCCTTCAACCTCAACTCATGTCCTCTAGTTCTACCGCCTTCCCGTCTCCGGAAAAGGTTTGTTTGCGGATTAATACCTTTCAAATATTTGAACGTCTGTACCTTGTCACCCCTGTTTCTCCTTTCCTCCAAGGTATACATGATCAGGTCGGCAAGTCTCTCCTCGTACGGTTTGCAATGCAAATCCCATACCATTTTTGTAGATTTTCTTTGCACCGCTTCCAGTCTTTTTACGTCTTTAGCAAGATACGGCCTCAAAACTGAACACAATATTTTTCACAGTTCATAGGTCTCTTCTGATTCCCGTTTGCCTATATTGGTATAACTTCTGAGAAGGTATATATAACAAAGCATAGAGGGCATTGTGTTTCGATAAATGCAAAGAATACGCCGGCAGTTCAGTGGATGAGTTTGTGTATTTGTGCTAATATCTTCCAATCTTCTCTGAATTCAAATGTGTTACTTCATTTCAAACACAGTTATCCATAGGTTGAATTGATCTGTTTGCATTTAAAATGTTCTCGTTAGCAGTCTCACGCATCATCTAAAACAGCATTGATTTTGAAAACAGATTAAAGTATGAACCATTAACAGGATTTTAGCCATTCTGTTCCTAATACTAAAAACTGGAGTTTATTGTGTTTCATTCTGATGCTAGTGTGCTCCATATATACTACGTTGACAAGCTGCAAAGACTTTGTGTTAATGTGGTCAGTAAAAAGGTGTCCATTGGGAATGAGCCCCTCCCTTTCATTCATTAACTCACTGGGGGCTAACCCTAATTAGATCAGGCTGCTCATTCTAAGCTGATAATTGATTTAAATAGGTTGCTCATTTAAAACAGAATAAAAGCCCAGCTCGGCATTTGGTGCTTAGGCGTTTTTTCATCTGTAACTTTCAATTGCTTGGGCAGCCTAGCATAAAATGTTGAGGTCTCTGTATTCTAAAAGGCCATAAAATTAATTACAAAAAGTATGAATTGTGCAGGGGTAAATGAGTGTTGGGGTTAACTGATGCCTACAAATAGAAATGACATGGATGCAATTTCAGGAAAAAAGGGGGTCCTTTGTTTTCTGCTCATACATAACACTTCTATATTTTTGAAAACTCCAATCTTGGGAGACCCTGGGACACTTTTACTAAAGAGCATTAAGGGTCCTGTTTATTTATTTTTGTTGCATTTATATCCCACATTTTCTCACCTATTTGCAGGCTCAATTTGGCTTACATAATACTGTGATGGCGATCGCCAATTTCTGTAGGAGAAATACAAAGTGGTCTATTGTTGATGTTCATAGATGACAGACCAGCTTATAATCGAAAAAGAAAAACGCCTATATTGCGACCCAAATCGGGAGATAGACGTTTATCTCACAAAAACGAATAACGCGGTATAATCGAAAGCCGAACTTGGACGTTTTCAACTGCACTCCATCGCGGAAGCGTACAAAGTTGACGGGGGTGTGTCGGAGGCGTGGTGAAGGCAGGACTGGTGCATGGTTATCACCTGAACAGAGATGGGCGCCTTTCGCCGATAATGGAAAAAAAGTATGCGTTTGTAGCTAGAATTTAGGGCACTTTTCCTGGACCCCAAAAAGTGCCCTAAATGACCAAATTACCCCCAGAGGGAATCGGGGATGACCTCCCCTGACTCCCCCAGTGGTCACTAACCCCCTCCCACCACAAAAAAATGATGTTTCACAACTTTTTATTTTCACCATCAAATGTCATACCCACCTCCCTGGCAGCAGTATGCAGGTCCCTGGAGCAGTTGTTAGGGGGTGCAGTGGACTTCAGGCAGGTGGACCCAGGCCCATCCCCTCCCTATCTGTTACAATTGTGCTGCTTAATGCTTTTTAGTCGTCCAACCCCCCAAACCCACTGTACCCACATGTAGGTGCCCCCCTTCACCCCTTAGGGCTATAGTAATGGTGTAGACTTGTGGGCAATGGGTTTTGAGGGAGATTTGGGGGGCTCAACACACAAGGGAAGGGTGCTATGCACCTGGGAGCTCTTTTACCTTTTTTTTTTTTTTTTTTGTAAAAGTGCCCCCTAGGGTGCCCGGTTGGTGTCCTGGCATGTGAGGGGGACCAGTGCACTACGAATCCTGGCCCCTCCCACGAACAAATGCCTTGGATTTATTCGCTTTTGAGCTGGGCGCTTTCATTTTCCATTATCGCTGAAAAACAAAAACGCCCAGCTCACAAATTGTCGAATAAAACATGGACGTCTATTTTTTGCGAAAATACGGTTCGGTCCACCCTTTCACAGACCCGTTCTCGGAGATAAACGCCCATGGAGATAGACGTTTTTGTTCAATTATGCCCCTCAGAGTATTTTAAGTGATCATGGAGAGAGAGTTAGATTATGTACAGTTCTGGTAAGAGTTTCAGTTGTTTTGTAGAGTTCAGGTATTTAGGTTTACTAAGGTGCGCTAGCATTTTTAGCACGTGCTAAAAATGATCACATACTAACTGTGTAGACGCCCAAAGGAATAATATGGGCATCTACATGGTTAGCGCGCACTAAAAACACTAACTAGCGTGGCTTAGTAAATAGGGCCCTAAGCCATTAACATGCAGTTAGCGCAAACCAGTAGGCTATCATTCGACACATTAAAGCGTTTTGCGGTAATTTGCCTGTTTGCGAGTGGTAATCCGTGCATTACTCTTATTTTTTTTAAATATTGTTTGCAAATGGCATGGGAGCATTAACCCTTTAGTGTTCAATGTTCCCATCAATCTGTTCCCATATTGCTTATTACGGGAACATTGGACACTAAAGGGTCCAGCTACTGCATTAACAGGGGAACCCTTAATAGGACCATTAGCACACGGCCTCCCACAAACTCCACCCCCCCCCCCCAAAATGCTTTGAAATATGCCACAAAAAATCAAGGTTCAGCATGCAAGAAAGTCCTGCGTTAGGATGCACTAAGCCCAGATTTTACTGCACTGTAGTAAAAGGACCTCTTTGTTTCTTTATATCATTATAATTTTTATAAAATATTCATTTGCTAAAGACATGGAATACTAATGAAATGGAAATATTGCAATAATTAAATATTTTACACCCAGTGAAAATGACCATTTTCCAGGACATCCAAGGGTGCTGACATGGCTCCCATGTGAATTTAAAACATATCTTTTGTGATAAAGTATGACCTCTGTTCATATCCACTTACAAAAACATGTCATGTTTGTTCAAGCATCCTGATTAATATCTTAATCTCAAGTCAACACACAAGGGTCACCTTACTTTCTAATTCTTCCTACTTTCTTACTCATCTATATGTTACAACTTTGCCTTACCCTTCACTACCAATTATAAAGTTCTATTACGTATTGTGTAGTCATTGCAAGTAGTATACCATGCCATACTTTGTATTGTTAATTGAATATTTTTACTGCTATAATTGCCTATTGCTCATGTTTGATCTATTCTTATTGTACACCACCTTGAGTGAATTCCTTCAAAAAGGCGGTAAATAAATCCTAATAAATAAATAAATAAGGATGGAGGCAAACAAATTCCAAGAAACCAGCCAGCCAAAGAGTAAGAGCATCAAAAAAAGTTTAATAGGGACCCAACACGGTCCGTGTTTCGGCATGCAAGCCTTCCTCAGGCGTCTAAAAATCATAAAAACATAATGACATAAATACAACAAACATAAAACAAATGGAATATAAAATGTCAAATATAGAATATGAAATATAACATATAAAATATCAAATATATAATATTATATATAGTATATAATATGTAAAGTAAACCATATACTGTAATATATAAAATATCAAATAAAATAGAATAAAGAACACAGTAACCAAACAGAGAGGTTATATATAAAAATGTGCTTATATAAAATATATACTTTTTATATGTCTTTTATATATTATGCTCTTACCCTTTGGCTGGCTGGTTTCTTGGAATTTATTTGCCTTCACCCTTGTGTACTGACTTTCGTCTTTTGTGGAAGTTGTGGACCCCTTTGACTTGCCATTAATATCTTAATCTCAACAGGTCTCAATAATCACAAAGGGCTGAGTTCAGTAAACGGTGGTCAAAGTTTGATGCAAAAAAAAATTGGCGCTGAACGGTGTTCTGTAATGAGTGTTCTGGGATGGGAACTCTTTATACAATTATGGGTAGCACCGGGGTTCATGATCAACTTTGGATGCGAGGATTTACACCAACTGAAACCAGGTGAAAATTCCGGCACACAGGTTGGGTGTGGATACGCACTATTCTAAAACATAGGGTCCTTTTACTAAGGTGCACTGAAAAATGGCTTGTGGTAGTGTAGGTGCGGGTTTTGGGCACACGACAATCAAGTTTTCAGCGCGCCTGTAAAAAAGGCCTTTTAAAAAGTTTTTCTGAAAATGGACGTGCGGCAAAATCAAAATTGCCACGTGTCCATTTTGGGTCTGCGACCATAACACCAGCCATTGACCTAGTATTAAAGTCTCACACGGTAACCGGGCAGTAATGACCTATGCATGCCAAATGCCACTTGGCGTGCGGCCAATATAGCGTCCGAAAATAAAAATTATTTTTCAGCCATATCGGACACGTGGCAAAAATGAAATTACTGCAAGATCCACATGGAAGCCATGTGGTAACTCCATTTTGGTGTGCGTTGGGCGTGTGTAGACGCTTACACAGCTTGGTGAAAGGGCCCCATAGTGTGCATATTAAGGGAACACCCCTGATCCATCCATGTCCCTCCCATTGTAATACGCCCTGGGCAGATCTGTACGGAAACATTTAGGCGTTATTCTATAAATGGATGCGTAAGTGTGTTTTCATGCCGATCTGCTGTTTCTGCCCCCTTTTGGCACCTTGAATCCATTAGAATGCTTTTTTGCACCAAAACGTCAGCAAAGAACTAATGTGTATGTACCATATATATAGAATTCCCCCAAAATGTCATGAAACATCCATTGGTTCCAAGCTAACATCAGAATATTCCTTTCTGGACTCTTTTAGGGAACTAAGGGGCCCTTTTACTAAGCTGCGTAGGCGTCTATGCGCACCCAACGCATGCCAAAATGGAGTTAACACCAGGCTACCATGTGGCTCCTGCAGTAATTTCATTTTTGGCGCGTTTCCGATACGCACATCTGAACAATGTTCGGACGCGCATATTGGGCGCGTGCCAAGTGGCATTTGATGTGTGTAGGTCATTACCGCCCGGTTACCACGTGAGACTTTACCGCTAGGTCAATGGCTGACGGTAAGGTCTCAGACCCAAAATGGACACCTGGCAGTTTTCATTTTGCTGCACGTCCATTTTCGGCAAAAATTTTAAAAAGGCATTTTTTTGCAGGTGCGCTGAAAAAATGATTCTGCACATGCCCAAAACATGCGTTTACACTACCGCAGGCCATTTTTCAGCGCACCTTAATAAAAGGACCCCTATGTACATTAGTCCATTCACCGGGCTTGTATTTAACAGTTGAAACACAACAGACACACTCCAGTGCCCAGTGTTTCAAATACACTAGATCAGGGCTTCTGAATCCAGTCCTCGGGGCACAGCAAGTCCCATCAGGTTTTCAGGATACCCACAATGAATATGCATGAGATAGATTTACATACCAAGGAGGAAGTGCATGCATATTTATTGTGGATATACAGAAAACCCGATAGGACTTGGTGTGCCTCGAGGACTGGGTTGAGAAGGCCCCACTAGATATCAAATTCTAAATGAAACTAGCACGAGTGGCCTAGTGGTTAGGGTGGTGGACTTTGGTCCTTGGGACCTGAGGAACTGAGTTCAATTCCCACTTCAGGCACAGGCAGCTCCTTGTGACTCTGGGCAAGTCACTTAACCCTCCATTTCCCCTGCTATGAGTGGGAAAGTGCGGGGTACAAATGTAACAAATAAAAAAAAAAAATAATCTTGGGATAAGACAGCAATGTTCTGAAAGCAAGAGCGCTCTTGAAACAGGGCATTTGTAATTGTAAATGGATTCTTCTATATAACTTCTGTAATTTCTTTTGATCACAAGGGGTATTGCTGAGAGAAAATGAAAAAATATTTTTAAAAAAAAAGGGAATAGCTTGCTAGCGTTTGCAAAAATGATCATGTTTAAATGTAGATTCACTAGATTCCAAAATTAAAACAGATGCCTTCAAACCTTTTAACACAGTCCTTTATCACCCTAGCAGTTTAATAAGAACATTTTATTTAAACAGATTTTCTTCCTCTCAGTATTTGCTGTTCATCCTAATCTGATTGGGGTTTTGTTGCACTAATTTCTGCGGACAGGAGAGCCAATTTTCAAGTCATGTCTGCGTCAGTGGCAACAGAAATTTCACAGTTATAAATTGCATTCTTTCTGCTTCTTCTACAAATTAGAACCAGAGATTTAGACTTAACAGTTCAGATGGGTTCAAGGACTGACTGCCAGGAAAATCTATTCAAGAGCACTAGCTAGTGGCCGCAGCCTGGTATGGCACCTTCTACGAAGGCCAATTCAAGAGAAATTACAGCGTACATAAAATTCCCTTTTTGGTGGCCCAATTCCATGTACCAGATCATTTTTATTTCTCCGTTAACAGTGTAAACAGCATGTGGATAAAGTATCCATTGTTAAATATCTCACAGACGCTGCACTTTCAAATTTACAGCAGAGTAATTATGCCTGGTTAATTGAACACTTCTACTGTACAGTAATTTAATTAGAGGGAAAATCAAGGATGTTCAGTAAATCAGCCACATAATAGAGGTGCAGTTATTCTTTCAGGAGGAAAGCACCACATAGAAATGTCCCTTTGCAAAATATTTATTTATTGTGCATTTGTCTATGTGAGTTTAATTAGATGTTCCTCTCGTTCACGAACAATCTCATATTTTTTTTGCTAAATTTGCTCAAATGTATTTACTGCCTTTTTGAAGAAGCTTTTATCCAAGGCAGTGTACAGCAATAATAATCTGCACATAGACAAATTTCAGAACAAATTGATATACAACAAAACAAAATATGTAAGTGCTACGCCTCTTCGCCTGAAACTGCATTGGCTCCCTACGATGCCCCGCATTACCTGCAAACTTTGTAATCTAGTTCACAAGATAATCTACGGTGATGCCCCTAGTTCTATGATTGGCCTCATTGATCTACCAGCCAGGAATAGTATCCGCTCATCTCGCACCTATATGAATCTTCACTATCCTAATTGCATGGGCCTTAAATATAAGGCGACCCACGCGTCCAATTTCACCTATTTAAGTACGCAAATGTGGAATGCATTACCAAAGCAGTGAAAACGATACATGACCATCTACAATTCAGGCGAACTTTGAAGACCTATCTGTTTTGTAAGGCCTACCCTGCTGTTTCTGATTAGCAACCTCAACTCTGCACTGATTCAAAAGATACTGTTATTTCTTATATCTTTTCCATTTATGGTTCCCATTTACCCCTACCTTCCCTTACCCTGATTCTATTTGTATTTGTTTAACATCGGCCGCATTGGAGCTCCCAAATACGGTGACTTGTAAGCAGTGGCGTAGCTACGTGGGGCCTGAGGGGGCCGGGGGCCCCGCAGATTCACCCCAGGACCCCCCTCCCGGCGAACCCGCCCCCGCCGCCGCCTACCTTTACTTTTGCTGGCGGGGGATCCCACTCCCCGCCAGCCGACGTCTTCTCAGTCCTTCCTGCTCTTCAATTTGTTTGCTGACGTCCTGCACGTAATTGTACGTGCAGGACGTCAGACTCAGAGAACAGTTCTGTTCTCTGAGTCTGACGTCCTGCACGTACAACGTGCAGGACGTCAGCAAACAAATTGAAGAGCAGGAAGCGACTAAGAAAAAGACGTCGGCTGGCGGGGAGTGGGATCCCCCGCCAGCAAAAGTAAAGGTAGGCTGCAGCGGCGGCGGGTTCGCGGCGGGAGGGGGGGCGGCAATGTCGGCGGTGGGGGGGGCGGCGCCGTGGGGAGGGCTAAAATGTGCCCCCTCCCCCCAGGCTCTGGACCCCTCTCCCACGGAAGGCTGGCTACGCCCCTGCTTGTAAGCCACATTGAGCCTGCTAATGTGTGGGGAAAATTGGGGATACAAATGCTGCAAATAAATAAATAAATAAAATATTCAAACAGTACACACATTGGCGTGTAGTATGCTACTTACAATATTATCACAATATACAATAAAACATCTTAATAGCATAGAGCAGTGGTTTCCAAACCAGGTCCTGGATGCGCCCCAGCCAGTCAGGCCTTCAGGACACCCACAATCAATATCCATGAGAACGACTTGCAGGCGCTGCCTCTGCTGCATGGAAATCTATCTCCTGAATATTCACTGTGGGCACCCCAAAAACCTATGTATTGAATGAAAAAAAGTGCAAAGATAATTTCCAACTAGGGCTTTTTAGAGAAGATATTTCTTAACACAGAATGACTGTTTTTTTTTCATTGAAACTTTTTTTGAAAACATACAAGCCAGGAATCAGAAACGGGCCCCCTCCCCACTCCTTCTCCCCCTTCCCCCTCCTCATCCTCTCCCCCTACGACCCCCTTCCCCCCCTCCTCATCACTCCCCTCCTCCCCCTCCCGACCCCTCCTCCTCCCATCCTCTCTCGTTGTTTGCATGCCTACAGCGCACCTTAGTAAACAGGGCCCTAAGTGATCACACATTAACTGTGTGTTAGCCAGTTAGTGTGCGATAAGTATTTCTAGTGAAAAAGGTGCCGGTACTCAAATGCTAGGCCATTCTTCAGGGGTGGGGTGATCACTGAGGGATCCACCCCACAATAGCCAGGCCCCCTGCAACCAGTCACAGAATCTATGACAAGGCAGAATTGATGTATAGAGCCTGAGCTCTTTCATTAAAACTTGGGGTCCATGGGTCAATTTTAGCAGATAATGGAAAAGGTGCCGGTACTCAGTACCCCCAGTACCCCCTCAAAAAAAGCCCTGTATGTACTAGTAAAAGAGGCCCATTTCCAACAGAAAGGAAACAGGCGCTAGCAAGGTTCCAGGGCCCCCTTCCCACTCGTCCTCCCCCTCCCCCTCCTCATCTTCCCCCATGACCCCCTTCCCCCCTCCTCATCACCCCCCTCCTCCCCCTCCTGACCCCTCCTCCTCCCTCCGACCCCCATCCTCTCTCATCTGAGGACCCCACCCCCTCCCACCCCTTCCCCTCCCCCTCTCGTCTGAGAAACACCACCCCTCCCCTCTCTCTCATCTCAGGATCCCCCTCTCCGATTTCTGCCACCCAGTGCCTCCCTCCCTCTGTCTCTGTGGCCTCTGAGTGCAAGGAGGACGTGTGCGAGTGCCCCAGCCCTTCGTACGTGGCAGCTGCTGTTTAAAAAGTTTTACTTCCTGCTCGGCCGGTAACACTCAAGTCCTCCAAGGACAGACGCCGCTTTAGACAGGCTGTGGTTCGCTGTTCCTCTGGTCCCACCCTCATTTCCTGTTTGCAGAAGGGTGGGACCACAGGAACAGTGAACCACAGCCTGTCTAAAGCGGCGTCTGTACTTGGTGGACTTGAGTGTTGCCGACCGAGCAGGAGGTAAAACTTTTTAAACAGCAGCTGCCACGTACGAAGGGCTGGGGCACTCGCACACATCCTCCTTGCACTCGGAGGCCACAGAGACAGAGGGAGGGGGGTGACGTATGGGGGGGGGCGGACTGCTGAACTAGGAGGGAATGGAGATGGTGGTGCGAACTCGTAGCACCCGTGCTTGAGTCTCGTTGCGGTTTCCCAGGCAACACGGTGATGTCACAGAAGGCTTCAGACATTACGAACCGGGCTTCAACTTCCTGGCAGTCAGCTTCAGAACGTTGGAGGTGCAAACGTGCGTGCGGGCAAAACCCGCTGGACGCCCCGGACATGCCCTCAAAAAGAGGACATGTCCGGGGAAGTCCGGACGAATGGTAACCCTACCTGAAAGCGCCCGACACCGCGGGTTTCAAATGTCTTTCCTCAGGGACTCAGGTTAAAGCCGTCTTCTCTTAATGAAACAAGCTGTAAGACATCCACTATATTCACTGCTGTAGCTTAAATAGGCGACCATCTTGAAGCAGGAAACGGAAATCACTCTGCTGACCTCACTGAATGTAGCAGCTGTAGTTCACACCTAGGTGGAGGCAGGATGTTGCAGCTTCATATTACGGGCCTGACACACACTGGCTAAGAAGTCAAACAGGGAGGCAACACACCCAAGTTACTGATAGCCGCTTGGGCAACCTTTATGCCCCGAGTAATTATTCTGAGCAATTTCTAAAATCCATCTGCTATACTACAAACAGCAACAAATATTGTTTCAACTGACAACTTACAACACTGAACTCGAGGGATGCTAAATGGATTTAGCAGATATTTTTTCTTTGAAATCCTTCACTCAGTTTGTGCTAAAGTAATGTGTGCCAGTGCCCCCAAGATGCCTTTAAACAGACATAATGCATCTCCGGCCCTGATTTCATTTTTCTGGCACCAACGTTTTACTGTACAAACTGCTTGAGCTGAGTGGGCCATTGACTGACTGTCCATCCCAAAGCAGGCAGATTAATCTGCTGCAGCTGAAAAAGAAACCCCTACTGGTCAGCGTTCTCATCTGTCAACTGCTTTCCTTTATGAGGATGAACCAATCTGTCCCCCCTAAGGCAGTAATAAAGCAGTCTGACCAAGGAAAGGAGACAAGGAGAGGGCAAACAGGTTGCAAAATGACAAATAAGAGCAACTGAAACCGTATTAATTCATTACGAAGCCAAAATAATAAAATATGAGTAAAGAATGTTCCCTACATATGTGCGCACATCTTTTTTTAAAACGTGTGTAAAAACAAAGCTAGCTCCCAATCCAGTAAGGAAATATTATGCAAAATATACAGGAAATGAACAAAAAACACACTAAAACTAAATGGGGTGCATACAAAATATGAGTAAAAATTGTGCCAAGTTAGTGTACATTAAAATAGAGCTAAAAATGCCACTACTGTTTTTGATTTCAGTAGTTAGGGGGTGAAAGTTAAGTCTAACACCTGTAATCATTCAATTAAAAGAACTGGGGTTTCTCTAGTGTAGCCTAGAAACCCGAGTCAGAAGGATTTTGCCCCAGAATCCCCAGGTCAGGCAAATCCTGCTCCTAGATTTCTGAGATAGAAGCCTTCTGCTCCAGGAAACCTAACTCAGAGTATCCGTCCCCCCCTCCCCCCAACAATCTATCAACCCCTTCCCATCCACTAACCAACTTCCCACCTGTTCTCTCACTCCTTCTCACTTAACTATTCCAAATTCATTTATTAACCTCCCCCCCCCACACACACACACCCATACATTAAACAACCCTCCCCCCCCCCCCCCCCCCCACACACACACAGGCTCCCTATACTTACTTAGTGTGGTTCCACCTGACTTTAACATCGGCCAACTAAAAATGGCAGGAATTTAGCTGGACCCCCTCCATTTTTAAATGTTTTCCCTTGAAATCAGGAAGAGAAAGAAAGATAAGTGTAGGGGAAGTGTAGAGTGAGGATTGGGTTAGTGAGTAGATGGAGGTAATTAGGTGAGTGAGGGTTGGCTACTGGATGGGTGGGAAGCAGATAGTAAATAAGTTGGGATAATTAGTTATGTGAGATGGGTTAGTGAATGTAGAGTTGAGGATGGGTTGAGAATAGTCAGGTTGGGTAGGGGTTAGGTAAGTGGGTAAGGGTGTTAGTTGGTAGATAGGTACTTGAGTCCCAGATCAGATTCTCTGATTCAGGGATCTCAGTGCAGAGCAGGGGCATAGCCATGGATGGACATGGGCCTGTCCACTTGCAGCCAAGGCCCACTCAGTAGCAGCACACACAATTGGTGTAGTTGGTGGGGATCTGTAATCTGCATGCAAATTTGCTCAGCCAACTTTGGGACAACCTATAAAGAATTCAGTGTTAAAAGTCATAAACCCAGCAGGATGACTTTCTTCAAATTATAAACTTGCTGGGGATAATATTCAGCCTGCGGCAGTCAGTGTTTTTTTAAACGCTGACAACTGAGGCAGAATTAGCCCTAGATATTGAATATCTGGGACTTATTTCAGCAGGGGAGGCCGACGGATCTTATTTGGGCCCTGGCCGATATTCAACCTGGGCCCGCATAGTTATTGAAAAGATCAATGGAGCCCTCAGATCCCCCTCCAGTTTGTACCTGAGGCAATGGAGGGTAAAAGGATAATGTCTTAGTAATGTGCTCAGGAAACCTATCCAGAAATACATATACCGCAGTGCCACGCATTGTGGGTTACCTCCAGGTTAGCGCGGGGGCCCTTACCGCCACCTCAAGAATCCAAAGTGGGAATCAAACCTACATCTTTTGCATTAAGAGCTCACAGACCTAACCAGTACTCCATACAGTAGTGTTGGTTCCTCCCAGGAGTCACTGGAGGGCGGGGGGGGGGGGGGGGGGGGGGGGGGAGGGACCGATGTCCCTGGGTGAGAGAGAGGCCCAACCCAGGGGGAGTGTTTATGGACTAAGCTGCAGAAAAAAATGTTTCTAGTTAATGATTACAGTTTAGGTGACGTTTGAAGGTAATTAAAAGTTCTTGCTTGTTTGTGCACATGGTCTTTGGTTTCCTTCACCCCTGCCAGGACCCTAGGAGGAGAAAAGGTATCCTGGAAAGGCCAGATAACCTAAGGCTGGATTTAGGTGGAGTTATTGTCAGCCAAAGCCAGTAACTTGGAGAAGATGGGCAAGGGGAGCCCAGCTCACAAATAACAGGTTCAATGCCTGGAGTCCAGCCCTGAGCAGTGTAGCTCTGGAGGAGAGGACAGGCAGGAAGGTCTGATCATAGAGGAGGTTGCTGGTGACCATCAGCACAGCCTTGAATTATACAGCCCAAAGGGATGGATGATGGACTGGAGGAGTTGTATATTTGTACTTATTTTGGGAGTGCTATAAAAAACTATTTAATTAGTAGATAAAACTGTACCAAATAGCCTTGGTTTGACAGAAAAATCTCTTAAACCAAATGCTGACTTTATATCAAGAGTTTGAAGTTAGATTTGCTGCCATTGCAGAGTTCAGTCAAATTTGCATAATATTTCCAATTTCTTCGTGTGTGGCGAGTATTTCTTGAACGCGGGTGGAGGTGAAGAGCTTACTTCCTGACTGCAAATGAAAGCTCCAGATAAAGCCCAGCTTAATATCCTACTGCCTTCCAAATTTTTGTCCAGCCCCGGCCTGCGCCCTAGCTCGAGTGAAAGACTGAACGAAGTGAAAAGTGTGAGTAGGAGAAAAAAAGAATTGCAGTTTGTGAGCCGGGAGGGAGAACTGAGCTAGTCGGTGATGACCACATTAAAGGTATAGTCAGTGTTTCCACCTATCACTATAACAGTGCTAAACATATGTATTTTTTTAAACCAAAAATAGCCAGAGGTTTAAAAAAGTTTGATCACTACCACTGCTATATCCACAGCTATGCAGTTTACTCTAGGACTGTTGAGGTATTAGAGCAATCTTCGCTCGCACTATCTGTATACTGCCTTTCAAAATCAGCAGCTGGAGGAGTTATAGGCTTAAATATACCTGTAAACCCAAAGTTAATGGAGTGTTGCCAAAAGCAATATCGTTATCAGAACGCTCATATCATACACTGAATAATAAATATTTGAATAGGAAAGAAAAAGCCTCAGAAAATCAAGGGAGAGCAACCAAGTGCTTCACTGTGTCTAGTCATTAACAGAAAAAAAAAACTTCCTTTAAATATTCAAAAGTCCTCAGTGTATAAACCATTGTATACATAAAATTTAAATAAAAGACATCTTCTAATCAGTAAGAGCTCAAATTCTTTTCTAATGCTTGCTATGTCAGTTCCGTTTCAAAATATGAAATGTCAGACTTAAATATTACAATGGACAGTGTTTCACTTAGTTGTTTCAGGGAATATTGGACTTCTTTATAAAATTTCCTTGTGTGTGTCAAAATAGGAGGACAAGAAACACAAAGGGAGAAAGTATATCCATCATGTTAGAGTTTTAAAAATTCATAAAGTATAGACCAATAGACCAATGCTTCTCAACACAGTCCTAGGGGCATACCTAGACAGTCAGGTTTCTAAGATATCCACAATGAATATGCATGAAATAGATTTGCATACACTGCCTCCTTGGTATGAATGTCCATCACATGCATATTCATTATGGATATCCAGAAAACCCGAAGGGCCTGATTAAAAGAAATGTCTATGTGAAGCGTCTGTTCACGCTTTCCAACAATACTAGGACTAGGGGGCATGCGATGAAGCTACAATGTAGTAAATTTAAAACGAATCAGAAAAAATGTTTCTTCACTCAACGTGTAATTAAACTCTGGAATTCGTTGCCAGAGAATGTGGAAAAGGTGGTTAGCTTAGCAGAGTTTAAAAAAGGTTTGGACGGCTTCCTAAAGGAAATGTCCATAGACCGTTATTAAATGGACTTGGGGAAAATCCACTATTTCTGGGATAAGCAGTATAAAATGTTTTGTACTTTTTTGGGATCTTGACAGGTATTTGTGATCTGGATTGGCCACTGTTGGAAACAGGATGCTGGGCTTCATGGATCTTTGGTCTTTCCCAGTATGGCAATACTTATGTACTTATGTACTTTCCCTGGGGTGATATTATAAAGGCACATAGGTGCATATATTGCCTTTATAAAAGATATCTGAAATGTCTTTTAAAAAAAACCCCATCTCACTCCAAATGTACACTATCCGCCAGAATCTATATAGCACGCCTAGAGTTCCACGCCAAAATCTAAGCACATTCTACAACGATGTGAATAACTTAATTGGTTTAACAAGCCAATCAGCATTGTTAACAGCACTTAACAAGCAATAATGAGCACTAACTGGCAATAATTAGAATTTACATGCACAAATCCCTAAGCGTATTCTGTAACATACTGCGCCTAAATTTTAATACGCGCAGGCAAAAAGGGGCATGGTTATGGGTGGGGAAATGGGCATTTCATGAGTGTTCCAAATTTTACATGCACTGTTATAGTATATGGCTCACTGCATCTACGCACAGAGATTTACACCACATTTTCGTTAGTATAAATGGAGGTACCTATATATTCTGTATATTGCACCTCAATTTAGGTGCTGCTTATAGAATATGCTTAGGTGGAAATGTTTACCGAATGGATTTTTCAGGCACCTTATATAGAATCTAGCCCTATATGAGGTTCTGAAAAAGAATTTATGATGAACCATCATATACCAGGTTGTCGGAGATCACACAATTTGATCCACCAGATTAGTTTATTTATTTATTTATTTATTACATTTCCCACACATGGCAGGCTCAATGCTTATAATGTTTATAATGTTTATAATCATAGGTCCATCAAAAAAAAGAAAAAGTTGCTAATCTTCCATCAAATCTATATTCACTATTCAATAACTCAGTGTGAAAACAGTGAAGTGCTCCAAAGTCACAATCTTACAAAATCTGTACTTAATTTCAAAAATTCAAACAATCATTACTTAGCTTCAAAGTGCAGTAACTCCATTCGGTTCTTCAGAGTACTACTGTCCCATACTATTTTGTCACCATCTCTTCAAAACAAAGTAATCCCACACCATCTTGTCGCCAACACAAACATGTTTTGAGCAGTATTCTACATCAGGGTGAGATACTTATGTGAATTTAAAAAATCTTTATTAACATAAAGCACCTATGCCTCAGTAAACCTTTATTCTAAAAATTATCCATCAAACCTTTTCTAGCTGCTGTTCTGTGCCAATAACTTCCCGGTGTATAAACAGGTCAAGATGGTACCTGATCTTAAATTCAAACCTTCATTGCAGGTACTACTTACTACTACTACCCTGTTTCCCCGAAAATAAGACATCCCCTGAAAATAAGACCTAGTAGAGGTTTTGCTGAATTGCTAAATATAAGACCTCCCCTGAAAGTAAGACCTAGCTCCAAATTGTATCTTCCGCCTCCCGCCCCCGGCTGAGCCCGCCCTCAACTCCCCGACATATTACCTTCCATTCCGTTCTGGACATGCCGCCCTGCGTTTAAAGCTCAGCTGTTATTTTAAGTCGCTGCGGCAGCTCAAGTCCAGTCTCTCCCGTCAGTGTCCCGCCTTCCTCTGATGAGGTATTTCCTGTTTCCGCGAGGGCGGGACATTGAAGGGAAAGGCTGAAGTCGAGCAGCCGCTGCCCTTCCCCACAGACGTTCGGCAGCCTCCTGACATCTTTAAAACTGGGTGAGTGTCCCAACAGAAGGTACATGGGGGGAAGGGGGAGAAGGGGGTATTAGGAACCCTAAGGACTAAGCTTACTTAGAATGCTGTACTTATCTTATGGTAGGTAAATGGAGATTCTGTGCACTGTATTGCTCAGTCTCCTTCTTTTTCGTTGTAGGGGGATTGTTGTGCCAACTCATGTTTCACCAAGCTGTATCAAGGCTTCCCCTTAATTTACTTAATGCTGACTTCTTGTCCTGCTGCTGTGAAATTAAAAAGGCTGCTGAAATTCTAGGAAGCTACTGCTAAAAGTTGCAGTGGCCATTTTCTCTAAGAAGCTGCAATTTTACTGTAGTACGGTATTTTGAACAGCTTGTAGCCTCTGCAGCTGATATTGAGGTAAGCCTTGGAGTAAAGAACTGCAATAATCCAATCATGTTACTGTGTTTCCCCGAAAATAAGACATCCCCTGAAAATAAGACCTAGCGCATCTTTAGGAGCAAAAATTAATATAAGACACTGTCTTATTTTCATGGAAACAGGGTACTACTTATCATTTCTATAGCGCTACTAGACGTATGCAGTGCTGTACACTTGAACATGAAGAGACAGTCCCTGCTCGACAGAGCTTGCAATCTAATCAGGACAAACAGGACAAATAAGGGATAAGGACAAAGAGTAGCAAGATTCCGGAATCCCAAACAATAGCAAGATTCCGTGCAGAATCCCAAAGAGTAGCAAGATTCCGGAATCCCAAAGACTACTACTACTACTAATCATTTCTACAGCGCTACTAGACGTACGCAGAGTAGCCAATGAAAGCACAAATTTTCAGATGTGACCAATCAGATCAACATTATGTATATGATGGTACATCATAAAAGTTTCTTTGAGAACCTTCATATACCATACATCTTGATGGAAATGTTTTTTGAAGGAGTTAACCTTAACTTTCTCATGGATTCCCTCCTATAAAGCTGCCCTATTAAATATCAGCTTCATTGTACTTAATAACTGGTTAAATATAAATATGTAAACCCACAGCAATTATATCTGGAGATATGTATACATGGGTGTCTCTAGAGTTAGCGAGCGCTAATTTTTAGCGCATGCTAAAAGGTTTGCGTGCCTCCAACATAGCTTAGTAAACAGGGCACCTAGTCTTTAAAAAAAATCATCTTTAAAAGAGTGAAAAGTGTTCATGACTGGATAAGAGACTGTCACAGAACAACAAGTGTCAGTGCTCATTGTCTCAAAACAGGTTTTTAACCATAATTACACTTAACTCATTTCTACTAATGCTTACAATGAAAAATAAATAACATCTCTAATGAAACTTAGGAGAGTCCTGATATGGACCATGTTTAGCCAAGTGCTTCTTCAGCAAAACGTCACAGACAATTTATGTTTGGTGTCTCCAACATGCAGTTTCCTAGAAAATAAATACCTTGCTATAAATACTTAGCTAAATGTAAATAGAGTACTATCCAAGGAGGTTTAATGAGAGGAGACAGCATGAGCCTATGTGGCCCATTATCTGGGCTGAAGGCAGTGGACGGAACTTGCCGCCATATTGGTCAGAACAAAACAATAGCAATCGTTATTGAAAATGATAAGAAAAATGTCATGTTTATATTGTTTTATTAAACCTCCTACGTTTTGCATTCTCTCTGTTAGGAGGGGATGGAGGGGGAGGCTTGGGGAGTTTTTGAGGGGTCTGTGAAGCAGGGGAGGGTTATATTCAAAACATATTTGTCAGTGCTCCAAAGCTTGTTTTGTTATTTGCAATGCTGTATTGTGGATTTCAGTGCTGCGTTATATGCCTTTATTTTTGCTTATGATGGCAATAAGGATATTTATACATAAAAACAATAGCAAATGCTTATGACTGTCTATGTGTGGGATCTTTTTTTTAATTTGACAGCTTCCCGTATGTAGATATTTATCATGAAATGAAATTAAAAATCACTACAACAGAATAAAAAATTATTGTAGCTGGTAGAAACAGCAGTAATAAACTCTCTTCATTTCATGCTCATTTTTTTACACTGTTCTATACAATACAGTGATACTTGGTCAAATCTTGGTTGAGGATATCCTGTTTCCAGATGGTTTCATCTTAACTGTTGTTGTAATATGCCTTGGGAAGCCTGGCATTATAAAAGGTGGAATATATTGAAATCAAATGGAAATAAAATTAAACTTTCCTTTCATTTGGGGCACACAAAATCACATCTTCTCTTTTATAGAGGTTTACATTTTAAATACACAAATTGATTTTTTTTTGTTTTGAGCATGTTTCAGAGACAAGTGGTTTTATAAGTCAAAATAATAAAAAATAAATATTTGATTTCATACAGATCTCTCATTTGTTGAAACATGACTAAATGGCCAAAATGCAGTCCATTGGTTTTCTGATATTTTGTTCTGGTGATAACTTATACTGTGCCAAAACTGAAAACTCTTATCTCTTCTTTCTGGATGATAATAACATCATGGGAGCAAGTCGATGGATATGTCTCAAATATTTAACAATGTTGAGATTAGCATATATACCCAACTGGGCAATTAAAAGTCTGCCCTTTAATGATGATACATGTGCAGAAATCAGCCATAAGTATAGTTATTCAAACATTATCACACACCAGAACAAGCATCTATATATACACATTGCAAAAGTAAATAACAATTTCAACAGAGTATATCCAATGTTTTTTTAATTTCCTCTTTTCCATCTTCCAAAATTCCAGACAGCAGATATACAGATCAATAGGACCCAAAGCAGTCCAAAACAGGTGAAGTTAGAAACAACACAGTTTATACCTAATTGTTCAATCACCCTTAGGTTTTGCCTTTACATTTAAAAAGCAGTACCATGTATATGAAAGATGTGGATAAACAAATTAAAACCAAAGTTTTAAGCAAATGCCCCAAATATGTAATAATTGATAGCAATAACAAAACAGTGATGGAATATTCACATAGCAGGCAGCCAACAGATTTATTTTCCACTGAAAATAATTAACTTTGTATGAACTTGGTGGCTAATAGTGTGCTGCTTACATTTATATGCAAACAGACTTCAAGAAGAAATAAATATATACAACAGAACTGGCGTATTCAGACTGACTCTGGACTTTTACATGAAGGAACACTTCCCTCATTATTCAATACCTCTTTTTTAAATAGTAGCCTTCTAACATCATGCCAGCACCTGTCTTATTAAACTTCCTTGGTACTATCATACTAGGACTAGGGAGTACTATCATACTAGGACTATCATACTAGGACTAGGGGGCATGCGATGAAAATACAGTGTAGTAAATTTAAAACAAATCGGAGAAAATGTTTCTTCACCCAACACGTAATTAAACTCTGGAATTCGTTGCCGGAGAACGTGGTGAAGGCGGTTAGCTTGGCAGAATTTAAAAAGGGATTAGAAGGTTTCCTAAAGGACAAGTCCATAAACCGCTACTAAATGGACTTGGGAAAAAATCCACAATTCCAGGAATAACATGTATAGAATGTTTGTACGTTTGGGAAGCTTGCCAGGTGCCCTTGGCCTGGATTGGCCGCTGTCGTGGACAGGATCCTGGGCTTGATGGACCCTTGGTCTTTTCCCAGTGTGGCATTACTTATGTACTTATGCAGTGGCGTTCCTGGGCTGGATGGCACCCGGGGCGGAGCGCCGATGCGTCCCTCCTAGGTGCATCGCCCCCCCCCCCCCCGCTAGGTGACACCTCCCCCCCCCGGCGAAATGACCCCCCCCCGGTGCATGCCGCTAGGGGGGGTGCCACGGCGTGTGCCTGATCCTCCGAGTTCGCTAAACTTCGTTCGCTGCAGCTCCCTCTGCCCCAGAACAGGAAGTAACCTGTTCCGGGGCAGAGGGAGCTGCAGTGAACGAACGAAGTTTAGTGAACTCGGAGGAGCAGGCGCGCGCCACGGCACCCCCCAGCGGCGTGCACCCGGGGCGGACCCCACCACCACCCCCCCCCCCCCCTCCTTGGTACGCCACTGTAAATTTGTACTTATATCACTACTTTTAAAAATCCATCTATCTATAACACTTAACAGGCCAAAAGGACACAAGGAACATACCCCATGCCATATTTTTGTGCTTGAAAAAAGATGCTGTCAGGGATGACACATCCCCACCTTATAAAAGGGTGAGTCACGTGGAACACCTGATTAGTGGTGATTGGGTCAAAGATTTAGCCTCTAACCAATCGGAGAAGGGAGCCAGACATTAAAATACTTTTAAAGAATTTAAATCCCCTGCTGTTATATAAACAGAAGATCGCAAAAAACACTTGTCTGTGGATGATATTAAAATGCCTGCATATGATTCTTCTACTTAGAACTATTCCTGTACAGCTTCTGCTGAAAATACAGCTTAATTTAATTTGTAATGTCTTTTCTTTTTCAATTGAAAAATAATGCCTGAAAATTCCAATGGCTTCCACAAGTACCATCAAACACCTTTCCTTGCTGAAACAGGAAACTGATTCTAATTTAGCATCGCAGGGTGCAGCTGAAATGTGATTGACTCAACAGCAATTCTGTTCCCCAGTAGAAAGATCTTGCTTCTGCTTTCACTTAACAGGAATCTGAAATGATAGTAGCATTATTTCTTGGTGAATAGAAGGTGCAGCTTTTCAGAGTTTCAGGTTTCACAAGCAGACAGTGTGCATTTTAATAATGTGTCCTTTTAGAAGAGCACATAGTACCTTGAGAGGTTTTACCCTATAGGGAATGCAGTCTCAACAACAGAGAACTGGAAACCATTTGACTGCTTCAGAACATGCTGGAGCCAGTCTGTCATAGATTAAAGCAATAAGCTTCCTTGAGACTGCAGCCCTCTATTGTTTGAGGTACAACCATAGAGACCAACTTACTAAGATACAGTAAAATTCATGTTTGTGCACTTTTTTACTGCAGATAAATTACCAAGGGATTCTACAACCCACAATACCTCAGCATTATGGGTTACTGAAACGCATAGTTATTTTTCTGCATTGCTACGACTTGGTACATTGAGCTTCCTTGATCATAGCAACAATAATAGTGGACCCCAAATCAGGCCGATGATGAAAGATGTAAATGATTGGAAACTAAAATTTGAATTAAGATAAAGTTTTGTTTTTTTTAAAGAAGAAATAGTCCCCCAGCCCCCACACTCAGGCAGTTTTTTTTCTATGCTTACTGTAAATCATGTTGCCCGTAATCTGCTACCTTGGCTGCAGCTATCAATCGTTCATCCTTAGGTTTCAATTCACCTCTCCTTAACCATTCATATGTCCAGTTTTGATTGATGAATGGTTCCAGGACGTACAGAGGGAAATGCAAAATGTTACTCCGAATTATGGACAAGATGTTTATAACAACCATAGGAAAAAATGGTGTGCAACAGATAAATGTAGATTGTATAAGAAAGAGCTGGAAAAGGTCACTCACCTTATAGATGCCAGTGAAGTTCTGATGGCAGAAAGGCACAACAAGGTAGAATGTCTCATACACTGGAAACTCTGTAAACACTACAACATCCTAAAAAGTATTGGAGAATCATTTGATTGCAAGTCCTTTAGAGACACGAAGATACCTTTTCTGAGTGTAACTTCTCTTGAACTGCCAATGGAAAGGTGTGAGCTGAATATCCTATATAATAAAACGGACCTCCAACATTCTGAAGCTGACTGCATGGCTGAGGCATTCCTGCTCTCTGTATCCATCTCCTGAATTGACATCACGTACTTCCGGGTTCGTCACAAGCAGAAGTGACCAACCACACGGGGTTTCTCGGCTTCAGAATGTTGGAGGTGCATTCTATTAAATAGGATTGGTCAGTTCCTTGAAGCACAGTCAGAGCTCAGCGTCCTGCACAGTAACGCTCAGACACCAGAGAGAGAGGGGGGAGGGCTGGCACCAGAGAGAGGGAGGGAGGGAGGGGGGGCCTGACACGAGAGAGGGGGGGAGGTATCTCTGTCATACACACACTCTCTCTCTCTCAAACTGTGTCTCACATACACACTTGCACACACTCTCATTCTCACACACACACTCTCTCTCTCACAGACACACTCTCACCCAGATTCACTCTCTCTCTCTCACACACACACACTCGCACATTCACTCTCTCTCTCACACACAGTCACTCTCACATACACTCTCTCAAACTTACACACTCCGAGGAAAACCTTGCTAGCGCTCATTTGATTTGTGTCAGAAATGGGCCTTTTTTACTAGTAACTACATAAATAAACCATGGACCCTGTTTACTAAGCCATGCTAGAGGCACATTAGCGTTTTTAGCACGCGCTAAGCATTAGCGTACGCTAACTGTGTAGATGCCCATAATATTCCTATGGGCATCTACACAGTTAGCGCATGATCATTTTTAGCATGCGCTAAAAACACTAGTGTGCCTTTGTAAACAGAGTCCCATGTTTGTAAAGTTACAAACATTGTGGTCTTCAGTATGGGTAAAGTCCACATGTTTCATCTTGAGAAAACTGTTTTTAGCAAACAGAAACATAATCCTGTAAAATCACATTACATGTCTCAGGGGCCCTTTTACTAAGCTGTGTAGGTGCCCAACGTGCGCCAATTTGGAATTACTGCCCAGCTACCACGTGGCCCATGCAGTAATTTCATTTTTTACATGCATCTGCTATGCGCGCCAGAAAATATATTTTATTTTCTGGCTCGCGGAGAAAATCGGGCGGTAACTCCAACTTGACGCTCATAGGTGATTACCGCATGGTTAACGGGAGAGACCTTATCGCTAAGTCAATGGCTGGCGATAAGGTCTCAGACCCAAAATGGACGCATGCCAATTTTTATTTCGCCACACATCCATTTTCGGCAAAAACTTTTAAAAGGCAGTTTTTGCAGGCACGCTGAAAAATGGATCTGTGTGCACCCAAAACCCACACCTACACTACCGCAGGCCATTTTTCAGCGTACGTTAGTAAAAGGACCCCTCAATGTATTAAATCTGTCATATGCAGAGAGTTCCATATCACGAATAGCTATGAACAGCATGTATAAGTTCGTGTATCTAAAAATGAAATATATATTCACAGGTTTTTGGCTATATAAGTTCATTGCACCAAAAATCTGCTAATCAGACCATATTAACAAAAGTTGAATTTGTTGTATCTTGTTTTTACTTATGCACTAATCTTCTTAGTTTTTGGCCATATTAAGTTCAGAATGATAGAATCTCTTTACCTTGAGAAGCAAGTTGTGGTGTCTTGCTTGCATATGTAGAAATTGTTTTTTGGGTGGCATAAGCAGTCACGAAACAAGTAGGAAAACTGTCTCATAAGTGGTACCCAAGTTCATGGTAACACTGTGGATCAAATAAAGAGTTAGCATATTTCTCTGGCTGTGTCAGTTGGCAAGAAAAGAACAGGCACCGATATGGACTGGAATATTGAGTTCACTCAACATAATTCAAAAACCTTTGAAGGTTTTACAAAGAATATGGTTTTGTGTTCTTAGATGATCAGAATTTAACTGGAGAACTTCTAATAAGTTGTTTGCAGGACTGAGCTCATTGTTCACAAGCACCAAGAAAGGGGAATATCTCCCTAATCTGACAAGGGCATAATTATTGAAATGAGACTGATTTGCTGATAGCGAAGGTCAACAGGAGGCTCTCATAGACTGGCAAGCCAGAGCAAAGAATCTCCCTGAACAAGAAGAGGCTTCCTACAACTGATGCCACTTATAATTCTGCATTAGGAGGCAGGATTGCTGGAAAGCATCCATAGCTGCTTTCATATGATAATGTAGGGAGAAGTGGATGTAGTCTGGGTGGAGCCCTAGACAAGACCAAGTTCAGTGAACCCAAAATACCATTCAATCAACCACTGAAAAGACAATGAAAGCCAGAGAGAATCTTTTCTATTATTAGGGTGTGAGCACAGAGAGCAAGCCAGAGAGCGGAAGCTTTTTGTGACACAGTTTAAATATAGAAAATAAAACAAATATGATAAGAATACCATCTACCCTGCAATTCATTAGTAATCAAGCATACGAATTAAAATTGAAAAAGACGACGCAAACCAAACCTTTAAAATATTGTAGAGGTTATGAGCATAAGGTAACAAATAAAGCTGGTGGCAACCTGCCAAGTTTCATGTTGCTCATTGACTTTCAAAGAGGATGAGGCTCAAACAACAGAATCCAGCATGACTTCCGGAAGTATGGGGCACTTTTCTCTTCAGAATGCTGTGGGCTGTTCAGAAGTTACTTGGAAGATGAGAAAATGTGGGCTTGGGTTTTTTTTTTTTAGAGTTTTGGTGAATGGGGATGATGATGGTGGTAGCTGGCAGACAGTAATCCCCTTTTCTGCATTTAATTATACTTTTCCTGTTCCATTCACTTATTCTTCCATCTATTTAGTAGTCTCTATAGTTCTTTCTCTGTTCTTCTCATCTAGACCTTAAAGGGCAGGAACAACAAATGCCGTTCTATTTTTATGTAAATTTCTTGCTTTGATTTTTTTTATTAAATGTAATTATTTGCCTCTCCATATCCAAACTCAAGACAAGTTACATCCGTACAGTTGGTAGATCACGCATCAGAGAATGTACATTCAAGGTGGTGTGGTAAAATAATTTTTCCCAAAGCCATAAAGGGGCAATGGGAAAAGAGGGATTTACACTTTGGTTCCCTGATTCTGAGTCTACTTCTCTAACCTCTTGGCTATTCCTCCATACACCCATGCTTCTTAGCATTTTACTAAACAAATTAATAAAACTAAGGGCTAGATTCAGTATTTTCTAAAACTGCGTGCAAATTTTAGGAATGTCCCTAACCCACCCATGCTCCTCCTATGGCCGTGTTGCCTTTAGGGTTGTGTGCTGTGGGATTTGGACGCATATTGTTATAGAATAGCGTTTAGCGAGAAGTGTATCCAAATTGGTGCTAATTAGTAGCCAATTACTGGCACTAATTGGCTCATCAGCTGATTTTCTTGTGGGGACCATATATAGATTCTGGGGATAAATAAATGTGGTTCCAAGTGGCTGTGTCAGAGTGCTGATGGAGGCAGGGGAAAGAGGTGACAAATTTTTGTTGCTAATAGAACAGAGAACAATAATTTTTTTTAAGTCCGTAGATGTCCGTGCTTTGACTCAGCAAAAGTATGCACAAGGATTTCACTTTCTATTTGTGTGGGTAATTTTCATTAAAATGTAAGCATGTACTTTTGGAAATCCAAAGGAATAGATGTTAAGCACAATGTCTGCACCAACGCCAGTCTTGGGATTGCCTCCTCAATACTTATACGCTGCTAATACCTATGTATGCAGGTATGTGCTGGGCAATTTTCAAAAGCAGAAACTGTGACATGAGCTCCAACACAGGAACAGTCTATCCAAGTACCTTAATTTGTTGCATTTGTATCCCACATTTTTCCACCTCTTTGCAGGCTCAATGTGGAATACATTATGTCGTAATGGCGATCGCCATTTCCAGCATGAGAAATACAGAGTAGTATTACATTAAAGTTTATAAATGTTATAGTACAAGTTAAAGTAAATTAAATAAACAATTCATATCGATATAAGAGATAGGGGGTAAAACATTGATGTACATTGGTGAGGCTGTGTTTTGGCAGAAAGAACCACCTACCTCAGGGGTCAAAGTTTGTCTGTAAAAATGAAAAAATAGTAAACATAATATTGTTAAAAGGGCTATAAGTAACAAAACAAGGAACATAACAGGAAGAAAAACCTATGAATGAAAATTAATACAATTATATAAAAAAATGCATTAAAAACATATCGGACTGCACGTTAAAACGTATACATCTAAGTGATATGGTGAATATGGATAAAATGAGGCAATGACAAAATATAAGCAAGAGTATTACGTTTATTGTATACTTTTTCATTTTCACAGATAGTGTCTATCCTCCTTCCAGTGATGCACCATTCAGGACTACACCCTGGCCTTGAACAGGCTTCCCCTCCTCCAGCTCTCACTGTCCAGTCTGCATTCCCCTTATCCACCTAGAGCTCTTTTCGCCCTCTCAGTTACTGCTGTTAGGGGCAGGAACACCTCTTTATTCAGCCTTAGTTAATTCTGCTTTCTAGGATACCACCCCCCCCCCCCTCCTCCTCCTAGGGCAGTGATTTTCAACTTTTTTACTACTACTACTACTTAACATTTCTAAAGCGCTACTAGAGTTACGCAGCGCTGTACAATTTAACATAGAGGGACGGTCCCTGCTCAAAGAGCTTACAATCTAATGGACAAATGAACAGGCTTACTTACAAGATGAGAAAATTGTCAAGGCACACCATCAGTTTTTTTAAGGATAAATATTTAACAAATGAATATTAAGGTTATCTTTATAGCCACAAAAAACATTCAAAAACAACTATTTTAAAGCGAATCCCCCCACTCAACCGTCACCCTCATCTTTTAAAAAAAATACTTTCGTGTGAAATCTGTGCTTGGTGATGTTTTTTTCCAGCCCCTCTCTGCACACACACCACGCATCATTTTTCAAGCCAACCCCACCCCCCTCCCCAAACCCACACTCCATCCACCTTTTTTCCAGGTCCCCCTGTGTGCACACACACCATCCATCTTTTTTCCAGCCCCTTCCCTGCACACCTAGCAGTCCTCATCTGAGACTCAGAAAGAGAAACAAAAGAGAAAAATGGGCCCCAGAAAGCAGCAGCACCTGTGACAGTTGCCAGAAAGCCCAGCCTACTCCTGAAGGAAAGCAAGCTGACAGCAGTCCTGGAATGCTCCTGTCTCCCAGAGGTAGACCACATTCCCATAGAGGAAAACAAGGCTTAAGGCTTTGGAATTGTTCATGAGGCTGCCTCTTCCTCCTCAGATCCAGAAGTGAAGCTTGCTGAAGGATTTAGTGTGCTTATGGCTAAATCTCAGCTGGACTCTAATTATCAAAATTACACATGCTCAGGAAGCCTGCTGTTCAGAAAACTGGTGTGTGCGTTTTTCGATGACAACTCTTTGACCAATTCCTCGCCCGATGTTAAGAGAAAAAGAGGGCTCACTGAGAACTGCACAGAGCCGGATCAGAATATTGTAGGTACAATAAAGGTGTTCACAGAAAAATACTGCATTGCCAACTATGTCTATAACATCAAACACTTACCGCTTTGGTGACAAACCACAGTTAACTGTCAATGTGCAAATCTTCTGAGTGCTCCCTTCAATAATTCAGTGCCGTACTTGCTCTCCGCCCCGGCTCATGCTAACAAATGCGTGGGCAAGCCAGCTGCACGTGGAGGACGCCGCCCGCATTCATCAGTAGATCAGGTAACCTTTGACACTGCTGGCTTGCGCATGCGTCAGTGTGAGCCTTGCTGCATCAACCCGGGCAGAGAGCAAGTGCGACTCTGCTGAATTACTGAAAGGAGGAGGAGGAGGGGGTACTTGGGTGTCGTGGATGACCCCGGTAGGTAATTGGTCAATAAGAGGCTTGTCACTCCCATGAGAACCCTGCAGGAACTACTTCCATGGCTGCAGGATCCCCATGGACCCAGTGGGGATTCCAGCGGGATCCCCACAGATTTCCTGTGCAGCTCTGGGCCAAGGCACACCTCTGGAGCAGCTGCGGCACGCTGGTTGAAAAACCGTTGTCCTAGGGTCCTGGGGGTGAAGGCAACTGGAGAGCATGTGCTTAAACAAACAGGAACTTTTATTATCTTCAAACTCCAACTCTGCTGTCAATCATAAAACAGAACTATTTCTCTCTGCAACTTATTGCATAACACACTCCCCTTGGGCTGGGCTGGGCCTCCCTCCCACCCAAGGATAACCCACATGCTTCCCCAGTAACGCTAGGGAAAACCCACACCACTCAGTAATCCCTATATAATGAGGGATCACATATGCATCTATATCCGGAGAGGTGCACATTTTCTAAGCAGCAGGACCCACACTGGACAATTAGTGTCCTGGTCTGTTGCACTTGCTGCTGTGTTTCATCTGCTGTGAAACATACTGGTGCCGGACCAATTGTCATCCTCTTCTGGAGCTACCATCAAAGAGTCCTGCTACCAGGATGACTGTTGGCTCCTCCCCTTGTGATGTCACAGGGGCACACAGCTTCTTAATAGCAGGCCCATGCTGGAGACACCACATACCAGGATGTGCACCCCAACTTTATCACATCAACAAAGAAGCGAGACAAAGAAGCTCTGTAGGGCACTCCTTTGGGAAGATTTTGGATGGATTTGGGGTGTCATGCTGTTTGATTTGCCCTTATTGCTTAGTGTCATGACCACTCACTGGCTCGGCACTTCACGCCTCATAAAACTCACACACACATTCGGTCCTGCGGCTCGTTTTTGGCGGTCGATTATGTCGAAGCCGGGCACAGTCTTCCGGAGTTCAGCGGCATGACGCTTTGGTGGCGGAGAACCAGCAGAACTGGCAGCGCCGGAAATGGGTAATGGGCTTGTGTTATCCAGGGCAGTCTCTGACTTCAGACGCGCCCACCTTTTTTCCCGACCCCCTTCCTCCGGGGCTTCACCCTGGGGTCCCCTGACTATGTGACAGCATCTGCATTTCTCTTCCTGCTGCCTTTGTCTTTTACCTTGGACCGGACCTGACCACTGCTGGATTGCTGCCTGATCAAGTGAGGTGGTAAGGGCTCCCGTGCTCCTCCTGAGGTAATCGGGTAGCGTGCAGTAATGTGCCTGATTTAACCAATTAGTACAGGCATGCCTACTCTCCACTCCCAGACACGCCTCCTGTGACAAAAGGTTTCTTAAAAAAATTTTACCACGGGAGTACTGCATGCTACTGGCCAAACTACGCTGGACACCTCAGCATACTTACGGTACTGCCCTCTTACCATGCAGTAGGCCCATGTTAGGCCTACCACGCCTTAGTAAAAGGGCCCCTTTGTCTTCTATGCAGCAGCCTGGCTAGTGACCGGTGTGGCATGATATTAACATATTACTTGTCTTCTTTGCATTGACTAACCGTTCAGTATCGGATTTGTGTTTAAGATTCTTATGTTGATTCGTAGGGCATTATATGGAAGTTCTCTTTTTTTATTGGAGTCAGGCATTGAATTTTTACTGTCCAACCAGGATGCTGAAATCAGATGGGGCAAAATGGCTACCAGTACCCACTTTGGGAAAGATTTGTTTTGCTGATACATGGGAGGGTGCCTTCAGTTACAGGCCCTTATTTGCAATTGCTTTCAGACATCAGTCTGTTTAGAAATCAGCTGAAGGTGCATCTGTTTGTAAAGGCTTTCCCTGTTAATGCATAGCTTTACCGGTGACCGGAGCCAGTTTGTGGGTTTTCTTTGAACTGAGTGTTATCGTTTTTATGATTTATTATTTTACTGCTTCAAGTATTTTGTTTTGTAATCCACCTAGGTTTTACGTGAAATAGATGTGAAGAAAATAAATAAATAAAATTAATATAGTTTGACCCAAAAATGTCACCAAACACACAGCTGTTCCAGAGACAGATGGTCCCTGAACTAACAAGTTTGTGAGTTTTGCTCACGACGTTCACAAGGACATTACATTTTTTTTGTGGACTCCTGATCAAGTCATTTACGCTGAATCACCACCCATGTCGAGTCCATCGCAATTAATCCTTAGACATTTTTGTGTTTTGATTCATCCATCCTATGCGCATGGTTTTATAATAAAAGTCATTTAGTGTTGGATCACCCGGTCCATCCATTTAATCATTCCCACTGCAGTTGTTTCCTTATCCCTTCTTATCCATCATATGTTCCATACTACGTGTCATTTTTAGGAGACCATTACCACTATACACTGCAAAGAGGACTAGCCAAATTCCTTCAAACCCCAAGGGCCAGCGCAACACCCACCCCCTCAGGGAGGGCAGAGTGGGGAAAAACTGCCATGCCCTGGAAGTGTGGAGGGAGCAACCTGAACCTGTATACTGCCATGGATTTTTAGCCTGCTTCATTGATACAGACTACTCAATAATTACTGTGGATTATTTTGGATTCGTATTAGGTAAATGCAGGGCTTTTTTTGAGGGGGTACTTGGGGGTACTAAGTACCGGCACCTTTTCCACTGTCTGCTAAAATTGACCCATGGTTCTCATATTTTAATGAAAAGGCTCAGGTTCTACATACAAATTCTGCCTTGTCATAGATTCTGTGTCCGGTTGCAGGGGGCCTGGCTATTGTGGGGTGGGTCTCTCAATGATCATTCCATCCCTGAAAGATGGCCTGGCATTTGAGTACCGGCACCTTTTTTGCTAGACAAAATGCACTGGGTAAATGGGACCTTTATTAGAGGTTCTAAAATCTACAATGATTAAGATATATACAATGATTAAATCATATAACTAAAAGAAAGCTGTAAGACAGATATATACATATTATACATACAACATCACAGGTCAGGAATTTCAGGCCCTTATCTCATCAGCTGGGAGGCCCATTGCAGCGAAAGCCCGAAGTCTCTTTATGACCAGGAACAGTCTTTTCTGCGTGATGCGTCCACCCACAGATGAGCCTCAGAGCTCTGCTGCAACAAGCTCCCCTTTTTATTAAGCTAAAGCTTATTTTCAGAGCCAAGGAAAATTACAGAATAATTGAGAATAGGTAAACAAGCCATACTGTGGGAATGTGGCCAGTCTGAACTCAAAAACAAGTGCCATCCCCCTCTTCACATACCAAATTAATTAGAGCTGTGTCTAATCTTCTATATTCCAACTTGTTTTCATACAAAGTTAAACAATCATTTTTAAACAGAATTACTTCTAATCACAAATACAGATCCCGAGTGCACTTGTTGGTCAAGGCAGATAGAGTTGAAAAGCAATCTCTAAAATCCTTTTTATTACAACCTGATCTTAAATGCCCCTTCTCCCTTTCTCTTGAGTCTATCTCCATTATCCTCTCAGCCCTATGGCTCTCTTTTGCTATCCATCTCTGAGGGGTCCTTTTACTAAGGTGCACTGAAAAATGGCCTGTGGTAGTGTAGATGTGTGTTTTGGGCACATGCAGAATTATTTTTTACCCAACCTACAAAAAAATGCCTTTTTTAAAAGTTTTTGCTGAAAATGGACGTGTGGCAAAATGAAAATTGCTGCATGTCCATATTTTGGGTCTGAGACCCTACCACAAGCCATTGACCTAGCAGTAAGGTCTCACACAGTAACCAGGCAGTAATGGTCTACGCGCATCAAATTCCACTTGACGCGCATAGCTGCCGCGTGCCAGAATTGAAATTACCTCAAGGGCCACACGGTAACCGGGCGGTAACTCTAATTTGGTGCATGTTGGGCGCACATAGGCACCTGCGCAGCCTAGTTAAAGGGCCCCTGAATTCTGTGTTAGCTCTGGCTGGTACTGAATCCCCTCTCCCCCACAATCCTATCATCTGTTCCTGTTTTTGCCTCTGCTCTGTATACTAGGGTGACTAGTTACTGCCTCTATCATGGATAGATCTCTTAGTAGGGCTCTTTCATTTCTACTTTTCTTAGGTTCCTATGGGGTTTTAATTCCATGTAAGGACGTTTAATTCTATACAGTTTACAATCTAAAACTAGTGGTTCAACTATTCACTGTCTTACTTGCGTTTCCAGATATTTTATTCTCGGCACTCCCTACTAATCTAAACTTTATTTTTTTAATCAAGGACTCATTCATCTTTGAAATAAACTAGTTTCCTCAATTGAACTAGAACTTACAGTTTCAGATTGCCTATTCCCTAAATCTAAACCTTTCTTTACAACTTTAACCTGCTTATCAGCTTTCCTGATAAAGTGAAAATTAGCTGAGTCTAGTTTCTATTAAATCAAGTCCATCTTCAAGTTGAGTCTTGAACAGCTTTTAGAAAAGCATCTTCTGCCAAAACAGAAGTTTCAATTGGGTTCATTTACATGTAATTTCTTTTCACAGTGTAAGGGTTTGCTTTTGTTAGCACGCATTCAGTTTGTTAAGGCATTGCAAAAAATGTAACAGGCAATCTTATAACTAGGCCAGCATGGTTATGCGCCCCTTTGCACACATAAATTCAGAGATAACTAGCGCTTACGCATGTGGGCATCCTATGCACTATTCTATAAGGGTGTAAGTAAGTGCTATAGTGCAAGATTCTATAAGTGACCCTCAAAAATAGGAGCTGGAAAAGATTGGTGCTAAACGTGATTCTATAATGGGTGCACATGCCCTTTGTAGAATCAAAGCTTAGCGTTGGTTCCCGTCCTTAACTTTGGATGCCAGACTTATGCTTGCTGAAATCTAGTGTAAATGCTGGAATCCAATTTGGGCATGCTGACTCATTACTCTGTAGTGATGCACGCAACTTTTCAGAATGCTCCTGATATGGCCGTTCCCTTCCCATGGCCATACCCCCTTTTGAGTTGCACACTATGAGATTTGAGCACCAAGTGCAGCATATACAGAAGTAGAGGGTGTCTGTGCAGTGCTGTGCATGTCTAGCGGCATTATACAAATGATAAGCAGTTGTATGGTAACCAGCTGGCTGTATATTTCAGTACCAACCGATGCATTTCTGATTTTATCCTTAGTAGCTTGTAATCAGGGTATATAGTCTATCCCTTCTTTTGTGGTTCTAAGAAAGCTGCAACATTCACCCCTTCCCATGGAATTGGCCAGTCCTTGTATAATTGCCATAGAAGACCAAGGACTATGCTGAGTCAGGAAGGTGAATGCTGAGTCTCTATTTTCACCCCCCTTCCAGGTAGGAAACGGAGAAAAGTGGTGGTACTATGGGACACTTGTCCCTTCTCTGCCGCCCATGGCCTCCCGCATTGAACCCTGCTTGCCCTGGGATTTGTAGTGTGGAGTGTTGCCACAATTTGGGGTTTTTGCCAGGTACTTGTGACCTGGCTTGGCCACTGTTTGGAAAACAGGATACTGGGCTAGATGGGCCATTGGTCTGACCCAGTATGGCTACTCTTCCAGTCTCAGACAGCCTGAACATTCTGGGAGTCACAATTGACCGAAATCTTACATTTGAAGACCATGCGAAAAATACAGCAAAGAAAATGTTCTACTCAATGTGGAAATTTAAAAGGATCAAACCTTTCTTCCCAAGGGAAGTATTCCGAAGCCTAGTACAATCAATGGTACTAAGCCATCTAGATTACTGTAATGCCATCTATGACGAATGCAAAGAACAAATCATCAAGAAGCTTCAAACCGCTCAAAATACAGCAGCCAGACTCATATTTGGAAAAGCGAAATACGAAAGCGCCAAACCCCTAAGAGAAAAACTGCACTGGCTCCCATTAAAAGAACGCATTGCGTTCAAAGTTTACACCCTGGTCCACAAAATTGTTCACGGGGAAGCACCGGCCTACATGTCAGATCTTATAGACTTGCCTACTAGGAACGCAAAAAGATCAGCACGCTCATTCCTGAATCTCCACTACCCCAACTGTAAAGGATTAAAATATAAATCCACGTACGCAACCAGTTTCTCCTACATTTGCACGCAACTTTGGAACGCATTACCGAAAGCCATAAAAACAACGCAAGATTTAACTATCTTCCGAAGGCTACTGAAAACTGATCTATTCAAGAAAGCATACCAATAACATTCATCCTCAATGAACACATGAACTAGAAAAATTGAACTCATCACTTGACTGACTACCCTCTTTTACTTTAACTCTTATGTTGAATATGGTTTCTCTACAGTCGATGACCTAATGTATGTTACAATCCTATCTATCACGCAGGAATCAATATGCACTACCACAATGTATTCTTCTTTACCATGTACATATGCACCTTAATGCAACGACTTTTGTACTCTGCTACCCGGAAATGGCAACCGCCATTACGGCAAATGTAAGCCACATTAAGCCTGCAAATCAGTGGGAAAATGTGGGATACAAATGCTACAAATAATAATAATAATAATAATAATAATAATAATGTGGTTGTATGAATGTTCCATGTGATTCACAGGGTTGTCAATTGGCTCCAGATTTTCAGGACAGGTTGATCTGTCAAACCTGGCTTTATTCCACAATATGTACAGACTTGTAATCTTTCCTTTCTTAGGGAACGTAATTGGGAAAACCAGAAATGCAAATCCCAGTAGGTAATGGGGTAAAACCAGGACTGACTGAGCCTATCCTAAAAATATAGGTGCAGCTGGCAACTTTAATGTGTTCCTGTGGTAGTCAGGCTGCAGAGGTAGAAGAGCAGGCTGAGATCAGGCCATTCTCCTCCTCTTCCTCATGCTGCCTGCGCGTCTTATCTTCCATCTGGACCGATATGCTCATATCACCCCTCTCCTCAAGTCACTTCACTGGCTTCCGATCAGGTACCGCATACAGTTCAAGCTTCTCCTACTAACCTACAAATGCACTCGATCTGCAGCCCCTCCCTACCTCTCTACCCTCATCTCCCCTTACGTTCCTACCCGAAACCTCCGCTCACAGGACAAATCCCTCCTCTCGGCACCCTTCTCCACCACCGCCTGGCTTCGCCCTTTCTGCCTCGCCTCACCCTATGCTTGGAATAAACTCCCTGAGCCCATACCCCAAGCCCCCTCCCTACCCATCTTCAAATCCTTGCTCAAAGCCCACCTCTTCAATGTCGCCTTCGGCACCTAACCATTATACCTCTATTCAGGAAATCTAGACTGCCCCAATTTGATTGACTGCACATGTTGTCCTTTAGATTGTAAGCTCCTTTGAGCAGGGACTGTCCTTCTTTGTTAAACTGTACAGCGCTGCGTAACCCTAGTAGCGCTCTAGAAATGTTAAGTAGTAGTAGTAGTATTACATATAGCAGTGATTTAACCAGAGCTGAGATTGTGATGTCATAATGCCTCATTCCACCAATGCCTAAGAGCCAACCTCATCAGTGATGTCACAATGGCTTGATTGTCCTATATTTGTCTCACTCTTATCTATTAGATTGTAAGCTCCTTCGAGCAGGGACTGTCCTTCTTTGTTAAACTGTACAGCGCTGCGTAACCCTAGTAGCGCTTTAGAAATGTTAAGTAGTAAGAGAGGAAAATGAGCAAAGGTTGTGACGGAGGAGCTGAGACGGAGTGAAATTTTGTCACAGAACTTTCTCTTACCACAGAATCTACCAATGAGCTACCACAGGAAACGGTTGCCTGTGTTTATAATCTATAAGTCTTTGTATGCAATGCGATAAAACTAAGATTGAATCAGGCTATTTGGAAGACTAAAGCCAGTTGATCTTCTATATCATAGCTAGATTTGCCATGAAAAAGTAGTGGCTGTGTAATGGGTTCAAATATACCACTAAAGGTGGAACGCTCACCAAACGACACCCGGGAATTGCTTGGAGGAGAAATGAGAGAATCGAAAAAGTTAAAAAAGAAGAAAATGTTACCTATTATCGTCACAGATGTAAAAATTCATGTGGCCCTCTGTGTATGAAAGGTGCCCCCTCCCATCAACAAAATATGTGTCTTGATGCCACAGCGTGCTTTTCTATGTAATAGTTGTTCTATAAGAGGTCATTAACATGCATTTGAGGTAGGAATGATGCTATGTAATTAACTCCCAGAGGGGCTACGTATAACTTGACTACCTCTACTTCAGGAAGCAGGTGAGAGCCTGGCTCTTCTCCCAAGCTATTAATACATAGGGTGACTGACTATACACTCATCCTGCAACCGGACTAGCTTGCTACACACACTGTAACTTAGACCAGCTCCTTATCTCTTTCTTAACTATACAAAGAACTTGACTTGAGTTTAGCTAGCCATCAGATTATCCCACCTGACTATACCATGCATCTTGTTATCATATATCTGTTCTTGGCAGTGGCGTTCCTAGCCTGTCTGACACCCGAGGCGGATTGCCGATGCGCCCCCCCCCAGGTGCAGCGCACCCCCCCCCCCCCGGCGAAATTACCCCCCCCCCCCAGGTGCAGCATGACCCCCCCCCCCCCCCCGGGTGCACGCCGCTGGAGGGGTGCCGCACGCCTGCCGGCTCTGCGTTTTCATGCTCCCTCTGCCCCAGAACAGGAAGTAACCTGTCCCGGGGCAAAGGGAGCATGAAAACGAAGAGCCAACAGGCGCGCGGCACCCCCCCAGCGGCATGCACCCGGGGCAGACCGCCCCCACCACCTCCACCCCCCCTTGGTAGGCCACTGGTTCTTGGTCCCTCAGTTATATATGGTAAGCCGTATTGTAGAAAATCTATAGCATCATAGCTATGTTAGTTGAATGCTTATTAGGTGTATCATTAATATTATGCTAACATTGTATTATATCTCTGGTATTTGAATTCCAGTGTTATATTTTTGATGCTGTTTCACAGTAGTTCTATTATTAGATTTCAATGTACTGTTTACCTCATTTATTGTATTAATGTTTATTCTTGGTTATTTTACTATTGTTATGCTGTTATCCAAATTGTGAATTTTATGTTAAAACTGTACCTGCTGCAGTGGCGTACCAAGGGGGGGCGGTGGGGGCGGTCCGCCCCGGGTGCATGCCGCTGGGGGGGTGCCGCGCGCCTGTTGGCTCTTCGTTTTCATGCTCCCTTTGCCCCGGGACAGGTTACTTCCTGTTCTGGGGCAGAGGGAGCATGAAAACGCAGAGCCGGCAGGCGTGCGGCACCCCTCCAGCGGCGTGCACCCGGGGGGGGGGGTTTCTTTCGACGGGGAATTGGGGGTTCTTTCACCGGGGGGGGCGTCATGCTGTTCCGGGGGGCGCTGCACCCGGGGGGCGCTGCACCCGGGGGGCGGGGCGTATTGGTGATCCACCCCAGGTGTCAGCCCCCCTAGGAACGCCACTGACCTGCTGTACACCACCTTGGGTGAATCTCTTCATAAAGGCGGTTAATAAATCCCAATAAATAAATAAAATAAAAGTGAGAGAACGTGCAAGGAATTCTTGTTTTGATTTTCAGCAGAAAGAAGTGTCTTTCTTTCTCAAGCTGACAATCCTCGGCTGTGAATCAAAACCCACAGGAGTAGAGAGGATTTAGCAGAGATTTTCATCTCTAAGAACCAAGCGAAGGTTCCCAACTTCAGCCACGTAATTCGCCGCACTCAGCCCTCAAAGTTTGCTTTTATGTTTACAGAAAGCAGCCAGTCTGTTACCAAAGGATTTTTTTTTTTTTTTTTAAGATACAGGGGGATGTGTGAAAAGACATACAAAATTTTCATTTCCTGCATTAGAGACTGCAAATCATATCAGTCTGAAAAACCTGGCCCGAAGATTTCAGATAACCAGAGGTTTTTATTTTGAAACATTGATAAGTATTTGTTCATTTCCTGACAACAACAAGACATGCGCGTACACACACGCACACAAAGAAATCTCCAGAAATTAAATATCCCAGGCTTGCCAGAACACTTTTGTGATGTTTTGTGGTAGACTGGTTGCGTTTCATTTCAGCTGCGCAGCTAGAATAACAATCACAGCATCAGTTATTATGCTGGTATCGGGCTTGTGCGGCAAGAGGCTAATGGAGTCTATGGCAGAATCTTCCGACTTTGTGTCACATATTTTCTCTGCGGGACAGATTTACATTTTAATGGAAGTAGTATATAGACTTCTCCCCTGCCTTCACACTGGCACAAGTGGCATCATTAAGTGAGTTAAGCCGGATTAAAGCTGATAGTAAAGACAGATAATACAATAACAGAGGCCTTCATTTCCATTTGGATTAGGTGATGAGAGCTGGTCTGTCTGGTGCAGGGTGATAATTTGTAAGCGTGATATGTTGTACTTGAGAGGGTAAGATTAAATTTAGTGGGTTTAACTGTCATCCCAGTAAGTCAATTACTCCACCTTTTCAGGCTTTTGAATTTCTTTTATAAATAAAAGCAATAGAATATTGAGCTGCTCTGCGGCATCTCACAGCGACTCATTTCCAGCTTCCGCGAAGAACTACACGTGCTGGGCCAAGAGGAGAAAGAGAAAAGGAAACAGAAAAGGAAGAGCAGTTTCAGATGCAGCTCCATAAAATGAAATATAAGCTCCATTCTATCGACAGGGGGGCAGTGGCATTAAAACACTGCCCGCCTCTCCGTTTTCAAGCATTCAAGGAGGCTGAATTCCGCCATGACTTTGCTGTGCCCATAATGGCAGACGGTTCGTATTTGACCTGCTCCTTTTGTTTTCATCTGTTAGAATGGGAAGGAATATATTAAAACAGTCATCAGTCGCTCTGTCATTTTACTCCCAGCCTCATATATTTATTCGCTCCACTCCTCCTCCACCCCTTTCCCACCACCTCTATGTGGCAGTTAAGGGACCTTGTTTACATTTTACACCAAAGGAGCACCCAATGAAATAAAGAGTCAGGGTACCATCTGGTGCTAGCGTGTATTCGACCCCCACAATTTATTACACTACCTGAGATGGAATCTGTGTGCAGCTGCTTTGGGGGGGGGGGGGGTGCTGGCTAAACTTAGCAGCATAGTTCTTGCAAATAAATTCTGAGTATTATTACCCTGGTGGTCCTTATTGTTAGCGAGCAGGTAGATGTTTAAAAATCAGGAAGAACTTAGTGGGTAAGAATTTAGCTCGTTCTAATAATGAATTTCCTAAAGAGCTTGCTGCTTCCATGAAAAAGAAGAGTTTGTGTTCAGCAATCATTCAAACCAAAACCCCAGGGATTTTCGTGTGACATTTAGACATGCTTTACTCTCCTTGTAGTTCATAGAGCTGGGCATTATTACAAGCAGTTGGCATAGATTAGCTTGTCCTGCTTTTCCAGCTGCTCATTGTAATATGAAGCTGAAATGTTCAACCTTCTACCTGAACAAAACATCGCCAGGCAGCAGCTCCTAAAAGATATGCAATATAGAACCAATACTTTAATTCTGCATGGCGACAACCCATTTGACTAGGGGTCTCCCAAGCTACGAACCACTGTCTGGATGCCTCCCATGACTGAAATCCACCCAGTTCACAGCAGAAGGATCTTGATCTGTCCTATGGCAGCAGCAATAGAATGGGTTTAATCCAAGTGCCGGCACCATCACGTCCCGCTACTGTTGCCTGCTGTGATACAGCTAGCTAAAAGTTTGATTAATTTAGAGGCGGCCTGTCAAAGCAGCTTGGACAGGGCATGTCCATAAAAGGGGCATGCCTATGGTTGTCTTATGCATTGCCAGTATATGCACTACAATCACATGTGGGCTGAGCCACTTGGGTCAAAATTATGACAAAAGCCTGAAGGACAGCCATGAGGTGTTTCCAGTCTTTGTGGAGGATGGTGGGATCTGTGGACAAGAAGGCATAGGTGTCACCTAAACATGGGTTCTGCAGGACTGCTGAAAGCAGCCAGGTAAGCATGGAATTCCCCAGAAAAACAGCCCATGTTTGTCCACCTACATGTGTTAAACTCAAAATGACAACTGGAGTAAACTACAAGCTGAAAGTGCTTGCATTTTACCTTAAGGGACACTTGTGAATACATAGACGTATCCTTACAGTGACACAGTCTTTGAAGATACCATGAAAAATCATACAAATGCTACTTCAGCTGTTTAAAGACATAAACATATTTAGTCCCCCCCCCCCCCCCCCCCAAAAAAAAGGATGTTGATCTTGCTAGGGCAATATGCTACCAGAATATTGCCTATATTTGGATGTCTAACCCCTAGCAGTAATAACACAATATTACTGCTAGAGGTCTTGACAGCCATTGTGCAACCATGGAACTGTCAAGGCAGCAGCACGTGGGCATCATACCCAACCCTCTAGACCTCAAGACTCCAGTATGCCTGGGAAGTGGATCAGAGGGTAGGGGTAGGGGGTTTGCCAGAAGAATCCTATGTGTTTAAACCCTCAGAAGTTTAGATCTCAGGAGTTGATTGTCCACCATGTGATAGGGGGACCTGTGTTGGGGGGGGGGGTTCCTCCAAGGGGGTCCCCAATGGGGAGAAGGTCAATATCAGGGAGGAGCTTGATGTTGATGGGGGTTGATGCCAAGGGGAAAGATACCTGGAGAGAGTGGGTTGATGTCAGGGGGGGAATGATACTGGGATAGAGTGAATTGATGTTGGGGTGAGCAAAAGGATATCACAATGTGTGTTTGTTATATCTCAAATAGACTACTGTAACTCTCTCTCTCTCTCTCTCTCTCTCTTTTGCAGGGCCTTCCACTTTCATTATTAAGATGATTACAGCAGCCAGACTCTTATTGAAGGCCAAGAGCTGTGATTATGTCACGCAATCAGAGTACCTAAAGGCACAGGCACCACCATTTCAAAATGATTAGATATTTCAAAATGATTGGGTAGCAAACACAATACAAATTACCCTTCCCTGGACACAATGAACGAACTTTAATATAGGGTGCGCTTAGTACCTACTGGCACCCACAGAGCTGGCTTCTATGCCTAAAGGACTTCCACTAGTTTCTGGTAGAATTTTGATTAACGTTCGATTATTTTAAATATTTGAAAAAGTTTCATACAGCAACTCCTATGCATTTGGCAAAAATCAATGCCCTATTATACCCCTGGGAGAAATCTCAGAAAATTGCTCTTTTAGCCACCTTTTCACTGATGCCAGCAAGATTGTGTCATGACAGCATGCATTTGGGTGTTTTGCTCCAAACCTATGGAATTCATGTGACTTGCCTGAAGTCACAGGGAATATCAATGGAAAAGTGGCATTGGAGTGAAGGAGAAGCTTCATGATTAACTCAGTGGATTGAGAACCAGAGGAGCCAGGCTTGAGTCTCACTGCAGCTCCTCATGACCCTGGGCAAGCCACATAACCCTCCATTACCCCAGGTACAAAACTTAGATTGTGAGCTCACTAGGGAAAGGGAAAGTACCTGTATATAATATATGTCAACTGCTTTGGCTGTACCACAGAAAGGTGGTATATTAAATTATGTCCCTGGTTCTAAGCCTATTGTTCTAACTCCTAGGTTTTGTCTTCTGTATAAGGAGCCAGTGGCACTCATTTCTGAAGCAGATGGACATCTCAAAATGACCAAAATAGTCCATCTGACAAAAAAAAACATCCAAATCGCGATTTTTGAAAGGCAGAATTTGGACGTTTTACACTGTAGTTTGTCCAATAGCAAAGGGGCATGTTTTAGGCAGGACTTGGGCCCAAAATTAGGATGTCATCCAGTGATAATGGAATGGGAAGAAACATCCAAGGCAAACAAGAAGGATGCTTTTATCTAGATCTGTTTCAACCACATCCTGGGTACAAAAAGGTTCCCTGATTATGCAGCAGACCACTATAAGCATAGGCGCCAACTCCGTGGGTGCTGTGGGTGCTCGAGCACCCCCAATATTTCACCCACCAGAAGTTTGTTCCCTCCCTCCCTCCGAGTTCCAGGGTCGTCGTCTCACCCTTCGAGGTCCAGGCCCCCTCCCTCTGAATTTTAAAAGTCATCTTGACTTACTTCGTCGGGGTTATGGCAGCCAGCAGCAGCGGTAAAAACACTTACTTCAGTTTTCCCTTCTCTCTCTCTCAGCTCTGGTCCCACCCTCATTTCCTGTTTCTGCAAGGGCGGGACCAGAGCTGAGAGAGAGAGAGAAGGGAAAACTGAAGTAAGCGCCAAGCCTGCACGCTTTTTACCGCTGCTCCAGCCACCGTAACCCCGACGAGGTAAGTCAAGATGACTTTTAAAATTCAGAGGGAGGGGGCCTGGACCTCGAAGGGAGGGAGGAAGGGAGGGACAACGACCCTGGAACTCAGAGGGAGGGAGGGGGCCCCTGGAACTTGGAGGGTGGGGGGGCCGGGCCCTTGGAACTCGGAGGGAGGGGGCCCTGTGGAACTCGGAGGGAGGAAGGACCCTGTGGAACTTGGAAGGAGGGAGGGGGGACCCTGTGAAACTCGGAGGGGGGACCCTGTGGAAATCAGAGGGAGGGGCGGACCCTGTGGAACTCGGAGGGAGGGAGGGAGGACCCTGTGGAACTCAGAGGGAGGGACCCTGGAACTTGGAGGTAGGGGGAACCCTGGAACTCGGAGGGAGGGGGGAGGGAAAGGAGAGCGAGAGAGGGGAGGGAGGGAGCCTGGAACTGGGAGGGACTGGAACTGGGAGGGAGGGAGGGGGGCCTGGAACTCGGAGGGAGTTGGAGGGGGGTCGAGGGAGGGGGGACAGGGGACAGGAGGTGGGGAGGGGGAGGGGGAAAACACCACCTGTAAAAAAAAATTTCAGCACCCCCCAATTATTTTGAAAAGTTGGCTCCTATGACTGTAAGGATGAGGGTATGACACCTCTTTCACCTCCCACTGGTTACTGACCCCTTCCCACTCCCCCCCCCTAAGAAGTGAAATTGGAAGTGAATACCAGGTTGTATGACAGCTTCACATATCATGGCCATTCCTAACAGAGCAGTAAGCAACTTCAAGGAGTAGCCTAGTGGTCAGTGCAGTGGATTTTGAGCAATGGGACCCAGGTGTATCTCCCACTTTAACTCTTTTATTTTTGAACAAATATGTGAGCCCTCCTGGAACATAGAAATACCTCCTGTACCTGAACTTATAAGACCACTGCAAGCATGATGGCTGTTGTAGTGGTGTATCTTTAGGTACAGTAATGTTACAGTAGGTTTTTATCTGTTCCTGGAGGGCTCACAATAACATATAAAGGAATTAAGGTGGGATTTGTACTTGGGTTCCATTGTTTATGGACCAAGTACACACTGCAGAGGTATTCCGGTCCCAGCAGTTCACTTTTGTGGGTTTTCTGACTGATTTGTGTGGCGCTAGGGGCTGTTGTTAATCGAGGGGCCTAGGAGCTCTAACGAGCGGCGTCCTTCCCTCCGCCTAGCATCACGTGACTCCTGGGTTCCATTGTTTATAGTCCACACGCACAAACCACTAGGCTGCTCTCTGCTCTGCAGGGATGTCTGTGTGGTCATTTTTTGTACATACGGGGTTAGATTCTATATATGGCGCCTAAAAAATCTGTGTAGTAAAAAAAATACATCTAGGCGCAATCAATAAAGTATGCCTACATGTTATAGGATAGGCTTAAATTTCCATGCAATATATAGAAAATGCCGAGCACCTTTCTACACAACCAAATTTAGTTACTGAAACACCCATTTCCCTACCCATAGCCACGTCCCTTTTTGACTGCACACATTAGAATTGAGGCACAATGCATTACAGAATACGCGTGGCAAATTATGCGTATAAATTCACATTCAATTAGTGCTCATTATTGCTTGTTAAGACCTGTTATCAACACTGATTAGCTTTTCGAGCCAATTAAGTTATGCACATTTTTATAGAACATGCTGAGATTTTGGCATAGAACTCTAGTCATGCCATATAGAATCGGGGGATGATGCCAGACAGACATTTTTATGCCTGCTTTTTTTACATTTATATTTTGGATGTTTCATTTTGGAAAATGACTTCATTTTGGATGGTTTCAGCACAAGAACGTCCCATTCAAAAATGGCTGTGAGATAGACTTTTTGTTTTTTGGACGTTATGAGCGAGACATCCCAATTCCGACTTGGATGTTCTTTCAAAAATGCTCCTCTTTGAGTACTGGAAGGGTTTGCTTTTTTCATGGTAAGAGGAGTTTATTTGTTTTCTTACATAAGGGTGTGGGAATTCTTTCTTCTACTATATCTTTCCCTGTATTTATTGGTGTATTCAAATGATGGACAGTGAACATGCTGGAATCTGAGAACTTAGGCTGATAAGAGACAAAAATAAAATAGAAGATAAAAATATAATTATTTTTTTCTTTAATTTTCTTATATACTGCCTGCAAGCCTAAAAACTATTGAAGCAGAGATATCTTCCTTATATAGAATGTAGTACTGCAAGACTACCACTAGGGGTCATATTGGATTCAGACGCTGACCTAGGCAGCAGTGGAGGATCGCTGCTGCTGCCTGGGATTACTGCTACACCAATGCTGACCCCCAGGTAGGTCCCAGGGGGTAGGAGGGGAGTTGAGCTCCGAGGAGCAGGGCTTTTATTTCAGCATGGCAAGGTTTATTGAAGAGGTGAGGTTGTATCGACAGCCTGGATTATGAACAGGAGTGTCAGGGCTGTATTCGGAGAGTTCAGGGTTGTGATCAGAAGGGTTGTACTAAGGGGTGAGGTCTGTGACAGAGTGAGGTTGTCGTGTCAGGGGTGTTGGGGTTGTGTCAGGGAGTCAGAGAGATTGGATGCACGGGGAGATCAGCTGTCAGGGAGAGATGTGGGGGATGATGTGCTGCTGCAAGTGCTGAAGGAATTTATTCATTTTTGAGTGAGCTTGCACCAAAGTATTTACAGTGTCAGATAGTGCAGGTATTCATACACTGTCACTCTAGGAAATAAGATGCCATGCCCTACGTCTGCCTTGTGCATGCATCCTACATTTACCGCATAGGCTTTCTGTTTGCTGCTAGTCAATTTTTGCTTTAATCCTGCAGTAGGCGCAAAACTTTTTGCACTTTAGTACAAGGGCCATTCATTTTTTAAGATATGCTAATGAATGCACATGCCAGTACTGTAGCATTATCAGTTAAGGCATGCAATCCTGTTGATTTTGTTAGAATATAGCCCCAGAAGAGCAGAAAAGCCCTTCTGCATAACAAAGAATTTCTATTCTCACTTCTAAAACACATGTGCTGGACATTCTTATGGCCTTAATTTTTCTTTCCCAGTTGCATTCCCTGGAATGTCCCTGTGTTGTAAAGGAATTGTACCACAGACAGTGATGGATTTTAGCTTCTGATGCCCATAAGCACTGTTAGTATCACCACCACACAATCACCTTCTACCACGGAACTCAGATCTGATTCCACATAATCCCCATTTTTCCTCTGGTGAACTTCCTATTCTGTTCCATTCACATGTCCCTGGTCAACCTCCAGTTCCAGTCTTCCCCCTTCCTCATTCCAGAGCACCTTCATTGTTATTCTCTCTCCCAAACTCCACTCCTATGTTTCAAATCCCTACATATCTCCAATTTCATTCTCCCCCCTTTCCCAGCATGCCTCAAATGTCAGTCTTCCTTCCCATGGCGGACTTCTGGTATCTGTTCTGCACCTCACTTTCGGTATGAGCATCAGGGCTCTGGCCACCACGTTAAATACTTGTATCATATCTGCCCTTCGTCTTCATTCCCTAGGCAGTACAACTTTAGCTCTGTAGGTATGGCTTATAATGCTGTCTATGTACTATTTTGAATGCCTTCCACCCTGATATTCTTTTTTAGACATGAACTTCAAATCTAAACATAGTTCCCAAGATGGTGTCTCATCAGAGCCTGTAGAGAGTTACAAGTGATACCTCTCTTAATACACTCAAGCATTAGGGATGGACAGGCAGAAAAGTTTTGTTTCATGTCTTTTCTGGGAATGTTCATTTTATGCATTTTCGTTTGACCATTTTTTCATTGCGAGAGCAAAGTCATTGAGTGTACGTCTCTTGAAAGAGGGTGCAATATGTGCAAAGAGGGTGCATTCTTTCTGAAACAGTCCACACAATGCATGTATGCACAGGGGTTTGTGCAAGTGCTGAAGTTCACGCATGAACATGGATGCCCTCTATAGTGCACACTCTCGAAAGAGTTCACACCATTATCAGCAAAATTTTGTGTTATTTTGTTTGATAACACCACAGGATATGACATTTGACATTTCTCAAATTGTTACAGATAAACTACCATCCCTACCAGCTTTCCAACTGCATTGCCACCCTGACTAGCCATCTGAGGTCATCATAAATAATGACCACTGGGTCTCTTCCCTGTTTGGTGATTGCTAGGTCTTCTCCTCATAATTTTGGTCATTCTATAAAATTTAGGTGTACTATAGAGAATACTCCTAGGTGTATTTTTTTTCCATGTGGAATTTTCAAGCACCATACGTAGAATCAAGTCCTAGTTGCACAAGCTGCAAATTTTATCTCACTGCACCTCACGCCTGGAATAGACTTCCCGTGCCTGTACGTCTAGACCCGTCTTTGGCCGTTTTCAAATCCAGGCTAAAAGCCCACCTCTTTAACGCTGTTTTTGACTCCTAACCACTATTCACTTGCCCTATACCCCTTTTTTCCCCACCTCTCGAATTCCCTTACCTCTTACCTGTGTGCCTGTCCTACTTAGATTGTGAGCTCTTTGTGCACGGACTGTCTTTTTCATGTATGGTGTACAGCGCTGCATATGCCTTGTAGCACCATAGAAGTGATAAGTAGTAGTAGTAATAGTAGTAATGTAGAAGCCTGCCCTTGCAGATTAGCAACGCGGCCGCGCAGGCTTCTGTTTCTGTGAGTCTGAAGTCCTGCATGTACGTGCAGGACGTCAGACTCACAGAAACAGAAGCCTGCACGGCTGCATTGCTGATCTGCAAGGGCAGGCTTCGACATGGAACGTTGGAGGAGTAGCCTAGTGGTTAGTGCAGTGGAACATGGGATGTTGTTACTATCTGAGATTCTGGATTGTTGCTATTACTTGAGATTCTACATGGAACGTTGCTACTATTGAGATTCTGTTGCTACTATTTGAGATTCTACATGAAATGTTGCTACTATTGGAGATTCTACATGGAATGTTGCTACTATTGAGATTTTGTTGCTACTCTTTGAGATTCTACATGGAATGTTGCTATTCCACTAGCAACATTCCATATTTAGATTGTGAGCTCTTTGAGCAGGGACTGTCTTTTTCATGCATGGTGTACAGCGCTGCGTATGCCTTGTAGCGCTATAGAAATGATAAGTAGTAGTAGTAGTGTATTTTTTTCCATGTGGAATTTTCAAGAGCCATACATAGAATCTCAGTCCTATTTGCAAAAGTTGCAAATTTGGGCATGCAACTTTCTAGAATTAGGGGGAAAGTGCATTTGACCCTTGGATTTCTGCAACCCAAAATTCATTAAAGCTAGAGGATGCATCAGAATCAGGACACAGGAGAGCTGATATTTTGAAGAACAAGTGCATTAATATGTCAAAATCTCATTTAGTTTCAAAGCCTTTCTATTCCTCAAACAGAAAAAAAAAAATATGTTCCATGTGTTTGCAGATAGCCTGCTACAGTATCTGCTTAAAAACATTTAGCCTTCATGTGAGCAGCGTCTGCTTGGGAAGGAAAACACCAGCTTGTTGAATTCGTTCCTAGAGCCTATTAGAAATATGTCCGGCCGATAGCATTGTATTGCAGCAGAATAATCCAAATTCACAATGCACAAACCTATTGTACGCTCAAACACACAAAAAAAGTCCGCTGGCTTAGTTAAGCAGTTTTCATCGCATCCCACAGCTGCCTGCTTTCAATCCCCATATATGTGCAGGAGTGTTGGCTATTTTCATTTCCAGAAATTGAAATGCCAGCCTCATAAATAATGAAACAATGTGTGTATCTCTGTGCCAGAGGGAACCCAGACCTGACCTTTACTTATTCAGCTCCTTGCCAGGCCTATTTTCTTTCCCTTTTCCTTTCTTTGGAGGGCACTGCTCACCTTAACAAAGGGCAGCTTTTTAAATATTCAAACTGGCACCACAGGCAGAAACTGATGCATGTGTAAACCACAGCATCCTTTGGCCCCTTTCATGTTGTGACTGATCCCAGTGACAAGAGCAGAGCTATTACAAAGCTGCCTTCCAGTAACAGTGGAAATCATTTCACTCAGATTTGGGGATTTACACCTAAAGAAGCCAAGGGTTGCAGGGATCTGAAGAGAGCATTCTCTGAGGGGATAATTGTGCTTACCTCTGTGCTTACTTCAAAAATTAAAAACAAAAAAAAAAAACCCAGCTATTTCATTTGGCTTCTTTTCCCGCATGTGCTTTAGTGAAATCAGGCACCAGAGCTTAAATGAATGCATATTTGGTAACAGCACTTCATATATAAGTCATATGGTGACCAATTTAGGACTATACATTTATCACTATAGAGTTAGCTTAAATTAATTAGGAGGAGCCTAGGGGTTAGTGCTAGCAGCCCTTGATCCCGGGGACCTGGGTTTAATTCCCACTGCAGCTCCTTGTGACTGGGCAAGTCACTTAACCCTCCATTGTCCCAGGAACAAATAAGTACCTGTAAAACAAACTACAGAAAGGTGGTATATCAAATCCCATTCCCTTTCCCTATTTGCGATTCGACATGGAATGTTGCTGTTGCTACTATTTGAGATTCTGGAATGTTGCTACTATTTGAAGATTCTACATGGAATGTTGCTAGTGGAGGAGTAGCCTAGTGGTTAATGCAGCAGATTCTGATCCTGGGGAACTGGGTTCAATTCCCACTGCAGCTCCTTGTGACTCAAGGCAAGTCATTTAACCCTCCATTGTCCCAGGTACAAATAAGTAGCTGTAAAACAAACCACAGAAAGGCGGTATATCAAGTCCCATTCCCTTTATTCATTTAAAGAGAAAGTATATAACTACATCCTTAAATCCCCAAGGACCTTTTACATTCCTGAACAATCCAATGCTTGAATATCATCTCAGTAGAGCCTCTCTCTCTCAAACCTCCTTTTCTCCCCTCTTTCTCTGAGATCCCTTGGATTCCTGGTCTAGCACTGATAGGGTAGCTTCTCATTTTTCTCTTCATGGACTGGAACATTAATGCTCATATGTCTTTATAATTAACATATATTCTCATTTGTCTTTATAATATATTTGTATAATGGCTTGCGATACTACATATTTTTGGAAAATATTTTTAAAAAATATTCTTATTGTCTTTGTCACTGTTATATAGTACTTCACATGAAAAATATTTCTATATGTTTTTATTATATATATGTTATATTTTATTTTGTTTTAGACCCCTGAAGAAGGCCTTTTCGGCCGAAACACGGACCGTGTAGGGTCCCAATAAAACTTCCTGGTGCTCTTACCATCTGTGGTTTCAGTCTGGTCTTTCTGGATTTCTTCCGCTTGTTTTGTTGGCTTTGGGCATGCATAGGCGTCTACGTGGGTTAGTCAAAGGGCCCCCTTGGTCTTAAATTTCAATGAATATGTTTGAGAATCTATTGGATTAGTAAACGTTGCAGTCTGTAATTCAAAAGATTCTCAAACATATTCGTTGAAATTTAAGAGCAATTCCGCTAGCAATTTTGTTGGTTTATGTACTGATTTGCCCCTGCGTGAAGATATATGTAGGGAAAACAATCTGGTCTTCTCTAGCAGCTGCCCCTCCCCCCCCCCCACCCCCACTGCTTTCAGCAAAAAAATAAAAATAAAGCAGTATTGGTATGGAGTTGCTGTCTAGGATGCATGACTGATAACTCTACTGGTCCTGCCTCTTCTGATATGAACTACTTATTTTTAAGGTGCAGAACCAGCAGAGTCACCAGCAGCAGCAGCATGGCCTAGATAGCAGCTCCATGCCTTTATTTATTTATTTATTTGTTTGTTTGTTTGTTTGTTGCATTTGTTTCCCACATTTTCCCACCTATTTGCAGGCTCAATGTGGCTTACGTGGAGGGGCATAATTGAACGAAAACGTCTATCTCCATGGGCGTTTATCTCCGAGAACAGGTCCGTGAAGGGGCGGACCGAACCGTATTTTCGAAAAAAATAAACGTCCATGTTTTATTCGACAATTTGTGAGCTGGGCGTTTTTGTTTTTCAGTGATAATGGAAAATGAAAGCGCCCAGCTCAAAAACGAATAAATCCAAGGCATTTGTTTGTGGGAGGGGCCAGGAGTTGTAGTGCACTGGTCCCCCTCACATGCCAGGACACCAACCGGGCACCCTAGGGGGCACTTTTACAAAAAAAAAAAAAAAAAAAAAAGGTAAAAGAGCTCCCAGGTGCATAGCACCCTTCCCTTGTGTGTTGAGCCCCCCAAATCCCCCTCAAAACCCACTGCCCACAAGTCTACACCATTACTATAGCCTTAAGGGGTGAAGGGGGGCACCTACATGTGGGTACAGTGGGTTTGGAGGGGTTGGACGACTAAGCATTAAGCAGCACAATTGTAACAGGTAGGGGGGGATGGGCCTGGGTTCACCTGCCTGAAGTCCACTGCACCCCCTAACAACTCCTCCAGTGACCTGCATACTGCTGTCAGGGAGGTGGGTATGACATTTGAGGGTGAAAATAAAAAGTTGTGAAACATCATTTTTTTGTGGTGGGAGGGGGTTAGTGACCACTGGGGGAGTCAGGGGAGGTCATCCCCGATTCCCTCTGGTGGTAATCTGGTCATTTAGGGCACTTTTTGGGGCCTTATTCGTGAAAAAACAGGGTCCAGGAATAGTGCCCTAAATTCTAGCTACAAACGCATACTTTTTTTCCATTATCAGCGAAAGGCGCCCATCTCTGTTCGGGTGATAACCACACCCCAGTCCCGCCTTCACCACGCCTCCGACACGCCCCCGTCAACTTTGTACGCTGCCGCGATGGAGTGCAGTTGAAAACGTCCAAGTTCGGCTTTCGATTATACCGCGTTATTCGTTTTTGGGAGATACCGCCTATCTCCCGATTTAGGTCGCAATATAGGCGTTTTTGTCTTTCGATTATAAGCTGGATAGTACCGTAAAGGCGTTCGACCATTCTGGCATGAACAAATACAAAGTGATATTGTGGTAGAATAAGGTTCATGTGTAACAGACACATTAGGGAATCGTGGAGAGGAAGAGCTATTTTATGTCCATTACGAGCTTTGGTTTCGTTGTGTTGCAGGGTTCAGGCATTTAAGTTGGGTCGGTAGGGCATGCCTTTCTGAACAGGTTAGTTTTTAGTGATTTCCGGAAGTTTAGGTGGTCATACGTTCCATAGTTGTGTGCTTATGAAATGAAAAGCTGGACGCATAAGTTGATTATTAATCATTATTTCTAGAGTGCTATATAAATCCAGTGGGTGGTGGCACTGTTCTACTTCCACTGTAAGTGATTAAAGGGCAATTCTAGAGAGTGTGCTAAAAGTTAGGTATCATTCATTTATGTTATATCATTTATGTTACATTTGTTTCAGCGGAAAGCAGCTTGGCTGGCAAGGGGCTAAGGAAGATGCACCAATGACCCTGTGGTGGGGGAGGGCATCTATAGAAGTCTACCCACAGCCCTACAGGTGGTAAAATCGGCCCCGTCTTCTATGTTCATTTTACTGCAAGCCACAGCTGGAGTCAGCCAGTGGGTCTAAATGAGGCCAAGAATATCTAGATTGAGTGAAGGCGGCTGAAAAGAAGAAAGCAAACCCATCGATGCTATCAATAAAATAAGCTTCTGAAACATTACAGTTACGGTCAGGTTTTAGAAAACGATAATTCTGGGTTCTCATAAAGCTGCCCATCAGTTTGTATAAAGCAATCCCAGTCACAGTTGGGAATTCAAGTTGTCCCGTTTTACTGGCTGTAACATTTGGTACACATGCCTGTTCTTTCACCCTTTATATGTGATAATGCAAAATAGGTAAAATTAATTAACTTCCCATATCTTTTGTATTTGGAGTTGTTGAAATAATAGATGATGGTAATATCGAATTTACAATTATCTTTATTGCTATATGGGTTACGTTCAAAATCTTTGTTACTCGTTAACAGGTTGGCTGCAAGGATGTAGATCTATTATGCTGCTGGGGTTGTGCTTTGAATATTTTTATAATTGTGGATAGTCTAAAAGTCATTTTCTGTTAGAGTGCACAAATCCATTACATTAGTAGAAAGATATATTATTGTAATAGATTTAATGTGCAACATGTAAACATGGTCACTAATAATTCTTTTTGATAAATTATCTCATATTTAATCACTAGGAAGGTAGAGAGTTTTCAAGAGAATTCGCTTTGATTTGCATAACTATAACAGACAGACAAATTGCATTAACTTTTTAATTTTTTTTTTCTTAAGAATAGATGGTTTGTTCAAAGATTGTATTTTTTGAAGGTACTGCTCTTAACATTCCTCCTGTAATTTGTAATCTGGAATAACTGTGTAGTTTACTTTGGAGAGAATATGAAATAAAAGATTTTTTGATTGTCGCTGAGATCACGAACAACTTTTTTTTCAGCAGTAGGGTGCAAACAATTTGCATGCTGTTAATGTTGAGCATTGGGAAGTTATTTTTGTGTGCATTTTCTGGCGCTGTTCCATTTAGCGCCGGAGTTCTGAGCATCGGCCCACTAGTCACATATAGATACACAAACCGCAGCTCAGAACATGCCTCAACCATTTCATGAATTTGCTTTGCTACTCCTTAGCACATTGTAATTAAAGATGTTTGTTTGTTTGTTTATTTATTTGTTTGTTGCATTTGTATCCCACATTTTCCCACCTATTTGCAGACTTTTTGTTAAAGGCTAAACTCCAAAACTATCCAAAAGATCTATAATTGCATACAGGGGACAGACTATTTGTAAAACAATGATTACTTGTTATTACCTAGTGTTACCATACATCCGGTTATACCCGGACATGTCCTATTTTTGAGGACACCATGGGTTTGCCAGCCTGCCCGTTTGTCCAGATTTGTTGGCAGGTTGGCTTCCGGGCAGGTGGGCGAGCAAGCAGGCCTCAGGGTGTCCTGTCCTTCCCTTATCGTCATGCCCTGGTGGTCTACTGGCCTCTTTGGGGGAGAAAAGAGTGCCTCTTTCCTGCCCAGTGCTGCCACACACCTCTTGCTCCCAGCGCCGCTTCACAATGGCTACTGAGAGTTCATCGCCCCCACCGCTCCACCCTAGGTGCGCTAGAGGTTTAAGGTTCTCTGTTTGGCTCACAGGACGCTTCACCAGGGCTACCCACTCTATCTTTCGAATGTTACAATTCCTTATATTCCTTCTTGGCCTCTCCACTCTATTGACTCTAATAGATTGGTCTTTCCTTCACTTAAAAATGCGCAATATGAACCTACCCGTCGTTTGGATTACTTTTTCGTGGCTCCCTTTCTATGGAATAGTTTGCCCCCTTATCACTGAATGGAGTTGTCTTTTGTTACATTTAAATCGCTTCTCAATGCTCATTTTTTCGAGCTGGCATTTGACTCCAAATTACCAGAACCCAGTTGACCTGTTTTTCATTGGCATTGCCATGCAAGAATCGCTAGCATGGATTGGTAAAAGAAACCGGAAGTGTGCTAAGCTAGTATTCTGTAAAGGGTGCACTATGCAGAGCACCCTTCACAAATACTATGTTAGCGTGAATCATAATGGCACCATTTGCTGGCCCTAAACACAAACATCGACATGAGTTAACTACTACTGCACACATGTGGTAACTGCTTTGGCATTATTTTTACAATTAGCATGCAATAATTTGAGCTTATGGGCATTTTCTGCTGGGGCATAACTAAGGGTGGCATGGGCAGAGAATGGGCATAGAGAGCAGTAGCGTAGCCAGGAATCTTTGACAGGGGTGTGTCCTCATTTCCCTCCCTTCTTCATACAGGGTCAGACCAATGGTCCATCTTGCCCAGTATCCTGGTTCCAACAGTGGCCAATCTAGGTCACAAGTACCTGGCAGAAACCCAATTAGTAGCAACATTCCATGCTACCAGTCCCAGGGAAAATAGTGACTTCCCCCATGTCCAGCTCAATAACTGTGGACTTTTCCTCCAGGAACTTGTTCAAACCTTTTTTAAAGCCAGATACACTAACTGTTGTTACATCCTCCAGCAGTGAGTTCCAGAGCTGAACTATTCTTTGAGTGAAAAAATATTTCCTCCTATTTGTTTTAAGTATTTTCATGTAATTTCATTGAGTGTCCCCTGGGCTTTGCACTTTTCGAAAGAGTGAAACATCAATTCGCTTCTATTTTTTAGAGGCGTTAAAAATATTATCAACAAAAATCATCAGGGAAAAATACTGAACCAGCCCCTTGCCTGCTTGCCAAAGCCATCAGCTTTGTCAGATTTCATTTCCATTTGAAAATCAAAACAAGATTTAACCAAAAAAAAATCTGTGTGAGATTATTGGGCGAAAACTCTTTAATCTTTGCAGGAAACTACAGGGACTAAAGAAGGTCTCGTCTCTGGAGGGGGTAAGGAAATAGTACTCACTGACCCTGTACCTTTCCCTCTTGGTAGGGATCCAGTGGGACATGTCTCCTATCAGCCTCCTGCGTGGCTTTTTCAGAGGTCCCCTGCCCTCCTACACCCTTCTGCCCCCTGCTCATGCCCTTGTATCATGTTGCAACACAATCAGCTGGACTCAGGCTCCCATCCTCTCTCCTAACTACAGATTCCAGTAGTGACAATCCACCTCCTGGTTTTCCCCTCCTCCCACTCTGATTGTCACTTTTTCCTCCATGTATTCTTCAGGTGATGCTTGGCTTTACTATCACAGGTCAATTAGCAAGGGTTGGAGAAGGGTGGCAGGAGGGTGTTGCAACACAATCAGCTGGACTCAGGCTCCCATCCTCTCTCCTAACTACAGATTCCAGTAGTGACAATCCACCTCCTGGTTTTCCCCTCCTCCCACTCTGATTGTCACTTTTTCCTCCATGTATTCTTCAGGTGATGCATGGCTTTACTATCACAGGTCAATTAGCAAGGGTTGGAGAAGTGTGGCAGGAGGGTGGTCACATTGCTGAAGGGTTTAGCCTGGGGGTCTCAGCATGATGATCTCACTCTAGCAGCTGCTGGGCCTTGGCCAGGACCTGTGGTCAGAGCTACATAAGCAAACTTCTACTGCTTTTTTTTGTTGTTGTTGGCAGGGAAGGGAAGGGAGAGATGCAGCGGGAGGGCATGACGGGTGCATACCCAACACATGCAGCTTGATTGGATATGCCACTGATGGAGACTATATTGCAGTTATCCACATGCTGACAATTTTGCAGTTAGTGTAGGTCATTTTAGCACCTCCTAAATAGGATGCAATAAATATATCGGGTATCATGTGCTAATTGACATTTTCTAATCTAATCTAATCTAATCCAGGTATTTATATACCGTACAGTCCAAGCAGGCAGTGGCGTTCCGTGGTTGGCTGACACCCGGGGAGGATCGCCGCTGCGTGCACCCCCCCTCTGGTTACAGTGCAACACAGCGCCCCTCCCCGGCGTGGCACAGCAACCCCCCCTGGCGTGGAACCCCCGGCGCAGCGCCTTTCACTCCCCCTCCCCCAGACAGTCCCCACCTGCCTATCAGCTGAGCTCCGTGCACCCGGCACCTCGAATCTGCAGCACTGCCGACTGTAAAAGAAGAAAATTGTCTCGTCGTTGGCCCTTCCCTCGCACTGTGTCCCGCCCTCTGATGTAACTTCCTATTTCCTCGAGGGTGCGACACAGTGAGGGAAGGGCCAATGACAAGACAATTTTCTTCTTTTACAGTCAGCAGCGCTGCAGATTCAGGGTGCACGGAGCTCAGCTGATAGGCAGGTGGGGACTGTCGGATGGGGGGGAGTGAGAGGCGCTGCGCCGGGGGAGTCCACACCAGGGGGGGTGCTGTGCCACACCAGGGGGGGTGGATGGAGCACCCGTTGACATCCGGGGTGGACCACCCCCACCGCCCCGCCCTTGCTACGCCACTGCAAGCAGGTCCTAAGTGGTTTACAATATTAAAAATAATGCCTAAAACAAAGTAACAACATATACGGCTTTATGTAAGCCACATTGAGCCTGCAAAGAGGTGGGAAAATATGGGATACAAATGCAACAAATAAATAAATAATAAAGTTCAATAACAATTACATTATGAAAAAAAAAACATTTTAACAAATGTCTTCAATCTTTTCCTAAAGCAAAGTACTCTAGAATAATCACAGGGGAAGCTCATTCCAAAGTAAAACTGAAGAAACAGAAAATGATGCTTTCCAGGGTCTGCTATATTTTAAACCTAATGGAGAAGAAGACAGTATACAATGATTTCTGGATCGACATAAATTAACCCTAGAAAAAGAAGTAAAATTTAATTGGTCAAGCAAAAGACCAGAGGTAAAATCATAAATTGTCTTACGAATAAAACATAAAATCTTAAAACATACTTTAGCTGGTATCGGGAGCCAAAGCAAGGTCCGCAACAGCAGAGTTGCTTTATCACACTTAGAACAATGAGAAATCATTTTAGCAGCATGTTTTGAAACAGTACAGCCTAGATTGTCGGGGGGGGGGGGGGAGGCGGCGTCATGCTGGAGGTGGACGGAGCTGGAACCTGGTTGGCACGTGGGGACTGCGTTGGGGGGGGGAAGGCGGTTCCATGCCAAGGGGGGGTGTAGATGGACGGAGCGGAGCGCCCCCCCCCCACCCGTTGACTCCCGGGGCAGACCGCCACCACCGCCCCGCCCTTGCTACGCCACTGTGATCAAGCACTATCACTTTAATCCTTATGTCAAATAAGGTCTATCTATAGTCGATGACCTAATGTATATTACAATCCTATCTATCACTCAGGAACTTGTATGCTACTAGTAAAAAAGGCCCGTTTCTGACACAAATGAAACGGGCGCTAGCAAGGTTTTCCTCGACTCCCCTCTAGCACCCATGTCCAGCGACCCTCCTCTCCCCCTGCAGCCACCCATGTCCAGCCACCCTCCTCTCCCCCTGCGCCCACTGCAGCCACCCATGTCCAGCGACCCTCCTCTCTCCCCTGCCCCCCTCCTGCTACCCATGTCAAGTGACCCCCTGCTCCCTCTGCAGCCACCCATGTCCAGCGACCTTTCTCTCTCTCCTGTCCCCCTCCAGCCACCCATGTCCAGTGACCCTCCTCTCCCCTGCGCCCACTGCAGCCACCCATGTCCAGCGACCTTCCTCTCTCCCCTGCCCCCCCTCCAGCCACCCATGTCCAGCGACCCTCCTCTGGACATGGTTCAGCTGTGAGGCATGTTTTTTTCCCCCCCTGGGTTCTGAAGTTGACATCATAATGGCTACGGTGATGTCAGCCTGATCTACAGAGCCTAGCAGACCAACTCGGAATGAGCCACGGTCCCAGGCAAGTCAGAATGTTGGAGATGAGAATTATTATATAGGATACCATAACGTATTCTTCTTTACCATGTATGTATGCACCTTAATGCAATGTCTTTGTAACTCTGCTACCCGGAAATGGCAACCGCCATTACGGCAAATGTAAGCCACATGGAGCCTGCAAATCGGTGGGAAAATGTGGGATACAAATGCTACAAATAAATAAATAAATGTAGATATTAACTAATGAGGAAGAGCAAAATATATAGCATTATAATAATCTAGGCTGGACAAAACAGTTGCTTGAACTACTAATGCAAAATGTTCCTAACGAAAATACGAACATATAGATCTCAAAAGTCTGGAAAACACCTTCTTAACCATATTATTAACATGAGACTCAAAGGACAGAGTTGAGTCTAAAATAACTCCCAATACCCGTGCTTGACGTGTTACTGGTAAAAAAATAAACAAACAAACAATACCCCATTTTGTAAAGGAACTGAAACAGGAATATTGGACAGGGAATTACTGAACCAGAGAATATTAGTCTTCCCTGCGTTCAGTTTCAATAGATGTTCACAAGCCCAAGATCGTATCAATGCAATACATTGCTCTATAATTGAAAAAGTCAACAGTTGATCTGAATATACTGATGCCAGAACAAAAATATCACCCGCATACGAAAATAAAAAGGCATCCTCGGGTAAGACAAAGACATCCAAATCTGATATAAATAGATTAAATAATAATGGCGACAGCAGTGGCGAAGCTAGACCCAGTAATTTGGCTGGGCCCAGAGCTAACTTAGGGTCCTTCCACAGCATGACATTCCACAGCTCACCCCCCCCCCCCCCCCCCCCCCGAGATATTTTAAAAATTGTAGATTTTTTTTCATCTACCCCACATCAACATCTCTCCTCCTCCACAATGTCCTGGCATCTGACTGCCTGTCGCTGAACCTCGTCCCTCCCTGGTGTACCCTAAAGGTGTCCCCAGCACCTGCGGTGATTCAATTATTGCTGCCTGCGCCAACTCTGCAGGCTCTCATCGGCCGGGGCCCGCCAGATGGGAAATGGTGAAAGCGAGGATGGGACCCGACCAATGGATGCCTGCAGAGCTGGCACAGGTAGCAATAATTGAATCGCTGCAGGCGCCAGGGACGCCTTTAAGGAACATCAGGGAAGGATGGGATTCAGTGACAGACAGTCAGATACCGGGACGCCGCGGAGGAGGAGAGATGTTTGATGTGGGGTGCTGCCGCTGGGTGGGCCTGAGCCAAGAATGGGTGGGCCTTTGCCCACCCAGGCCCACCCATAGCTACGCCACTGGGTTCCTAAATATTAGAACGAACTCCATTTTTCAGCACACACTAGCTGCGGTTCTTTAAGAACCCCTGAAACCAAATATTCACTGACCCACCCAACCCAAACTCACTGAGTTTCTCAAGAAGTTTAAAGTGATCTACAGGACCAAAGGCCCCAGATATTTCAAATCGTAGAAACACCATCTGTTTTCCAGGACTCAAAGCTTTTCGAACTTTAGTTAACAAAACTAAAATAAGAGATTCAGTGCTATGCTGACTCCTAAAGCCAGAGTACTGTGCAAACATTGATATCTCTCAATGTACTGAGAAAGTTGCAACCCTACCAAAAATTATAGTAGCTTAGGCCCCTGTTTATAAAATGGCTGGCTGTGTTGGCATTGCCGTGTGGCTTTGTAAACAGAGGGGTTAAACAGCAAAGGAATACTAGCACACAGTACTCCAAATGGGGCTTCACCAGAAACTTATACCATGGCACTATCACCTCCTTTTTCCTGCTGGTCATCCCTCTTTTTATGCACCCAAGCATCCTTCTGGCCTTGACTGTTGCTTTTTCTACCTGTTTGGAAGCTTTAAGGTCATCATACACAATCACCCCCAAGTCCCGCACTTCCTTTGTACACTGAAGCACTTCACCCCTATACAATACTGTTCCCTTGGATTCTTGCGACCCAAGTGCATGACCCTGCATTTTTTAGCATTAAATCTTGCCAAATATTGGTCCATTCCTTCAGCTTCGCTAGGTCCTTCCTCATGTCATTCACACCCAGTGGCGTACCAAGGGGGGGCGGTGGGGGCGGTCCGCCCTGGGTGCACGCCACTGGGGGGGTGCCGCATGCGCCTGTCCTTCGTTCGTTCCATGCTCCCTCTGCCCCGGAACAGGTCCTGTTCCAGGGCAGAGGGAGCATGGAACGAACGAAGGACAGGCGCGTGCGCGCGCGGCACCCCCCCAGCGGCATGCACCCGAGGGGGGGTTCTTTTGCGGGGGGGTCTTTTGCAGGGGGTTTCTTTTGCCGGGGGGGTCGCGCTGCACCCGAGGGGCGGGGCGCATCGGCGATCCGTCCCGGGTGTCAGCCCCCCTAGGAACACCACTGTTCACACCCTCCAGGGGGGGCCACCCTGTTGTAGAGTTTGGTATCATCCACAAAGAGACAAACCTTACCAGATAGCCCTTATGCAATATTGCTCACAAAGATGTTACAAAGAGCCAGCCCAAGGACCGATTCCTGCAGTACACCACTGACAACATCCCTTTCTTCAGAGCAAGCTCCCTTTACCACTACCCCCTGTCTCCTTCCATTCATCCAATTGTTAACCCATACCGAGGGCACTCAATTTATTGATCAGTCGCCTGTGCAGAACCGGTGTCAAAGGCTTTGTTGAAATGTATTTATTATTTATTTATTTATTTATGGTTCATTTCTACCCCACATTTTCCCACAAATGCAGGCACAATGTGGCTTCCATGAATTACAAAAGTTAAAAGACACAACGCATGAAGTGTACAGTAGAAAAGGATAATACGCTAGCAGCAATTAGGAAGGCTAAACAGCAGAGTTACTAATGGGATACACTTTTTCAAAAAGATACGTTTTCAGCAGCTTCTTGAAAAGATGGTGGTCAGCTTGCGTTTTCGGGAACAGGGGAAGAGCATTCCAAGTCTTCGGGCTGGAGTAGTGGAAAGTAGAGACAAATAGAAGCTTGAATTTAACACCCCTGCAAAATGGGTAATGTAGTTGTAAAAAGGTATGGGCTGTAGTGATGGCATTTCTAGGTGGGAGATCTATAAAAGGAATCATGTATTCCGGAGCTAATCCGTAAATTATTTTATGTGTCAACATGCAGATCTTGAATGCGATTCGTTCTCTCACAGGTACACAGGTAGCCAGTGTAGTTGGAAACGTAGGGGCTGCGCAGGAACCATTCGCGATTCGCCCAAGACGAGTTTCGCAGCAGTATTCTGGGCAGTCTGGAATTTCCTTAGTAGGTGCTCCTGGCAACCTGCATAAATCCCACTACAGTAGTCCAGGTGAGACAGAGTATACCAAGTATACCACATCAAGCACCCCTCCCGTGTCCAACTGAGGACTGCTGACTAATTATTGAGTGAGAGCACCCAGAGGAAGTGTACCCTCAGTCAACTGGAGTTATTCTAGCCCCAGCCTGCACCCACCTTGAGTGATCCAGCCAGTGGAAGCTCTGTGTGTGTGGCAAAAGTATTCTGTTTGTGTGACCCCAGTCCCGGGTGGAGTGGAACGAAACCCCTGGGTGGAGCTGAGCTTGGGGTTATAGCAGTTAGTCTGTTTCTGTTTTCTTATGGGGTAGAATTGCTACAGGGTTGATGGGGGGCTATATTCTGTTTACAAAGACAATTCTGGTGTTACAACAGTTGCATAGGAAGTGAGAGTATTTACTCTGCTGACAGAGATTTGTTCCCTCATAGCCTGTTTGCATTTGTTCGCCGAAAAGGAAATAAATTAGAACAACAATTCAATGAAAAGAAAACAATATCAGTCCAAACGTTACTGCCCCTTTTATTTGTATCAACAAGGTCGCAACCTGAATTCTGCTGTTTACCATGTATTTTCCTTTTTATCTCTCCTTTCTGTCATTTTTGCATGTGCCCGTTGTGCCGATGCACTGGAACTGAGGGCAAGGTATCAGATTAGGAAGTCTAGTGGTTGTCTAGTGGCATAAGCATGAGTACAATAAGGAAAACTGGAGATAACAGATGTGCAAAGATTTACAGATTGCATGCAGTAGTAATACATTATGCAGCAATGAAATAAATGCCAGATATTAATATTAAAACTGATATATATGGCAGAATGACACGTTCCTATAAAGTACAGCCAAATGGCATTTACAAGGATCTACCCTTTTCCAATTTTGTTAAATTTAAAAACTGTTTGGCACTATAAAACAGATGCAATAAAGCATCCCAAGTGCTCTGTTATGTCCTCCTGCTCTTCCACAAGGTTTTCTCCAGGGGTGTGATTGATTTTCTCCGAGGACAAGCAGGCCAGCTAATTCTCGCATGCGGGCGATGTCATCCATGGAGTCCGATGCGGAGACACTGCCCAGCCTAATGTTTCTTTTAAAAGCTCCAGGCAGGACTCCCACCGTGCATGTGCAGCTGTCTTCCCGCCCAATTCACGAACGTAGGACCAATTAGTCTTTTTTCATCCACGGAGAGGGAAAGACGCGTCTCAGGTGACTCCTCTCAACGTAGAGAATGACGTGGGGACAAAATATGTCCCCATCACTGAGGGTTCTGTCTCCGCCCTCACTCCATCCCCACAGGTTCTGTATCCTTCCCCGTTTCATCCCCACAGGTTATGTCCCTGCCCCGTCCTCATGGGTTCTGTCCTCATCTGCAGAAGCCTCGAACACTTATGATTTTATATTTATATCTTTTTATTAAAGTATTAAAAGGAACAATATGCTGTGCAACTGTTGTGTATAAATTACAAATAGAAAACTACTACTACTACTTATCATTTCTAAAGCGCTACTAGATGTACACAGCACTGTACGCTTGAACATGAAGAGACAGTCCCTGCTCGACAGAGCTTACAATCTAATTAGGACAGACAAACAGGACAAACAAGAGATAAGGGAATATTAAAGTGAGGATGATAAAGTAAGGGTTCTGAACAAGTGAATAAGGGTTAGGAGTTAAAAGCAGCATCAAAAAGGTGGGCTTTTAGCTTAGATTTGAAGAAGGCCAGAGATGGAGCTTGACGTACCGACTCAGGAAGTCTATTCCAGCGACACTGGCGGAATATTAGTCGTGCAGCAGAATAATGAGAAGCTATAATAAACTTCCACCCCTACCCCCACTATCCTCTATCCTTCCAACAATAGCTGATTGTTGGAAAAAACCCAATGCCTGATACTTACCTCCCAATACAACACTAATGAATTCACCGCAATAAACACACCAAACCTAAACCTTCCAATCTCAGAAACCCTAAAAATCCTTGGAGTCACTATTGACCACCATCTAACACTTGAAACCCACGCAAACAACACAACCAAAAAGATGTTCTACTCCATGTGGAAACTGAAGAGAATAAGACCTTTCTTCCCAAGATCCGTCTTCCGCAACCTAGTGCAATCACTCGTACTCAGCCATCTTGACTATTGCAACTCACTATACGCAGGCTGCAAAGAGCAAATACTGAGGAAACTTCAAACAGCCCAGAACACTGCAGCCAGACTCATTTTCGGGAAACCAAAATACAAAAAAAAAATACGAAAGTGCGAAACCACTACGAGAGAAGCTACACTGGCTCCCACTTAAGGAACGCATCACTTTCAAAGTATGCACACTAGTCCACAAAATCATTAATGGTGAAGCCCCAGCCTACATGTCCGACTTAATAGACCTACCACCCAGAAATGCCAAAAGATCGTCCAGAACTTTCCTTAACCTCCACTTCCCAATTTGCAAAGGCATAAAATACAAAGTGATGCACGCATCAACCTTTTCCTATATGAGCACGCAAATCTGGAACAAACTACCATGTAACCTAAGAACAACCTATGAACTAACCAACTTCCGCAAACTACTAAAGACTCATCTCTTTGAAAAGATCTATCAAAAGGATCAAAGCACATGAAGTCCACACACACTGTTGGCAACGCATCAACACATTCTCCTAGCACACCTATCCCCATAATTCTTACACACCCAACCTTTTTTCTCATCACTATTGTTCTTTCCCCCTGATCGATACCTGGACATTGTTTTAACTCAACTCCTCATAATGTAACCATAATCATGTAATAACTTATTGTACTACCATCGTTACAATGTATTGTAAGCCACACTGAGCCCGCAAATAGGTGGGAAAATGTGGGATACAAAAGCAATAAAATAAATAAAATAAATACTACCCCAAGTAATCTTAATCCACCCTGTTTAAATATCCAGGGGCACAAAATACAACTCGTTCTGTATGCCCTAGAAGGGAGAAATACGCCATATGAAGCATGAATAAGTCATCAACAATCTCAGGATTCACTCTAGCTCTCCTGTCTTCCACAGTCCTTCCTGTAATCGAAGATTTCTTCTTAGAAGATGTGCTGGTAGCAGGTTGTACAGGATCCCCCATGCAAATTTTGCTAGTTGTGGCCAGCATGTTTGCTTGTTTTTCCAAAAAATCAAAATATTGTCTGCATCACTCAAACATAAATAACAGTCCAGTTCATCAAGAGGCTTCAAAGTAGAAAATGACACGGGAACAAAGTTTGTTCCCGTCCCCGTGAGCTCTATCCCCATCCCCATGGGATTTGTCCCCGTCCTCACCACTTACCCCTGGGATCTGTCCCCGCCCCATCCCTTTGAGCTCTGTCCCCATCCCCATCCCCACGGTTACCGCGGGTCCCCGTTCCCATGTCATTCTCTATCTCAACGTCATTTGTAAGAAGTATTTCTTGGTATATTTTGCTGCCTTCCCTTTTTTCCTGTATTGCCAAAGTTCGAAATTTTTCTCTTTTTGTAAGTTTTCTTATTTTTTCTGGCTCATTAGGCCCTCTTAGGCCTGAACATCGGTTGGGTACTGTCTCTCTGTTTTGTGGTGACTTTCCCTTATTTTTTCAATATCACCAGATTCAGTTTCAGAAGTTGGAGAACAAGGTCTGCACTGGGCAATCGTCTACGGTCTGTGCCCTGATCGTGGCTGAACAGATTTGGATGGGTTGGAGTGGAGCTTTTCAGGGGCTTCGATGACAACTTCAGATGTTTTAGAACAAGGACAGTGTCGGGCAGACCTCTACAGTCTACACCCTCAAAATGGCAAGGACAAATCAGGTCATTGGGTTTGATTTAAGGACAAATCAAGATCAGGTATACGGTCATATGAAGTATCACATCATACCTTATGTAATGAGTTTATCTTGTTGGGCAGACTGGATGGACTGTACAGATCTTTATCTGACGTCATCTACTATGTTATCATTAAAGCATTCCAAGTACTCTATTTTGTCATCCTGCTCCTCCTCAAGATTTTCTACAGGGGTGTAATTGATCTTATTTGCAATAATTTTATTGGTCTTATCTGTGTTTAGTCAATGTTAAAGTGCTGCACTAAAGGGAAGGACACCCTAAGGATCATTTGTGTGCCCCAAGAACTGCAACTACCATGGATGCTTTCTGCTAGGTGTTTGCTGACTGTGAGTGAGGGGTTGAAATAACATGAGACTGGAATATCACCACCATATCATGCATACTTTATATTTAAATCTCTTTCTTGGTGGCAAACACAAATAAGAAAAAGAAACATCCAGAACTAGGAATGACAACAGTACTACAACACAAAAAATGTCCAACTTGTAACCATTTAGAGCTTTTAGACACTCTCACCCACCCCTCTCATGCCCAAACTTTCTATCTCAAAAAAACAAACTCCATACTTTTAAACCCTCCCATATCCCATTCCCCACCCCAACCCTCAGGGACATACTTTATACAGAAATGAGATGCCTTGACATAGCCAAGGGAAAATGGAAGCATCTGATCTTGCCCTACGAACCTGCCATGGACATTACCTACTAGTGGGCTCATTTTCAAAAGAGAAGGACGCCCATCTTTCGACACAAATCGAGAGATGGGCGTCCTTCTCCCATGGTCGCCCAAATCGGCATAATCGAAAGCCGATTTTGGGTGTCCTCAACTGCTTTCCGTCGCAGGGATGACCAAAGTTCACGGGGGCGTGTCGGAAGCATAGCTTAACACACGGGCGTCCTCGGCCGATAATGGAAAAAAGAAGGGCGTCCCTGACGAGCACTTGGCCGACTTTACTTGGTCAATTTTTTCTTGTGACCAAGCCTCAAAAAGGTGCCCAAACTGACCAGATGACCACTGGAGGGGATCGGGGATGACCTCCCCTTTCTCCCCCAGTGGTCACTAACCCCCTCCCACCCTAAAACAAAAACTTAAAAAATATTTTTTGCCAGCCTCAAATGTGATACCCAGCTCCCTGACAGCAGTGTACAGGTCCCTGGAGCAGTTTTAGTGGGTGCAGTACACTTCAGGCAGGCGGACCCAGGCCCATCCCCCCCTACCTGTTACACTTGTGGTGGTAACTGTGAGCCCTTCAAAACCCACTGTACCCACATGTAGGTGCCCCTCTTCACCTCTTAGGGCTATGGTAGTGTTGTACAGTTGTGGGTAGTGGGTAGTGGGTTTTGGGGGGCTCAGCACACAAGGTAAGCAATTTAAGAAGTCCATTGCAGTGCCCCCTACGGTGCCCGGTTGGTGTCCTGGCATGTGAGGGGGACCAGTGCACTACGAATGCTGGCTCCTCCCACGACCAAAGGGCTTGGATTTGGTTGTTTCTGAGATGGGCATCCTCGGTTTCCATTATCGCCGAAAACTGGAGACAACCATCTCTAAGGTCGACCTAAATGTGGAGATTTGGGCACCCCTGACCGTTTTATCGAAATGAAAAATGAACGCCCATCTTGTTTCGATAATATGGGTTTTCCCGCCCCTTCACCAGGACGTCCTGCGAGGACGTCCTCAGGAAAACTTGGGCGCCCCATTCGATTATGCCCCTCCAGGTATTTCCTGGCTGTGGGGGAGGGGCTGGAGCGATGCAAGATTGGAGCCTTGCCAAAGGGGCATTTTTGGTGACTAAAGGGATCCCAAGGGACTTTGAGGGGTTTCAATTTCAGTCATATTGACCATTTGCACATCTTTTTAGCTGATCAAGGTAAGGACAAACTTAAGGCTTATCCACAGGAGAATAGCTCATGCAGTGCCATGGCTGGGAACACACAAACATTTTCTCGCAAAGTTTAGCTATAGATTCCAAAAGAGTTTGGAGCTTATTTGCATCCAATCGTTAAGCTGCAATTTTTTTCACCTGCTTCTAAGTGTTGCATTTTCTGATCTATTGCTTAATTCAGAGATTCCCAAACCTGGTCCTGGAGGCACCCCAGCCAGTCAGGGTTTTCAGTACATCTACAATGAATATTCATGATATAGATTTGCATGCAGTGGAGGCAGTGCATGCAAATCTCTCTTACGAGTTTTCATTATTGGTATCTTGAAAACCTGACTGGCTGGGGTGCCTCCAGGACCAGGTTTGGGAACCACTGACTTAATTGTTCCTTGTTTTTGAGAATATAATATTTTGAAAACTTTAATGTAAAAAAAAGAAGTGCTGCGCTAGGTGGGGCCAGAATAAAAGTATTGTTCGTAAGCCGGCATGAATACTGGAAAAAAACATAGAGGTTGATATTCAGCTGGCGACTCTGAGCATTATGCTGACTGCCACCGGTGTTAGTCCCTGGATTTTCAATGCCAGGCCTTGTCTGGGCTATGGCATTCAATATCCAGTTTTGGGGAGCCGGCTAATGCAGAACCGGACAACAGGGCCGTGCCGATGCGGTAAGCAGGGTAAGCACCGCAGGAGGGCGCCCACCTCTGGAGGCCGCCGCCGCAGTGCTTACCCTCGCCCCGCGCCGCCGAGGCCTTTAAATCTTTTACTTGCAGTCGCACCAGCGTCTGTGAAAACGGAGCGCTGCGCTCCGCTTTCACAGACGCTGCTGTGACTGCAAGTAAAAGATTTAAAGGCCCCCCAGGGCGCGCAGCGATCATCTTCACGGGGGGGGAGAGGGGCGCGCGCGCGCCAACTGCTCTTCTGCGGGGGGGCGCCAACTGTTCGTCTGCGGGGGGGCGGCATAGACCCTTGGCACGGGCCTGCCGGACAAGTCCGATATTCAGCAGTTAGGGCCTCTTTTACAAAACTGCGATGGCAATTCTCAGTGTGGGAAATGAGAGGAAACCCATTCAAATCATATGGGCTTCTCGAATGGGCTTCCTCTCATTTCCCACTCAGGAATCAATAGCGTGGCTTTGTACAAGAAGCCCTTAACCACCTATGGATTACTGCATAAAGATAGGACAGCCTTTTAGAAGGACCAGATGATCAGGGCAGGGGCGTAGCCAGACTTCAGCGGGAGGGGGGCCCGAGCCCGAGGTGGGGGGGCACTGTTTAGCCGCTGACCCCCCCACCACCACTTTGGACACCCCCCCCCCCCCCGCATGGGGCTACATGCACGGTGCAGGATGTAAGGCGTGAGAAACAGATGATCCCACAACGATGGCGCCAAAGTCAACCGGCGCTGAAGAAAACTCTTCGACTGGCGGGGATTGGGGACCCCTGCCATCAAACAAGGTACCTCATGTGGCAGCGGGGCGGGGGGCAACGGTGGGAGGGGGTTAAATATAGAGCGGGCCAGGGCGTAATCTGTGAGGGCCCATGCCCCCGTGGCCCCACGAAGCTCAGGGTAGTCTATGGATGCCGATTAAATATGTCACTCCTGAGGAAGTCTGAAAGTGAAATGGTGATGCACTGTAGAGAGATCTACGCCTATCTATTTGAGATAAGTACCCGCTGTTTACACTTTCCAGTAAAGTTGTAATTAAATAAAGTTAAAGATTTTATCATAAAAGAAAATGAAAAAATAACTTCTGGAGAAGTATAGCAAATCTGATTTGAAAAATTGAAGACAAAAATAAAACAATAAGGAGGGTTTTTTAGGACTTGTTAGGAGGCTGCTCAGTTACTAGTCCAGCAAATGAACGAGAGAGATCCTGAGCTTCTGAAGTCCTTTTTCCTCCATTAAGCTTTTGTCATCACCTAAATAAGGACTTAGCACTGTTCAAATATTACTTGCATCTGTGGAGAATGATGGTTTGTGTAAATGGATGCACACAGATTTAGGTGCTGAAATATCAACTAAGCGTATTCTATAATCGGCACCAAAATCTTGGTGCCCATTATAGAATGCGCTTAGCATTGATTTCAGCGCCTATTTTTTTAGGGACCCTATATAGAATCTCCTCCATAGTGGCCCTTTTACTTACCGCAGCTTAAAATGGCGTACAAAAGGATAACGCTCAGGTGTCCTGCTGTACCTGCCAAATCAGTGTGCATTAACTGTGAGATAAAAAAAAATACTTTTTACTTTTTCTTAGAGGGGGTGTGTCAGAGGGCAAAGAGTTGGCATTCCTGTGCTAATCAGTTAGCACAACTATATACTGCGCGCTACCTAGTTAGCGCAGGATTACCATATGAGCCCTTACCACCGACAAGTTAGGGGCCCTGTTTACTAAGCCACGCTGTAGGCGTGCAAACTTTGTAGTGCACACTAACAATTAGCGTGTGCTAACGCTATCGTTTCCACATGCTAACTTTTAGCATGTGTTAAAAGTCATGCCTAGAGCACGGCTTAGTAAACAGGAGTTTACTAAGACTTCGGCGGGAGGGGGGTCCAGAGCCCGAGGTGAGGGGGCACATTTTAGCCCCCCCCCCCCCCGCCATTGCCAACCCCCCCCTCCCCGCCGCCACCACCACCAACAACTTTGACCCCCCCCTTGCCGACGACCCTCTCAACCCCCCCCTCTCCCCGCCGCCGTCGCCTACCTTTGCTGGCGGGGGACCCCAACCCCCGCCAGCCGAGGTCCTCTTGTTCCTTCGTTCTGTTTCTGAGTCTGACATCCTGCACTCAGAAACAGAACAAAGGAAGAAGAGGACCTCGGCTGGCGGAGGTTGGGGTCCCCCGCCAGCAAAGGTAGGCGATGGCGGCGGCAGGTTGGCGGCGGGAGGGGGGTCGAGAGGGTCGTCGACAGGGGGGTCCAGGGCCAAATCTTTGGGGGGCCCAGGCCCCTGTAGCCCCACGTAGCTATGCCACTGGTTGATAAGTGCTCATACGGTAATTTTTTTAAAGGCTGTGCACTAATGGCAACATTAGCACATTCTTAGTTTTATATTTTGAGTGTTAAAGGTTTGTATGTACATACCGAGGATAATTTTTTGTTATTTATTTGGTATCTAGTATTTAATCTGAGTATACCCCTATTTACAGTGGGGGAAATAAGTATTTGATCCCTTGCTGATTTTGTAAGTTTGCCCACTGACAAAGACATGAGCAGCCCATAATTGAAGGGTAGGTTATTGGTAACAGTGAGAGATAGCACATCACAAATTAAATCCGGAAAATCACATTGTGGAAAGTATATGAATTTATTTGCATTCTGCAGAGGGAAATAAGTATTTAATCCCTCTGGCAAACAAGACCTAATACTTGGTGGCAAAACCCTTGTTGGCAAGCACAGCGGTCAGACGTCTTCTGTAGTTGATGATGAGGTTTGCACACATGTCAGGAGGAATTTTGGTCCACTCCTCTTTGCAGATCATCTCTAAATCATTAAGAGTTCTGGGCTGTCGCTTGGCAACTCGCAGCTTCAGCTCCCTCCATAAGTTTTCAATGGGATTAAGGTCTGGTGACTGGCTAGGTCACTCCATGACCCTAATGTGCTTCTTCCTGAGCCACTCCTTTGTTGCCTTGGCTGTATGTTTTGGGTCATTGTCGTGCTGGAAGACCCAGCCACGACCCATTTTTAAGGCCCTGGCGGAGGGAAGGAGGTTGTCACTCAGAATTGTACGGTACATGGCCCCATCCATTCTCCCATTGATGCGGTGAAGTAGTCCTGTGCCCTTAGCAGAGAAACACCCCCAAAACATAACATTTCCACCTCCATGCTTGACAGTGGGGACGGTGTTCTTTGGGTCATAGGCAGCATTTCTCTTCCTCCAAACACGGCGAGTTGAGTTCATGCCAAAGAGCTCAATTTTTGTCTCATCTGACCGCAGCACCTTCTCCCAATCACTCTCGGCATCATCCAGGTGTTCACTGGCAAACTTCAGACGGGCCGTCACATGTGCCTTCCGGAGCAGGGGGACCTTGCGGGCACTGCAGGATTGCAATCCGTTATGTCGTAATGTGTTACCAATGGTTTTCGTGGTGACAGTGGTCCCAGCTGCCTTGAGATCATTGACAAGTTCCCCCCTTGTAGTTGTAGGCTGATTTCTAACCTTCCTCATGATCAAGGATACCCCACGAGGTGAGATTTTGCGTGGAGCCCCAGATCTTTGTCGATTGACAGTCATTTTGTACTTCTTCCATTTTCTTACTATGGCACCAACAGTTGTCTCCTTCTCGCCCAGCGTCTTACTGATGGTTTTGTAGCCCATTCCAGCCTTGTGCAGGTGTATGATCTTGTCCCTGACATCCTTAGACAGCTCCTTGCTCTTGGCCATTTTGTAGAGGTTAGAGTCTGACTGATTCACTGAGTCTGTGGAGAGGTGTCTTTCATACAGGTGACCATTGCCGACAGCTGTCTGTCATGCAGGTAACGAGTTGATTTGGAGCATCTACCTGGTCTGTAGGGGCCAGATCTCTTACTGGTTGGTGGGGGATCAAATACTTATTTCCCTCTGCAGAATGCAAATAAATTCATATACTTTCCACAATGTGATTTTACGGATTTAATTTGTGATGTGCTATCTCTCACTGTTACCAATAACCTACCCTTCAATTATGGGCTGCTCATGTCTTTGTCAGTGGGCAAACTTACAAAATCAGCAAGGGATCAAATACTTATTTCCCCCACTGTACATATATTCTAACATTAGCACATGGCCATAAATAGAAAAACTGGAAAATCGGCCATTTTACTGCTGTGGTAAAAATGGTCTTAGTGCATGGGAAAAACCTGTGCAAGGCCTTGCTAAGACCACTTTATACTGCAGCTTAGTAAAAAGGACCCCTTAGAGTGCTGGGGGAGGAGAACTGTCAAGATTCCTAAGATATCACATACAATCCCCATTCCCTGCTCTGTTATAGATAGGGGGATCCTATCACATTGGAGGAGGGAAGAGAGACTGTAATTCCCAGGGAGCCACAGAAGCTTGCCAGAGCAAACTGAAAAGGGTGGGTCATTTCCACTAGGACAATCTAAGAAGCACAGTACTGGAGCCATTGTTGCCAGGGTTGCGGTCTTCCTGCAACACTGGGCGGGTTTTCTGTGAGCAGCTGCGGAAACATTTCGGCGGCTGCAGGGTGCAGGTTTGGGCTTTTTTCCTGTGGCCGCTGTGCACTTTTTTCCGGGGCTTCTATTGGTCCAATTTGGTCCAATAGAAGCTTTCCCAGGGCTTCTATTGGTCCGATGTGGTCCAATAGAAGCTTTTCAGGGGCGTGGTTGACATCAGAGGCGGGGTTAATGACATCAGGGGTGACATCAGGGGGTGGGGTTAATGACGTGGGAGGCGGGGTTGGTGACGTGGGAGGCGGGGTTTGACTTTGGGCGTTTTTTGGGCGGGTTTAGGGCTGATTTTGGGCTGGGAAAATTTTTCCCATCTGGCAACCTTGACTGGAGCCTGGTATGCAGAACCTATGGAGGTAAAATCACCTATAACTGAAGAGTTAAACCCAATGGAAGTGTTCCATTGGGTTTAACTCTTCAGTTATAACAGAGGCAAATACTTGCCTGAAAGAATGATAATTTCGAGACATGCAAAAAAGTGAACTATTTTCTTGATTTTTTTTTTTTTTTGTCGGAAAGCAGCTATGGGGTGAAGAATAGTCTGTAACAGTGGTTTATTTCTTGTGGCTATCTTGAGGGGAGTGGCTGTTTAGAATAGGCTGTGTCAAGTTTTTTTGGGACAAAGTCAGTTTAAGCGCTGTATCAAGAATTTATTCAAGTATGGTTTAGAAAACACTGCTGAATGAATTTAATCTATTTGCTGTGCAGAAGCAAAGAGACAGAATGGGTTGTCTCATTAGCACCTTAATTGCCAAGGCCTGGAGTGGCTAGTGGAACTAATTTGCATATGAGCTTACCTACACCAATTTGCCTTTGTTCTGTTCTTCTTTATGAGAGAAAGAAGTTACTACAAACTGAGAAGTTTCCCAAATGTATTTCAATAGTTACTTTCGTATTGTATATTTGAATATTTAAACTTGAACTGAATTTCAGTCTGAGAAGAAAAAGGACTGAAATTGAAGACTACTGCATTCGAGGCACATGTCTTTGGGAATTTCTCTATTTGTATATAGTGCAGTTGAGTCCTGAACATGCTGCTTTGCTGCATTGCATCTGTGTCTGGTATACATGACTAATAGGCTTATTTTCAAAAGAGAAGGGCGCCCATCTTTTGACACAAATCGGGAGATGGACGTCCTTCTCTCAGGGTCGCCCAAATTGTCATAATTGAAAGCTGATTTTGGGCGTCCCCAACTGCTTCCTGTCACGGGGACGACCAAAGTTCCAGGGGGTGTGTTGGAGGTGTAGCAAAGGTGGGACTGAGGCGTGCCTAACAGATGGGTGTCCTCAAGCGATAATGGAAAAAAGAAGGGTGTCCCTGATGAGCACTTGGCCAACTTTACTTGGTCCATTTTTTCTTACGACCAAGCCTCAAAAAGGTGCCCGAACTGACCAGATGATCACCAGAGGGAATCAGGTATGACCTCCCCTGACTCCCCCAGTGGTCACTAACCCCCTCCCACCCTCAAAAAAACAACTTTAAAAACTTTTTTTGCCAGCCTGAAATGTTATACTCAGGTCCATCGCAGCAGTATGCAGGTCCCTGGTAGGGGAGGTGTGTGTGTGTCAGCGGAGGCATTTTGAACGTCCTGAACTGTCCCCCCCCCCCCCAAACACACACACACAGGGACGGCCAAATTTCAAGAGAGTGGAGTGGAGTGGAGGAGTGGCCTAGTGGTTAGAGCACTGGTCTTGCAATCCAGAGGTGACCAGTTTAATTCCCACTGCAGCTACTTGTGATTCAAAATCCAAATAAATAAATAAAGGGGGTGTCAGAAGCATAACAGAGGCATGGATGTCCTTCTCACAGAAACATCCACATTTTGGACATCCTCAACTGCTGTCGCAGGGACGGAGGCATAACAATGGACGAGCACTTGGACGTTTTCATCTGGACTTGTGTTTTTCTAAGGTTGTAGATGGCTATTTATGTATGAAGCCGTCTTTGGCATGCGCAGAGCAGCCACGCATAATGCTTGGCTGATCTTCACTGGCTTCCCCTCCTTAGGAAAGAAATCGTGTGCAAATGAGCTAACAGCGAGCAGCTCATTTGCATGCGATTTCCTTCATGCATGCCCGTTCCTTTCCGAATCGCTAAGGGATCGGTAAGGCTTTTTCCATTCAGTTAGTACATCTGGCTGCAGGTAAGGGAGCTATGTACCTGGGAGCAATTTGTGAAGTTCACTGCAGTGCCCCCTAGGGTGCCCGGTTGGTGTCTTGGCATGTCAGGGGGACCAGTGCACCACGAATGTTGGCTCCTCCCACGACCAAATGGCTTGGATTTGGTTGTTTCTGAGATGGGAGTTCTCACTTTCCATTATCGCTGAAAATCAGAAACGACCAAGTCCTGGGGATGACCATCGAAACAGGGGAATGCCTTAGCCAAAAAACCTTTTTGCTCCTAACTTTTTATTACTGTCCTGTTAATTGCCTTGTGCACCTGCTGTTTTGAGAACAGATTCCGCCCCCCTGTCAGCTTAATTCAACAGCAGTGACCTAATTCGTGCCAGAGATGGTCTTTGATTTTTAGAGGCCTAGTTCTCAGCTCTAAGCCTGCCTTGGCCTGTATTTTACCAAGGCCAACTAATAGCATTTTTCTACAGTCAGGTCAATGTGATTTGCCTTTGGACACCAGAATAAATCTTTGCAACTTGGATTCTGGAATCATCTCACAGGGCAGGGAGAAGACAGCAGTGACCCAGCTTGCAATTTCTGTGTCTAAGGTAGAGATCTCTAACTCAGAGGGAGGGGAACATTAGATTGCCCATAATGACTAGCGGTCTCTAGGGATGACTAGTAGGGTAAAAAGTAACATTCTCAGGACACGACAGCAGGGAGACTTCAACAAGATTGAAGGGAATGGGTCACTTGGAGTATTCAGCCTATAAGAGAAAAGATTACAAAGTTATTCTAGGGAGCACATCTCACAGGCCGTGAGTTCAGTACAAAACATGCAAACACTAGTCATAGTAACATAGTAACATAGTAGATGACGGCAGAAAAAGACCTGTACGGTCCATCCAGTCTGCCCAACAAGACAACTCATATGTGCTACTTTTTGTGTATACCCTACTTTGATTTGTACCTGTCCTCTTCAGAGCACAGACCGTATAAGTCTGTCCAGCACTATCCCTGCCTCCCAACCACCAGTCCCGCCTCCCACCACCGGCTCTGGCACAGACCGTATATTGTCGTGTACAGAAACGCTACTGCTTAAACATGAGATAGTTCATCTGAAGAGTTAAGGACTATAGGACTAAACCTCTTTACACCCATTTTATCACTGGTCCTCTCAATCTCCAGATCTTCCTGTGGGATTCTCCTCAACCTCCAGAGCACCCCCTCTCCTATCTTGAGACACTGCATATTTTTAGGATGAGAGACAAGAGGAAGAAGAACAAGAGCCAAATGGGCCCTTTTACACAGGCACTTGCCTCTCTCTCCTCCCTCCCTTCGTGTAGGCACACTAGGTATACCTTTGCTGGCAGCCAATAAATGGACTGCCACCACTCCCAACGTCTTGCTCTGAGCAGCATGCTGGAACTTCTCTCACATGCTTGAGAAGTCCCAGCCTGCTGCCCAGAGCTGGAAACAAGGAGCGAGGAGCAGCAGTAGTCTATTTACTTGGCTGGCAGGGCTCAGCATCCCCACCAGCAAAGTAAAAGATAATTCAGCAGGGGGCCCAAGCCCACATTTTGGGAGTCAGTTACTAAAGTAGCCATGGAGGGCCCTACTTTAACAACCGGCTCCCAAAATTCTTAAAAACTTAACAACCGGCTCTTGCGAACCTGTGAGAGCCTGCTCCAGCACACTACTGAGTATATATGACTATCAGCCCTTTTCTCTGTCAAGAACTACTGTCCTGTCTCCACCATTCTATATCTGGTTCAAACCCTGACCCCATCAGCCTCTCTCTTCCAAAATGTCACCATTCAGTGGTAGCAGGCAGCAGATCTTCTCCTCCTGTGGACCACAAGGACCGATAATGATACCACTTCCAATCCTTCTCCTTCCTTCAGTCAGTTTAGGACAATAATATAAGTGAAAGGGAAGGAGGAAAAGTCTATGCAGGAATATTTATGTCTCTCTGAGAACTTAGCTCAGTTTAAGAGACTCACTGCAGAAGATTTATTTGCTTCTGTTGGCATACATTCTGGTGTGATATGTAGTGCAAGTATAGTGAAGGCAAATATTTCAGCGTGCCTTTTGTTTTTTGTCTGTTTTGATGTATATTGTTTGATAAGAATGTTTGTACACTTTTTTAAGGGATGTTTTATTGTAATCCACCTAGTTTTTAGGTAGAATATAAATTATTACAAATAAATAAAGAAAAAAAATAGCTGTGACAACCAAGGGGAGGAATGATAAGCAATTCAGGAGTTTACCAATGTTCAAAAGTTTGTTGTATTGTCCAAAAATACCAGTAAAAGGAAAGGGAAATGGGACTTGATATGCCACCTTTCTGTGGGGTTTTTTTGCAACTACATTCAAAGCGGTTTACACAGTATATTCAGGTCCTTATTTGTACCAGGGGCAATGGAGGGTTAAGTGACTTGCCCAGAGTCACAAGGAACTACAATAAAAGAATTCAGACACTCTTGATGACCCAACATGGCAGTGTTTTGGCATGATTTGCCTGCATCAGGGATTCACAACATTTATTTGCCAAATTCTACATGCAAAACCTTTTCCTACGAGCCATGGCTTATGCCATTTTTTTTTTTGTACCCCACGCTTTCCCACTCATGGCAGGCTCAATGCGGCTTAGGTACTTATTTGTACCTGGGGCAATGGAGGGTTAAGTGACTTGCCCAGAGTCACAAGGAGATGCCTGTGCCTGCAGTGGGAATTGAACCCAGTTCCCCAGGACCAAAGTCCACCACTAGGCCGCTCCTCCACTCCACTCAGTTCTAAGAGTTGAGTCTAGGAGTATTCCAATATCTACTATCTTTAAGCATGTAGAATTTGGCATCAGGCTGATCATGCTTAAATACCAAAGTGTCCGGTCATCATGAGTGCTTGAATTCTTTATTGGTACCTTTGGCCAATAGAACAAACTTTTAAACCTTGGTGGACTCCTGAATTGCCGATCATCACTGTTTTTTTAGGTCAGTCATATCTTTATTTCCCTTTGGCCTGCACTTGCTAATGACACTGCTACCATGTTCTCTTCTCTTCCACCTACAGGTAATCATGACACTACTGGACATTGGGAAGGAAAGGCTTCACCCTTCTAAGCCTTTTCTACCAAACACCAGTGCTCATGTAGTGAGGAAAGCATTGTTCAGCCAGGCTAGCTTATTGGGTAAACAGCTTCTTGGAAGGAATCTTACAAATTCTCTACAAAGGAACAAAGACAGCATGTACTTTCCACCCACAGGCTTTGTACCAGTTTTCAAAACGAAAGCACACATACATCCAAGGCAGACACAGTCATTAGCACCTGCTTTTCTGTAAGTGAATTTGTCCTGGAAATTTATGCGTGAAGATATGAAAATGTCATTTACACATGTGCTTTTCCTTCCTCAACTTAAATGAGCCTCCAGGAACACCGTCTCTCAACACAGCTAAAAGTATGCAGTGGAACAAAGCAGAGCCTTTTAGCTGGCTTGAGGGAAGGCAATGTTCTGACAGGTAATTAATGCAGGTAAAATGCTTTTTACCCATGCACTTTCCTCGGCAAACTCTCCTCCCCATGTACAATAATCAGTTATTTTTTCTCCTGGGTCATAAAAATTCAAATGCTTCTTCCAACAGATGTGTTAGTGGGGTTAGATTTGTATAGAACAAGGATTCTCTTTTTCAGTCCTTGAGAGCTACAGACAGTTTCTGGGTTTTAGAACAGCCAAACAAGGTTTCTTCTTAGACCATACTTACCTATACAAATGCATCTGATGAATATTCATTGTGAAGATCCTAAAAAAAACAGAACTATTTACTACTTGTCATGGGAATCTTTGGTGTAGGATACCTATTTATAGTACATACTTTTTATTCATATATATCTATTCTGACTGTACATATGAAATGTTATGACTAAGAATGATTAATAAAAGTATAATTTTATAAAACTTTATTTTTGTTACATTTGTACCCTGTGCTTTCCCACTCATGGCAGGCTCAATGTGGCTTACATATTGTATACACGTACTTATTTGTACCTGGGGCAATGGAGGGTTAAGTGACTTGCCCAGAGTCACAAGGAGCTGCCTGTGCCTGAAGTGGGAATCAAACTCAGTTCCTCAGGACCAAAGTTCACCACCCTAACCACTAAGGCCACTCCTCCACTCCACTTCATAATTGTGGTCATATTCTACACTTTTTCGTCCCCTGCAAACTTCCTTCTGTTCATTTGGGTTTTCACTTCAAAGAGAACTGGCCCAAATAAGCACAAAGAAAAAGAATTGGGGGACACCAATGTAATTCCAACCAGGGGAAACAATTTATTGATAATACTAAAAATATATAAGATACAATGGCCGATAAGTCCAAAATATCAAGAAGACTGAATGGACTCAACACAGTTCTGCGTTTTGGCACATTAAGCGCCTGCCTCAGGAGACTGAGATATTCCAGCCTAGTTGATAATGGAAAATTGTTAGCCAGTGAATGACAGTACAGGGATATTTATTTATTTATTTAATTAATTGCATTTGTATCCCACATTTTCCCACTTCTTTGCAGGCTCAACATGACTTACAATACATCATGAATAGTGGAAATAAGAAGAGAATAGACATTTGGTATTATAGAAGGTTTTTGGGTTACATGATAATGTTAATAATATCAGCCAATAAGTCTCACTATGACATAAAGCTGTAACACCATCAAAATGATGAAACAACAATGTGTAGAAATAAGAATGTTTATAGGTCAAAAAAGCATAAGAGCCAAATAAGCTGATAGCGGGGATGGGACGACTTCCCTATGATGAAAGACTAAGGAGGCTAGGGCTTTTCAGCTTGGAGAAGAGACGGCTGAGGGGAGACATGATAGAGGTATATAAAATAATGAGTGGAGTGGAACAGGTGGATGTGAAGCGTCTGTTCATGCCTTTCCAAAAATACTAGGACTAGGGGGCATGCGATGAAACTACAGTGTAGTAAATTTAAAACAAATCGGAGAAAATCTTTCTTCACCCAACGCATATTTAAACTCTGGAATTCGTTGCCGGAGAACGTGGTGAAGGCGGTTAACTTGGCAGAGTTTAAAAAGGGGTTAGACGGTTTCCTAAAGGACAAGTCCATAAACCGCTACTAAATGGACTTGGGAAAAATCCACAATTCCAGGAATAACGTGTATAGAATGTTTGTACATTTGGGAAGCGTGCCCTTGGCCTGGATTGGCCGCTGTCGTGGACAGGATGCTGGACTCGATGGACCCTTGGTCTTTTCCCAGTGTGGCGTTACTTATGTACTTAAATAAGCACACCATGAGCCTTCATTTTCTGCTACCTAGGGATTTCATTCTTTTTCTATCACCTCCCCTCGTCTAGTCATCACAATAGCCATTCCCTGACTGAGAATCTGGTACCCATTGGTAATTTGCTTATAAAAAGATAAAAAGATGCCAGAGTCAGGGCCAGTGGGGGGGGGGGGGAGGGGGGCATCTTGCAATCTAACTACAATAGAGAATAGTAAGAAAATTCCAGAAGGTTCTAAGTCAATGACAAAAGGTTCCAGGTTGGTGACCTGGCAAGACCAAGCATAGAATTACCATCATACTCTTCAGTCTGTCAATAGTTTTCATACTTGAGTGACAGCTGGGATTCCCTTCTTCTCAAAGGCTGCGAACATTGGCTCGGTTGTGACTTCAGCCCTCATGAGCCCTAGTGAAAGGAAGGATCCAGGTTAAGGAGGACTCAACCTGGTATTGCTGAGTAACAGTATTCCCACAGGACCATCACACTGAACCACACTGCGCACTTTATGGTGTCACTCAGTGCTACCATTTATTGAAACCAAAGAATTATCATCACGTCATGTTTTTGATGTCACAAAGAATGTCTGCAAAATTAAGTTGAATCCGTTGCAACATGTGGAACAGATAGAAATGTAATTAGAGAATTGGAAGTTCTTGGATTTCATGCTTACTCTAAATTTAATTACCATGTAATCTACAAAATGCAAAGAAGATGATAATTAATTTGTAATCTACTTTAATTATACAACTCCAGTGCTCTTTCTGCCTCGTAGAAACAAAAAGGAGATTAGAACACACATTATGCCAATACATGTAAAGCAGCAAATAGAATAAAGGCATATCATATTGTGCACTTTTGACTGTAGCATGGGGGCGGGACTTGGCAAAGCTAAAGGTATAGAGGCCAAAAGATCAATCTGTCAACAGGCAGAAGCTGGCTCTTCCTGTCCAGATTTCTGTCTATTTTAAACAGCAGCACTAAGAAAAGTAGTTTAGATATAATTCGTTGCTGATGGCTAAACTTTCTTTAGGATCAATGTAAAAATATTCCAAAGCTTCAGAATTACCCAAGCCTTCAAGGCCTCCTAGGACCCTCCTTCAGGTGTTGAGTTGGTGAAAGTTAACTACGACCGTCAAAGAATCCAGGTTTCTCCAGGCTCAATATGGCTGCACTATAGACAGTGCATTTGCTAATAAAATAAACAAAAGTATTATGATTCAACACCCTAACCACCCTAACCACTAGGAGTGGCCTAGTGGTTAGGGTGGTGGACTTTGGTCCTGAGGAACTGAGTTTGATTCCTAGTTCAGGCACAGGCAGCTCCTTGTGACTTTGGGCAAGTCACTTAACCCTCCATTGCCCCATGTATGCCGCATTGAGCCTGCCATGAGTGGGAAAGCACAGGGTACAAATGTAACAAAAAAAATGGTTAAAGGTTTTTGGAAGTTTCTCTTATTTAACCATTCCTATCATCTTTAATTAAGGCAAATCAGTGAAAAACTGAATCATATGATGTGATGTGACATGATTCTTATAGCTCGCCAGCTCCCAAGCAGTGGCTCAAACTGCGTTACAAAATTAAAAGGAAAAGGAACAAATAATAGAAAAGAGAGGTAGAATTAACCATAAACTTTCTGAAATAAGCTGTCTTCAACTTTTTATGAAAGCTTAAATATATTGATAAAGTTCTGAGAGGTTCAAAACTCTGCTGCCCGTCTCGTCTTCTGCCAGGGTCGCTTTACTCATACTACCCCTCTCCTCAAGACCCTTCACTGGCTCCCTATCCATTTTCGCATCCTGTTCAAACTTCTTCTACTAACCTATAAATGTACTCACTCTGCTGCTCCCCAGTATCTCTCCACACTCGTCCTTCCCTACACCCCTTCCCGTGCACTCCGCTCCATGGATAAATCCTTCTTATCTGTACCCTTCTCCACTACTGCCAACTCCAGACTTCGCGCCTTCTGTCTCGCTGCACCCTACACCTGGAATAAACTTCCTGAGCCCCTACGTCTTGCCCCATCCTTGGCCACCTTTAAATCTAGACTGAAAGCCCACCTCTTTAACATTGCTTTTGACTCGTAACCACTTGTAACTACTCACCTCCACCTACCCTCCTCTCCTCCTTCCCGTTCACATTAATTGATTTGATTTGCTTACTTTATTTTTTTTTTTGTCTGTTAGATTGTAAGCTCTTTGAGCAGGGACTGTCTTTCTTCTATGTTTGTGCAGCGCTGCCTATGCCTTGTAGCGCTATAGAAATGCTAAATAGTAGTAGTAGTAGTAATACCAGGCTATGGGAAGGAGATTTTCAAATTCAAAACATACCAAAAGGCTGGTCTATCATGTGTCCTAGGTCAACCTTCAGCTTTCACCCCTTTGAATTAACTTTCAGGGTCCTAACCCCTCCCCCTTAGAATTTAAGAACTATACTGAGCAATCATGATGATCCCTAATAGCACTCCTCTCTAATAAACTTGTAAAAATCCATTAGTGGACATCAACTTTTAACTGTTTCATGTGTACATTATACACATATGGGAAAATTCTATAAATGGCGCTGAAACATAGGCACAGAAAAAAATTCAGCACTAAGCACTGTTCTATAAAGAGCATGCGCCTTATATAAAATAGCATTTAGCCCAGATCCAGCACCTAGCATTTGGGTGCCGGACTATGCCTGCTGAAACCTGCTATAAATGCTGGCACCCAAGGAAGGTATGGTTAGGCAGTTTTCAATGTGCAATTTTTCAGAACATCCCAGTGGCGTAGTCATGGGTGGGCCCTGGTGGGCCTAGGCCCACCCAGTAGCAGCACACCTATGATGTGACTGGCAGGGATCCCCAAGCCCCACCATCTGAAAACTCCCAACAACTGTCTCTCCTGCATACCTTGTAAATAGCAGATCTTTGCCTGCATGAGCAGCAACTGATACATACTGTTTGCACTGGCCCAACAGCCTTCCCTCTGATGTATTCCCACCTATGCAGAAACAGGAAGTTGCATCAGAGGGAAGGCTGTGGGGCCAACATGAGCAGTGTGAGCTCGCTGCCATTGAAAATCTGCTATTTAAAAGGTATGCGGGGGAGGGGGATGTTTGAGAGACCATACGGCATGTAGGCAAGAGAGGGAGAGAACAAATCACTTGTGGGACCGGGCGGAGTTCTGCCCACCCATCTTGGGCTTAGGCCCACCCAAAATTGGGTGTCTGGCTACGCCCCTGGAACATCCCAACATAACCATGGCCATGCCTCTTTTAAGTGCAAAACGTACATAAGAGTTAGGCACTGTGCCTAATAGAATAGCATGCATCCAGATGTGCGTGCAAATTTTAATGAGTGCCAATTAACATAAACAGCTGATTGTTAACACCCAGTTATTGATGGTTCAGAGCTCATTATCCAATTTGCGTGCACATCTCAGAAGCATGCCCAAAGTTGAGCACACAGTTTTGGGCACCATATATAGCATCTGGAGGATAATGATGGCAAGTTCTAAAAACCATTTACTAAGGTAAATTGGACATTTGAAAATTACCCACTCTCCCTTTTAGTTAAAGTATGTGCTGATGGTTCTTTGAGTTAGTGGGACTGTCTGGATCTGTTGTTTTGACTTAGCTGCCCCTAGAAGCTTCCACTCTAGGTTACCACCCAGTCTTACCTAATGATTAAGCTAGCCCTGAAGCACTATAAAAAGAAAACATGGAGGGGCATTTTTGATATGGCGTCTAGGTTGGACTTTGGATGTTTTGCGCTAAACATCCGAAATCTGACTAGGAAATAAGCCCATTTTCAAAAAAAATGAAAAACGTCTATCTTTTTTTAAATACCGTCTTAAACAAGGTTTTGTACTTTGTACATTTTTTTTTTTTGGGGGGGGGGTTTTGGGAAAAAAAGTGTAGAAGTGCAAAACATACAGAATCAAGCCATTGGGATGTAGGAGGGGCCAGCATTATTAGCAGGCTGGTCTCCCAGACATCCCAGGAGACTAACAGGCACCCTAAGGGGCACCTTTGTGGACTTCATATAAATGCTTCCAGGTACACATCTCACCGTTGCTCGCTTATCTTGTCTGCTGAGCCCTCCAAAATTTATCCAAAATCCACCACCCCAACTCTACACCACTACAATAGCCCTTATGAGTAGAGGGAGCAACTATATGTGAGTACAGTAGGGTTTCGATGAGTTGGGGGGGGGGTCACAGTTTCCACCACAAGTGTGACAGGTAGAGGGAGATAGGGGCCTGAATCATCCATTCCATAGTGCACTGCACTGACCACTAGACTACTCCAGGGACCTACGTGCTGCTCTAATAGACCTAGTTATAACATCTGAGGCTGTCATAGAGACTGGTGAGTAATATCTTTTTCACATTTTTGGAGGTGGGAGGGCAGTGACCAATGGGGTCATCCCCGATTCTATCCAGTGGTCATCTGGTCATTTAGGGCACCATTTTGTGCCTTATTTGTTATAAAAACAGGTCTATCTCAAAATGTCTTAGTTGTAGTTTTGTTTTGATCCATTATGGCTGAAAAACGTGTAAGTCTTGGGAATGCCCAAATTCTGCCCTTAACATGCCCACGATGCCCCCTTGAGATTTGAATGCACTGCAGATGAAGAGCATAGAAAAATGTCTGAAAATAGGTTTTGAAAATACTGATTTGGACGTTTTTGTGAGAAAAATATTCAAATGCTCCTTTAAGCCACTTTTTAGATGTTTTTCTCTTTCGAAAATGAGCCCCATAGTAGGATACTAGGCAAGATGAACCCTTGAATTTAGGTTTCAGTGTCTGTTATTAATAGCATGCATTTAACATAAAAGGCAAACAGAAGAAAAAAAGCAAGGAAACAATGAAAAACCCACCAACAAAACAAAAATAAAAAAAAACTTTCCCTACTGACTCTCTTTCAATACTCTCCACTGTTCCAGTGCCTTTGTGGGATTCCTTCTCCCTTCCTTCTCTAACTCATCTTTCTAAGACACTTTCATCAATGCATCTCACCTCATGTCTTTCTGATTCCCTTCCCTCCAGCTGACTCAAAATTCCTAGACATGGCCTTCTACCCCTACTCTTACAGCTTGTCACTCAAAGTCTTTTTTTAGGGCTGGTTCCCCAGCCTTGGGAAAAAGAAATTGTGGTTCCCCTTTTGAAGAAACCTTCTCTCAGCCCCACTCACTCAGAAAACTTCCATCCAGTATGGAAGCAAACAAAGCAGATCAGAAGTAGATACACTTAAATCTTTATTGTAGAACTTCAAACCAATACAATGCCCGACACAGGCTGTGTTTCACCCATAAAAGGGTTGCATCAGGGGCTGTGTAGTGTACAGAAAGTTCTTCACCAATAGAATATTAATACCCTTTTGAATAGGACACCATAGCAGATATAAAAAAAAAAAAACCCAGCATCACTGCAGTATGACTGTGTGCATGCTGCCATCTTCTAGAGAACGTTTTGACATCTGTGTAGCGATTGTGCTGGTTTTTTCTAATCTTAGCCATCTTCAGTTCTGCCTAGCTGCCATTTCCCACTGGTTAACTGCTTGTAACCTCATCCTCAACCCTGCAAAAACTGTAACATGCTGGATTTCCGGTGCAATAATGGAACAAAATGAAAACATCAAGGGCCATAATAGACCTTTTTGGCTAGACATGTTTCAATCATGACATAAGTGACCAAAAAAGTTCCCTAAATGATAAAATGTCCACTGGAGGAATTAAGGCACAAACCCCTTACTCCCTCAGTGGTCACTGACCCCTTCCATCGACTTGGCATATATTTAGGCACTCACTACAACTATTAGGGATCCCTTGTTTTCTAGCTGGCGTTGGTCTTATATTGATTAACTACAGGATCATCATTTTTACTTACATAGTCAAGATTTAGTAGCCTTAAAACCATGTGTTTTTAGTTTTTGTTCACAGCTTAAACATATATTCCCTTGAAGACGCCATTATGGAGAAATGTGGTTCCATGTCGTGAATAACGATAATGAAGAAAGACTGATTTTAATCACTGAATCATGAATGCATGAGGGAGAAGGAGTCCAGCAACAACACAAGACCCATCACTGAAAGTTTGAGATAAGTGCTTCCATCTACCTATTTTGTATAATTTCAAGCAAACCATAGTAGATCACAACAAAGCATAGGATGGTAGGTAGGGTCAGTGCTGTGATGGTTGGATGCTGTTGGCCAACTCCATAACATATGGGCACAAGACACAATAGCATATTCTGAGCACTGAAGATAAAAAGATTAAAAAAAAACTAAAAAAAATAACTTTACAGGAACGGTATTTGACAAAGCATTACTGGTGTAACTACATTAATCAATATATTTAGGCACACCAATGCAAGTTTGTGCTAGTATTCTATAAAGGAATTAGGGTAACCAGATACTGTTACAGAATAGGTGCTCTCCACATGGCATTGGGGAGCCTAAATGGTGGGTACTCAGTTATAGAATTGCCCCCATTGGGCTAGATTAAATATATGGCACCTAAAAAATCAGCGCCACCCCCCCCCCCCCCAATTTACCAGCAGTATCCTATAAGCTGTGCCTAAAAGTTCAGCGCAGTTTACAGAATAACGCTTAAGCAAAGAGGTCACATGGTGCAAATGCCCACACCTAAATTTATGCGTGGAGCAATATTATTCCATAACTATGGGCCCTGTTTACTAAGCCACACTAGCATTTGGCTAGAGACACCCATAGGAGTATATCGGTGTCTTTAGCGTTTAGCACATGCTAATGTTTAGCACACGCTAAAAATGCTAGCGTGCCCTTAGCGCTGCTTAGTAAACAGGGCCCTACTACTACTACTACTACTATTTAGCATTTCTATAGCGCTACAAGGCTTACGCAGTGCTGCACGAACATAGAAGAAAGACAGTCCCTGCTCAAAGAGCTTACAATCTAATAGACAAAAAATAAATAAAGTAAGCAAATCAAATCAATTAATGTGAACGGGAAGGAAGAGAGGAGGGTAGGTGGAGGCGAGTGGTTATGAGTCAAAAGCAATGTTAAAGAGGTGGGCTTTCAGTCTAGATTTAAAGGTGGCCAAGGATGGGGCAAGACGTAGGGGCTCAGGAAGTTTATTCCAGGCGTAGGGTGCAGCGAGACAGAAGGCGCAAAGTCTGGAGTTGGCAGTAGTGGAGAAGGCAACAGATAAGAAGGATTTATCCATGGAGCGGAGTGCATGGGAAGGGGTGTAGGGAAGGACGAGTGTGGAGAGATACTGGGGAGCAGCAGAGTGAGTACATTTATAGGTTAGTAGAAGAAGTTTGAACAGGATGCGAAAACGGATAGGGAGCCAGTGAAGGGTCTTGAGGAGAGGGGTAGTATGAGTAAAGACCCTGGCGGAAGACGAGACGGGCAGCTGAGTTTTGAACTGACTGGAGAGGGGAGAGGTGACTAAGTGGGAGGCCAGCAAGAAGCAGATTGCAGTAGTCTAAACGAGAGGTGACAAGGGTGTGGATGAGGGTTTTGGTAGAGTGCTCGGAAAAAAAGGGGCAGATTTTATGGATGTTGTAAAGAAAGAAACAACAGGTCTTGGCAATCTGCTGGAATCTACCCCCAAATCACCCATGACCCTCCCATTTTCACGCCCCCTTTTTTGGGCCACGTGTAAATTTTAGGTGCAGATCCCATGCCTAAATTTACATGCGCAAGTCTCAATTAAATCTAATTGGTGTCAATTATTGCTTGTTAAGAAGCCAATTATTGGTACTAATTGGCTCATTCTAGTAAATTGCACGTGCAAGTCAGAAGCGTGCCTAAATTTGTGTGCGCAATTTTCGGCAACTTTTATAGAATCAGGGGGATTGTGTGTTTTGTTTTATGTCTACCATCTCTGTTGCGATTCTATGAATAATATATTGATTCTACTTTATAACAGCTACACATACAACCAGAACTAGAACAATGCCTCTGCTGAATGAATTCCATGGATGTAATTCTTCAAATGGTCAGGATTCAGTTTTACCACAGTCCCACAAGCATTCTATCCGTCTACTTGTAGAAGCATTAACGGATAACGTTTTCTGATCCTGGTGCTTTTATGAATTCTAGGTCCTTCTGCTGTAACCTTTTAACACTAAAATTTGACATTGTCTCCTTCATAATTCGTCTTCCTTTGTTCGTACAAGCCAGGTTTTTGACATTGCTATTCAGAAAAGCAGATTTGAATTAATTAATACCTCTTCCACTCCTGCTATTGTTCTGAAAAGGACTAATTTTTCCCTTTATATTTGTCTCCTGTGTTTACATTTTAATAACCTATAAGTGTTAAACTAGCTATCCATATGACATATATATTTAAAGTATGTCACAAGAATAATTCAAATAAAATGTATAAAAGGAAAAAAAAGCCTGAATTGCAGTAACTTAATATAACATTCTTCATGGAAATGTATGGAAGTAGCAAGTAGGATTACAAAGCCTTGCCATTTCTCATATTAAGGAAATGGGAAGAATTAAGAATAATTGTGATACAGAATGTGATATTTAAAATTCTTTTTTTCTGCTACAAATACCTGGCAAAACTATCACTTTGTGCACAATAACAAACCAATACTGAAACTATTCAATTATAATCTTCATTATCATGATATCTCCAAGGTAGAAAATTAATTGGATGAAGTTAAATATCCCATTTTCATGTCAACAAAATTGGTTTTCCTAGGGATTAAAGGATTAATGTGTTGTTAAGTCCCTAAAGAGGTCAAAATACTTTAATTATTCATTACAAAATTCAAAGATTGGGCAATACCACTGATACCTAATTCAAGAAAATAACAAAACCAAAATTACTTTACTAGAGATAATACAAGGTTTATAAATTTTATGATTTTCTTTCAAAGATTTATAAACATTTTGAATTATTTTTTTGTCAAATAATAACATGTATTCAATTTCAAATCTTGGATCACCAGTTTGATTGGATTTTTTTTTACTATATTTATTTTTGTTACCAAGTGGAAATTCACTATTACTGCCAATTATCTATTTCTTTTTAAGCTTTTCCTCTTTCAAAGGTTACAGAAATGATATAATCAGATTACAGATCTTCTGCCAGATTCAATTTAAAAACTAAGAACATAAGAATTGCCATGTAAGTCAGACCAAAGGTCTGTCAAGCCCAGTATCCTGTTTCCAACATTGTCCAATCCAAGGGGCCCTTTTACAAAACCACGGTCAAAAGTGGCCTGTGGTAGTGTGGCCGCGTCTTTTAGGCACGCGCTGGGCCATTTTTTTACTATGGCTGGGAAAAAGGCGATTTTTAATGGGCCGGGAAATGGGCCTGCGCTAATATTAAAACTAGCATTCGCCTATTTACCGCCTGAGCCCCTTACCACCACCCACTGACTTAGCGGTAAGGGCTCACGCGCTACCCATGCAGTAACCATACAGCGTTGTGAAATTATTTTCTACCATGAGATTCGGCGTGTTCCAAAATCAAAATTACTGCCAGGCATAAGCGCTACCCCGGTGGTAGTGCCGATTGGGTGCACACTACCCGCATATTAGCCCTCTCACACCTTTGTAAAATAGCACCCAAGTCACTCATTCCTGGCAGGATCCAAACAGTAGTTTCCATGCTATTCACCCCCAATTGGATAAGCAGTGACTTTCCCCTGGTCTAAAATTAATAATGGTTGATGGATTTTCTTCCCGGAATTTGTCGAAACACAACTACACTAAGTGCTTTCACCAATCATCTGGCAACAAATTTCAGAGCTTTACTATGAACTGAGTGAAAAAGTACTTTCTCCTATTTATTCTCCTGCTTAGTAACGTGGAGGGGCATAATCGAACGTCGCCGGCCAAATAGATCGCCAGCAGCGCTACAGCTGGCTGGAACCGTATTATCGAAAAAGATGGCCGGCCATCTTTTTTTTCGATAATACGGTTTAGCCTGGCCAAATGCCGTGGAGTTCGCCGGGTTTGAGATGGCCGGGTTTGTTTTTCAGCGATAATGGAAAGTTATGTCGGCCATCTCAAACCCCGGCCAAATTCAAGGCATTTGGCCGTGGGAGGAGCCAGCATTTTAGTGCACTGGCCCCCCTGACATGCCAGGACACCAACCAGCCACCCTAGGGGTCACTGCGGTGGACTTCAGAAAAGCTCCCACGTGCATAGCTCCCTTACTTTGGGAGCTGAGCCCCCCAAACCCACTACCCACAAATGTACTGCACCCACTAAAATTGCTCCAGGGACCTGCATACAGCCTCTAGGACTTATTGCTGCTGTATAACTTTGGCACACCAGTTGACACCTGAAGACTAATCTCTCTGACAAAGTCATTTCTTGAAATAACGACGTTTACTCACAGTTAACTGCAGATCAGAGGTTGTGCCCCACTGGCAAAGAGTCCCCTGGTACTAAGATTAGCAGTAGGTCAGAGCTGGCACAATGGTGTACAATGCCCTCTTTCAGCACCATTCAAGGTAAGAACTACGTTCTCTAACGTGGGTAACTCAGGAAAGGGAACTAAAACTGGCTTACAAGAATGGCCACTACCGCATGGACTACAACAGGAAACAAAACAGGGCACACTCTGACCCAGTTAGCAGGGGGGAAAAGCACCATGGGAGTAGAGCCCAGTACCCTACACCCACCACAATGCATTGCTAATGTGACTCTGCAGGGCACCTAACAGAAAAGGTGTCACACTCACCCGAGAGCCACATCGCAACCAGGGAAAGGCTGTCGGAGGATACAACACATTCTGCTGTCATGGAGGTGGGTACAGCATTTGAGGCTGGCATACAGGCTGGCAAAAAAGGTTTTTAGTTTTATTTTTTAAGTTTGTAAGGGGATTGGTGACCACTGGGGGAGTATGGGGAGGTCATACCCCATTCCCTCCAGTGGTCATCTGGTCAGTTGGGGCACCTTTTTGAGGCTTGGTCGTGAAAATAAAAGGACCAAGTAAAGCCGACGAAATACTGCTTAACGCAGCTTTTTTTTTTCCATTATCGGCGAAAGCCGGCCATCTGGTAGCCACGCCCATGCCCGCCCATGTCCCGCCTTTGGTAATCTACCAACATGCCCCCTTGAACTTTCGCCGGCGAAGCGACGGGAAAGCGGCGATGCTGTCAAAAATGCCGCTTTTGATTATACCGATTTCACCGCTTTTAAGAAATCACCGGCCATCTCCCGATTTGTGTCGGAAGATGGCCGGCGATCACTTTCGATTATAAGCTGGTTCATGGCATGTCCCCTGGTCTTTGTACTTTCTAAAGAGAAATCAATCAATGTGTAGCTCCCTTACATCCTCCTCAGTAAAGACTGAAGCAAAGGATCCATTTAGTCTCTCTGCTATGGCCTTGTCCTCCCTGAGTGCCTCTTCCACCCTATGACTCCTTCATAGGCTGTCTACATCAAATATACCTCAATGGCATACCTAGCTTCTTCTCCACCCTGGTGGGTAGGTAACCGCTGTGCCCCCCCCCCCAGTGTGTCACCCCCTAAGGTGCACCACACCTCACAAAGTGCATCACATCACACACCCCTGAAGTGCATCATACCCCCCGAAGTGCATCACCCCACCACCTTTCCTCCTAGTAAGGGGGTGCGAGGAGCAGTTGCATGGCTATGGGCTCTGCAGGTCCCCTGCCTCAAAGCAAAAAGTAACATCAAAGGGGGCAGGGGACTGGCAGAGCTGAGAGCTACACACTTTCTCCCTGCACCCCCTTGCTGCCTGCACCTGCGGCAGACCGCCCCTACTGCCCCACCCTTAGTATGCCACTGATATACCTTAAAAGAATTTTATTATGAGTGTTTGCTCTATAGCAAGCCTGTTTCTTTTCAAATTCTCTTTTTGCCTTCCTTATCGACGCTTTGCATCTAACCTGTCAGTAATATAGTAAATGACGGCAGATAAAGACCTGAACGGTCCATCCAGTCTGCCCAACAAGATAAATTCATTTTACATGGTATGTGATACTTTATAAGTATACCCGAGTTTGATTTGTCCTTGCCATTCTCACGGCACACATAGGCGGTCGGTGGCCCAACTGTTTGGGGCAGGGGCGTAGCCAGCCTTCCGTGGGTGAGGGGTCCAGAGCCCGGGGGGAGGGGGCACATTTTAGCCCTCCCCCCGGCGCCGCCCCCCCACCGCCGAAATTGCCGCCCCCCTCCCACCGCGACCCCGCCGCCGCTACAGCCTACCTTTACTTTTGCTGGCGGGGGATCCCACTCCCCGCCAGCCGACGTCTTCTTCTTAGTCGCTTCCCGCTCTTCAATTTGTTTGCTGACGTCCTGCACGTTGTACGTGCAGGACGTCAGACTCAGAGAACAGAACTGTTCTCTGAGTCTGACGTCCTGCACGTACAATTACGTGCAGGACGTCAGCAAACAAATTGAAGAGCAGGAAGGACTGAGAAGACGTCGGCTGGCGGGGAGTGGGATCCCCCGCCAGCAAAAGTAAAGGTAGGCGGCGGCGGGGGTGGGTTCGCCGGGAGGGGGGTCCTGGGGTGAATCTGCGGGGGCCCCGGCCCCCTCAGGCCCCACGTAGCTACGCCACTGGTTTGGGGAGGCTAATGTGGGCGGGGTTAGGGGTGGAGCCAGGGGCGGAGCTTATAGCCACAATTAACAGAAAAAAATAAGTAAAAATAAAAGTCACAATTAATACCTTTTATTAAATTTAGATATTAGATATGTATCATATGTCAAAGAATAAAGTGGTTGCTCAAAGCATATACTTACCACAATCGCTCAACTGTAAAACACTATGCAGAAATTTGTGCAAAAACACACTCAGAACCTTACTGTACCATAACACTAGGCAGACCCTAATACACCAATATACCACCCATATGGAAAATGAAGACAATATGAAACAAGGGATCATAATATCACAATTCTCATGTAGAGCCACAAAACACCCTTTTAGGGTGGATAGTGTTCACAATGAGCTCCTTTTATTAACGACTATATGTAGATCCTTCAAGAGGTAGTGTGTCATGATTTAGGCTCTAAAACCCTTTCCGATGTTTTGGTGCCACCTCAGTAAAGCCAATACACAATCTCTCCACTGCAAAACACTATACACAAACTTGTGCAAAAACACACTCATAACCTTAACAAACCATAACAGCACTAATTCCAAGGACAGGACGAGCTACAACCTTATGCATGGAAAGGCAGCATTGTAATTACTCTGGGCTCTAAAACACCAGTACACAACCAAGTGAAACAAAAAAAAACAAACAAAAAAGGACTGAAAATACTACATGCTAGCAGAATACTGCACCTTGATCACACATGGAAAACACATGACACAACAGATATGAAGGCAAAATACTGAACTGGAAAGTTACCTCAAGAAGTCAGACTCAGCATGCAGCAATACTAGAAAAATTGAAACTTACATGCAAAATATCACAGATGCACATTTCCAAAAGACATCCTAGAAGAGCAATGGGGCACCCTATGGGGCACTGCTGTGTATTTCGTATAAACGTTCCCAGGTACACATCTCACTGTTGCTCCCTTATCTTGTCTGCTGAGCCCTCCAAAACCCACCCACAATCCACTACCCCCAACTGTACATCACTACAATAGCCCTTATGAGTGAAGGGCTCACCTATATGTGGGTACAGTTTTGGAAGGTTCACAGTTTCCACCACAAGTGTAACAGGTAGGGTGAGGCACCCACCACTGCACTAATCCAGGGACCTACATGCAGCTCTAATCGTTTATCGTTTATTCATTTTACTATACCGTTTCAAGTTGTGGTTACAAAACAAAAACGGTTTACATGGTAATAAAAAATCATAATAAAACAATCATAAAAGAACTCCATTGAATAGATAGGAAAGCAAACTAAAACAATCATTCTTAAAAATAGAAAACACCAATTCTTACTAAAACAACCATTCATAACAAGTACATGAGACACATATAAAGTTCTGCTTATTTAATGGACCTGGCTATAACATCTGAGGCTGTCATACAGCCTGGTGAGTACTATTTTTATTCATATTTTTGGGGGGTGGGAGGGGGTCACTGACCACTAGGGGAGTAATGAGGAGGGTCATTCCTGAATCCCTCCATTGGTCATTTATGGCACCTTTTTGTGTCTTATTCATTGTAAAAACAGGTCTAGACCAAAACATTGGAGTTTTTGTTTGTACAGTGGGTTGCGGACCTGGGGAAACCAGGTTCGATTCCCAATGTTGCTTAATGGTTAACAGTGGGTTAAGATCCTGGGAAATCAGGTTCAATTCCCTCTGCAGCTCCATGTGACCCTGGGCAAGTCACTTAGCCCTCCATTGCCCCAGGTACAATATACTTAGATTGTGAGCCTATCAGGGACAGTGCAAGTACCTTGATAGTTATATGTAAACCGCCTCGATTTGTGCTTCGAAAGAAGCAGTATATCAAATTGATAAACTTAAACATAAAACATCCAAGTGTTAGGCATGCCCTAAGCCTGCCCTAATCCTGCCTTCGAAACACCCCTGACTTGCCCCCTTGTGATCTGGATGCCCTGCAGACGAAATGCATAGATGGATGTCTGTAAAACAGGTTTTGAAAACACCAATTTGGATGTTTTGAGAAGAAATTTGTCCAAATGGTGCTTTATGACACTTTTTAGACATTTTTCTCTTTTGAAAATGAGCCCCATTGTCCGGTATCTGCTGCTACTGCTATTCATTAAACTTAGACCCGCTATTCATCAGGTCCACCGCTATCCCCCGGATTCTACATAGCGTGCCTAGAGATCCACACTGAAATCCAAGCAGAGTCTTTAACAACGTGCATAACTTAATTGGCTTAACAAGCTAATTAGCGTAGATAACAGCACTTAACAATCAATAATTATAATAATTATTATTAGCATTTGTATAGCGCTACCAGACGCACGCAGCGCTGAACACATGACACAAAGAGACAGTCCCTGCTCAAAAGAGCTTACAATCTAAATAATACAGACAGACAAGACAGTTATGGGTGAGGAAGTAATGGGTGAGAAGGAAGGAAGGGACAAGGGGAGAGCAATTGAGTAGTGGCTAGGAGCTAAAAGCAGCAGTGAAAAGGTGGGTTAGAAAGTACGCTCTTAACTCGCTAAGCGTATTCTGTAATGCACTGCACCCAACTTCTAACACATGCAAACAAAAAGGGGCATGGTTATGGCAGGGGAAATGAGCGTTTCATGGGTATTCTGAAATTTATGTGTGTAGTTATAGAATATGGCCCTCTGTGCCTAATCTATACGCCAGATTTTACACCATGTTTTCATTGGTGTAAATGGATGCGCGTAGTTTTAGATGCTGGGATATCAACTAAGCATATTCTATAAATATACTGCACCTAAATCTCGGCGCCGCTTATAAAATACGCTTAGGTGAAAAATGTTTTCCGTGTGGATTTTTTAGGCACTATATATATAATACCCCCCACACACCCAATATGGATAATTTTTGGATGCCATCCTCATTCCAGCTTCCCTCCATCCCTTCACTCTATGGATAGTGCCAGGGTGGTTAAATGTATTTTCAGCCAGTCACTATCCCCTGGATTTTATAAAGGGTGCAGATCCCAGATTGTCACCCAAAATGATTAATTAAGAGGTGGCAATGATTTAATTATTGGAGCTAACAAGCATTTAATTGACACTAATTGTGATTTGTCTGCCAATGTAGCTGCGCAGTCTTCTGTAACAATGGGCGTCTAAATTGGATTGCGTGGAACTCAAAAGGGGGTGTGGTCATAGAAGGAGCATGTGATTGTGTTACAGAATAAGCAGGATCCATGCCCAACTCGCATGGCAGGATTTATACCAGGTTTCAGCCGGTAGAAGTCCTCGCACCCAAAGTTAAGTGCCGAATTCAGCACTGGACGCTATTTCATAAAACATGGCTTAGAGAATAGTGCTTATTTTGGCACTGAGTTTTTTTGGTGATATATATATAGAATCTAGCCCTTAGTGCATGCAAAAAGGTCGCCATAAACTGCTGGATTCTATATATCATGCCTAGTGTTCCACGCCAACATCCAAGCAAATTCTATAACAACGCACATAATTTAATTGGCTTAGCAAGCCAATCTGTGTTTTTAACAACACTTAACAAGTAATCATGTTCACTAATTGGCAATAATTAGAATGCATGCATACAACTCGCTAAGCATATTCTGGAACGCAGAGCACCTAAATTCTAATGCATGCAGCCAAAAAGGGGCATGGTTATGTGTGGGGAAATGTTATAGAATATGTCCCTCTACACTAAATCTACATGTCAGTATTTGCCCCACGTTTTCCCTGGCGTAAATGGATACGCATAGTTCTAGGTGCTGGGATATCAACTAAGCGTATTCTATATACCATTCCTAAATCTAGGCAGCGCTTACAGAATATGCTCGGGCAGAAATTTGTTCCACATGGATTTTTCAGGCACCATATATAGAATTAGCCCAAAATACTTTAATGTGCTTTGCGGTGAGCTTTTTCATTCACTCCGCTAAGCTAACCACCTTTACCACATTCTCTGGCAACGAATTCCAGAGTTTAATTACACGTTGAGTGAAGAAAATGTTTCTCCGATTCGTTTTAAATTTACTACATTGTAGCTTCATCGCATGCCCCCTAGTCCTAGTATTTTTGGAAAGCGTGAACAGATGCTTCACATCTACCCGTTCAACTCCACTCATTATTTTATAGACCTCTATCATATCTCTCCTCAGCCGCCTTTTCTCCAAGCTGAAGAGCCCTAGCCGCTTTAGCTTTTCCTCATAGGGAAGTTGTCCCATCCCCTTTATCATTTTCGTCGCCTTTCTCTGCACCTTTTCTAATTCCACTATATCTTTTTTGAGATGCGGCGACCAGAATTGAACACAATATTTGAGGTGCAGTCACACCATGGAGCGATACAAAGGCATTATAACATCCTCATTTTTGTTTTCCGTTCCTTTCCTAATAATACCTAACATCCTATTTGCTTTCTTAGCCGCAGCAGCACACTGAGCAGAAGGCTTCAACGTATCATCAACGACGACACCTAGATCCCTTTCTTGGTCCGTGACTCCTAACGTGGAACCTTGCATGACGTAGCTATAATTCGGGTTCCTCTTTCCCACATGCATCACTTTGCACTTGCCCACATTAAACGTCAGTAATTGGCACTGATTAGAATTTAGGTGCACAACCCGCTAAGCATATTCTGTAATGATGTGCACTGAACTTCTAACGTGTGCAGGCAAAAAGGGGCGTAGTTATAGGTGGGGAAATGGGAGTTTCATGGACATTCCGATATTTATGTGCCTAGTTATAGAATACGGCCCAGTATGCCTAAATCTATGCACTTGGATTTACGCCACATTTTCTTTGGTGTAAATGGATGTGCATAGATTTGGGCACTGAAATATCAACTAAGTGTATTCTATAATCGGAGCCTAAATCTAGGAATTGATTATAGATTTCAGTGCTGATTTTTTAGCCGCCATATATAGAATTAGGGATTAACACCCTTTAGTAGACATACCCCATAGGCACCTACAGTATATATCTTTACAAAAGAGAGTACAAATAGGTACCTTCCTGCCTCTCTATCTAGATGCCATGTTATAAAATTACCCTGGTAGTGATTGCAAAACTAGCTTATACATTTACTAAATATCAGCCCAAAAGATACAGCTATTGATCTAGAAGGTGAGTCAGCAGTGAATGAGAGGTAAGTGAATCACGTCCTTCACCGGCTACTTCATTAGCAGAAATACATGAAAGTGATCAAGTACGCAACATATGCAGTTTAAAGTAACTGCGTTTCTTTAGATTAGGGAAGCGTACGCTTTTAGAATTTACAGAAGGCCCAACTTAAATAGATTTTCCACACAGAAAGAAAAAAAGATGAATCCCTTTCAAGGTAAAGCAGCTCACAAAACATAGCACAACATATGGAGGCATATTTTCAAAGCACTTAGCCTTCCAAAGTTCCATAGGTTTCTATGGAACTTTGGAAGGCTAAGTGCTTTGAAAATATGGTCTACTGCATAGACAAGCTGATGTTGAAATCCTGTTATTACTTAACATATCTGTAGCTTTTGCAGAAACAGCATTCTTTTGCACCATTAACAAACAATAATATTTGAGACCTCTGAGGCTGAAGACTTGCAAAGGTTATGAGAATTGCCTGTCCAAAACTACACATCAAAGAATAATAAAAAAAAAATCCATATGTTACAGTACATAAAATATTCTGTGTAAGCTCTGTAAAAGAATTCTAAGCAAATATCTAGAGATTTCTATTGGCTAATGTATTACTCTTTTTTTTCTTTATACTATCAGCAATCAAAGGTAACTATTTGAGAGTTTTTAATGGACCTTAAAAAGCCCAGTGGTGTTATTGATGTGACTTTCTTAAGATTAAGGTTAAGATGTGGTGGCAGAGGATTGTCTCGGTACTAATCTTGCCTCATGCTTCTAGGGTATAAATATGACTGCATGATGTCAAGAAAATGTCATGCAGAGTAGTTTCATCTGGCTATAAATTTCAAAAAAGTTGAAGCTCTTTTGATAATCGGAACCATGTCAGGTTCTGTGAGCCATTTACATCTCTTTACTACAATAAATCAAACCTATGTGATCTAAGCCTGCTTTAAACAGCCCAGTGTTGTACTTGGAATGTACACTATTTAATAAGATCCACTTGAAAACTACTACTACTACTTAACATTTCTAAAGCGCTACTAGGGTTACACAGGGCTGTACAATTTAACATAGAAGGACAGTCCCTGCTCAAAGAGCTTACAATCTAAAGGACAAATGTACAGTCAGTCAAGTAGGGGCAGTCAAATTGGGGCAGTCTAGATTTCCTGAAAGATATAAAGGTTAGGTGCCGAAAGCAGGTTATTAGCTAACTAGTATGGAGCTTTTACACAGTAGGTAGGGTATACATTCTAGACTCAAGTTAAACAAGGAGAGAAATATAATGAATCTGAGCAGAATTCAAAGAGACATAGATATGGTCATGCTTCTTGGGCATATGCATTCTATCAAAGTTTAACTCTAGTTCTACCTGGGTGCAAAAATAGATTTGGATTTATTAATGAAACAAAGATCAACAAACAAGTTGTAAATGATGCCTCTTCATTGGGATAATACTATATTCTGAAGAGCTTTTGAGAGCTAAGCTGCCTTTTTCAGGTTGATGCAGAATGTATGCTAAGCTGATGAAAGTATTATAATGTTAGCTTAGTGAAGAGGTATCTAAAACTCACTGGTTGACCTTTTTAAGCAGTTAAACTGACTGTGGCAACCACTGAAAATATCACCTGGTCAATAATCAAACACCGGGGTCAATGTTTGTTTTAAATTTCTAACATATATTAAATGTCGCTATCCTTAGCTGAGACATTGCTGAAGAAAGATATATAATTGTGATTGAGGTCAGCTATGCAGATAGTGGATATATCAGCCACAATCCAGTAGCTATATGGTTAAGGATAGCTTTTAACAATCTGGAGAGTGGCTGAATATTGTTGACTATCCATAGAGTTAGCGGAATGCCTTCTCTCTACCTTCACTCCAGCCCAGATCTATCTGGATATTGTCAAGGCAGATAAGTTCTGAGAGAAGAGGGCATTTCTCCGGGTAAGTGAACACTATTTTGATCTGTACTTTGGGAATTTAAAGATTAGAGATAAAAGAGGAATTGTAGGTTTACTGACATAGAGTTTGAATTTAAAAATCAAACTTTATTAACTAGTTTCTATAGTATAAACCCTTTTCCCCATAGTTTTAAACAGCTAGCCTCTAGAAGTATAAAATTCTTTTTCCCATTGTTTTAAACTGAAACTTTCTGCCAGAGGGAGAAACTTAACTCTAACAGCAGAGCAGGCCTAAAACTTTATGTATTAAAAGAAAACATTATTTTCTCTTCTTTACCTGGAGGAGAGGTAGTAGTAGCAATGCTACTGACCTGAATTAGGTGTTAATTAAGGTATTGTGAAGAGGTACAATAACTGCAAAGGTCACTAGGACAGCCTGATTAATGTGTTTAATACCCCATGGGGATGTGTATTACTAAAGTGATTTTTCCAGAGCCCTGGGGGTAGGGAGCTCCCTGCTAGAGGGCTGAAGTGGTAGGATGTTCCTTGGGTGAGAGCGCTGTTATATTTGGTTTTCTCAAAAGATTAATTAACAAAAGGTCTTTCTCAAGACCATTTACAACTTTTGCCACATTGATCTTTTGGGCAGTATTAATGTACGGTCTTAGTGGAAAGACTCCTGATGCAGACATACTTGCCAAAACACAGTGCTATGTTGAGTCTTCAACCATCAATAAATATTTTTTGAACTTTTGGAATCATTCTGGTTTGTTCTAGAAAAGCTATTATCCATATTCCGCTGTTGTTTGACTCAGAGATCTACCTGTACCAGAAATGCTTTTCAAGGGTAATGATGCAGAGGAACTGAAAGAAATCTCGGTGAATGTGAAAGACATACTGAGCCAAATCGAGAAATTAAGAATAGTAAATCACTTGGACCAGATGATATGCTTCTAGGGCAGTGGTTCCCAAACCTGGTCCTGGAGGCACCCTAGCCAGTCATGTTTTCAGAAAACCCACAGTGAGTATTCATGAGATAGATTTGCTTGTACTGCCTTCACTGCATGCAAATTTATCTCATGGATATTCATTGTGGATATCCTGAAAACCTGACTGGCTGAGGTGCCTCCAGGATCAGATGTGAGAACCACTGATCTAGGGTACTGAAAGAACTCAAACATGAAACTGCTAATCTGCTCTAAGTGATCTGTGAACTGTTCTTAAAATTGTCTGTAGTTCCTGAAGATTGGAGAGTGGCCAATGTAACGCCAATTATTAAAAAGGGTTCCAGGGGTGATCTAGGAAATTATAGACCAAGCATAACATCAGTGCTGGGCAAAATAGTGGAAACTATTATAATGAATAAAATTAATGAACACATAGATAAACATGGTTTAAGGGACATAGCATGGATTCAGCCAAGGGAAGTCTTGTCTCACCAATTTGCTTCATGTCTTTGAAGGTATGAATAAACATGTCAATTAAGGTGAGCCAGTTGATGTAGTGTATCTAGATTTTCAGAAAGCTTTTGACAAAGATTCTCATGAGAGACTCTTGAGAAAATTAAAGAGCCATGGAATAGGAGACAATGTTCTATTGTGGATTAGGAATTGGTTATTGAACAGAAAACAGAGGATAGGGTTAAATGGCCACTTTTCTCATTGGAGGAGGGTGAATAGTGGAGTGCCACAGGGATCTGTACTGGGACTGGTGCTATTTAACATATTTATAAATGATATGGAAATCGGAATGACAAGTGAGGTGATTACATTCACAGATGGCACAAAACTATTCAAAGTTATGAAAATACATGTGGACTGTGAACAATTGCAGGAAGACCTTAGGAAATTGGAAGACTGGGTATCCAAATGGTGGATGAAATTTAATGTGGACAAATGCAAAGTAATGCACATTGGGAAGAACAATTTGAATCATAGTTACCTGATCCTAGATTCCACCTTGGTGATCAGCACCCAAGAAGAAGATCTAGGTGTCATTGTAGACAATACGCTGAAATCTTTTGCCCAATTTGAGGCAGTGGCCCAAAAAGCAAACAGAATGCTAGGAATTATTAGAAAAGGGATGGTAAATAATACCAAAAATACTATAATGCCTCTGTGTCGCTCCATGGTGCAACCTGACCTTGAGTATTGCATTCAATTCTGGTCACCATATCTCAAAAAATATATAGCGGAATTAGAAAAGGTTCAAAGAAGAGCGATCAAAATGATAAAGAGGATGGAACTCCTCTCATATGAGGAAAGGTTAAAGAGGTTAAGTCTCTTCAGCTTGGAAAAGAGATGGCTGAGGGGATATTGAGGTCTACATAAGTACATAAGTACATAAGTAGTGCCATACTGGGAAAGACCAAAGGTCCATCTAGCCCAGCATCCTGTCACCGACAGTGGCCAATCCAGGTCAAGGGCACCTGGCACGCTCCCTAAACGTAAAAACATTCCAGACAAGTTATACCTAAAAATGCGGAATTTTTCCAAGTCCATTTAATAGCGGTCTATGGACTTGTCCTTTAGGAATCTATCTAACCCCTTTTTAAACTCCGTCAAGCTAACCGCCCGTACCACGTTCTCCGGCAACGAATTCCAGAGTCTAATTACACGTTGGGTGAAGAAAAATTTTCTCCGATTCATTTTAAATTTACCACACTGTAGCTTCAACTCATGCCCTCTAGTCCTAGTATTTTTGGATAGCGTGAACAGTCGCTTCACATCCACCCGATCCATTCCACTCATTATTTTATACACTTCTATCATATCTCCCCTCAGCCGTCTCTTCTCCAAGCTGAAAAGCCCTAGCCTTCTCAGCCTCTCTTCATAGGAAAGTCGTCCCATCCCCACTATCATTTTCGTCGCCCTTCGCTGTACCTTTTCCAATTCTACTATATCTTTTTTGAGATACGGAGACCAGTACTGAACACAATACTCCAGGTGCGGTCGCACCATGGAGCGATACAACGGCATTATAACATCCGCACACCTGGACTCCATACCCTTCCTAATAACACCCAACATTCTATTCGCTTTCCTAGCCGCAGCAGCACACTGAGCAGAAGGTTTCAGCGTATCATCGACGACGACACCCAGATCCCTTTCTTGATCCGTAACTCCTAACGTGGAACCTTGCAAGACGTAGCTATAATTCGGGTTCCTCTTACCCACATGCATCACTTTGCACTTGTCAACATTGAACTTCATCTGCCACTTGCACGCCCATTCTCCCAGTCTCGCAAGGTCCTCCTGTAATCGTTCACATTCCTCCTGCGACTTGACGACCCTGAATAATTTTGTGTCATCGGCGAATTTAATTACCTCACTAGTTATTCCCATCTCTAGGTCATTTATAAATACATTAAAAAGCAACGGACCCAGCACAGACCCCTGCGGGACCCCACTAACTACCCTCCTCCACTGAGAATACTGGCCACGCAATCCTACTCTCTGCTTCCTATCTTTCAACCAGTTCTTAATCCATAATAGTACCCTACCTCCGATTCCATGACTCTGCAATTTCTTCAGGAGTCTTTCGTGCGGCACTTTGTCAAACGCCTTCTGAAAATCCAGATATACAATATCAACCGGCTCCCCATTGTCCACATGTTTGCTTACCCCCTCAAAAAAATGCATTAGATTGGTGAGGCAAGACTTCCCTTCACTAAATCCGTGCTGACTTTGTCTCATCAGTCCATGTTTTTGTATATGCTCTGCAATTTTATTCTTAATAATAGCCTCCACCATCTTGCCCGGCACCGACGTCAGACTCACCGGTCTATAATTTCCGAGTAGGTATAAGTGAATCGATTTTTTACTCTTTTTTTTTATTTTTTTTTTAATTTATCATTTTAATATGAAATATACAAAGAATAACTCTTTGATAAGATACACCAATCTAGGAAACATATTCTAACTTAATAGGTAAATTTTACAAACAAAAGTATATATTCAGTTGGTTATTATAGTCCACAAATTGAGAGATTCAAGATATAGTAATACCAAAGGAAGTTGGTACTAAAACACTATTAAATTAAAAAAAAAAAAAACAAGCAGTGGTTATCCATAATTATATAGGACTCATTTATCTGGGATTAAGCCTGGTCTCGCTTCGTATCAAGGAATAACCTCAATTGATCTGGCTCAAAAAACACATACTTCTTCTCTTTAAATATCAAAACACATTTACATGGAAAACTTAGTTGGAAGACTGCTCCTATATTTAATGATTCCTGTTTCATAAGCAGGAATTTTTTCCGTCTTTGTTGGGTCCATCGAGCAATGTCTGGAAATATAAAAACTTTGCTTCCCTTAAATTCAGGACACAAGTTTTTAAAATAAAGTCTCAATAAAGATTCTTTATCTTGCAGAAAGACAAAAGATACTATCAGGGTTGCTCTAGTCTCTGTATTATCCTTCAATTGTTCTAGAAAGTTTGTCAAATCTAGTATTTCAGATGGTATATCCTGTGCAGATTTTTCCTGTAATGGAGGAGTCTTCACATCCAAATAGTAAATTTTTTAAATTGGGGGAATTGTTTCTTCAGAGTATTTACATATTTCCTTCAAGAATTTAGTGAACATGTCTTTAGGAGCCACAAATTGAGATCTTGGAAAGTTTAATATTCGCAAGTTCAGATTTCTTGAGTAATTTTCCATATTTTCAATTTTTCTGTGGATTAATATACGATCCCCAGAGATCTGAGCTTGTTGCCGATTCAATTTTTCAACTTGTGTTTCCAGACTAGTCTGCTTTAGTGAAATTCCCTCCATTTGAACTTTTAAGGAATTTATCTGAGAAGAATTATTCAGTGACAACGTAATGAATGAAGTACAGACCTTGTGAAGTGATTCCAGGGCTGCCCAGATAGATTCCAACGACACTACTTGAGGCTTAATCAGCGGTTCAATCGCTAAAGCGCAAGCCGTAGCCTGCGCTGTTGTTTCGGGCGAGTTCCCACTGATTGCCCCAACTAGATCTTCTGGTGTTCGTTGGTCTCCCTGCGCCATCCCAAACGTCTCCACGGGCAGCACGGACGTCTCCGGGGAGCGCCACTCCTTCGAGCTCTCCTTTCCTTCAGGGCTCGGCACAACACCTCCGGGCGTCCGCAGCGGCGTTGGGGTCAAAGGTCCCAGCGGACTGAGCGATACGTCACTCTCCTGAGCAGGGCTCTTCCCTGCCCCGCTAGCGGATACGTCCACCGATTTTTTACTCTTAAAAAGTACAAAGACTATGGGATACTCAATGAAGTTAAATGGAAAATACTTTTAAACAAATAGGAGAAAATATTTTTTTCACTCAACGAATAGTTAAGTTCTGTAACTCGTTGTCGGAGGATGTGGTAAGAGTAGTTAGCACATCTGAGTTTTAAAAAGGTTTGGACAGGTTCCTGGAGAAAAGTCCATAGTCTGCTATGGAGATTGACATGGGGAAGCCACTGCTTGCCCTAAGGTTGGTAGCATGGAATGTTGCTACTATTTAGGTTTCTGCCAGGTACTTCTGACCTGCATTGGTCACTGTTGGAAACAGGATACTGGGCTAGATGGACTATTAGTCTGACCCAGTATGGCTATTCTTATGTTCTTATGTTCTAAGTGCTTTTGAATAACAGACCAAATACTTTTGATGGGGAAAACACTGGTGCAATTTTGCACTGGTATAGGTCTTTGAGTAATCTCATCCACTGTCAGAAAGTTAAAAATATTATAACCAAAAAAGGGAATTTATATTCTGCATCCCTACTGTGCTTTAATCTATTGAACATGTATGAATTCTAGGATAGTGTATAAGCTATATACTGTTTTTCTTATTCTCTGCCTATTCTGAAAGCAGAACGAGTAGCACTGCCCAGCAAAACCGATGGCAAAAATTTTAAATATCTTTCAAGCAGCTGAGTTAAAATTAAATGCTGAAAATAATCCGAAAACCTACAGAGAATGTTCCATTTCCCTTTGCTTCCCACTGAGAAGGTGATGGGATAGTTGGTACAATTTCTAAGGTTTCCTTCTGCAATGCCGGACTTCCTGGGCTCTGGCTGTGCAGTTTGATCTGCACTAAAGCACTGTAACTGTTTTATTGTGTTCCCCTTGAACAGAAAATTTTAATTTCAAGGTTCTTTGAAAGACAGTCTGCATAATGTCTGTATACCAAGGAAGCCGTTTAAGGAGCTCTTCCTTTCTACCACAGACACACAGCGGAGACCATGAAAGATAATTCTCTAACAGGATGCCTAGGAAGAGAAGGCACATAAGTGTATAGTGTATGTTGTGCTGGTTTTGCACAGGAAAAAAAAGCTCTCCCCTATAACAGATCACAAGAATAAAGAATAACTTTTTAAAATTATATATCTACTAGTAAAATAGGCCCATTTCTGAGCAAATGAAACGGGCGCTAGCAAGGTTTTCGTCGCCAACACCTCCCCCCGCCCAACCCCTTCGTTGTTCTGCCATTGTTCCGCCCTCAACGTCATGACGTTTGACGCAAGGGCGGGGCCCGGAGCGATTTGCCAACACCCCCCCCCCGCCTCCCTCCCTGTCAACCCCTTCGTTGTTCTGCCATCAAGGTTTTTGTCGCCAACACCCCCCCTCCCTGCCTGCCAACCCCTTCGTTGTTCTGCCATTGCTCCGCCCTCAACGTCATGACGTTTGACGCAAGGGTGGGGCCCGGAGCGATTTCCCAACACCCCCCTCCCTGCCTCCCTCCCTGCCAACCCCTTCGTTGTTCTGCCATTGCTCCGCCCTCGAGGGCGGGGCCCGGAGCGATTTTGGTGGCTTCACCACCACGAACCTTCGAACCCTGTTTGAAGGAAGTCAGTGGCTTGGCTTCACTGATGTCACTGTCTTCAGAACGTTGAGGGTGAGTTTTATATATATACTAGCCATTGAGCCTGTAAAAACGGGCTGGTATAGAGGTTTTCCTCCCCCCGCGGTCACCACCGCTCCCCTCCCCCCCGCGAAGTCGCCATCACTCCCCCCCCCTCGAAGTCGCCGCCGCCACCCCTCCACCTGGTCCGGGCCCTCTCTTCACTTCTGAACTTACAGATCCATTCGCCGAACGCAGCAACGCACATCAGCTGAGCTGCCCCTTCCTTCTCTGCCTGTGTGTGTCCCGCCCTCGCTGACGTTACGTCACAGGAGGGCGGGGCCACAGGCAAAGAAGGAAGGGCTCACTGCAGCTCAGCTGATGTGCGTTGCTGCGTTCGGCGAATGGATCTGTAAGTTCAGAAGGGAAGAGAGGGCCCGGGTCGGGTGGAGGGGTGGCGGCGGCGGCGACTCAGAGTGGGGGGGGGGAGCGGGTAGCAATGTCGGCAGCGCAGTTTCCCTCTCTGTCCCGCCCCCCCCATCATCATGTATTGACGCGGGGGCGGGACAGAGAGGGAAGTCTCTACTGCGCATTTGCAGTGAGTACGGTCACTCGCCGTTTATATGTTTGATATATAATGACCTGTTTCAATGGGCTATCGTAACAAAACTGCAATAAATTTGGCTGATCATTAATGCCCTGCGCACACCATCACAGGTCACCCCAATGAACTGCATAACCGCAGTGAACAAAATAAATGAAATAATACAATGCCAGTCACTAATTCCTCAATTCTTTAATCTTAGCACCTAAATATAAGTGCCATTTGTGTGCTAAGGTTATAGATAGTAGCATTTACACGTATGAATGTGACATTCATGCTCTTATATGCCAGTTGAGTGGTAAGTGGTATTCTTCAAGCTTAGTGTGCAACTCACATAGGAGACCTTTTACTAAAGCTATTTTATAACTATGGGCCGCTTAGCATTTAGTATGCGCTAATTCCATTAGTGTGTGCTAAGTAATAATAAAATGGGCCCTTCCCCCCCCCCCCCATTTCTATAAGTTACCAAAAATTGTGCATGTAAATTTGGGCGTATGCCCAATTTGCATACACAATATAATTGAATAATGAGCTAACTAGCGCCAATAATTGGCTTTTGAACAAGCATTTATTGGCACTAATTAGATTTAATTAGAACTTACAAATGTAAATTTAGGCAAGGGATCTGCGCTTAAATTTTACACATGAGTAAAAAAAGGAGCACGGAAAAGGGAGGGTCATAGGTGGAACAGGAGCATTCCTAGCATTTTCGCGCATTGTTATAGAATAACGGAGGAAATGCGCCCAATTTAAGCATGTGCATTTGTACCACATTTCACTTGGTTCAAATGGCCATTCCTAAAGTTAGGTGGGTTTCCCCGGCATAAGCACATTTCTGTAAACCATGCCTAACTTTAAGCATGGCTTAGAGAATAGCACTTTTTTGTGTCAATTTTTTCAGCACCGTATATAGAATTCACCCTATACCCTCAGATTCTATATAGGGCACCTAGAGATCTGCACCAAAATCCAAGCATATTGTATAACAATGCGTGTAATTTAATTGGCTTAACAAGCTAATCAGTGTTGATAACAGGTCTTAACAATCAATAATGTGCACTAATTGGCAATAATTAGAATTTACGCACACATCTCACCAAGCGTATTCTGTAATGCAGTGCAACTAACTTCTAACGCGTGCAGGCAAAAGGGGGGTGGTTATGGGGAAATGGGTGTTTTGTGGGCATTCTGAAATTTATACACGGAGTTATAGAATATGGCCCAGTGCGCATAAATCTGCATACTGGGAATTATACCACGTTTTAATTGGCGCATAGTGTTAGGCACTGAGATATCAACTAAGCATATTCTATATACCACACCTAAATCTAGGCACCGCTTATAGAATACGTTTAGTCGGCATTGATTTCCTTGCTGATTTTTTAGGCACCATATATATAGAATCTCCCCCTTGGTGTGCGATTGCAAGGGCCGAGCATGGGTCGGTCCTATAATTATGTGCATAACTTATAGAATATTATAAGTTACGTACCAAAGTGTAACATTTATATGTTAACATTTATGCCTGCATTTTACACTCTTTGCTATAATGGAATCTGGGCAGCCAGATGATGTTACAAAATTCACGCTCAGCGCCCTGCATTTTAGTACCCAAATTTGAATAAAGAATTGGCCCCATATGTTCCTTGTAAAGTCCATTTAATTATTATTACACTTCAAACTGCCCAAATGCAAATCATTCCATAGAATTTCTTTCAATAAATAAAAATACGCTGAAAGTTATCTAATGCACGTTGATGTCATCTGTTCAACAGAGCACTCCATTTCGGATCTCCTTCTTTGGGAACAGTCATCCAAATATGCCTCATGGAAAATTACTAGTGTCTCCTTCTCCAAATTAGCATCTTCTATTTCAAAACATAGTGGATACCCTAGGAATGTCATGCTGTCAAGCTGTAGAGTAAAACAAGATGTGACGACATAAAACAACAGCCACATTTATGACGTTTTTATTACAGTAGCCCACTGAACCAGCTCATTTGGTTCACACTCAGGTCCCCTGGTTTTTCACCTTACTTTAATGTTACATTACGGGGCTCATTTTCAAAGCAAAAAAAAGTCCAAAAAACATCATAAGTTGACAGAAGGACGTTTTAAGCTCAAGAATGTCCAAGTTGTGATTTTTGACACTCTGATTTTAGACGTTTCGCTCCACAATTCGTCCAAATTTCAAGTGGGCATGAGTCAACATTTTCCAGTTCTGTGGTATATATTTATTTCTTCTTCAAGTCTGTTTGGTTGTAAAAGGCATGTGGTTTTTTTTTTTTTTTGGGGGGGGGGGTTAATTTTTGTATATAGATGAGTCCCTGGAATAATGATGGCTAAAGGAAAGCAGCAGTAGAACAGTTGCAGATGAATGACATTTATGTTCCTACAAAGTTAATTATTTTCAGTGGAAATTAAATCTGTCTGCTTGCTGTGTGAATATTCCACCAATTTTCATTATTGCTACCAAGTATTACATATTTAGGGCACATGCCTTCAACATTGATTGTTTAAATTTGTTTACCTAGACCCCACATGCAGATGGTATTACTTATTAAAACCTAAGGATGTTTAAACAATTTGGTATAAACTGTGTTGTTTATGACTTTACTTGTTTTGCTCTGCTTTGGGTCCTACTGGATGTTCAATGCCAGTCACCGGAAACAGCCTGGCATTGAACATCCAGGGTCAGTGCCAATCACGGCACTTATGTGGGCTGACTCCTGCGGTCTGATTATCGGGCCCACTGTGTCACACATTTTTTTAATCATTTCATGGGTATCTAGGTAATTTATTTATGGGTTTTATTTGGGGGTAGAAAGTGATCTTGCATTTTGCTTCTTACAGTAGATAATGCATTTTTATTTCTCCTGTGCTGTACTGCCTATAGAGAATGTAATTTCTTAAGGTTTTCTTTTCTAATATTTGGTCCTTTATTCTGTAATTGGTGAAGATTGGTCTGTGTTCTGTGAGTGACTGGTGTAAGTGTGAATGTGGTTTATATGGATGCAGAACAGACTGTTTACTTAGTAATCCATCATAAAGTTTGCTCTAAGGCATTATTTGTTATATTCCTAAACACTAGTCACACCTATATGCCTAGTGCCCCCCCATGTCAACTCTGACCCCCTCTGGTGGAGGTGGTAATGGGCCAGTGGAACAAGCAGATCGGATGTGGGGCTGTGGGCGGAGCCACCACGGAGGATATAAATTTGAACATTAGCGTTGACCAGAAGGTGTGGAAGCTGGAGAAAGAGAATGAGCAGCTGTGCAGTCTGCAGATTGAGCCCAGCCAGCTGCTCTCGGCATCTGCCAAGCGGCAGCGGTAATGACGACAGCTGCTGGGAGGACCCGGGGCCTGAGCTCCTGCATGAAGATGCCGCCGTTGCCTCAGGGCGGTGAGAGGGACCTGGCAGGGCTCAGGCTGGCTGCGGACGGTGAGAGCTCGCTGCTGGAAGATGTGGAGCCCTTGAGACCTGAAGAGCTGGAGCGTCTGACCAGAGGTGGAGGCGAGCAGGACGAGAGCTGGTGAGTGCAGAACCGGATAGGAGACCAGGCTGGCCGGAAGGCTAGCGGGGTTGAGGGGCAGTATGAGTGTGTGTATTCTCCTCTCCCTGTCAGGGACTGTCTTTACACCGGAATGTGTGTATATGGCACATTAAATACATAATGATTATTTTCTGCCCCAAAGTTACATGTAAATTCATATAAAGTAACCAACCCTATTTACTCAAGTCAAGTTTCCTGGATTTTCCAGGAAACCTGGGTGGCTGCTGTCCATCTCAAACCCTTTGTACTCTCTCCCTCTCACTTTCTGTCATCAGTCCCCCCCATCCCCCTATAAGTTTCCCAATCAGGTGCTCAATACTGGAAGGAAATAAGGTGTGGTGGCAACATCATTCCAGAATGAGCAGAAGGAAGAGCATGAGCACCAAGACTGGCAGAAGAGCTTCCCGTCCTATCCTCACAACATCTCCTCCTCCTTTCCTTTGTGATGGTTTTCCTCCTGGAAAATCAACAGCAAAAAAATAGTGGTCTTCAATTCTGCAGAAGAACTAGGTGACAACTCCTACCACCATAGGAGGCAAAAGACCTCAGAAACTTAAGGCTGTTTGACTCCAAGCTGCGTTCTTCTAGCCCAATTGCCAAAATCAGTCACTGGTCAAAAAGCTTCCCAGTGTGGAATCACTTTGAAAATTATCACTTCTTCAATTTTTAATTTAGAACTCATATTTCATTCCATGAATGGAACCAACTCTTAAAAGTTAGAGAAATCAGCACTTCCCTGTATTTTAAAATTTATGGGGAGGGAAAGAATTCCACATAACAGAATTTGTACAAAAGTTTCCCTCCTGCCTGCAAGGGTATGCCTTGCACACCAATGGGGGTGGGGGGGTGGAGGGAAGGAATGCATTGCTCCCCGGGTCCACCCCTGTGCCCCCTCCCCCAAATTGCAGGGCTGGCTATTCCTGGAGAGAGAGAACCTGGTGTTAATAATTTACCAGCACACCACTGATGATACTCCTGCTTTGCAGGATCTCCATTGGGTTACTGTATACTGTCGAAACAGATTGAAATTGTTGACTGTTGTTCAAAAAGCAGTTTATGGCTTGGCTTCATTCATTGTACATGACTAAGGTGCTACAGATTTATCATCTATCTGGGAGATTAAGATCAGAAGGGATGTGCCAACTTTCTTTACCCTCTTTTCAGAACTGGCATTATGTAGAAACTAAGTAGAGGAGTGTGGTAGCCGTGTTAGTCCACTCTTAAGGTTATCAATAGAAATCAAACAAAATAAAACATGGAAAAGAAAATAAGATGATACCTTTTTTATTGGACATAACTTAATACATTTCTTGATTAGCTTTCGAAGGTTGCCCTTCTTCCTCAGATCGGAAATAAGCAAATGTGCTAGCTGACAGTGTATATAAGTGAAAACATTCAAGCATTACTATGACAGTAAAATAGATACCATTGGAGATTCTACATGGAATGTTGCTACTATTGGAGATTCTACATGGAATGTTGCTATTCCACTAGCAACATTCCATGTAGAAGGCTGCGCAGGCTTCTGTTTCTGTGAGTCTGACGTCCTGCACGTACGTGCAGGACGTCAGACTCACAGAAGCAGAAGCCTGCGCGGCCACATTGGTGATCCGCAAGGGCCGACTTCTACATGGAATGTTGCTAGTGGAATAGCAACATTCCATGTAGAATCTATAGAAATCAAACAAAATAAAACATGGAAAAGAAAATAAGATGATACCTTTTTTATTGGACATAACTTAATACATTTCTTGATTAGCTTTCGAAGGTTGCCCTTCTTCCTCAGATCGGAAATAAGCAAATGTGCTAGCTGACAGTGTATATAAGTGAAAACATTCAAGCATTACTATGACAGTCTGACAGGGTGGGAGGAGGGGGGTGGGTAGGAAGTATGCATGGGGACATCAAAGCATATCATTGATATTCTAACAGGATGGGTGTGGATAGGTGAGGGGAGGGTGATCAACAGAGACATACAGCTTTATGGTTTATAATGGGCTAGGAACCCCAGATCCTTGTTAAGTCCTTTCTGTTGGGTGTTAAAATATTCAATCATTCTGACTTCAAAGGTCTTACGTTCTTGTATGGTTTTAAAGTTACCTTTCAGGATTCTCATGTAGAAACTAAGGAAGCAATATTTTGTATTGCTATGGAACAGCTTGTCTTGGTATTTAAGAATGTGCTTGCTGATTTTTCACAATTGAAAAGACAACTGAAGATATATCTGTTTGTACGTGCATTTTTAGCATGAAGTTGTTACTTTGCTGGCATCCTGCTAACACACTGCGTTTGCTGTAGGAAGCATGCTTTCATCTACTGGTTTGTTTAATATTGTGACTGTTGAATTTACACAGGAAACTCTGCATTGTCGTGACAAAGAATTTTGACCCCTGATGCAGGCACTCGCCAAAACACAGGCTGTGTCGGGCCCTTCAATAAAATCTGCTTCCTCCATTCTTGTTGTTCCTTCAGCGGCCCACTTCACTGTTACTGCTCCATGCTCAAAAATAGGCACCAGGAAAAATCTGCACCAAATGCTATTCTATAAAGAGCACCCCAGGATGAGCATCCTTCATAGAATAATGCACAGTGTAGATTTCCACGCCCAGCTTTGGGAACCAGGACTTGCTCCTCCTGAAACCTGGTGTAAATCCAGGTACGCAAGTTGGGTGTGCTACTCCGGGAATCCTTAAAACTGTGCCTAAATATTTGGAATGCCCTTGACCCAGTCTTGCCCTTCCCATGGCCATGCCTCTTTTGGTTGCACATGAAACACTTTGGATGCACAGCATTATAGAACAGCGCGTAGGCAGATATATGGGTAAACCCCAATTAGGGCCAATTAATTCTAATTAATGTGAATAATTGTTAGCACCCAATTGACTAATTAGTTTATGTCACGTTACAGGGTGAGTGAGCCTTTGGACCGTGGTGGCTCAGTACTACCTACCTGCCCAGGGAACAGAGAGCCTGCAGCAAGCGATAGGTGAGTCCCTGCTAAAAGGCTTGCTCCATTAGAGGCGTCGGTCAAAGGAAGCAAGAACCGGAACTGGAAGCTGAAACTATACTGGAAACTGGAACCAGGACTGGAAACTGGAGCTGTGCTGGAAGCTGGAACCAGAGCTGTAAACTGGAGTTATGCTGAAAGCTGGAACTAGAGCTGGAAGCTGGAGCTGTGCTGGAAGCTGGAACTAGGGCTGGAAGCTGGAGCTGTGCTGAAAGCTGGAACCAGGACTGGAAGCTGAAGCTGTGCTGGAAGCTGGAACCAGGACTGGAAGCTGGAGCTGTGCTGAAAGCTGGAACCAGGACTGGAAGCTGAAGCTGTGCTGGAAGCTGGAACCAGAGCTGGAAGCTGGAGCTGTGCTGGAAACTGGAACCAGGATTGGAAGCTGGAGCTGTGCTGGAAGCTGGAACCAGAGCTGTAAACTGGAGTTATGCTGAAAGCTGGAACTAGAGCTGGAAGCTGGAGCTGTGCTGGAAGCTGGAACTAGGGCTGGAAGCTGGAGCTGTGCTGAAAGCTGGAACCAGGACTGGAAGCTGAAGCTGTGCTGGAAGCTGGAAGCTGGAACCAGGACTGGAAGCTGGAGCTGTGCTGAAAGCTGGAACCAGGACTGGAAGCTGGAACCAGAGCTGGAAGCTGGAGCTGTGCTGGAAACTGGAACCAGGATTGGAAGCTGGAGCTGTGCTGGCAGCTGGAACCAGAGCTGTAAGCTGGAGTTATGCTGAAAGCTGGAACTAGAGCTGGAAGCTGGAGCTGTGCTGGAAACTGGAACCAGGATTGGACGCTGGAGCTGTGCTGGAAACTGGAACCAGGACTGAAGCTGGAGCTGTGCTGGAAGCTGAAGCCAGAGCTGGAAGCAGGAACTGAGCGGACCGCTGGAACCAGAATGACATGTTGCAAGACAAAGAGGCAGAGAGCAGCAACTACAGAAGAAGGCCCAGGGCAATGACGTCAGCGAGGGGTGGCCTCGAGCAGCATCACCCAAATCCAGCCTCCCCCAAGCGAGCAAGCACAGTCGTCAGCAGGTCAGGGGAGGGAGCAGCGCGGGAGGCAGCGGAGTGTGTTAGAGGGGCCCCAAAGTGGAGGTAAGGGAGCATGAGGGCAACCATGACAATTTACACGTACATTTGGGCTTTAACTTTGGGCAACGTATATAGAATTCATGGATATGTGTTGTATGGTTTTATTGTTTTGTGACTTTTATTATTGCGTATGTACTTTTGTTACCCATTTATTTGCAGACTGGGTAGATGTGATTTAAATAAATAATACCTTTTTGTGATACAATAAAAGTGGTTTGCATATTGCATACAGGTACCTTTTATGCCCCTGGTGAGTTCACAATAGAGGGTTAAGTTACTTGCCCAGGGTCAAAAGAAGCTGTAATAGAAATCAACCCAGTTCCCCCAGGTCTCAGCCCACTGCACTAACCATCATGCTAGTCCTCCACTCTGTGGACGTCCTAGGCTTCCTATTATCATGGAAACAGTAACCCATGAAGTGGAGATAGTGGGATACTTCAGACTCTGACAACACAGAAGGGCATATAGGCCCTGTGCTGAATTTGCTATTGGTATTGCTGCTGTTGATCAGGAACCAGCCTCTATACAGGGCAGAGGTACTGTGTGACCTCAGACCCGGAGTGAGGTATGGCAATGGCTGTGATACACAAATGCCTATCAAACTTTGGTCCCAGAGGTCATTGTCTGGGTTGCCTATACTTAACTCTGGGTCTGTTTCAATGGAAGGAAAACTCTAGAATGAAGAGTCATAGGATGAGGGTGAAAGGGGGATAGACTCAGGCATACTCTAAGAAATGATTTCTTTACAGAAAGTATGGTTGATGCTAGAACAGCCTCATAGTGGAGGTGGTAGAAGTGGTGGAGATGAAGATCTGAATTCAAGCATGGGACAAGCATAGAGGATCTGTAAGGGAGAGAAAAAGGAATATAGATCTTGTTAGTGGGTATGGATGAGCAAACTAAATAGGCTGTATGGTCTTTATCTGCCATTACGTTCTACATTTCTGAAGCTTCCTTTCTCCTTGTGAGCTTTGTACGCCAACAACACTGCAACCAGGTGATATAATTTGCTCAGTACTGAGTGTACTAAGAGTGCTATATGGATAATTATATTCTTCTTAATTAATGAGCATCATTGCCTAGAATACAGATGTCTGGGATTTCCTGAAGAATTAATAACCTGACAACAGAATGTTCAACCATTTACTGAGCTGTCACTCAAGCCCTTCTTAAGACAACTCATGTCATGACAAGAAGCCATAATTCAACTAATGCCATATTGCATCAATGGTGCTAGCACATTATGGTTGACAGAAGAGCAATGGAATAAAGTATGTATTAAATCATTCAAAGGATGCTACAAAAATCTTTTACTTTTATCCCTCGTGGGCCCCACTCAACTTTTGCTAACCTCCTTCCCAGATTACTGTTAGAAGTTTTAGGAACTGATTTTTCTTTTAGGGAGGTATTTGGAAGCATGAGAGTACAGGTTTGCAAAGTACCTTGCTGGTGCATCATTTTTGGGATGAGGTATGTCTGCCAGCATCAGTCACAAAAATCTGACTAATAACAGTCTGTGTTATACAACACTAGTAAAAAAGGCCCGTTTCTGAAGGCAAGGATACGGGCCCTAGGCAGGCAATTCCTCCCCCCCCCCCCCCCCCCCCACTACGGCCAGCTCGCCCCTCCTTCGGCCAACCTGTCACCCCCCTGGACCACCGAAAACCGCCCCCCGCCGCCGTTGTGTACTACCTGTGCTGACGGGGGACCCAAACCCCCGACATCCGAAGTGTTGTTGTGCCCTTCGCGTTCCTTCCTCATCTTCTCTGGAAGTTCCTCTGCGTGGCGTTTCACATCAGACGCACGCAGAGGAACTTCCAGAGAAGATGAGGAAGGAATGCGAAGGGCACAACAACACTTCAGCTGTCGGGGGTTTGGGTCCCCCGTCAGCACAGGTAGTACACAACGGCGGCGTGGAACGGTTTTTGGCGGTCCGGGGGGGGGCGACAGGTTCGTGGAGGGGGGGTCGAGGGGCCGTAGCGCGGGGGGTGACAGATGATTCCGAGGCAGGGGAGGAGTAGGGAAACACGCTGCGCGTGTTTCCCTACTCGTCCCCTTGCCTTGGAATCAGTTGTCATGACGTCAGTGACGTCAGTGCGTGTCTGCCTAGCAGACCACCTCCAGCCTAGGGAGCTACGGTCCCAGGCACAGAACGTTGGAGGTGAGAATTATTATATAGGATGGTGCTGTCAGCTCAGACGTAAGAGTTTGAGAGCAGTTTGTTTCCACAAAGCAAGTTTCCTGGAGCATTACAAATGCTAGATCTTTTCCTTCTAATTTTACCGTTCTGCACAAGGTTGATTCTTGCAATCCAAAAATAGTTATAATTTCCACTCCCTGAATGTTTCCACAGATAAAGCAAGGTACGATATTGGTGCAGCGTCCTACGAATCATACCTCCTGTGATTATGGGGGTCCTTTTACAAAGGCACGCTGAAAAGTGGCTTGCGGTAGCGTAGGCGTGGGTTTTGGGCGCGCACAGAATCATTTTTCAGCGCGCCTGTAAAAAAGGCCTCTTTTTTTTCCCTGAAAATGGACGTGCGGCAAAATTGCCCCGCATCCATTTTGGGTCTCTGACCTTACCGCCAGCCATAGACCTAGTGGTAAAGAATTTGGGCGGTAAGGACCTACGCGCGTCAGACGTGCGTAGCGGATGCACGCCAAAAATGAAATTACCGCAAGAGCCACGCGGTAGACGGGCGGTAAGTCCATTTTGGCAATTTCATTCTTATTTTGTGCCTAGTAATTTTTTTACTGTTTTTAAGAAATCTAAAGTTTAGCCACCACTATTCTTTACAGAGGGAAGGATTTAATCTGTCAATTGAGACCAAGGAGGTGTCAAGCTAAATAGCCTGAACAATTTGTTAACCTCCCTTCTCCTCTTCAAGCCTGGCAGGACTGAGGCTGGACAGTAGGATTTCAGCTTTTGCAAGAAACGAAGGCTCCAGCAATTTGCTCAGGTTGCACATTTATCACTGTCATGCGCGTACAACCATTTTGCAAAGTGAATCATTTTTAAATTTTAAATAGGTATGTACATGAATAAAATTGGCATGTGACGAGCCGTAAATGGTGAGGCCAATTCAGTCAACTACATGACCATTTACTTGGATTAGGTTTTGAAAATGCAGTTCGTAGTCTCACAGAAATGATGTTCACAGCTTCTGTCATGCTTTCCATAGGCCTGATTTAAAATAAAAAAAAATAATTAAACTGAGGAAGTGAGAGAAGCATATCCTAAGGGACAGTCTGACTTTTTTTTTTTTCCAGCAACCTTAAGATTTTTTTGTCTATGCAAATATTTAGATTTGTTTATCCCAAAACCCAACCCTTGTGACTATGGTCCAGAAGTTTTTGAAAATAAAGTGCTTATCTGTAACAAAATGTTCTAAAAAATATCATTACTTAAAAAGACAATTTTTAAAAGACGCAAACATTGTCTTTTGATATGAAATGTTTTGCGCTTTCTATTAATTCTTTTCATGCTACCACTTTGCTGGGTGAGATAATTGCGCTTTATTTTCAGGGGCTGATTTCCAGCATCAGTTGGAAACACAATCTATAAAGTGCATGTTTTTAAAATAAGTGTTTGATACCCCTGTTTGCTCTGTCTCTTGTTTGTTTGAGACATTTTGCATATGTGAACTGGATTTGTTCATTCCTTCATGCATTCATGAAACCAAACTTTTGCCTCAAAAATATTATGACACCGCTTTAGTAAGCTGCTTCGATAGAACTAACTGTTACATAGCTGGTGTAGTTTTGCTTTGGTTGTATGCAAACTAGACTACAGTGGGGTCTGGGTGTTTGAGAAGCAGAAGTTTAAAGAGGCCATTTTTTTTTTTACTTGCATTTAAAATCATTCAATGTTGCATTACTTATGAAAACAGACAAAATAAGCAGAAATGTGTATTTTCCATGAGCCATCCATGCTAGATATTTTTAAAAAGAGTGCTAGACAATATTTTTGCCGAAGAACAATCAATTTATGATATAAAAGGAAGCCATAACCAGGGATGTACTGAACCACAGCGTATGAGAATAGTCAACTCCCCAAAGAATCAAAATGAAATTATGAATTTGAAATGCAATTAATACAATTCCATTGAACAATGACAATGAAAAACAAGGGATCTTAATTCAACAAGGCCTGGTCCTGCCTAGCCACATTTCAGGAACCACAAGCTTGCTTAGAGGAAACCAAGCTCCTGAATATTTCAGAGAAAACTCATTGTGAAATCCTACAGGCTGCCCACGTTATGCTTCTTATGGCTATAATCATAGGGTTCAGATCTTCATTTTTAAAATGTCTATTTATAATAACTCCAGCTGAATTGTTTCTATTGTCCCTGCCCCAAAGGCCTTACAACCGAATTTCAGAGTGCAGCGATGGGACTTGTTTAGAGTCATACACAGTACGAACGGGATGAGAAATAAAATCAAATCAACTTGCCTAAACCTAGTGGAGGAGTGGCCTAGTGGTTAGGGTGGTGGACTTTGGTCCTGGTGAACTGACTTCAATTCCCAGCACAGGCAGCTCCTTGTGACTCTGGGCAAATCACTTAACTCTCCATTGCCTACCGCATTGAGCCTGCCATGAGTGGGAAAGCACAGGGTACAAATGTAAAATAAAAAAAAATATATATATACCTATCTGCTGTACTCGCTCTGGTGATTTTACCATCTGCCCATGTGATTTGCAATGGATCTCAGCAGCTACTCATTCAGCTCCTTGTTATTTCCATCCTGAACAGAACCTGAACGCACCTGGATTCGCTTCTTTTTCACCCAGGCATCCTCGTTCATATTTCAAAGATCACCTTCTCCTTGAGACTGTTTGTGACGCACAAAGCCAAGTCCCTCAACCAGCATCCAGGCAACATCCCCTCCAGTGTCAGCTTCCCAAAAGATGGATAAACTTTTGATTTTGGCGGCTACTTCCACAGAATACCAAAAAGCCCTCTTTATTCTCCATAAACGGAGTCTTTACTTTGATCTGGCCAAGGGAAGGAGCCAAAGAAAATGCTATCGCTTATCCTTTTTAATTAGTTGGGGAGGGGGGTTGGGGGGGGAGAAGAATTCCTAAAATGGGTGGGATGCATTCTTTCTCTACTGAATAGTGACTTTATTGCACATGGTTTGATCCATGTTTCCCTGAACCCATGTTCTCTATTATTGATACACCAAAATCGGAAGCCATTCATTTGCCCTTTGGTTTCCTTCCTATTTGCAGCCCCTCGGAGTCCTCCTGGATGGATACCAGCCTGTCATGGCCCTGTTGCTGTGACAACCAGCTCTTTAAAGAGCATGAAAAAGGAATGATAGTGACTGGCAGACCAGACTTGCCCCACCATGTAACACAAAGGAAGACAAACTGAAGAGGAAGTGGGTTTCTTATTAGAGCTCTGAGGCCTCTTAACCTTGCTGCACCTGGTGAATGTCAGGAAGCAAGCTTTAAGCCTCACAAGATTAGAGCAATGTTTGAGTGTTGAATTCAAAGGCCCCAAGGTCCGCCAGCAACACTTAATCTTTGATCATCTTTTTTAATTGGCAGGACGTCTATAAATAACCACTGTTTGAGCACTAGTTTCTGCCACCAGTTTTAATGTTTGCAATGATGATATCACACCTGCTATACCCCGGAATGATCTCACAGCTGCTACATCATCTGATGATGTCATACCTGATGCATTCCGTGCTTACTGTTGTATGCCTGCAACCTAACATCATTTGGCATGAAAATTGCTTCATGTTCATTTTCTTTTAATGTTTCCAGGCCAGGGATTCGCCGATAAACTTTGCATTACTTTTTGAAGGAAGCTGCGGTGGGATGAAGGGGTCAAAATTAATGTTTACCCTGTCTAAAACAAAGCAGAAAAATGAACCTGAGGAACTGAGTTCGATTCCCACTTCAGGCACAGGCAGCTCCTTGCGACTCTGGGCAAGTCACTTAACCCTCCATTGCCCCATGTAAGCCGCATTGAGCCTGCCATGAGTGGGAAAGCGCAGGGTACAAATGTAACAAAAATGAAATAGATACTATTGGAGATTCTACATGGAATGTTGCTACTATTGGAGATTCTAGATGGAATGTTGCTACTATTGAGATTCTACATGGAATGTTGTTATTCCACTAGCAACATTCCATGCAGAAGGCTGCGCAGGCTTCTGTTTCTGTGAGTCTGACGTACGTGCAGGACGTCAGACTCACAGAAGCAGAAGCCTGCGCGGCCACATTGGTGACCTGCAAGGGCCGACCTCTACATGGAATGTTGCTAGTGGAATAGCAACATTCCATGTAGAATCTCAAATAGTAGCAACAGTGGAGGAGTGGCCTAGTGGTTAGGGTGGTGGACTTTGGTCCTGAGGAACTGAGTTTGATTCCCACTTCAGGCACAGGCAGCTCCTTGTGACTCTGAGCAAGTCACTTAACCCTCCATTGCCCCATGTAAGCCGCATTGAGCCTGCCATGAGTGGGAAAGTGTGGGGTACAAATGTAACAAAAATAAAATAAATAAACTGCTAAATATGAGCATCTGGCATAGGGGCTAAATGTGCCCCTCCCCCTCCCCCCATGCACTTTTGTCTCGTAAGCTTGTGTGTCAGACATGGTCTTCAGATGATGGATGTAGAACAGACTGGACTGCAAAAAGTATGTACTTTGGGGCTTTCTGTTTTGTCCTTTTCCTTCTTATTGTGCAAAATGAAAAATCTGACTGTCAGAAATGTGACATTTTTCTTTGCAGGAAAATTGGCATAAGATTTGGCAAAGCTCATACCCTGAAAAAAAAAGAAACCTGAGTGCTTGGTGATGTAAATGTTGCAGTCAAAATTAAAGTACCATAATGGGTTGTGCATGTACATTAAGCTTGGACAGCTTGAATGTAATTAAAAGTCTAAGCAAGTGGGTGATAAATGTGACAGAGTACTATGCCATGAGATGAGTCCAAGGGCTTCAATTTATTCCCACTTTCAAAGTCATCAAAGATGAACATGAGCGTTCTTCCTCCCTCCCTCCTCTCCCCACTGTAACTCTTTTATAGTCTGTTATAATAAAGCACATTTACAGAAAAAAAAATAAAACAAACAAACAGAGATGCAAATTTGGGCACACTGAGTCTTTGAGCTGATTTTAATGCATCAATTTTCTTCCTGTGTTTATCCTGTTGAATTCACTCTTTTCAGTCTGAAGCATCTGTAATTTTGCCAGCCTACGAATATGTTTGGATTGTAGATTGCATTACTGCCTTTCCAAACTTAAGCTCGAGGTGGCTTACAGTCAAGTACAGTAGATAGTTCCCTGCAGCAGAGAGCTTACAGTCTTAAGTTTTGCACCTCAGGCAACCAGAGGGTGAAGTGACTTTCCAAAGATCAGAAGAAATTTCTAAAGATGTTACTCTGCCTGGAGATCACAGACATTCTGGAGAGAATTCTCTACAAATCACCTAAAATATAGGTGCCCAGATGAAGACCACTAAGCACAACTTCTATAATGATAGTTCCATGCAGAACTATCATAAGTCCACTGCCACGAAATGCCTAGCCACCCACCTGGTGTTAACCCGTGGCCACTTAGAGGAACTATCCCCAGAACAGCTCAGGTCTGCCTGCACCTGCCACTAGTGCTCTACACTAGCACTCTCCTCCCACCGACTGGGTCTCAAACGCCTCTGGGCGAGTCTCCCACTCTCAAATTATCCCCCCGATTTCTAGGTTACTGGAGCCATACGCCCAATGGTCCCACAGTTCCCAGAAAGCACTCACAGGCCCAACACACAAACCACCAGGATTCTTTATCAGTCCAGACAAACAGGGCGAACAAACAATTATGTTTATGCTCTTAAAAATATTGAACAGTGGAACAAAATAGTGCAATTGGCAAGCAATAACAGGTAACTGAAATATGGATCAATTTTAACACTAACTAAACACTTGCATACTTCTTAGAAAGTATCTGCCTTCAAGTCTAGGCTAAAAGTCCACCTTTTTGATGTTGCTTTTAACTCCTAACCCTTACTCACTTGTTCAGCACCCACTTTTATCATTCCCACCTTTGTAACTCCCTTATCTCTTATTTGTCCTGTTTGTCTGTCCTAGTTAGATTGTAAGCTCTTTCGAGCAGGGACTGTCTCTTTATGTCCAGTGAACGGTGCTGCATACATCTAGTAGCGCTATAGAAATGATAAGTAGTAGTAGTATCTGGGGAGATCAGGACATATATCTGTTCACAGAGCTTCAGCAAAGAGATCTCTCTTCTTCTCCCAGGCTGAAACCAACAGCCAGCCACTGCTGGGTAATTTCAAAACTCCAGGCCAATCAGAGCCCAGAACAGTCAAGTTTCAAATAAAAACTAGTTACATCACTGCAAGGCACTTCCTATTATCTGTGTGCCAACTAAAAGAAAGAGAAGTCAGTCATCTGTAACAGCTTTAAGCATAAACATGCACTATCTGCTGGCCAAAAGGGAGAAATACACTTCAGACATATCCAATACATTTTACAGACTTAAAACACACTGTTTCTTCACATCCACAGTTTCATGTTTAATTTTAGGCCTGAGCACTTAAGCCATGTCAAAGGCTGGTATAAGTGCACATACCTAACTGTTGGCAGTTAGGTGTGTAACTCCTAGTATTCTATAACCTGTGTGCTAAACTACTAGCCATGCCCCTACCGTGTCCACACCCCTAGGAGTTGGGTGCAATTAGGGTTACCATATTTTGTCCCCCTCAAAAGGAGGACACTTGCCCCGCCCCATTTCACGCCCCACCCTGCCCCTTTCATGCCCCACCACACCCACTTTCACGCCCTCACTCCGCCCCCTGTCACACACCCCGTCACTCCCCCTCCCTGTCACCCCCTCCCCTTACCATACTACTGCCCTGGTGGTCTAGTGACCTCTTCGGGGCAGGAAAGAGCCCCCTCTTTCCTGCCTGGAGTGCTGCCCTGCATGCATCCTTCCTGTTTGTGATCTCGGCGCTGATTCAAAATGGCCACTGAGCGTTGAAGTCTCGCGAGGTCACGTCAACTCTCAGCGGCCATTTTGAATCAGGGCTGAGATCACGAGCAGGAAGGATGCACGCAGGGCAGTGCTCCGGGCAGGAAAGAGGGGGCTCTTTCCTGCCTCGAAGGCGGAAGAGGTCACTAGACCCACCCGCCAGCCTGCCCATTTGTCCAGAAATCCGGACAAATGGGCAGATTGGCAAAACCTGCCCGGTTGCCCGGACATGTCCTCAAAAAGAGGACATGTCCGGGTAAATCTGGACATATGGTAATCCTAAGTGCAATAGAATATGACATGCAACTTCTAGAATAGCAACTAAGGGAAGCTGGGTGCACATTTGCTAATTGGTGCCAATTAGAGCTAGTTAACACCCATTTAAGACAATAATTGGCTGTTAGCTCTAATTAACAGCCAATTATTAAATTAAGTTGCACTCGCTACTGAACTTATTCTATAACTTGCATGCACAAATTTGGGCTTGATGCATAAATTTGGGCTTGCGAGTTTATAGAATTAGAGGGCCTACACCTTATATATTAGGAAAGGGGTGGTAAATATGACCAAGAATATTATAATGCCTCTATATCGCTCCATGGTACAACTTCTCCTTGAGTATTGCTTTCAATTATTTATTTATTTATTTTATTTATTTGTTTGGTACATTTGTATCCCACATTTTCCTACCTATTTGCAGGCTCAATGTGGCTTACATAATACCATGAAAGCGTGTGCCAGGTCCGGTAAAGAAACGAATACAAGTTGATATTGTGGTCGAGTAAGGTATTGTGTTTCAGATACAGAGGGGGTCAAGGAGAGGGAAGGCTATAAAGAGTCCATTTCGAGCTTTGATTTTTCTGTGTTGCAGAGTGTGGGTATTTATGTTGGATCGGTGGCATATGCCTTTTTGAACAGGTAGGTTTTCAGTGATTTCCTGAAGTTCAGATGATCGTAGGTTGTTTTCACAACTTTTGGTAGTGCGTTCCATAGTTGTGTGCTTATGTAGGAGAGGCTGGATGCATAGGTTGCTTTGTATTTAAGTCCTTTGCATTTTGGGTAGTGGAGGTTTAGGTATGTTCGAGATGATCTGGTTGTGTTTCTGGGTGGGAGGTCTATAAGGCCTGTCATGTATCCTGGGACATTGATGTTAGATGATTTTCTGGACCAGGGTACAGATTTTGAAAGTAATACGTTCTTTGATTGGGAGCCAGTGCAATTTTTCTCAGGGGGGTTTGGCACTGTTGAACCGCGATTTGCCAAATATGAGCCTGGCTGCTGTGCTTTGAGCGGTCTGGAGTTTCTTGGTGGGTTGTTCTTTGCATCCAGCAGAGATTTCATTGCAGTAGTCTGGGTGACTTAGTACCATTGATTGTATTAGGTTGCAAAATATTTCCCTCGGGAAGAAAGGTTTTACACACTTAAGTTTCCACATTGAGTGGAACATTTTCTTTATTGTGGAATTCACTTGGGTCTCGAATGTGAGGTTGCGGTCGATTGTAACGCTGAGTTTTTTCAGGCTGTCTGAGATAGGAAGGGTGTGTTCTGGGGTGATTAAGGTTGAGGGTTTGTAAGTATTATGTTGAGATGAGAGGATGAGACAATGTGTTTTTTCAGTATTCAGTTTCAATTGAAAAGCGTTTGCCCATGAGTCCATGGTATTCAAACCGAGCTTGATTTTGTTGTTGATTTCTGTTAGATCATGTCTAAAGGGGATATAGATTGTGACATTGTCTGCGTAGATGAACGGGTTGAGGCCTTGCTTTGCTAAGGACTTGGCCAGTGGTATCATCATTATGTTGAAGAGTATTGGTGATAGTGGTGATCCTTGAGGTACTCCACAGGCTGCTTTTCATGGTGGTGATATGGTTGCCATATCTCAAAAAAATATATTGGAATTAGAAAAGATTCAAAGAAGAGCGACCAAAAAGTTTGGACACGTTCCTGGAGGAAAAGTTCATAGTCTGCTATTGAGATAGACATGGGGGAAGCCACTGCTTGCCCTGGGATTGGTAGCATTAATGTTGCTACTATTCTGGATTCCGGAATCTTGCTGCTCATTGGGGTTCTACAAGGAATGTTGCCACTATTTGGATTTCTGTCAGGTACTTGTGATTGGCCACTACTGGAAACAGGATACTGGGCTAGAAGGACCATTGGTCTGATCTTGTATGGCTACTCTTATTTTCTTATAGATTCAGGTTAGTTTTAGTCATAAATTTTGAATTACTTGACCATTCAGTAGTAATTTTCTCTGTGTTTGAGTATAGGTTTTAATATTCTGCTGCTTCTGCCACAGAAGGATTTAAAGTTAGGTTATAGCAGTGTAACTAATAAAATACTTCCAGGCAATATTCAGCCCACAGCAGGTGCCAGTTTTAAAGCCATGGACTGCTGTGGGCTGAATTATACCCAGATATTCAATGCCGAGTCATGCATGGGCATCGACATTGAATATCTGTGATTTCGGCAGACCGGGAAGTTTTTTTGTTTTGTTTTTTAGTTTAAAGGGCTTGTAGCCCACACACCTACAATCCTGCACGGGGAACACTATAAATTCACAGTATTAAAGGTATACAACATAATTGATTAAAACATTCCTGAATACATCATTTGTATTAATTCTGTACGAGGAGCACTACACATTCACCGTATTTAAGTCATGCAACATAATCAGTTAAAACATTACTGAAGACGTAATTTGTATTAATTCTGCATCAGCATTGCATCAGTGGTTGACAGCTATTCTTCGAAGAGGACTCTGAACGCTTGCTGGAAGAGGACTGTCCTTAGTGCCTTTTTAAATTCGCCCAGGTTGCGAAGGGCTCGTAGTTGGTGAGTTCCACAATCTGGGACCAGCGATATAGAAAATTTAATTTCTGTTTTTCTCCAGCGGGTGCTGGCCAGTATTCAGAGCTGATACCCAAATAATTAACTTGGCAATGACAGGACCGCTTTTTGTGAGGGTCTATCTGCCCGGTTACGTACGTGAGCAACAGCATTGAATATGGCCGGAGCTCATATATCTCCCAACTCTGCCCCGACTGTACCCACGAACTGCCAGCCGGTGCCATCATGGACAGATGAGATATTCAGTGGCACCTCCCAGTTAAGAGCTACTGAATAATTCATCCCAGCCACTGATCGAGGTTTAAGCAGCCAGGAGCCTCTCCTGCCAGCTTAAACTCCTTGAATATTTACCCTTAAGGTTTGTTTGCAACCTACGCTTCCCTTGGTACAAGTTCAAATTCAGGCTTATTAATTTTTATTGTTTTACAAGTTCAAATTTTTATTGACACTTCAGAACAAACAGTAGAACCATTAAGAACATTCAATATTAAACAAGTTACAGTCCAAATATATTACAAAGATCTAAATGGTTTGCATCTTGCCCACAAATTAACAAAGGTAACACAGAAATATAAGTTACAATATATACATAAGAAAAGGGGAAAAAAAGAGAAAATCTCAAAATAATTCTAAAATCAGATAGATTAGCTCTGCTGCATCCCTGGCTCCTCTCCCATAAACAATAGTTAATCCAACTATCCAGCACTAAAGACCTGTTTGAAAAAAAAATACGTTTTCAGGCCTGCTTTAAATTTTGGAATGACATCTCCAGTCGTAAAGGACTTGGCAAATCATTCCAAAATGTTGGGGCTGTTACTGCAAAAATCACCTAGCGAATGGTATCTAGGTGAATAACCCAAAGAGAGGGAAGTATCAACATTTTCTGCTGGCTAGACCTAAGGGTATGAGCAAAAACTAGGTAGAACTATATAAAATGGTAAACAAAAAAAGACAGCTGTCCAGTATAATAGAGTTTATGAGCTAGAATCAAAATCTGAAATGGTATACAGTAGATCACTAGTAACCAATGTTCCTCCTTGAGAAGCAAAGTAACATGATCAAATCTGCCTGAACCTGTAGTACATTTGAATAATTTTCAGATGCTTAATATCTTGTTCAAGCATTACAGTAATCCAACCGATGAACAATTAATGCATGTGTAAATAGTAAAGGATTTCCTATCAAAGGGAAAGGGAATGGGACTTGATATAACACCTTTCTGTGGTTTTTTTTGCAACTACATTCAAAGCAGTTTACATATTATATACAGGTACTTATGTGTACCTGAGGCAATAGAGGGTTAAGGGTTCCTTTTACTAAGGTGCGCTGAAAAATGGGCTATGCTAGTGTAGGTATGTGTTTTGGTCGGGCACAGACCCATTTTTCAGTGCGTCTGTAAAAAAAGGCTTTTTTTTAAAAAAATTTTGCCGAAAATGGACATGCAGCAAAATCAAAATTGATGCACGTCCATTTTGGGTCTGAGACCTTACCGCCACCCATTGACTTAGCGCTAAGGTCTCACGGGGTAACCGTGCAGTAATCTTCTACACGTGTAGAATGACGATTACTGCCCAGTTTCCACCGCGCACCAGAAAATAAAAATTATTTTCAGGCGCACATAGCGGATGCACATAAAAAATGAAATTACCATCCAGGCCATGCGGTAACTCCGAATTGACATGCGTTGGGTGTATGAAGGTGCCTACGTGGCTTAGTAAAAGGGCTCCTAAGTGACTTGCCCAGAGTCAGAAAGAGCTGAGGTGGGAATCAAACTCAGTTCCCCAGGATCAAAGTCCACTGCACTAACCACTAGGCTATTCCTCCACTAACAACAGTCCATGTAGAAGCCTGCCCTTGCAGATCAGCAATGCGGCCGCACAGGCTTCTGTTTCTGTGAGTCACAGAAACAGAAGCCTGCGCGTCCGCGTTGCTGATCTGCAAGGGCAGGCTTCTACATGGAATGTTGCTAGTGGAATAGCAACATTCCATGTAGAATCTCAAATAGTAGCAACAGCCTCTCAATAGTAGCAACATTCCATCTAGAATCTCCAATAGTAGCAACATTCCATCTAGAATCTCATATAGGGAAAGGGAAATGGGACTTGATATACCACCTTTCTGAGGTTTTTGCAACTACATTCAAAGCGGTTTACATATATTCAGGTGCTTTATTTTGAACCAGGGGGCAACGGAGGGTTAAGTGACTTGCCCAGAGTCACAAGGAGCTGCAGTGGGAATGAAACTCAGTTCCCCAGGATCAGAGTCTGCTGTAGTAACCACTAGGCTACTCCTTGCATTTGTATATAGAAACTCTTCCTTGCCAGTTCAGAGAAATGGTTCTGGAATGACAACATGAAATCCTCCTGGTCATCACAGTTAACCAGTCATTAACAGTGCATGGACAATAAAAGTCTCTCTTTCAAATTTTAGCTTAGAGGTAGCATCTTACAGAAAGTGTCCATTACTGAGAAAAGAATTCAGTCTATCAGGAAAAAGCAGCTGTCCCCACTAATTTATGTTAGCTACAGAAAAATACGTCCTCTGTTCAATACTCCTCTCGTATATCAATGTTTATTCAGAGGGAACTTACTGCAGATTTTGACAAAAAATTGTCTCATTGGGACATAACTGTCTTTTACTAGGATGATGGGTTCTCTAAGAGTGTGTTAACAAATGCGACCAGGGTCATTGTACTGATTCAGCTTCCCCGATGAGAATGCAGATCTCTGTACACAGAGCTAGCTAGAAATGCTGGAGAAAGAATGTCAGAGCAGACAGACCTTGTCAACTTCTGGGTCAGGGGAAAATCCTTCCGGATTTAGGAAGGAAAACATTCCAGCATTGGTGGGGGGGGGGGGAAGGGGTGGAAGGGGAGATCACTGGGAGTAAATCTTGGACAAACTGTAGCTTCTTTGGCTGCTTGGAGTGATAATGTGGGAAAGAAAACTCCCAGTGCTATGCCTCATTATGCCAAGAGAGTCCCAGTGACAGAGTCAACTACAACGAGGGCCGGCTGTAATTGTTTTTTCAAGAATAACATTTGACTATTACTCATTTTCTTGTCAGAGCATTATCAGTTTCAGGTAAAAAGTGTAAGAGGAGAAAGCTGACCACAGTTGGCTACGAAGCCCAGCTACAGGACTATTTATTTTTCTGAGCAGCAATTGTAAATATTTTTTTTCTGCTTCTGAAATTGGCAAAATGCATAAGTCACATTTGTGTTATAGTCATGCTCACACAGAAGAAAATAAAGTATTTCAAACACAGCTGACAGCCACCCAAATAATAGTGTGATCCTGAGGAAGTGACAGGGAAAGGAGGTGGGATTTGAAATACTGCCTTTCTGTGGTTACAATCAAAGCGGTTTACATATTGGAAAAATTCTGTATATGGCACCCAAAAAATTGGCACTGAAAAAAGTTCTATTCTATAAACCACGCTTAAAGTTAAGCGCGGTTTATAAACTAGCATTTATGCCTGGGAATCGCACCTATCATTAGGCACGGCCATTTGCCCCAACTAAAATGAGGTGCAAATGCCCTTGCGTAAATTTAGAAGTGGTTGTCCTTATTCTATAATTACGCACATAACTTAAAGGAATGTCCCCGGTCTGCCCATGACACGCCCATCACCCTCCCATTTTCATGCCCCCTTTTTGGCTCACATGTACAATTTAGGTGCAGATCCCATGCATAAATTTATGTGCATGCATTTTAATTAATTCTAATTAGTGCCAATAATTTCTTGTTAAAAAGCCAATTAGCAGTTCTAATTAGCTTGTTATTCAATTAAATTGCACAGGCAAATGGGGAAAGGGAATGGGACTTGATATACCACATGATTGATTAACCCTTTTCTATTAATGATCAAGCATTACCCATTAAACCTAAGTTCAAATAGGGTCTCTCTATAGTCGATGACCTAATGTATGTTACAATCCAATGTATTACTTAGATACCTTCATGCGATACCACAATGTATTCTGTTTTACCATATATGTATACACATGATATACATATACCCCAGGATCTGTTCCATATATGTTATGTTCCATGTATGTTACCATGTATGTATGCACCTTAACGCAACACCAACTGTAATTCTGTTACCCGGAAATGGCAATCGCCATTACGGCAAATGTAAGCCACATTGAGCCTGCAAATCGGTGGGAAAATGTGGGATACAAATGCTACAAATAAATAAATAAAATAAATAAATACCACCTTTCTGTGTTTTTTTGCAACTACATTCAAAGTGGTTTACATATATATATATAGGTATTTATTTGTACCTGGGGCAATGGAGGATTAAGTGAGTTGCCCACAGTCACAAGGAGCTGAACCCAGTTCCCCAGGATCAAAGTCCACTGCACTAACCACTAGGCTACTAAAATGGGCACACACCCAAATTTGCATGTACAATTTTTAGCAATTTTTTATAGAATTTGGAGGATTATATACAGGTACTTATTTTGTACCTGGAGAAAAATTACCGTGGAGGGGCATAATCGAACGAAAACGTCTATCTCCATGGGCGTTTATCTCCGAGAACGGGTCCGTGAAGGGGCAGACCAAACCATATTTTGGGAAAAAATAGACGCCCATGTTTTATTCAACAATGTGTGAGCTGGGCGTTTTTGTTTTTCAGCGATAATGGAAAATGAAAGCGCCCAGCTCAAAAACGAATAAATCCAAGGCATTTGTTCGTGGGAGGGGCCAGGAGGCGTAGTGCACTGGTCCCCCTCACATGCCAGGACACCAACCGGGCACCCTAGGGGGCACTTTTACAAAAACAAAAAAAATGGTAAAAGAGCTCCCAGGTGCATAGCACCCTTCCCTTTGGTGTTGAGCCCCCCAAATCTCCCTCAAAACCCACTGCCCACAAGTCTACACCATTTCTATAGCCCTAAGGGGTGAAGGGGGGCACCTACATGTGGGTACAGTGGGTTTGGGGGGCGGTGTGGAGGGCTCCCATTTACCAGCACAAGTGTAACAGGTGGGGGGGGATGGGCCTGGGTCTACCTGCCTGACGTCCACTGCACCCCCTAATAACTGCTCCAGTGACCTGCATACTGCTGCCAGGGAGGTGGGTATGACATTTGAGGGTGAACATAAAAAGTTGTGAAACGGCATATTTTTGTGGTGGGAGGGGGTTTGTGACCACTGGGGGAGTCAGGGGAGGTCATCCCCGTCTCCCTCCAGTGGTCATCTGGTCATTTAGGGCACTTTTTGGGGCCCTATTCGTGGAAAAACAGGGTCCAGGAAAAGTGCCCTAAATTCTCGCTAAAAATGCATATTTGTTTTCCATTATCGGCGAAAGGCGCCTATCTCTGATCGGCCGATAACCAAGCCCCAGTTCCGCCTTCACCACGCCTTTGACACGCCCCATCAACTTTGTCCGCATCCGCGACGGAGTGCAGTTGAAAATGTCCAAATTCGGCTTTCGATTATACCGCTTTATTCGTTTTTGTGAGATAAACGTCTATCTCCCGATTTGGGTCGCAATATATGCGTTTTTCTTTTTCAATTATAAGCTGGATAGAGTTCTTTTGGCTTTGTGGACCCTGATTATTATTTTGCATAATTAAGGGAGATTCTATGATTTTATCACTTACTGTGTTTCAATAGTACTCATCTAGTATTTCATGAGCAGGATGTGAATCACAGATGCTCCCTGATGGTACCAGTGACTGGGAGGTATTTGCATTTGGCAGTCTAGAATTTAGGAACATAGGGTCCAATATTCACCAGAACTTATCCGGGTAGAAAACCTACCCAGATAAGACCCATTCACCTGGTCATCATTGGATTTTCATTGTCAACCCAGATAGTACCATCTTGGCATTATCTGGGCGCTGGGAGCTTTGAACATTGATTTTTGTATAAACCTTGCACAGATTCAGATTCAAAAGTATTACAGTGACCGAGAACTTACATCATCTCTTGCATTGGAACATTAATCTATAACATCAGGAAGACCAGTAGATCCGTCCACACTCCACCTAAGCTCAGTAGCCGATATATATTTTCTATCATTATACTATTATATTGTTTACTGCTAAGTGCTACAATTAGGTTGGAGGAAGGGTGTGCAATGATATTAGCAAGGTGTTTTTATACATCTCAAATCTTTGGGTCATTGTAATACACCAAAAAAAAACTGAGCACAAATTAATATTATATAAAAAGAAACTTTTTATTTTTACTATTTTATTTGCAATGTTAATATGTTAATCACCACTTGGTTTCTGTAACAGTTCATCAATTGTGATATTAGAAACCGACCTTTATAGGACACCCAGTAATTTGGTTAGTGCATTATCTGGGCAGTGCCAGGGTGGTGCGTGGGTAGGTCTTGGGGTGTGGAGGCAGAAGTTATCTCAAAGCTGCCAATATCCAGCGCTAGCCACTGGCCAGCACAATAGTTGTCCTGATATGCCTGGGTGGCTATCCAGGTACTGGCGGTGAGTATTGGTGGTACCCTGGTATCTTATGGCCACGAAATACCCAGATATTCAGTGCCAGTATCTGGGTACAGTATCCAGGTATAGTAAAGCCCACAGTGACCAGCGTGTAGGAAAACTGATGACCACAGCAGGTTTAATCCAGTATTGCCCCGATAGTTATTCCCAACAAAATTCCCAAAAATAAAATATGATCATATAACCAAGGAGGAAAATAGATGGAAGCATATTTGGAGTTTTTTTCAAAAATGCTGTCGCTTAATCAAAATTTTTGAATAAAGTGGTATGGTAGCCATGTTAATCCACTTTTAACAAATACAAATAAAACAAAATAAAGAAAAGAAGATGATACCTTTTATTATTAGACTAGCAATACATTTTTTAAATTAGCTTTTGAAAGCAATACCTTCTTGTTCATTTCTGAAGAACTACTAACTACTAACTAACATTTCTAAAGCGCTACTAGGGTTACGCAGCGCTGTACAATTTAAACATAGGACAGTCCCTGCTCCAAGAGCTTACAATCTAAAAGACAAGAGAACAATCTAAAGACAAGTGTACAATCTAGAGGATAGGTGAACAGTTAATCTGATAGGGTGGATAGATTGGGGCATTCTATATTTCTCGAACGGTTAGGCACTGAAGGCAGCATTGAAGAGGTGAGTTTTAAGCAGAGATTTGAAGAAGGAGGCATTGCCTTCGAAAGCTAATCAAAAAAATGTATTATCATCTTTTTTTATTTTCTTTGTTTTGTTTTACTTCTATTTATTACCTTCAAATTATTTTGAAAAGGACCACTTGTACGGGGTTCCAAAGTGGGCCACATAATAGGCATGTCGAAAAAGTAGTGCTAGACTGATTAGAGTGTCAAAGGAGGAATCAATATTAAACAGATCATCTAATATCATATATGATATATTAAGAGCAATTCTATACCTGGACATCTTTTAGGCACCATTTGCATGCATAAGTACAGAATACTAGCACAGACTTATTTATTTTTTTATTCGTTACATTTGTATCCCACCTATTTGCAGGCTCAATGTGGCTTACATAGGACCGCTATGGCATTCGCCAGTTCCGGTATGAACAAATACAAGGTGTTATTATGATAGAATAAGGTTCAAGTATGGTAGATACATTGGTGAAATTTAGGAAGGAAGTGGGAGGTTGGGTGTGTCCATTGCGATCTTCAGTTTTGTTGTGTTGCATGTGTTCAGGCTTTTATGTTGGGTCAGTGGGATATGCCTTCCTGAACAGGATTGTTTTTAGTTCCTTCCGGAAATTCAGGTGGTCGTACGTCGTTTTTACTGGTTTTGGCAGAGCGTTCCATAGTTGTGCGCTTAAGTAGGAAAAGCTGGATGCATACGTTGATTTGTATTTGAGTCCTTTGGTGCTTGGATAATGAAGATTTAGGTATGTTCGTGCTGATCTTGTTGTGTTCCTAATTGGCAGGTCTATAAGGTCTGTCATGTATCCCGGGGCTTCGCCGTAAAGAATTTTATGAACCATGGTGCAGATTTTGAAGGCAATATGCTCTTTGATTGGGAGCCAGTGCAGTTTTTCTCTGAGGGGTTTGGCGCTTTCAAAATGCGTTTTTCCAAATATAAGCCTGGCTGCTGTGTTTTGAGCGGTTTGAAGTTTCTTTATTATTTGTTCACAGATAACTATACATTTATGCACTTATAGCAAAGTGATTAGGGTGGAGGTGAATTTATCAAAGTGCGGTAAAGGGGGACTTTGAATTACCATGGGATTCAGCAACGTGTGGAATCTCAGTCCTACATAGTATCAGAATACCTGCTTGCAAGCCACTTCACAAGCAACGTTATTCCAGCAGCCCGGGACCATTAGGCTGCAAAGCCTCAGCCCAATGCTCCCGGGTCAACAGAGCAGGCCCCCATCCCTGGCTTAAGCCCCACCACCCCCAAAGGCTCCAGGTGTCCCCCAGCTCCAGATCCCCTGCAAGGCTCAAGCCCCCCCCCCCCCCCACTCCCCCCAGCCCTAAAGGTCCTTAGACTCCTAAGAAGGCCTACCATAATCAAGCATTAGTGGTCCAGGAAGGGCAGGAGCGATGACAAGTCCGGCATCAACCTCAAAACGGCACCCCTAGTGGTAGTCTCACAAACTACCGCTAGGGGTCATGTTTCCATGTGAAGCACATGTGAGTGGCATAGCACGTAAATGCAAGGGGGTTGTCCACATGGATAGAGCATGGGAGGGCCATGGGCAGAGCTACCACTTACACGCACAACTTACAGAATACTGTACATTGTATGCTCCTTTGCCGCATTTACATCTATGGCTGATGTAACTGTTGAATACCCAGGTAACAATACTCAGTAGGGGAATTACCGCTCAAAAAATCCAAAATATCAAACAAGAAAACAGCTATTTTTTGCTTCCACACACAGAATTAGTAGTCTGGAAGGTAGTCTGCAAGATTGTCCAGTTGTCAAAGTATGGTCATGCTGAGGGTCCCCCCATTTGCCCCTGAAGAAGTCCTGTGGTGGTGAAACGGGTCTGTTGGGCAGGGAAGCCCGATGACGACCGCTTTGCAGCTAAGTGATGTTTAACATTATGGGCAATGTAGCTTTTGATATTTAATATTTGATATTTAATATTTGATTTGTTTGTTACAAAATTTGAGCACACAGGAGGATGGTAAGAAAGTGACCAGTGATTGATTTGTAGTGACGCTCATGTAGAGCACAATTTGTTCAGCATTATTGCTGTATGTCACTTATCTGAGGTCCTTTCCACTTTTCCTTATCACTGTTTTTGAACAGGGTTCCCATTCATATAAACCCGCTCTTTTCTTGTTTGATATGATGTAACTGTTGATACATAAACATTAGGTACACACTAATATTATTTATTTACTCAAAGCAGGTTCAATACGACTTACATAGTAATAGGGAATACAGAATATTGTTAGAGAGAATAAAAATTAAGTATAACAGAATAATAGAAGAGATAAGTAGGTAGAGATAGGTGATGGAGAAGGGAGTAAGGTGGGAGATATAGTTTGGGTCAATGTCGTTGTCTCCTGGGTATGTGTAGGGTAGATGGGTGCCCAGGTGCCCTTACAGAATAGGCTGTCACCACATGGCATCGAGATTCCTAAAAGGAGTAACATAGTAACATAGTAACATAGTAGATGACGGCAGAAAAAGACCTGCACGGTCCATCCAGTCTGCCCAACAAGATAAACTCACACGTGCTACTTTTTGTGTATACCTTACCTTGATTTGTACCTGTCCTTTTCAGGGCACAGACCATATAAGTCTGCCCAGCACTATCCCCGCCTCCCAACCACCAGCCCCTCCTCCCAACCACCTGCTCTGGCACAGACCGTATAAGTCTGCCCAGCACTATCCTCACCTCCCAACCACCAGCCCTGCCTCCCAACCACCGGCTCTGGCACAGACCGTATAAGTCTGCCCAGCACTATCCCCGCCCCCCAACCACCAGCCCCGCACCTTTTATAGCAGTACCTCAATTGTGCCAAATATTGTCATTTAGATTTATTTTCTAAATACAAGTTCCAAGGCAAGAAGGCTTAAAAATTTAAGTCCTACCTGAGGCGGTGATGATTAAAGACGACAAGTGAGAGAGGCAGGATTTGAACCCCTGTTGTCCAGCTTGCTGCTCTCACCATTGAAACAAACGTAAGGTAGACCTCTACAGTGCTGAGCTTTATCAAATGAATGTAATATATTAATTGAAAAATGGAAAGCTCCCACGAATACCTTTCCAGAAAGTGGAAAATTGACATTTCCATACTTAAGTCAATCTATACTTGAGATATCTCATGAATATATTGTTTGTTATATTGTTTCTGAACTAGGGCTCACACACACAACACCGGTACAAGTAAAGCAATAGGAATTTCTTTCAAACAGCTTTAGAAAGATATAGCTGCATGCCGGTTGATAGACTAACCAGCAGAAGTTTCTGCAGCTTAGTCCCCTGCTCATGTGAAATTCTGCTACTGATATAAATGACCTCCATAGCCAACTTTTGCAGAAAATCTTGCGACGAGGAAGCCAGCAGAAATGATAACTTGACCTACAAATTCAGAATTAATGAGCTGTTTTCCATTATCTTGCATTGTAGCAGCTTATTATTTTTGAATTTAAATGAAATTTCACATGGAGCAAATACATGCAGTGGTGTACTATTTGCAGATTTTCTTGCAAATGGATCATTGCATGAAAAAACTTGACAGGGCAGCATTTCTTCCATGTTTTTGGGGTGCTTCTGCATATTTTTTTCTTGCAAAAACCCCATTTGTAGAAAAATGTATATAGCCAGCAGCAGTAGAAAGGACTTCGGTTTGATTTCCAGGTCAGATATTCAGTTTTTAGGTTGTCTGGACTAGAGGATGCTGGGAAAGTGAGAGCTGAGGATGTTATAGTCCTTGCACAATGGTGCCACCTAGTGGCTGAAAGTAGGGCCTAAATACAGGGTAAGGTTTCAGAAGGAAGCCTAGTGCATGCTGAGGACTGTCCCTGCCATGACTTGATTAACTGAGGGGTCCTTTTACAAAGCCACGCTGAAAAATGGCTTGCAGGAGTGTAGGCATGGGTTTTGGGCGTGCGGCAATCCATTTTTTAGCGCGCCTGTAAAAAAAGGCCTTTTTTGGGTTTTTTTGCCAAAAATGGATGTGTGGCAAAATCAAAATTGCCATGCGTCTATTTTGAGTCTGAGACCTTACCGCCAGCCATTGCGATCAAGAATCCGGATGGTAACGACCTACACACGCCAAATGTCACTTGGCACGCGTGAACCTAAAAATAAAAAATATTTTTCAGACGCGCGTATCGGATTCGCAAGAAAAATGAAATTACCAAAGAGCCACACGGTAGTCAGGTGGTAACTCCATTTTGGCATGTGTTGGGTGCTTGTAGACACGTGGCTTAGTAAAAGGGCCCCTGAATTCCTTAAAAGCTTGGGAGAAGTTGTAAACTAAGGAGGAAAATCTCTTTGTAGCTTTTGGTGAAGACCAATGATGCTAGTTCTCTACCCCATTCCTACTGAGCTTGAAGTCCTAAGGAACGGGGAACAACTGCAGGACCCTCCTTCTGTCCCATAAAAATACACTGGAAATAAAGTATTACTGATTTACTTCTGACGTTTTCTGAACATCAGTGGAGAATTTCACAAAGCAGTTTGTAAAGGTGACAGTAACTCACAATAACTTTCTTCAGTCCAATTATAGACGGCCCTGGATCAGAGTTTGTGGCTTTTAGATCAGTACATTTGATGCCCCTAATAATATTTACATTAATTGTCCTTGATTGTGGGCTTAGGGGCCCTTTTACTAAGCTGGGCAAATAAATGGGGCTTACTGTGCTCTTGCGCCAGTCTCTCCCGCATGCCAACCCAATTTCTAAAAGAGGCAATGTTCTAAAAAATAAAAATATTACCATAGGAACACTTACCACCTCCTGTTTAGGGGCACTAATGGCTCCCATGTTACTCCTGGACTCTATAAAAGGTGCCCAAATTTAGAGCCACTGAGAGGGGGGATGGGGGGCAAAATTCCCTGGGCCCAGGCCTCCAAGGGAGGCCTGGCACCGGGGTTTCACTCTCTCTCTCTCCTGCTCCTGATGGGACTCAGGTGATCATGTCCCATCAGGAGCAGGAGAGAGAAAACTCCAGCGCCGGGCCCCCCTTGGAGGCTGGGGAGGACCCTGAGAAGAAGCCACAGCAGGACCTCTGGTTTGGCTGACAGGGGTCCCCCCAGGACCTGCCAGCAGAAGAGGTCTTCCTCCAGCGCTGCTCTTCACTCTGCCGCATTGCCTGCCAAGCAGCTGCTTTTCCCCTTAGGCCGCGCATGCTTGGTTTTGAAACTAAACATGCGTGACGTGAGAGAAAAAGCAGCCACAGGGCAGGCAATGCAGCAGAGGAAAGAGCAGCACTGGAAAAAGACCTCTTCTGCTGACGGGGTCTTGAAATCCCCATCAGCCAAGGTATTTGCAGTTCCGGTGGGTGGGTGGACAGGAGCTGCGGCAGCTGCGGCAATCCTGTGGTGGTGGCAATGGCAACAATCCTGGGGGGGGGGGCGGCCCAGCTCAGTCTCTCGGCGGCCCTGCCCAAATTTGCAAGCGATCCTGAGATCCACGCACAAATAAATTAGATAATGAGCCATTAATAACAATAATTGACTTTTAACAAGCAATTATCAATGTTAATTGGCACTAATTTAGATATGCACACAAATCTTGCTGTTCACGATTCTATAAAGATCCGCATCCAAATCCTGTCGTGTGTATGATTACCATGTGACTCCAGAAAAAGGAAGACAGATTGAGCCAGTCTGGGTTTCACTTCCATTTCTTTCAATGGAAGCAAAACCCAGACTGGATCAATGTGTCCTCCTTTTCTGGAGCCATATGGTAACCCTACTCATGTGCAACCAAAAAGGAGGCGTGGCCATGGGAGGGGCATTTACAAAAGATGCACGCAGTGTTATAGAATTCCTGGTTTTGCATGCCAGAGCGCCCTTTATAGAATAGCGCCGTTCGCTGAGTTTTCCCGGTGCCTATTCCTCAGAGCCATTTACTGAATCTGGACCTTAGCGTGGCAGTAATGTCAGTGCTCTAGCTGATTAGCACTTAGCACATACAGATGGCTAAACTAACAGAATGCTTTAGCGCGTCCTGCATTTGGCTCATGTTCGTGCCTAACACAACTTAGTAAAAGATCCCCTAAGGCTTTTTTTTCTATCATCTACATTACAAATAGTGGATGAAAGTTTCAAAGTACAATTCTTCTGCCATTGTCTGAATAATTTTTCCATGTATCTTTATTCCCTTCTGAGCATCACCATTATTTACATGGCACCAAATCACAGTACCACACAATTTAAGTCACATATAATTTAATTTAAGGCTGGATTTCAAGGTTAAGACAATCGATGTGGATTATAGTCAGTGTAATATAACCCACAATACAAAAAAATAGATATATAACAAAATAACAAAAAGAACATAAGCATTGCCATATTAGGAGAGACCAAAAGTCCATCATGCTCAGTATCCTGTTGACAGCAGTGACCAATCCAGGTCACAAGTACCTGGCAGGATCCCAAAAGAGTAAAATAGATTTTATGCTCCTTATTCTAGAAATAAGCAGTGGATTTTCCTGTGCCCATCTTAATAATGGCTTATGGACTTTTCTTTTATGAAATTAGCCAAACTGTTTTAAAACCCTGCTAAGCTAACTGCTTTTACCACATTCTCTACAATGAATTCCAGAGTTTAATTATACAATGAGTGAAGAAATATTTTCTTCAATTTGATTTCAATTTACTACTTAGTAGCTTCATTGTGTTCCCCCTAGTCCTTGTATTTTTGGAAAGAGCAAACAAGTGATTCACATTTACCCATTCCACTCCAATCGGGATTTTATAGACCTCTATCATCTCTTCTCCAAGTTGAAGAGCCTTAGCCTCTTTAGCCTTTCCTAATAGTGTAGCTGTCCTAACCCCTTTATCATTTTCGTTGCCCTTTTCTGTGCTTTCTCTAATTCTGGTATATCTTTGTTCAAATGCACTGCCCAAAACTGCACACAGTATTCAAAGTGCAATCCCACCATGGAGCCGTACAAAGAAATTACATTATTCTCAGTTTTGTTTTCCATTGCTTTCCTAATAATTCCTAACATTCTATTTGCTTTCTTAGCTGCTGTTCCACACTGAGCAGTTTTCAACGTATCATCAACGATAACACCTAAATCCTTTTCCTAGGTGGTGACTCCTAATGAGGAACCTTGCATCATGTAGCTATAATTTGGGTTCTTCTTTCCTACTTACATCTATTTGTACTTGTAACAATACAGCTATAATTTGTGAAGGAATAATACCAACAATACAACAAAACAACATAAAACTCAATTCATTAAAAATTGCACTCAACAGAATGATAACCAACAGGAGGAAAAAGCCTCAAAGTTCACATAAATGAAAAACTCTAAACCGCTTACTCAGTCACAAGACGGGTATTTTTAAAAAAAACCCTCCTTAGATTACTATCACTTTGCACCCGCTCACTTTACATGGCCAATTAAAACTAATTAATGTTATACAAAATATAGTTAAAATCCACCCTACCATAAGAATATTAAAACTGTAAATGACCCGGTTCTAAGGAACCTACAGTCCGAGTTTGACCGGAGGAAGGTAAACACACAGTGTGAAAAAAACGAATCAAACTGAGGCCTTTGAGGTTTGCAGCTTTTTACCAACCTGCTGCTTCGCCAGCTGAAGGCAAGCATGCTAGAGAAATAGAGAGACTGATGAAATGTCCCAGAAAACGATAAGGGATAGGTAGCAGGTCACTGTCTCAAAAGTTTACCAGAACAGGCTACGTGTGCTGAAACTGCAGTGATTTTGCGCCACCTTCTGGTTTATGAAAGAATATCAAAAACATCAAACAGAATCATGGCTGCAGGTTAGATTGAAGAATCCCAATCATTGTGCGCTATCATAGGTTATGGCCTTTTGTTATAACCCCTGTACCCCTATCATTTCCTATTAATAATGCACAGCTGTCATCTACAGTATGGCTGTGATTTCAAGTTGGTTAACATGGAAAAGAAAATAAGATGATACCTTTTTTATTGGACATAACTTAATACATTTCTTGATTAGCTTTCGAAGGTTGCCCTTCTTCCTCAGATCAGGTTCTACATGGAACGTTGCTACTCTTTGAGATTCTGCTGTGGAATCTTGTCACTCTTTAGCATTCCGGAATCTTGCTATTCTTTGGGGTTCTACATGTAGAGAGGTGTGGTAGCCGTGTTAGTCCACTCTTAAGGTCATCAATAGAAATCAAACAAAATAAAACATGGAAAAGAAAATAAGATGATACCTTTTTTATTGGACATAACTTAATACATTTCTTGATTAGCTTTCGAAGGTCCCCCTTCTTCCTCAGATCGGAAATAAGCAAATGTGATAGCTGACAGTGTATATAAGTGAAAACATTCAAGCATTACTATGACAGGCTGACAGGGTGGGAGGAGGGGGGTGGGTAGGAAGTATGCATGGGGACATCAAAGCATATCATTGATATTCTAACAGGGTGGGTGTGGATAGGTGAGGGGTGGGGTGATCAACAGAGAAATACAGCTTTATAGTTTATAATGGGCTAGGAACCCCAGATCCTTGTTAAGTCCTTTCTGTTGGGTGTTAAAATATTCAATCATTCTGACTTCAAAGGTCTTACGTTCTTGTATGGTTTTAAAGTTACCTTTCAGGATTCTCACTGTGAAATCACTGGTACAGTGTCCTGGTCCTGTAAAATGCTGACCAACAGGGGTGGGAGCCCTACTGGCACCAGTATTGTTCATGTGATGTCTATGTAAATTGAATCTTGTCTTAAGCATCTGGCCTGTTTCTCCAATATAGCATCCTTCATTACATTTTTTACACTGAATGATCTATACCACATTGGAAGATGAGCAAGTGAAAGATTCCTTTATGTTGAATATCTTTCCTTTGTGGATGACTGTGGGGTCCTGTGAAATATTTTGGCATAGTTTGCAACTGGATAAATTACAGGGAAGTGTGCCCTTCTGTTCCTTTTCAGTCTGGACTGAAAAGGAACAGAAGGGCACACTTCCCTGTAATTTATCCAGTTGCAAACTATGCCAAAATATTTCACAGGACCCCACAGTCATCCACGTGCTATATAACTTGGTTAACATAATTCCAAAGAAGGTTTCCAAACAGAAAGAGGCATAAAGGGCCATAGAGCAGTGTGGCATGTCTGCCCTACCCTGTGTTCAGTGCAGCTGTCCTATGGCAAATGGAAAAGCACAGAGAGAAGAGTATAATCATCTTATTTTTATACCTCATATATTTGACGCAAAAGAAGAGAAAACAAAGAATTCTACACCATTTAACAAAATGGCCGTCATCCACGATATCATAAAATAATCATTATCCACAATTAATCACAATGATGCATTGTGTTCAGGGCTTTAGTAAGGCTCCAGCTAGAAGTGTACAGACATGGCCCTTTTTGCCTTCCCATTCTTCACTGTTATTTATGGATACAAAAAGGAAAACAAATGAGTGGGCAAAATGGCATCCACCTACCTTTTATTCTGCTGGGTTTCTTTGGCAAAATCTTACCAGATCACCCATGACTGATTTGCCTTTTGGTCATCAGAGAGTTCAGCCCTTGTGCCTCCTTCTACCACATCCAGCGTGACCTTGAGAAAAACATCTCGACACTCTGGAAACCAGTTTGACAAAAACTTAACTGGTTAACTTCAGATACTGCTTTTAAAAATTTTTCCCCAATGACCAGCTAAATTCATTCATCTAACTTCACAGAGTGAGAAGACTGAGCCAGACTTTAAAAAAATGAGCTGCTTCAGGGTGTTTCCAACAGTGACCTATCCAGTTCACAAGTACCTGGCAAGATCCCAAAACAGTACAATACATTTTATGCTGTTTATCCCAGAAATAAGCAGTGGAGTTTCCCAAGTCCACTTTAATAATGGCTTATGGACTTTTAGGAAGCTATCCAAACTTTTTTAAAATCCCGCTAAGCTAACTGCTTTTACCATATTCTCTGGCAACAAATTCCAGAGTTTAATTACACGCTGAGTGAAGAAATATTTTCTCCAATTCATTTTAAATTTACTAATTTGTAGCTTCATTGTGTTCCCCCTAATCCTAGTATTTTTGGAAAGCGTAAGCAAGCAATTCAAGTCTACCCATTCCACTCCATTCAGTATTTTATATACCTCTATCATACTCCCCCCAGCCATCTTTTCTCCAAGCTGAAGAGCCCAAGCCATTTTGAGTCTTTCCTCATAGGGAAGTTGCCCCATCCTCTTTATCGTTTTCGTCATCCTTCTCTGTACCTTTTCTAATTCCACTATATCTTTCTTGAGATGTGGTATCCAGAATTGCACACAGTATTCAGGGTGCGGTTACACCATAGAGCAATACAAAGGTATTATAACATCCTCGTTTTTATTTTCCATTCCTTTCCTAATAATACCTAACATTCTATTTGCTTTCTTTGCCGTTGCAGCACATTGAGCAGAGGGTCTCAAAGTATCGTCAACGATGAGTCCTAGATCCTTTTCCTGGTTGGTGACTCCTAACGTGAAACCTTGCATCACGTACCTATAGTTCGGGTTCCTCTTTCTCACATGCATCACTTTGCACTTACTTTCCTTTGACTGCAGCTGCTCTTTGCCACCCTCCACAAGCTGTTTCCCTAGGCAACAGAATAGTCTGCCTAGCGGTTAAGCCAGCTCTGATCATAGCACAGTATAGACTCACTTATCGGACCTTCACTTTTCCGATGCTCTGGGTTATCTGACATACCCCAGTAATATCACAGCATTGTCAATGAGATGTGTGCAGATTTCTCTTTCTCTTGCCTGGCATCATGATTAGTTAATAGGCAGTAGTGCTAGTGGAGGAGTGGCCTAGTGGTTAGGGTGGTAAACTTTGGTCCTGGGGAACTGAGGAACTGAGTTGGATTCCCACTTCAGGCACAGGCAGCTCCTTGTGACTCTGGGCAAGTCACTTAACCCTCCATTGCCCCATGTAAGCCGCATTGAGCCTGCCATGAGTGGGAAAGCGCTGGGTACAAATGCAACAAAAATAAAATAGATACTATTGGAGATTCTACATTGAATGTTGCTACTATTGGAGATTCTACATGGAATGTTGCTATTCCACTAGCAACATTCCATGTAGAAGGCTGCGCAGACTTCTGTTTCTGTGAGTCTGACGTCTGCACGTACGTGCAGGACGTCAGACTCACAGAAGCAGAAGCCTGCGCGGCCACATTGGTGATCTGCAAGGGCCGACTTCTACATGGAATGTTGGAATAGCAACATTCCATGTAGAATCTCAAATAGTAGCAACAGTGGAGGAGTGGCCTAGTGGTTAGGGTGGTGGACTTTGGTCCTGGGGAACTGGGTTTGATTCCCACTGCAGGCACCGGCAGCTCCTTGTGACTCTGGCCAAGTCACTTAACCCTCCATTGCCCCATGTAAGCCGCATTGAGCCTGCCATGAGTGGGAAAGCGCTGGGTACAAATGCAACAAAAATAAATAAGATTCTGGAACCAATAAACCCTTTTTACTGCTTCCTCTTTTGAAACATGCATTCAATATACTTCTACTGTATCCCTCATCCACTTTTTTTCTGTAATATCCGACTTTGATTATCCAACAATCTGTCATTCTTGTTTACGTCAGATAATCAAGACTCTACTGTATTGCTTTTTCTGTCTTAACCAGCTAATTTCATCCAGGCAATCCTAACCATACGTAAAGGACGCCTAAATCTAGCTAGTCAAATTTCACACAGCTAGATTTCAGTAAAACTTTTAACCTAAAAACTAGCTGGCTTGATTTAGATAAAAACTTGTCTAAAGATAACCAGATAAAATTGACTGTTATCATACCCACTCAATGAGTCTTTCAAAAACTGTCATGGTCCTTGCACAATGGTGCCACCTAGTGGCTGGAGGTAGGACCTAAATATTGGGCAAGGTTTTGGCTGCCATGACTTGATTAAGGGCCCTGCTTACAAAGGCGTGCTACCGTTTTTAGCGTGCAGTAAAAATTAGCACGTGCTAACCCTGTACACACCCATAGGAATATTATGGGCTTCTACATGGTTAGCATGTGCTAAAAACGCCAGCGCGCCTTTGTAAACAGGGCCCTAAGTGAGTTAAAAAATTTGGGAAAAGATATAAAATAAGGAAGAAACCCTCTGTGTAGTCATGGGTGAAGACCGGTGATGCTAGTTCCCTTCTGAACTTTTAGCGTCGTTTCCTGATTGTGGAGCGCATGTTTGCTCTTCACAAAGGTATTTCATCCCTCATCTTCCAGCGAGCGTGGAATGACAGCTGCGACTCACCTCTTTCTCGCAAAGTGCAGAAGGAATGCAGATTGCGTGAAAACGCTCCAGAAGGCACAATTACATATTTTTTTCTCCAGAGCAGTACATTTATATTTCCAATGCCCCTTGCTATCTATATCAATTCAGTCCTCTTTGATGTCATTCATCCCTAAGAGCATTAGATGTGAACTTTAAAAAGCTGTTAAGGGAAAATAAACCGCATTTTTATATCTCATTTTATGCCATTGCAGGTCCTTGTATTGTGATGAAAATAGGCAGGTCATATATTTTTTTACGGCCTAGACGGTATATTCTGTTTGTGAAAAAATACATGACAAGCTGTTGCCATAGAGCTCCATTCTTCAAGAGTTCTGTGGAAATGTTTTAGGGTATTAAACTGAATAAGCATATGATTCATGTCAGAGCCCTACGTTTCCATTTGATTTAAAAAAAAAAAAAAAAAAGAGACAGTTTTCAATGTTCTTGAAGTTGGAAGGTTAACAGCACAAGATGGCTGAAAGTCAGGCACACTGTCTAGTATAGTAAGGGGAAGGGTCTGGGCAAGGGGTAATGCATTTGATATACCGCCTTTTTGTGGTGGCACTGCCCAGGTAAGTCTTTTTTTTTTTATTACATTTGTACCCTACGCTTTCCCACTTATGGCAGGCTCAATGTGGCTTACATGGGGCAATGGAGGGTTAAGTGACTTGCCCAGAGTCACAAGTAGCTGCCTGTGCCTGAAGTGGGAATTGAATTCAGTTCCTCAGGACCAAAGTCCACCATCCTAACCACTAGGCCACTCCTCTACTGTTGCTACTATTTGAGATTCTACATGGAATGTTGCTATCATTCCATGTAGAAGTCGGCCTTTGCAGATCACCAATGTTCACATATATGCCACTTAATCAAGAATTGAGAGAGAAAATAACAGGTACATACGTCAGAAAATTTCACCTACTGGTTTAAACAGAGTACATAGAAAATCACAGAAAGAAAAAAAGGTCCATCTCTTGATTCAAGCCTTTAGGTTTGACTAAACATCAGTCTCTGTTACGTCCTCAATAGGATCTTGTCAAGGTCGCCTCCTCTCCATGAGGCATCTTGACTTGCAATTTTTCATTCCCCTTCGCAACTGTTGTGATCGCTCAATGATCATAGACTGGATCTTCCTTCTCCATCTCAGGCATGTTGGGAATCTATGAGATCCTCTGCCTTTTTCTTCCTGTCCCCTTGCCTCTGAAATAATTTACCTCTGGACTTGGAGCTGAGTAATCTTTTCAGTCCTTTAAGAAAAAATTCAAGACCCATCTTTTTGCTGTGACTTTTAATATGTGTTAGTTCTGGTGAACTTTTCAGCAACAACAGTAACATAGGCAGGCTGCACTCCCTCTCGCTCCGGCCCTCGCTTTGCCCCTGGCGTGCTCACAGACCAAACATGAGACAGGTTTTAGGAATAAATGGCCACAGCTTTTATTGAAAACACATTAAACAATCCCTAGGAAGCACCCGAGCCTTGGGTTTAACGTTGCAGATGCTTACGCCCTCCGCCGTAGCTTATCCAGCTAGAGAGCAAGCATCCCAGCCCATGCTGCGGCCAGCCTTTCTCTGCCTCCAGTGTGGCCAAGCCTCCATCTGCCTGGGGCATCCCCCCTAGACCAGAGCCCCACCTGCCATGCCTAACCAGCGAGGTGATTGGTCTGCCAGCAGTGAGTGCTCCTGCACTGCTCGCGGCCGACAAAGAGGCCCTCATCACCTTGTCGGCAGCTCTTATGCAGTGCACGGGGCTCCCGCTGCAGCCCCGCCCCTTCCAGCCTCCCAACCAACAGCAGGCAGGGTCTCTGGCCGCATCATCCAGACCGTCGGTGGGGAAGCCGGAAGGGAAGGGTCGCTCCGGCTAGGGAGCTGCCATGCGGCAGCCGCCATGTTATGTGCGGCTGCTCAGCATGCTCCTCGCTGGCTTTCCTTTACTTACAATTTTTATTTGTTAAATTTTAGTCACCTCTGCTTTCCTCTGTAGCTTTCTAAAGTTAGTTTTGGGTGTGTCTGTTTTCTGGTGTACCTGGGACCTGTCCTGTCACTCAATGGCATTCTGTTTTCTTTTTATGTATTTGTGAAATTTTGTACATTGCTTAGATATGGGATTTCCCAGGATTTGGCAATTCATCAAATCATTAACAAACATAAACATAATGCCAGACTCTCAAATCCCATAGCGTGCAACTCAAAAGGGGGTGTGGCCTTGAGAAAGACACACCATGGGCGTGTCAGAGGTGTTTTGAAAAGTTGCATGCGTTGTTACTGAATAATAGGCCAGTTAGGGCATGGGAATTGGCAGTAAGTGGAATTCTACAAAGCACCATTTATAGAATCTGGCCCTATCTGCACATAGTTTGCACTCTTAATGACATTTACCAACAGGGGAAAAAAAACACAAACACTGACATCTTTGGGTGCCCATCCCTAATAATCAGACAATGTAATAAAGCAACCAGGATAGTATGCTTGCACACATAAACAGAAACATCATTGACAGGAAAATGGAAGTAATACTTTCCTTGTACAGGTCACGTGGAAGGCAATTTTGTAACAATGCATCTATAAATGGGTGCTCTCTTTCCTTTATAGAATACTAGTGCAACAGGTGAACTATGTACCTAGAGTTTAGGTGTGAGCTGAAGTAACTTTTAGTATTCTTTAATTAAGAACATAAGAATAACCATACCAAGTCATATTGATGGTCCATCTAGTCCAGTATCCTGCTTCCAACAGTGGCCAATACAGGTCACAAGTACCTGGCAGAATCCCAAAGAGTAGCAACATTTCAGAACCCCAAAGTGTAACAGGTTTCCGGAATCCCAAAGAGTAGTAAGATTCCAGAATCTCAAACAGTAGTAAGATTATGGAATTCCAAAGAGTAGCAAGATTCTGGAATCCCAAAGAGTAGCAAGCTTCCATGCTACAAGTCCCAGGGACAAGTAGTGGCTTTACCCATGTCTATCTCAATAGACTTTTCCTCCAGAAACGTGTCCAAAACTTTTTAAAACCCAAATTGCAAGTAGTATACTATGCCATACTTTGTATTGTTCGAATATTTTTACTGCTCCAATTGCCTACTGCTCATGTTTGATCTGTTCTCACTGTACACCACCTTGAGTGAATTCCTTCAAAAAGGCGGTAAATCCTAATAATAATAATCCTAATAATAATAATAATAATAAATATGTTCTGTTCGAGCTCCACCCAGACTCTACCTATGTATATGCCTACCTGAAAATTACACGCTATATAACATATGCACATGCTTACAGAATAGCGCTCAGGTGTATGTGCACATATACAGGTATGTATTTCTCATTATTCTAATTATTTACGCATGTATTCAGCACATAAATGTTAGTGCACACTGTACAGAATTACCCCCTAGTACCATGTTCAGTTATGGAGGCCAGGCCTTCGGAAGGGCATTGAGGAGATGAAAATGGTTCAGAGGAGAGCTACTAAAATTCTACAAGACACACTACCCTTCAAAGAGGTTTGAGACACTCAAAATGTACTTATTGAGAAAACAAGGGAAAGGGAGATATGAGAGAAATATTCAAATATTTGATAGGTTTCAATATATTAAAGAAACAACTTTTTCAGGTACATCAGAAGCAGAAAGCCTGCACGGAAATCTATGGGACCGTTAGATAGCAGACAAATGGAATGAATTTTTTGCTTTGATCTTTTCAGAAGAAGATATAAGAGATCTACCTGTACCAGAAATTTTTTTCAAAGGTGATGATGCAGAGGAACTGAAAGATATCTCAGTGAACCTGGAAGATGTACTGAGCCAAATCAACAAATTAGAGTAGTAAATCACCTGGATTGGATGGCATGCGCCCTAGGGTGCAGAAAGAACTCAAACATGAAATTGATAATCTGCTGTTAGTAATCTGTAGCCTGACTTTAAAGTTGTCTGTTATCTGTAGTTATCTGAAGATTGGAGGGTGGTCAGTGTAATGCTGATTTTTAAAAACGATTCCAGGGGTGATCCGGGAAATTACAGACCAGTAATTTGCAAGACTTCTGCAAACTCTCGGCAGCCATTTTGAAGCAGCACTGGGAGCAAGAGGTCTGCAGCTGCACAGGGCAGGAAAGAGGGGCCTCTTTCCTGCCCCAAAGAAGCCACTAGACCACCAGGGCATGACAATAAGGTACAGGAGGGGAGGGGAGGACACATCCATCCGTCCGCTAACCCGGATAAACGGTCAGTCTGGCAAAACTCGACCAGATGCCTCACAGTGTCCTCAGAAAGAGGACATGTCCGGGCAAAACCGGATATATGGTAACCCTGTTCTTAACAAAACAGGAAGTAGGTCTGAAGAATAGCCTATTGGTCAGTGCAGAGGATTATAAACTAACTGACCCATTTTTTTGGAGGTGGGGTAATTGGGAGCCCTCCAAAAACAGGAAAATACCTGCTGTACCTAAGTATATAAGCCACCTAGAAGCCTAAAGGCTATCGAAGCAGTGTACATAGTTACATAGTTACATAGTAGATGACGGCAGAAAAAGACCTGCGCGGTCCATCCAGTCTGCCCAACAAGATAAACTCACATGTGCTACTTTTGTGTATACCTTACCTTGATTTGTACCTGTCCTTTTCCGGGCACAGACCGTATAAGTCTGCCCAGCACTATCCCCGCCTCCCAACCACCAGCCCCGCCTCCCACCACCGGTTCTGGCACAGACCGTATAAGTCTGCCCAGCACCATCTCTGTCTCCCGCCACCGGCTTTGCCACCCAATCTCGTCTAAGCTCCTTAGGATCCATTCCTTCTGAGCAGAATTCCTTTATGTTTATCCCACGCATGTTTGAATTCCGTTACCGTTTTAATTTCCACCACCTCCCACAGGAGGGCATTCCAAGCATCCACTACTCTCTCCGTGAAAAAATACTTCCTGACATTTTTCTTGAGTCTGCCCCCCTTCAATCTCATTTCATGTCCTCTCGTTCTACTGCCTTCGCATCTCCGGAAAAGGTTCGTTTGCAGATTAATACCTTTCAAATATTTGAACGTCTGTATCATATCACCCCTGTTTCTCCTTTCCTCCAGAGTGTACATGTTCAGGTCCGCAAGTCTCTCCTCATAAGTCTTGTAACGCAAATCCCATACCATTCTCGTAGCTTTTCTTTGCACCGCTTCAATTCTTTTTACATCCTTAACAAGATACGGCCTCCAGAATTGAACACAATACTCCAGGTGGGGCCTCACCAACGACTTATACAGGGGCATCAACACCCCCTTTCTTCTGCTGCTCACACCTCTCTCTATACAGCCTAACAACTTTCTAGCTAGGGCCACCGCCTTGTCACACTGTTTCGTCGCCTTCAAATCCTCAGATACTATCACCCCAAGATCCCTCTCCCCATCTGTACCTATCAGACTCTCCCCGCCTAACACATACGTCTCCCGTGGATTTCTACTCCCTAAGTGCATCACTTTGCATTTCTTCGCATTGAATTTTAATTGCCAAACCTTAGACCATTCTTCTAGCTTCTGTAGGTCCTTTTTCATGTTTTCCACTCCCTCCGGGGTGTCCACTCTGTTACAGATCTTAGTATCATCCGCAAATAGGCAAACTTTACCTTCTAACTCTTCGGCAATGTCACTCACAAATATATTGAACAGAATCGGCCCCAGCACCGATCCTTGAGGCACTCCACTATTCACCTTTCGCTCCTCCGAGCGAATTCCATTCACCACCACCCTCTGGCATCTGTCCGTCAACCAGTTCCTAATCCAGTTCACCACTTCGGGTCCTATCTTCATTTTGGTACTGTAAGTATTTTTCTGTTCCTGGAGAGCTCAATAACAAACAAACAAAAAAATAGAGTTAAAGTAGGATTTGAACCAGGATCTGTTGGTTTATAATCCACGGCACTAGACACTAGGCTGACACTCTGCTCTGCAAGGCTGGTTGTGTGACCATTTTTAACAAATGCTGCCATACAGATGTCCATGTCCCCCCCCCCCCCCCCCCCCCATTCATAATTTGGACATTCCAGTTTGTAAAATGGACGCTCATACTGGATGTTTCGAGTATATGGATTTTCATCTCATGTATTTCCAAACACAAAATCTTAACGTATATCCTGTTCAAAAATACATGTGAGATGGACGTCCGTTTCAGGTTTCGGACTTGGGCATCCTTTCAAAAATGCCCCTCCACTGGCAAAGAGTGCACCCTCTTTCTGATAAGTACACACTGTTTATGACACAGAAACCATATAAAATTTGGTGACTTTTACTGTTGTTTTAGGCTTTGAATGAAATGAAAGGAGGGGTTGCTCCAGGCTCATTCAGGAAAGTGAGGGGCTTCCTCCACGTTGCTCAGGATGCAGACTCAAAGCTCAACATCCTGCTTCCCCTCAAATTGCCATCTTAGATTTTCCCACATAACCCAGTAGCTCTGCAGGATCTAGCCTTGGCTGCTCAACTGACAATGCTGAGTCCTGTAGCCCATTTGTCACCAGATGCCAAGGTGCTCTAACACCTGAAGTGGCCCTTGTTGTCTTGGACAATGGCCAATCTGGTATGGGATTTGTTTTTGTTGTTGTTGTTGTTGCTTGTACCATGTTCTGATGGGTTTTTGGACACTTAGTTTGGCTTCTCCCCAGAGGTCCATCTGATACAGGTAGCCCTACAGCATAGCCCTCTGATTAATAGAAGCACACAAGCCCCTCCATCACAGCAAGGTTGTGTCCCCTTGAAAGGGTTATTGTTGTTATTATTATATTTCATGTTGGACACATCAATATTGACTAGTTTTAACTCCATTAACTTGGATCCTATCCAAGGACCTAAGAATCATAGAGGTATGGATTTTTTCTTGTTGGGGCTAACTGCTAATTTTCAGTGGCACTTAACCCGTTAGTGCTGCTGAAAATAATTGGTCAGTGCCAAACTCAAACACCTTGGGGGCGGAGTCAGCACTTGGCTGGTTAAATGCTGATATTCAGAACTTAACCAGCCAGGTTAACTACGAAAATAGGACATAAATACATAAGTAGGACGTCAGATGCACAGAAGCCCTGCAGCGTACAGCGAAGATCAGCTGAGAGGAGCGCGTCTGTGTGGGCCGCACACGCCGGAGTCAGAAGACAGCACTTCTGCTGGCAGGGGTTCGGGTGGAAGGGGCCCGGCCCGGGGGCGGAGGCGGGTAGGACTGTGGCGCCAGGCCCCCCTCGGGGGGGGGGGGCGGCAACAACCTGGAGGGTGGCAGTGGGGGCGGGGGCGGGGCCGGGGGCAGCCTTGTCCCGGGCCCGGCCCAGTCTCTCGGCGGCCCTGGTGCAGGTCTACCAGCGCTACAGAAATGAAAAGTAGTAGTAGTATTTAATTTTTCAACGAAACCTGACACAAATTACTGCTTCTCCTCTGCAGGCTCCAGCCTTGTCTGCCACGCTTATGAGTTACTTAGCCTTTAGTAAACCTAGCAAGAGGAGGGATAAAACAAACATTTATACATACTGAGGTAAACACATTTACATTCACCTCTTCACACTTTATGCCTGTGTCAGGTAATGAATAGTTTTAGAGGTATGTTTGTCCTAACTCGCCGGAATTTTCACAGTCTGCAGGACACAAAATCTCTATAAAGTAACTTAACTGAAATAGAAGCAGATTGGCAAAACCGTTTTCTCTCTTATGAGCTGTGAAGAACGATCCTTTAAATGAAATCAGGAAGGAACTGGACAGAATCTTGTTTAATGGAGTGACAAAATGAATCACAAGGAGTCCAAACATCCATCACTGCTGGAAGGGGACCACAAATGATCTGTGAACCACTATATATTGATTACTCATGTAGTACAAGTGTCGGATTTAATGTTCACACACCATGGAAAGGCGGCAGGGACAGATGGTGCCTTAACTCTTCTTTGATAGATTTTAATGGTGAAATATTGATTTCTATCTGGCCAAGGCCTTCTGTTAGGGGCCAAAGTCATTTGTTGGGTATTGCTGGACACCCAGTCTCTTTGTGGTGATCAATCATTTTTGGCATCGCAGGTGAAAACGGGAGGGAGAAGCACCTTGGATCCCCCAAACTGTATCATGAAGATGAGACGAAAAAAAGAAAAAAAATCCCTGAAATTCAAGCTGCCGGGACATTATTAATGATAAGACATGTTTACTGAGCAGAGTCACAGCGAATCACAGCTGACATGAAATAGTCTGGGCACCAGGCAGAGAAAATGGCCATCTTGGTAAAAGGGGCTATATTTTATTTAAACATCCGTCTAGGGCTGGGAAACTCAGGTAATCTGTTGTGTTACAAGCCAGTGGCTGTTCTTTCCACCCCGAGAGATAACAGTGAGAAGCTAATAGGAATGCATCAATCACAATCAGGGCTGCAATTCCACCGGTGTCTTTCCTTCCCAGCTCCTGCTTAAGCTGCTTTAATAAGGATGATAACATACTCCCTGTACTACTGAGTGCCTCTCCTCTCTGAGGGTCATATTCAAAAGCTCGGTGACTGCAAAGCCAGCATCTTACTCTTGGAGGAATGCATACATGCCTCCCCTAAAAAAAAGATTTTATTTATTTATTTATTGCACTTGTATCCCACATTTTCCCATCTATTTGCAGGCTCAATGTGGCTTACAGAGACCTGTTATAGCAACCCCACATCAGGTTAGAGAAAACAATTGTTGTTACAAAGAGGTAAAGATCTAAAAAGATGTTAATGAGATGGCATTCAACCGCTTGTGGTCCCCCAGTCCCCCCCCCCCCCTACCTGGGCAGGTAGAGGTTCCGCAAAGACCTTGGAATTGTCAGGGTACAGCGTACACAGATGTGTGACTGATAATGGCTGTTTCGTTTAGATTATCTAGCTTACCTAATGATTTTTGCCTCACTGCTCAGCTCGATTGTGTTCACTAGGACGGCATGCTATTAAAATGTCAAGGCGCATTGAATTGTTGTTAGGAGACCTTTCCAATCACCCTGTGTTCTCCAGGTTGCATAAACGTAAAAGGACTGGAGGAAGACCTTAGAAATGAAATAGATTTAATGTGTCTCGTGTGCTCCGGTAATTAAAATGCCATCTTTTATAACGGGTATGAGACATTTCTCATCTGAATTTACAGTAGCGAGGGCCCAGCCCGGAACCATGATCTACCTTCGTGCACTGCAGCTTGTATAGAAAATACAGTTAGGAAACTGCCCCTGTGTTGGTCAGCAGCTCAGCATGTAACTGGGACTGCTGTGTTACAGGATAGAAAGCAAATGATCGTTCTATAGGCGATGCCTTATGTATCAAAGGCGTCCTTCTACTTGGTAAGAAAATATGGGCATTGTCCCCCCAGTGAGAAGCACTGAGAAGCTTCCACTATTAAAATAAGAAACCACCGCGAACAGGAGCAGACAAAGCGAGACGGCATTCCTATAATTGAAGAGCTGTTTATTACCCGGAGACATGTCAAATAATGCCATGAATTGATTTTTTTTTTCTCCCTCTCATAAAGCATGTATCATATTTATTGCCAAAATTTTCTTGGATTTAGCTCTCTTCGTCTTTTAAATCATTTGGCAAATATTTTGCTTCTCCCTGTCATCTCCTTTTCATTTTTATTTAAAACCGATGCTTTCTCCTTTTTTTTTTCTGGTATCTGCCTTCCTGGAATAACTGCATTTACTCTTCCAGCATGCATCAAGCATCATTGATTGCCTGCAGCATCATTGTGAACATTAGGTGTTTGTTTTCCTACTGTCCCGCTGTCTTCCCATCATCTACTGTAACTCTCTCTGTTCCCCCTTCCTCTCTAGCCTAACACCGTCTCCCCCCCACGCCCCACCCCCGTCTGCTCTATATGCTGGCCACCTTACTGCAAAGCTATTATTTTTTATATAATATGAGGTCCCTGTAGGCCTGGCCTGGGGAACCTCTTGTCCTCCAGGACTTCAAACCAATCATTATTTGCAGAACATGTCTGATGAATATGCAAGAGATGGCTTTGCGTGTGCACGACCTCAATTATATGCAAATCCGTCTTCTGCATATTCAAGAATGGGGATGTGCAAGCAAACTGTAAAATGCCACGAAAGAGACCTGGCTTTTGTTTTGCTTCATTTCGAACCTGAACAAAAAGAAATATGTTTTCTTATGTTTGTAGTGTGCTCCGTTTGGAAACAGTATGTGCTAAAACTGAAAACAAAAGAAAATGAATGAAAAAAAAGAACCCCCCTCTGCTGGGCACACACCTATTCACTAGGGAAATTAGGGAGTAAGAATGTGATGGGTAATGTTTCAGAGCATGCCATGGTGATCTTGTGGCACGTTCTGGGTAGCACGATAAATCAGGTCACTGTGAAAAATGGGTAGCACTTTGGTTTAACATTTCCTATTTCCAGTGCATTTTGTCTAGCAAAAAAAGTGCCGGTACTCAAATGCCAGGCCACCCTTCAGGGGTGGAGTGATCATTGAGAGACCCACCCTATAATAGCCAGGACCTCTGCAACCAGTCATAGAATCTATGACAAGGCAAAATTTGTATGTTAAAAACCTGCCACTAAAATAAACATGCACCCCATTCACCCTCCTCGCCCTCCCCCCTTGAACTTCCCCCTCCATCTTACTTTATAATCATTGGGGCCTAGCTCCTGGCCTGCCTGTGATGTATCTTAAAATATCATTGGCTGATCTGTGGCCAGCACCCTTATGGAACATGAGTCAGATTGCAAAATGGCCTCAGTCAGGTCAGAGGACATCATTTTGGACCAAGGCAGCCGGGGAGCAGAAGCAACTGCCGATTGTTCCTGTTGCACCCTGAGGATGAAGAGAGGTACAGGAGTATCCCAGGGATTGTAAAGATGGTGCCAACACTGGGGAGGAGCAAACTGAGACACTGACAGCTGGTTTAGTCAGGGAAGAGGAAGGCTGGCTGGAAGGCTTTAGTTCATGCTGTGGGCAACTTGCATGCTCTAAAAAAATGAAATTTCAATTAAACAACAACAAGCCCACACTAATGAAATATATCTCCTTACTCTTGTCATACAAGCATCTCGTTTTTTGTTCCTGTGGTCCACAAGCAGCGAATGACTCATGGAGCCACCACAAGTGTGATGGTTTCAATGGCAGGCCCTAAATGGTCCCCCAGGGATGGTTGCCAGCATCACCCTGGCCATTCCAAGGAAATGGACTGTTAAGTGGCCCAAGGCCACAAAGAGCCACTGTGGGATTTGAATCTAGGTCCTTCAGTTCCCAACCCATTGCTGAAACCATTAGGCTACTCTACCCATACAAACATACAGTAACTCATTTTGAAGCGTATTTTTTGCTAGTACTTTCTTTATACCCTTCTCTGTTAACACTTTCTTATTCTGTTAGCGTTTTGCTGACTGCCACCAGTGTTAAACCTGAAAATTCAATGGTGGACCATGTCTGGCATATGTATGGCCAGTTAAATGTGACATTCAGCACTTAACTGGCTATGCTGAACTAAGAGGTAATAAAATTTGCTGATGCCACAAAGTTATTCAAAGTCGTTAACTCGCGACAGGATTGTGAAAAATTACAGAAGGACCTTATGAGACTGGGAGACTGGGCGGCTAAATGGCAGATGACGTTTAATGTGAGCAAGTGCAAGGTGATGCATGTGGGAAAAAAGAACCCAAATTATAGCTACGTCATGCAAGGCTCCACGTTAGGAGTTACGGACCAAGAAAGTGATCTGGGTGTCGTCATCGATAATACACTGAAACCTTCTGCTCAGTGTGCTGCTGCGGCTAGGAAAGTGAATAGAATGTTGGGTATTATTAGGAAAGGTACGGAAAACAGGTGTGAGGATGTTATAATGCCGTTGTATCGCTCAATGGTGCGACCGCACCTTGAGTATTGTGTTCAATTCTGGTCGCTGCATCTCAAGATAGATATAGTGGAATTGGAAAAGGTGCAGCAAAGGGCGACTAAAATGATAGCGGGGATGGGACGACTTCCCTATGAAGAAAGACTAAGGAGGCTAGGGCTTTTCAGCTTGGAGAAGAGACGGCTGAGGGGAGACATGATAGAGGTATATAAAATAATGAGTGGAGTGGAACAGGTGGATGTGAAGCGTCTGTTCACGCTTTCCAAAAATACTAGGACTAGGGGGCATGCGATGAAACTACAGTGTAGTAAATTTAAAACAAATCGGAGAAAATTTTTCTTCACCCAGCGCATAATTAAACTCTGGAATTCGTTGCCGGAGAATGTGGTGAAGGCGGTTAGCTTGGCAGAGTTTAAAAAGGGGTTAGATGGTTTCCTAAAGGACAAGTCCATAAACCGCTACTAAATGGACTTGGGAAAAATCCACAATTCCAGGAAAGCGAATGCTACATACCTGTAGAAGGTATTCTCCGAGGACAGCAGGCTGATTGTTCTCACTGATGGGGTGACGTCCATGGCAGCCCCTCCAATCGGAAACTTCACTAGCAAAGTCCTTTGCTAGCCCTCGCGCGCCCGCGCGCACCGCGCATGCGCGGCCGTCTTCCCGCCCGAAATCGGCTCGAGCCGGCCAGTCCAGTATGTAGCAAGACAATACACTTCAAGGGAAGACACAACTCCAAAGGGGAGGCGGGCGGGTTTTGTGAGAACAATCAGCCTGCTGTCCTCGGAGAATACCTTCTACAGGTATGTAGCATTCGCTTTCTCCGAGGACAAGCAGGCTGCTTGTTCTCACTGATGGGGTATCCCTAGCCCCCAGGCTCACTCAAAACAACAACCATGGTCAATTGGGCCTCGCAACGGCGAGGACATAACTGAGATTGACCTAAAAAATTTACCAACTAACTGAGAGTGTAGCCTGGAACAGAACAAACAGGGCCCTCGGGGGGTGGAGTTGGATCCTAAAGCCCAAACAGGTTCTGAAGAACTGACTGCCCGAACCGACTGTCGCGTCGGGTATCCTGCTGCAGGCAGTAATGAGATGTGAATGTGTGGACAGATGACCACGTCGCAGCTTTGCAAATTTCTTCAATGGAGGCTGACTTCAAGTGGGCTACCGACGCAGCCATGGCTCTAACATTATGAGCCGTGACATGACCCTCAAGAGCCAGCCCCGCCTGGGCGTAAGTGAAGGAAATGCAATCTGCTAGCCAATTGGATATGGTGCGTTTCCCTACAGCCACTCCCCTCCTATTGGGGTCAAAAGAAACAAACAATTGGGCGGACTGTCTGTTGGGCTGTGTCCGCTCCAGGTAGAAGGCCAATGCTCTCTTGCAGTCCAATGTGTGCAGCTGACGTTCAGCAGGGCAGGAATGAGGACGGGGAAAGAATGTTGGCAAGACAATTGACTGGTTCAGATGGAACTCCGACACGACCTTTGGCAGAAACTTAGGGTGAGTGCGGAGGACTACTCTGTTGTGATGAAATTTGGTGTAAGGGGCCTGGGCTACCAGGGCCTGAAGCTCACTGACTCTACGAGCCGAAGTAACTGCCACCAAGAAAATGACCTTCCAGGTCAAGTACTTCGGATGGCAGGAATTCAGTGGCTCAAAAGGAGGTTTCATCAGCTGGGTGAGAACGACATTGAGATCCCATGACACTGTAGGAGGCTTGACAGGGGGCTTTGACAAAAGCAAACCTCTCATGAAGCGAACAACTAAAGGCTGTCCTGAGATCGGCTTACCTTCCACTTGGTAATGGTATGCACTGATTGCACTAAGATGAACCCTTACGGAGTTGGTCTTAAGACCAGACTCAGACAAGTGCAGAAGGTATTCAAGCAAGGTCTGTGTAGGACAAGAGCGAGGATCTAGGGCCTTGCTGTCACACCAGACGGCAAACCTCCTCCAATGAAAGAAGTAACTTCTCTTAGTGGAGTCTTTCCTGGAAGCAAGCAAGATGCGGGAGACACCCTCTGGCAGACCCAAAGAGGCAAAGTCTACGCCCTCAACATCCAGGCCGTGAGAGCCAGGGACTGGAGGTTGGGATGCAGAAGAGCCCCGTCGTCCTGCGTGATGAGGGTCGGAAAACACTCCAATCTCCACGGTTCTTCGGAGGATAACTCCAGAAGAAGAGGGAACCAGATCTGACGCGGCCAAAAGGGAGCAATCAGAATCATGGTGCCTCGGTCTTGCTTGAGTTTCAACAAAGTCTTCCCCACCAGAGGTATGGGAGGATAAGCATACAGCAGACCTTCCCCCCAATCCAGGAGGAAGGCATCCGACGCCAGTCTGCCGTGGGCCTGAAGCCTGGAACAGAACTGAGGGACCTTGTGGTTCACTTGAGATGCGAAGAGATCCACCAGGGGGGTGCCCCACGCCTGGAAGATCTGTCGCACCACACGGGAATTGAGCGACCACTCGTGAGGTTGCATAATCCTGCTCAACCTGTCGGCCAGACTGTTGTTTACGCCTGCCAGATATGTGGCTTGGAGCACCATGCCCTGACGGCGAGCCCAGAGCCACATGCTGACGGCTTCCTGACACAGGGGGCGAGATCCGGTGCCCCCCTGCTTGTTGACATAGTACATGGCAACCTGATTGTCTGTCTGAATTTGGATAATTTGGTGGGACAGCCGATCTCTGAAAGCCTTCAGAGCGTTCCAGATCGCTCGCAACTCCAGAAGATTGATCTGTAGATCGCGTTCTTGGAGGGACCAACTTCCTTGGGTGTGAAGCCCATCGACATGAGCTCCCCATCCCAGGAGAGACGCATCCGTGGTCAGCACTTTTTGTGGCTGAGGAATTTGGAAGGGACGTCCCAGAGTCAAATTGGAGCAAATCGTCCACCAAAACAGGGATTCGAGAAAACTCGTGGACAGGTGGATCACGTCCTCTAGACCCCCAGCGGCCTGATACCACTGGGAGGCTAGGGTCCATTGAGCAGATCTCATGTGAAGGCGGGCCATGGGAGTCACATGAACTGTGGAGGCCATGTGGCCCAGCAATCTCAACATCTGCCGAGCTGTGATCTGCTGGGACGTTCGCACCCGCGAGACGAGGGACAACAAGTTGTTGGCTCTCGTCTCGGGGAGATAGGCGCGAGCCGTCCGAGAATCCAGCAGGGCTCCGATGAATTCGAGTTTCTGCACTGGGAGAAGATGGGACTTTGGGTAATTTATCACAAACCCCAGTAGCTCCAGGAGGCGAATAGTCATCTGCATGGACTGCAGGGCTCCTGCCTCGGATGTGTTCTTCACCAGCCAATCGTCGAGATATGGGAACACGTGCACCCCCAGCCTGCGAAGCGCCGCTGCTACCACAGCTAGGCACTTTGTGAACACCCTGGGTGCAGAGGCGAGCCCAAAGGGTAGCACACAGTACTGGAAGTGGCGTGTGCCCAGCTGAAATCGCAGATACTGTCTGTGAGCTGGCAGTATCGGGATGTGTGTGTAGGCATCCTTCAAGTCCAGAGAGCATAGCCAATCGTTTTGCTGAATCATGGGGAGAAGGGTGCCCAGGGAAAGCATCCTGAACTTTTCTTTTACGAGATACTTGTTCAGGGCCCTTAGGTCTAGGATGGGACGCATCCCCCCTGTTTTCTTTTCCACAAGGAAGTACCTGGAATAGAATCCCAGCCCTTCTTGCCCGGATGGCACGGGCTCGACCGCATTGGCGCTGAGAAGGGCGGAGAGTTCCTCTGCAAGTACCTGCTTGTGCTGGAAGCTGTAAGACTGAGCTCCCGGTGGACAATTTGGAGGTTTTGAGGCCAAATTGAGGGTGTATCCTTGCCGGACTATTTGGAGAACCCACTGATCGGAGGTTATGAGAGGCCACCTTTGGTGAAAAGCTTTCAACCTCCCCCCGACTGGCAGGTCGCCCGGCACTGACACTTTGATGTCGGCTATGCTCTGCTGGAGCCAGTCAAAAGCTCGCCCCTTGCTTTTGCTGGGGAGCCGCGGGGCCTTGCTGAGGCGCATGCTGCTGACGAGAGCGAGCGCGCTGGGGCTTAGCCTGGGCCGCAGGCTGTCGGGAAGGAGGATTGTACCTACGCTTGCCAGAAGTATAGGGAACAGTCTTCCTTCCCCCGAAAAATCGTCTACCTGTAGAGGTAGAAGCTGAAGGCTGCCGGCGGGCGAATTTGCCGAATGCGGTGTCCCGCTGGTGGAGAGACTCTACCACCTGTTCGACTTTTTCGCCAAAAATGTTATCCGCACGGCAAGGCGAGTCCGCAATCCGCTGCTGGATTCTATTCTCCAGGTCGGCGGCACGCAGCCATGAGAGCCTGCGCATCACCACACCTTGAGCAGCGGCCCTGGACGCAACATCAAAAGTGTCATAAACTCCTCTGGCCAGGAATTTTCTGCACGCCTTCAGCTGCCTGACCACCTCCTGAAAAGGCTTGGCTTGCTCAGGGGGAAGAGCATCAACCAAGCCCGCCAACTGCCGCACATTGTTCCGCATGTGGATGCTCGTGTAGAGCTGGTAAGACTGGATCTTGGACACGAGCATAGAGGAATGGTAGGCCTTCCTCCCAAAGGAGTCTAAGGTTCTAGAGTCTTTGCCCGGGGGCGCCGAAGCATGCTCTCTAGAACTCTTAGCCTTCTTTAGGGCCAGATCCACAACTCCAGAGTCGTGAGGCAACTGGGTGCGCATCAGCTCTGGGTCCCCATGGATCCGGTACTGGGACTCGATCTTCTTGGGGATGTGGGGATTAGTTAAAGGCTTGTTCCAGTTCGCCAGCAATGTCTTTTTGAGGACATGATGCAGGGGAACAGTGGACGCTTCCTTAGGTGGAGAAGGATAGTCCAGGAGCTCAAACATTTCAGCCCTGGGCTCGTCCTCCACAACCACCGGGAAGGGGATGGCCGTAGACATCTCCCGGACAAAGGAAGCAAAAGACAGACTCTCGGGAGGAGAAAGCTGTCTTTCAGGAGAGGGAGTGGGATCAGAAGGAAGACCCTCAGACTCCTCGTCAGAGAAATATCTGGGATCTTCTTCTTCTTCCCACGAGGCCTCACCCTCGGTGTCAGACACAAGTTCACGGACCTGCGTCTGCAACCGGGCCCGGCTCGACTCCGTGGAGCCACGTCCACGATGGGGGCCTCGAGAGGTAGACTCCCTCGCCCGCATCGGCGAAGCTCCCTCCGCCGACGTAGTCGGGGAGCCCTCCTGGGAGGTGGCCGCAGTCGGCACCGCACGCGGTACCGACGTCGGGGACCTCACCCCGGGCGATGGGCCAGCCGGCGCCACGCTCGACGGTACCGGAGGCGCAAGCACCGCCGGTACCGGAGGGGTAGGGCGCAACAGCTCCCCCAGAATCTCTGGGAGAACGGCCCGGAGGCTCTCGTTCAGAGCGGCTGCAGAGAAAGGCATGGAGGTCGATGCAGGCGTCGACGTCAGTACCTGTTCCGGGCGTGGAGGCTGTTCCGGGCTGCCCAGAGCGGAGCGCATCGACACCTCCTGAACAGAGGGTGAGCGGTCCTCTCGGTGCCGATGCCTGCTGGGTGCCGACTCCCTCGGCGACCCAGAGCTCTCGGTGCCGACGCGGGGAGGGGACCGGTGTCGATGCTTCTTCGACTTCTTCCGAAGCATGTCACCGGAGCTCCCCGGCACCGACGAGGAGGACGTCGAATCCACCCGTCGCTTCCTCGGGGCCGAGACCGACGAGGGTCGATCTCGGGGGGGCTGTACCGCAGGAGCCCTCAGGGTAGGAGGAGACCCACCCGAGGGCTCACCGCCACCAGCAGGGGAATGGACAGCCCTCACCTGCACTCCACCCGATGCACCACCGTCCGACGACATCAGCAGACGAGGTCCTGGTACCACCGACGTCGATGCAGCTATCCGATGTCTCGGCGCCGATGCAGAGGCCCGATGCCTCGATGCACTCGATGCAAGGGCGGCCGAGGAAGATGGTCTGGACGCTGACGACGTCGATGCAATCGAAGATCCCGGTGCCGATGCCGACGAAGAGCCCGAGAACAACACGTTCCACTGGGCTAGTCTCGCTACCTGAGTCCGCCTTTGAAGCAGGGAACACAGACTGCAGTTCTGAGGGCGGTGCTCGGCCCCCAGACACTGAAGACACGACGAGTGTCGATCAGTGAGCGAGATAACCCGGGCGCACTGGGTGCACTTCTTGAAGCCGCTGGAAGGCTTCGATGTCATGGGCGGAAAAATCACGCCGGCGAAATCAAAAGCCGAAATGGCGAAAATTGAAGCACCAAAATTTAGAGGGAGAAAAATCTCGACCGAGGCCAAAAAGAGGCCTACCCCGACGACGAAAGAAAACTTACCGGGGCAAAAAGCTGGAAGTACGGGGAGGATTGACACGAAACCCGGTGGAGGGTTTCCGGAACACTTCCCGACTTTAGAAAAGCTTTTCCTAAGAGAAAAACACGCTCAAAAAACAATTTGGACGCGCGAGGTCAACTTTCCGGGGCCCGACACGGCGAAACACGACCGTACCGAGTGCGGACAAAAGAAGACTGGCCGGCTCGAGCCGGTTTCGGGCGGGAAGACGGCCGCGCATGCGCGGTGCGCGCGGGCGCGCGAGGGCTAGCAAAGGACTTTGCTAGTGAAGTTTCCGATTGGAGGGGCTGCCGTGGACGTCACCCCATCAGTGAGAACAAGCAGCCTGCTTGTCCTCGGAGAATAACATGTATAGAATGTTTTTACGTTTGGGAAGCTCGCCAGGTGCCCTTGGCCTGGATTGGCCGCTGTCGTAGACAGGATGCTGGGCTCGATGGACCCTTGGTCTTTTCCCAGTTTGGCATTACTTATGTACTTATGATTTATGTACCGCCTTTTTGAAGGAATTCACTCAAGGCGGTGTACAGTAAGAATAGATCAAACATGAGCAACAGACAATTACAGCAGTAAAAATATTCGAAAACAATACAAAGTATGGCATGGTATACTATTTACAATGTCAACACAATACGTAATAGAACATTATAGGTGATAGCGAAGGGTAAAGCAAAGATATAACATATAGAAAGGTAAGAAAGTAGGAAGAGTTAGAAAGTAAGGTGACTGATTTAAAGAAAGTTGCACATGAGGTCAGAGAAATGGTTAAATGTTATCTCAGCAAGGGTAGGAGTGGATAAACATGTCCTGCTGCAGTATATGCAGCCTGAGTACTCCTTGTGTGTGTGAGTGAGACTTAGGAGTTAGTTACGTCTTCCAGTAAGTCCTGGTTGAGGAGCCTTGGATGTTAACAAGCAATTATCAGCACTAAAAGGCATTAATTAGGACTACATGTACAACTCACTAAGCATATTCTGTAATGTGGTGCACTTAGGGGCCTTTTACTGACCCACGTAAGTATCTATGCGCACCCAAAGCACGCCAAAATGGAGTTACCACCCGGCTACCGCTTGGCTCTTGTGGTAATTTCATTTTTGGTGCACGTCCAATACGCATGTCCGAAAAATAATTTCTATTTTCAGACGTGTGTATCGGACGCACTCAAAGTGGCATTTGATGCACGTAGGTCATTACCGCCTGGTTACCACATCAGACTTTACCACTAGGTCAATGGCTGGCGGTAAGGTCGCAGACCCAAAATGGACACACGGCAATTTTGATTTTGCCGCACGTCCATTTTTGGCAAAAATTTTAAAAGGCCTTTTTTTACAGGCTCGCTGAAAAATGGATCATCGTGCACCCAAATCCCGCACCTACACTACCGCAAGCCATTTTTCAGCGCACCTTAGTAAAAGGACCCCTTGAATTCTAAGTCACGTGGTTGAAAAGGGGGTGGGGCCATGGGTGGGTTGTGGTCATTTCTGCACCTAATTTAGGCGTCAGGATTTATGCCAAGTAAAACGTGGCATAAATGGCCGTGACTACAATTGGTCATGTGGACAGGCGTTTTGCATTATTGTATATACTGCACAGAAATTTAACCCTATTCTATAGAATTTAGGTATACTTTACAGAATACGCCTAGGTGTATTTTTTTCAGTGTGGAATTTTCAGGCGCCTTATATAGAATCTAGACCAAAATGTGCAATATTAACCAAAAATTACATCAGATATCTAAAACCAAATAAAACTGTTACCGGTAAAAATAGTAAAATAACAATCAAACTCAATTAAAAAATATACAAAATACCCAAGTTTTTAGTAACTTACGAAAACTCAAATAATCATATTCATGTCTGAGTCTGAAAGGCATAAATTAGGCACCACAGCAGAAAACAATTTCATGCTGGATGTTGCTAGATGTATCTGAGAAATTACAGAAACATCTAACTTATTAGCATGAAGTGACTTCTCAGGTCTTGATTGTAATCTTAAAGATAACAGAGATGCCAAGCATAAAGGACTACCAACAGTCTGCAAGAATTGGGAACAAATACTACAGGTGGTAGAGTCTTCATTTGTTTTCAGTTGCGATTGCTTTCTAAATTGAAACCAATGTTATCTGGTAAATGATTTTACAATTGTGGTACAGAGTTTGGTTCTATAAACGCTCGATTATTGTAATACTCTAAGGGGCCCTTTTTACGAAGCCATGGTAAAAAGTGGCCTGCACTAATTTTGGCGTGTGAAATTGGCCCGTGCTGGGCCATTTTTACCGCAGTGGGAAAAAGGCCTTTTTTTTAAATGGTGCACTAAATGGTCATGTGCTAATATTAAAATTAGCACATGGCTATTTACTACCTGAGCCCTTACACACTACTCATGAGATATTGGGATATTATTATTAGCATTTGTATAGCGCTACCAGACGCACGCAGCGCTGAACACCTGACACAGAGAGACAGTCCCTGCTCAATAGAGCTTACAATCTAAAATATTACAGACAGACAAGACAATTAAGGGTGAGGGAAGTACTGGGTGAGAAGGAACAAGGGGGGAGGCAAATGAGTAGTGGCTAGGAGCCAAAAGCAGCAGTGAAAAGGTGGGTTTTCAGCATAGATTTGAAAACAGGTAGAGATGGAGCTAGACGTACAGGCTCAAGAAGTTTATTCCAGGCATAAGGTGCCGCGAGAGAAAAAGGAACGAAGCCTGGAGTTAGCAGTGGAGGAGAAGGGGGACGACAAGAGAGATTTGTCCAAAGAGCGGAGGTCACAGGGGGGGGGAATGTAGGGAGAAATGAGAGTGGAGAGGTAATGGGGGGCTGCAGAATGGATGCATTTAAAGGTCAGTAAGAGAAGTTGCCAGGTATTTTTGGGATATTGCCAGGTATTTGTGACATGGATTGGCCACTGTTGGAAGCAGGATGCTGGGCTTGATGGACCTTTGGTGTAGAGACCTGCACGGGAACAGGGTTTGTGGGAATCCCGCGGAACCCGCGGGATTCCCGCAGGGATGGAAGCAGTTGCTGCAGGGTTCCCTTGGGGACGGAAGCAGTTCCTGTGGGGTTCCCGTGGGGATGGAAGCAGTGCCTGGGGGGTTCTCATGGAAGTGTGTGCTGCACTTGCACCAGCCTCTCACCACTGAGTACCAAGTTCTTTGAGTGCTGTCTTCTCCTCCTCCTCCTCCTCCTCCTTGCTTTAACAGCACAGATGTGGAAAGTCTCCATTAAGGAGGTGGTAGAGATACAAATGGAGATGAAATTCAAAAAGGCATGGGATGAACACAGAGGATCTCTAATTAAATGGAAGTTATAAAAAACCTAAACTTAAATGGCTGCATGTGTATGGATGTGTCACGTGACACTTACATGGTGACTCTGGCTGTGATGAACTAGGGCCAATACTGGGAGACCTGTACGGTCTGTGTCTCCTATATGGCAATCTAGTTTAGGATGGGCTGGAAAGGGTTTAGACAGCAACTTTAGTGGCTATAACATGAGGACAGTGCTGGACAGACCTTTATGGTCTGTGTCCAACAAATGAGTGAACAGGCTGGAGTGGGCTTTGAGGGCAACTCCAGCAGTTGGAACATAAGGATAGGGCCGGGCGGACTTCTATGGTCTATGTCCCAGAAACACCACAGAAAGACCATAATCAAGTATATAATATCACATTCATTGTTGATTTAATCAAGAATTGATAATGATTGTGACTATTGGGCAGACTGGATGGACTGATCTGGTTTTTATCTGCTGTCATTTACTATGTTACTATTAATCCTCTCTGCTCCCGGGCTGATGCGCAGACCTCAGCTCTGACATAGATACAAGCATCAGATGTCACCTGACCTACTGGCGTGTGCATGTGGTGATCTCTTAGCACACAGTGCCAGTGAATCAGAGAATTCTTATATGAGCGCACCAGAGTGTTCCAGCTTCCGTTCCTTCCTTGCCTGCAGTGCTGCGGCTCAAACCCAGAGACTGAGAGAGCCAACAGGAGTGTTTTTTATGTACCGTTAAATTCTTGTGGGACTGGGTGAGGACAGGTTAAACTCTTGCGGAGACGGGCGGGGATGGGTTAGATTCCCCACGGGGACGGGCAGGGATGGGTTAGATTCCCTACGGGGACGAATGGGGACGGGTTGGATTCCAGTGGGGACGGGTTGGAGCAGCAGCACAGAGAAGGACAGTCAAGTTTCCTGTGGGAAGCTGCAAAGTCTGATCCTGATGCCCCCGAGGACATGAGGTGCGTCAGGGCGTGAGACACAGTGACACCATTGCTTCAAATAGAAACTTAGATTGTGATCTCTCCAGGGAAAGAAAAATACCTACAATACCTGAGCATACACTGCTTCGATAGTTTTCAGGCTTGTAGGCAGTATACACATAATAGAATGGCCAGTAGCCACATAACTGCTGGCTGCTCTCTGACTCTGTCCATGGCACGAAGCTGCCAGGCACCAAATGCACAGTGCCGTGGTGATCCAAGGGTTTCAATGCATTTATCTTGTAGGTTCTAGGTCAGTTCCCACCTACCAATTCCTATCTGGACAATTCCCACTGAACTCCCACCACACCAGGGAGGACAATCTCCACCCATAACCCAAAAAATACACTAGGACAAATAATCTCCCTTCCTTTTCTCTTCCAGATCCTTTGGGGAGGGGGGCAGTAGCACAACATTATCTTTTACACATCCCTTTCCCCTTCCAGATATGCAGTTCATGTGTTGGGGGGGCAATGCCCCCCACACCTCCAAAACTAGGTTTCAACCTAACTCGTGTTTAATCCGGGATCTAAATGTCATAAATAAGTAAATAAACAAAGAGATGAATACAAATTGCAGTTCATGTGGGGGGGGGGGGGGGCAATGCCCCCCACATCCCCCCCAAACTAGGTTTGAACCTAATTCAGCCCCTCAAAATGACGCTCTGATTACAATTTATAACAAATTACTACTCTACCTGTGAAAAGTTATTCTGTTATTACACGTCCTCTGTGTACATCCATATGCTGCTCTAACCTCCTTGTTCCAGATGCCGTTAAAAAAACAAAAAAAACCCCACTGCCAGGACTCATGGAACCCGATACAAGAAAGAAGCTACGGTTGGTATAAAAAAAAAGGCTAGGGAGGATGGGAAATACCTGGAGTGGGGAAATCTTTGGTGGGAATTGACCCGGGGGGGAATTGTCCTAGATGGGAATTCCACCTGGACCGATATACTCATATCACCCCTCTCCTCAAGTCACTTCACTGGCTTCCGATTAGGTACCGCATACAGTTCAAGCTTCTCCTACTCACCTACAAATGCACTCGTTCTGCAGCCCCTCCCTACCTCCCTACCCTCATCTCCCCCTACGTTCCTACCCGTAACCTCCGCTCTCAAGACAAATCCCTCCTTTCAGTACCCTTCTCCACCACCGCCAACTCCAGGCTCCGCCCTTTCTGCCTTGCCTCGCCTCACCCCATGCTTGGAATAAACTCCCTGAACCCATTCACCAGGCCCCCTCCCTGCCCACCTTCAAATCCTTGCTCAAAGCCCACCTCTTCAATGTCGCTTTCGGCACCTAACCATTGTACCTCTATCCAGGAAATCTAGACTGCCCAAACCTGACATTTCGTCCTTTAGATTGTAAGCTCCTTTGGGCAGGGACTGTCCTTCTTTGTTAAACTGTACAGCGCTGCGTAACCCTAGTAGCACTCTAGAAATGTCAAGTAGTAGTAGTAGTATTTCTGTCCCTGTGCAACTCTCTACTTTGGTCTTTACCAGTATGGCAATACTTATGTACTTATGTGGTAATGACATAGTGTGTAGCAATCTGGCTGCGCTGTCGATTTCCACCAGGAACGCCCCCCCCCCCCCCGCCCCCCCCGCAGTAGAAAATAGAAAATTATTTCCTACTGCAGGAAACTGCGCTCACCAACTTCAGAACTACCACTGGACGCCTGCCATACCCCGGCGGTAGGGTCAATTTGTAGTAAATTTAAAACAAATCAGAGAAATGTTTTCTTCACCCAACGCATAATTAAACTCTGGAACTCGTTGCCGAAGAACGTGGTGAAGGCAGTTAGCTTGGCAGAGTTTAAAAAGGGGTTAGACGGTTTCCTAAAGGACAAGTCCATAAACCACTACTAAATGGACTTGGGAAAAATCCACAATTCCAGAAATAACATGTATTGAATGTTTGTACGTTTGGGAAGCTTGCCAGGTGCCCTTGGCCTGGATTGGCCGATGTCGTGGACAGGATGCTGGGCTCGATGGACCCTTGGGGTCTTTTCCCAGTGTGGCATTACTTATGTACTTATGTACCCGCGTGGTAGCCCTACCGTGGTTTAGTAAAAGGAGTACATGTAATGCATGTACCCTAGAGTTAGCAATTCCAAGTAGTTCAGAATGTGGCAGCCAGGATGATATTGGGGGCAGGGGTGTCTAGATTTGAACAAGCAATACCTTAGTTAAAGCAATTATACTGGTTTCCAACAGTATATTGGGTGCAGTACAAGGTTTTGTCTATGGTTCATAAAACCTTGTATGACAAGGTGGCATGGTACTTTTCACAGGCATTGATCGTTTATCAGCCAGGGAGACAGTTAAGGTTGGGTCAGCAATGAGGCTAGCGACAGACGGTTGATGGCAACAAGGTATGCAGGAACTTGTGCAACTGCTGTCTTGGTTGCAGAGCTGCATTTGTGGAATGCCCTACCGGGAATGTTGAGACTGTGCCACTGTGTGCAACAGTTTAAGAAGCTTTTGAAAACTCATCGTTTTGTGAAAGTATTTGATTGAGAGGTGATTTTGAAGTAAGGAATCCTGATTGAGGACTAGGTAGTGCAGGGGTGAGTGGTGGGCCTGTCTTTTTGTATGTGTGTGTATTAGTTTTATTGTATGGTGTGTGTATTTTAATGGAATTATGTATGTAATTTTGTACTCTGCTTAGTTTCTTAGGCAGAATAGAATTTTTTTTTAAAAAAGGTCTTTGAATGCAATATCGTAAATACTGCCCAAGCAGTACCCACAGTGTGTGCAGTAGGGGCCCAGTAACTCCTGCACTAACAGTATTACCATGATGAGGCCTCCTGACATCTGTATCAAATATCCAATTTCTCCCTCCCTTTCCTCCTCCAGCTGCCAAAAAAGTACTTAAGCACATTATCTCCTCCTGCTGGTCTAAGTCTTATAATCCTTTAGCTAATCATGTTGCCAGAGTTTTAGTTAAAATGTTATAGTCATGTTAAGTAAAGAAATTGGTCTATAATTCTGGACTTTAGTGAGATTGCAATTGGCTTTGGGAATTAATATTACGTTAGCTTTTTAGGATTATGATATAGATAGGTAAAAAGTTGTTTCATAATGGGGGACAAAGTTTTCTTAAAGTACTGTAGAATTCAGATATAAGCCCATCCGGGCCTGGAGCTTTATGTTTCAATGTTTTTTTTTATTGAAAACCAGTACAGAAATACAGCTATTACAAATAAGCCTACAATAAAACAAAGGCAATTATCATCTGTGTTCATTATCATTGACTAACATTTTTTCCTTTTTCACCCTCTCCCCCCTACCCTCCCCCCTTTTCCAATGATGTTCTCAAAGTCTCTCATTGCTAGCATTTAACATAACTATAATTCCCATCAAAATCTTCGCCAATCCCCATACGTTAAATATGACCTCAGACCAGGGGCGTAGCCAGACACTCAATTTTGGGTGGGCCTGGGCCAAAGATGGGTGGGCAGAAGAACTCCGCCCTGTCCTACAAGTGATTTGGTCCCACTCTCTCTCGCCTGCATGCCATATGGTATCTCAAACATCCCCCCTCCCCTGCATACCTTTTAAATAGCAGATTTTCACCGGCAGTGAGCAGCAACTAATACACACTGCTCATGTTGGCCCCACAGCCTTCCCTCTGAGGCAACATCCTGTTTCCGCATAATCGGTAATACATCAGAGGGAAGGCTGTGGGGCTGCTGCAGGTGAAGATCTGCTATTTAAAAGGAATGCAGGAGAGACAATTGTTGGGAGTTTGACTGGTGGGGCTTGGGGATCCCTGCCAGCCACATCATAGGTGTGCTGCTACTGGGTGGGCCTGAGACCAAAGTGGGTGGGCCTGGGCCCACCTGGGCCCACCCTTGGCTACGCCACTGCCTCAGACGCATGTATGTACTAGTACCCAGCGCTTTGGTCCACCCCTCCCCCCTATCCCCCTCTAGACTTGTGTTCTGATAGCCCAGAGGAGTTCCCCCCCCCCCCCCCCTGCTAAATTAATAATTTTCAAAATATGCTTTTCAGATCTGGCATCATCTATGACAGTTTGTTGATTAGGAGAGAAGCCATTCATGAAATGGCCTCCTGAAGATAGTTTATAGTTTATTATTTATAATCCACCCTTATCTAGGGCATTGAAGAATAGTACACATTAAAAAAAACATTTAAAAAGACAAATGCATCAACAAAACACTAAGGGTCGGATCTCAGGGCTCCAGGCAGGGTCAGTAGTGCAGTGGGTCATCTATGTCATGGTCTTTAGCACTCCAGGGTGCCCGCAAGGCGTCCGGTCTCTGTCCTCTCCATCCTGCCTATGCTGAGTCACCTAGGCGCGCACACATGCACAGCGAGGCATTTTAAGGGACCTTTGGCGGGAAGCTCCGGGAACATGGTGGAAAAAGGTAAAGGGCTAGGATTAACTTGGATAGACAGGAGTAGTAAGAGGTGGGATGAGGTAAAAAATTAATGCTATGAGTTTATTTGAGAAGAGTGCTTATTTCCTTAAAGGCTGGACTGAAGAAATTAGTTTTCAATAGCCTTAGGAATGACAAATAATCATCGGTGCATTTGATGGTTTTAGGTAAGGAATTCCAGATTTTAGTGCCTTGATGTGATATTAAGAGCGCTGTCTGATACTTTTATTTTTAAAAGGCAGCTGAAGGCTTTCTTGTACCCGAGAGCCTATGGAGTAAGTATCCAATAGTGTTTGCTTTAAACGATGCTATGTACCTGACCAGTAGTGGAGGACTGGGCAGGTTGCTATATAGGTATGAGATAAAGATGTTGCTTTGTAAAGTTTTTGCGTTTTAAAATGTTTTATGATCATGAATGGTTTTATTGTGTTCTACCTAGTTATAGGTGGATTATAGCCTGGTACTAAATAGTAATATGAGCAGAACTGGAACAGTTTCGATGTTTTGCAATTAAACTAATGTGTCTGTACACAGGAACCTTATTCTACCACAACATTACTGTATTTGTTCATACTGGAATTGGTGAACGCCTTTACGGTACTATGTAAGCCACATTGAGCCTGCAAATAGGTGGGAAAATGTGGGATACGAATGTAACAAATAAATAAATAAACATCTCTCCTGATGACATCACTGGCTGGGGCCTATTTCTGAAGCCCAGGAAAGCTGTAAACTCATCTTCATAACAGGTCGCCTAGCTGTGTGTTGAGTGTGTTCCTGCCTACCTTGCCTCACCTGCCTTGTCTCCAGCTCCAGCCCTGCCTGTCTTGTCTTTAGCCAAGCATTGCATGCCTTGTCATCAGCCAAGCCTTGACTGCCTGGTCTCCAGTCTGCTTTGCCTTTTCCTCTGTCTAATGCTGTGCCTTGCCCAAGTGACTCACCTGCCACTAGCTGGTTCCAGACAGTGACCCAAGGGCTCACCTTCCCTGAATTCATGACAGCAATTATGGTCACCACATCCCAAAACAGATACAGCAGAATTAGAAAAGGTACAGAGAAGGGCAACCAAAATGATAAAGGGGCTGGAATGACTCCCCTGTGAGGAAGGGCTAAAGGGGCTAGGGCTCTTCAACTTAGAGAACAGCCAATTGAGGGGAGATATGATAGAAGTTCATAAAATCACTAGTGAAGTGGAACAGGTAGATATGAATCGCTTGTTTACTCTTTTCAAAATGTTCAAGGACTAGGGGGTACACAATGAAGTTACTAAGTAGTACTTTAAGAACAAGCTGGAGAAAATATTTCTTCACTCAACATGTAATTAAGCTGGAATTCATTACCAGAGAGTGTACAAGTGGTTAGCATGACAGGGTTTTAAAAAGGTTTGGAAAGTTCATAAAAGAAAAGTTTGGAAACCAGTATTAAGTTGAACTTGGGGAAAAAAATCTGCTGCATATCTATTTTATTCTTTTGGGAACACCAGGTACTTGTGACTTGGAGTGGTCACTGTCAGAAACAGGATGCTGGACTTGATGGGCCTTTGGTCTGTCCCAGTAGAGCGATGCTTATGTACTTGTAGTATGTTCCTATGTAATTTGCAACTCAGTGATACTTATCTAGAAACCATTGACTATAAAACCAATGAATCTGCCATATATCTTTCTATTCTTCCATGGCACAGTCCAAACCTTCCATCTTTGTTTTAGGAACTAGTACAGTTATTGATTCTTGTTAATAAACTGCACATCTTTGACTCTATTATTGTAAATCCCTCCTGTCAATGAACAATAGGATAATGGGGAAGGGACTGGAAAGGGAAGTGAACAAAACTAGTCCAGACTTTGCCATCAAAGCAAATGGATCCAATTAGTAGCTATTAAGGAAGAATTTTATGGCATTGTGCACAGTGAAAGCTATTATATCTAGTGGAAATTAATCTTAATTATTTGTACCTGTGTATATACATGCAAAGAGAAGTCACTCACATTAATCTATATTAAAATTAATACACAGTTGGCGTATTATTTATTCTGACTTAAAAGACTGCAGGTTCCTTGCATATGTATCTGAGATGCTATAGTCAGCTAGCTGGGGAACTGGGTACTTTAACCCTACAGTTTGCTTTGTGGTGAATAAATCCACAGCTACATTTTAACTTTCTATTTAACTACTCTTTTCGGCTTCTGGTCCTCCCACCTCTGAAAAATAACATATATAAGTACATAAGTAATGCCACACTGGGAAAAGACCAAAGGTCCATCGAGCCCAGCATCCTGTCCACGACAGCGGCCAATCCAGGCCAAGGGCACCTGGCAAGCTTCCCAAACGTTCAAACATTCTATACAATCAAGCCATTGTGACATCACTAATGAGGTTGGCTCTTATTGGTGGAATAAGCCACTATGACATCACAATAGGTTAAATCACTGCTCTATGTAATAAAAGTGAGCCAAGTAGAGGACATAAGTACATAAGTAATGCCACACTGGGAAAAGACCAAGGGTCCATCGAGCCCAGCATCCTGTCCACGACAGCGGCCAATCCAGGCCAAGGGCACCTGGCAAGCTTCCCAAACGTACAAACATTCTATACATGTTATTCCTGGAATTGTGGATTTTTCCCAAGTCCATTTAGTAGTGGTTTATGGACTTGCCCTTTAGGAAACCGTCTATCCCCTTTTTAAACTCTGCTAAGCTAACCGCCTTCACCACGTTCTCCGGCAGCGAATTCCAGAGTTTAATTATGCGTTGGGTGAAGAAATATTTTCTCGGATTTGTTTTAAATGTACTACACTGTAGTTTCATTGCATGCCCCCTAGTCCTAGTATTTTTAGAAAGCATGAACAGACGCTTCACATCCACCTGTTCCACTCCACTCATTAATTTATATACCTCTATCATGTCTCCCCTCAGCCGTCTCTTCTCCAAGCTGAAAAGTACCATTTTCTCTGGCAAGAATGTAAAATATGGTTATAGGGCTTAGAAGAAAAAGACTTGCTATCATGCTCGGGGAAGAGGCAAAATTGATAACGCTTGAAATGAATCTGGTAATATCAGCTGGTTAGGTTGTCCATGCCAGTAACATAGTAGATGATAGCAGAAGAAACAGCTGGCCCAGCCCATGTGCCATTTATCCTGTCTCCATGTGCTAAGCCACAGAGTGTGACCACCTGTCAGATTCCTGCTGATCCAGGAGAGGGTTTTTTATGTTTCTGCTTTAAATACTACTATTTTCAGTGGAAGAGCATACAGTAGAGATGGGCATAAGTACAAAAACATTTTGGTTTGTTGTTGGATTTTTTGGACTTTTCCTGATTTTCAGGCTTTTTCCAGTTTGTATCAGTTATTCATTGATTAACACTTTTAATGTGCATTACAACTTTTTGCAGCGGCAGCCAAAAAAGCAAACATGATGCTAGGAATCATTAGGAAAGGGATGCAAAATAAGACCAAGAATATTATAATGCCTCTATATCGCTGCCTGGTGTGACCTCACCTTGAGAATTGTGTTCAATTCTGGTCACCGTATCTCAGAAAAGATATAGTGGAATTAGAAAAGGTTCAAAACATAGTGACCGAAATGATAAAGGGGATAGAACCCTTCCTATATGAGGAAAGGCTGAAGAGGTTACAAGAGGATTTTCAATAGTGTGTCTATGTTGGACTTTGGACATTTTGTCCTATATATACTAAATCCAAATAGGAAATATACCCATTTTTTAAAAATAAAAGTATCTATCTTTTTTTTTTAAATACTGTTTCAAGCAAGGTTTTGTTCTTTGTGTGTTTATTCTTTTAGGCCATTTTCGGAAAAGAAAAACTGCACAAGTTAAAAATGCACAAAATCAAGCCATTGGAATGTATGAGGAGGCCAGCATTTTTAGCAGACTGCTACTACTACTACTACTTATCATTTCTATATCGCTACTAGACGTATGCAGCACTGTACACTTCAACATGAAGAGACAGTCCCTGCTTGACAGAGCTTACAATCTAATCAAGACAGACAAACAGGACAAATAAGGGATAAGGACAAAGAGTAGCAAGATTCCGGAATCCCAAACAGTAGCAAGATTCCGTGCAGAATCCCAAAGAGTAGCAAGATTCCGGAATCCCAAAGACTACTACTACTACTTATCATTTCTATAGCGCTACTAGACATACGCAGCACTGTATAGTTGAACATGAAGAGACAGTCCCTGCTCGACAGAGCTTACAATCTAATTAGGACAGACAAACAGGACAAACAAGAGATAAGGGAATATTAAAGTGAGGATGATAAAATAAGGGTTCTGAACAAGTGAATAAGGGTTAGGAGTTAAAAGCAGCATCAAAAAGGTGGGCTTTTAGCTTAGATTTGAAGACGGCCAGAGATGGAGCTTGACGTACCGGCTCAGGAAGTCTATTCCAGGCATATGGTGCAGCAAGACATCACAGGAGAGCAATGGAGCACCCTAGGGGCTACTGCTGTGGACTTCATATAAATGCCCCCCAGGTACACATCTTACCATTGCTCCCTTATCTTGTCTGCTGAGCCCTCTAAAACCCACTACCCCCAACTGTACACCACTGCAATAGCCCTTATGGGTGAAGGGGGTACCTATATGTGGGTACAGTGGGTTTCCGGTGAGTTTTGGAGGGCTCACAGTTTCCACCACAAATGTAATAGGTAGGAGGAGGTATGGGCCTGGGTCCACCTGTCTGCAGTGTACTGCACCCACCACTAGACTACTACAGGACCTGCATGCTGCTCTGATGGTCCTGGCTATAACATCTAATGCTGTCACAGATGCTGGTGAATACTATTTTTATTCACATTTTTTGGTGGTGGGAGGGGGTCAGTGACCACTGGGGGAATAAGGGGGTCATCTCTGAATCCTTACAGTGGTCATCTGGTTATTTAGGGCACCTTTTTGTGCCTTATTCATTAGAGAAACAGGTCTAGACCAAGACATTGAAGTTTTCACTGTAGACATTTTGGTTTTGTTCCATTATGGCTACGCTTTCCAAAAATACTAGGACTAGGGGGCATGCGATGAAACTACAGTGTAGTAAATTTAAAACAAATCAGAGAAATTTTTTCTTCACCCAACGCATAATTAAACTCTGGAATTCGTTGCCGGAGAACGTGGTGAAGGCGGTTAGCTTAGCAGAGTTTAAAAAGGGGTTAGACGGTTTCCTAAAGAACAAGTCCATAAACCACTACTAAATGGACTTGGGAAAAATCCACAATTCCAGGAATAACATGTATAAAATGTTTGTACGTTTGGGAAGCTCGCCAGGTGCCCTTGGCCTGGATTGGCCGCTGTCATGGACAGGATGCTGGGCTCGATGGACCCTTGGTCTTTTCCCAGTGTGGCATTACTTATAAAATGTCCATGTGTTAGGCATGCCCTAAGCCCACCTTTGAAATACCCCCGACACACTCCCTTGTGATTTGGATGCACTGCAGATGAAATGTATAGATAGACGCCCGCAAAACAGGTTTCAAAAATATTGATTTGGACGTTTTGAGAAGAAATCCATCCAAATGGTGCTTTATGACACTTTTTTGATGTTTTTCTCATTCGAAAATGGGTCCCTAAGCGTCTTCAGCTTGGAAAAAAGACAGATGGAGACAGGGTGGGCTGATTGAAAGAGATTGGTAAAGAAAGAATGGGGTAGGAGAAGTAGGAGAGACTGAGGGGGAGAAGGAGGACCTCTGCTGTGGATCCCCCAGTCCTCAAAAGGGGACCCCCCTTGAAAACGTATTGGTAATGTACACTTGGCTTCCTTGGCTCTTAAGAGATGGAAAGTTGGTCGCCTGTGGTTAATTTAGTTTCGGCAGGAGAAGTTTTGCATTTGGACACATTCAGTGATTTGGCCTTTAAAATGAGAAAAGCACCTTTACTTGATAAGACCCAAACGATGTGTTCAAAAAGATGCAAAGAGACTGTTTTATTTAAAGATTTTGCAGAAGTACTATAGCTTTGAGTAAAATGAACCCAAATCTCAAATTGGAAGCAGCTGAAAATATTTCAAATCAGACAATATTAGTCTTGACAGGGCCTACCACCACAGAAGCAAGCTGTGTTTGAAAGAGTTTGCAGACAGAGATTATTTTGTCCTCCTCTGTGTTTGTCACAGTATGGGGGCTCATTGTCAAAACAGAAAAACATCCCAAAGAAACAGCACAAAACGGCAGATGGACTTGTTTTTTTTGGCCAAAACATCCGAATCACTATTTTTGAAACCCACTTATAAGATGTTTTTCTATGCAGTGCATCCAAATCACAAGGAGACATGTTGGGGGAAGGGGTGGTTGGGGGCAGGATTTGCGTGTTCCCAAAACTTGGATGTTTTTCTGCTGTAGAGGAATAAAGCAAAAACGTCCAGGGCTAAAAGCTAGACATTTTGGTGCAGATCTGTTTCAATCATGACTAAAAGTCACAAAAAGGTGTCCTAAATGACTAATGGAGGGATTAAGGCATGACACCCCCTTACTGCCCAAGTAGTCACTGACCCCTCCCACCCTCCAAAGATGTGAAAGAAACAGTACATACCAGCCTCTATGACATTCTCAGATATTATGTCCAGGCCTATTAGAGCAGCAAGCAGGTCCCTGGAGTAGCCTAGTGGTCGGTGCAGTGTACTGTAGAGAAGGGAACCCAGGCCCATATCCCACTCTAATTGCTACACTTGTGGAAAGTGTGAGACACGCAAAATGCACAAAAAACCTACTGTTCCTACATATAGATGACACCTGCAGCCATAAGGGAAAGGGAAATGGGACTTGATATACCGCCTTTCTACAACTACATTCAAAGCGGTTTACATATATTCAGGTACTTATTTTGTATCAGAGGCAATGGAGGGTTAAGTGACTTGCCCAGTCACAAGGAGCTGCAGTGGGAATTGAACTCAGTTCCCCAGGATCAAAGTCCACTACATTATCCACTACATTACTCCTCCACTATTGTAGTGATGTACAGTTGGGTACAGTAGGTTTATGGTGGGGCTCACTATACAATATAAGGGGGTAATGGTGAGATGTGTACCTGAGACTTTTATGTGACGTCCACTGCAGTACTCCCTAGGGTGCCCCACTGCTTTGCTTTGTATAGTGAAGTGGTTCCCAACCTGGTCCTGGAGGCTCCCCAGCCAGTCAGGCTTTCAGGATATCCACAATTAATATTCATGAGAGAGATTTACATGCAGTGGAGGTAGTTCGTACAGATCTCTCCAATGAATATTCATTGTGGATATCCTGAAAACCTGACTGATGACTGGGGAGCCTCCAGGACAGGTTTGGGAACCACATTACCTCCCCTCTTCCCCTGTTCTGAGCTTCCCTCTCTGAGGGGCAGATATACAAAGGTTACCGTTAAGTACGGCAGCCATGGGTGAACTTACTAACACAAACAGCGACCGAAGCATGCAAATGAAATGCCTAGAAATTCTGGGAGGGAAAGTGCCTAGCACATGCGCAGAACAGGGTCCCTGTTTCCAGGATCAGACACTGGGAGAGAAAGAGAGCTCCTGCACTCACAAAACAGCCTAACCTTCATCTTCAGTACAAACTCAAAGCTCCTGCCTTGGGAACCACAAGCCAGGTATAGAAAATGAGTGGGGCTCCAGGGGTTGGTCTTCACCTCCCCCCCCCCCCCCCAACACACACACACACAGCTGCCTGTGGCTAGGGTTTCCATATGGCTCCAGAAAAAGGAGGACGGATTGAGCCAACCGGGTTTTACTTCCATTGGTTTCAATGGAAGTAATTGAGGCAGCCGGGTTTTACTTCCATTGCTTTCAATGGAAAGCAATGGAAGTAAAACCCGGCTGGCTCAATCCGTCCTCCTTTTTCTGGAGCCATATGGTAACCCTACCTGTGGCAGGAGCATAAAGGTCATCAGAGTACTGGAAGCAGGAGAGGAGGGCTCCCTGCACCAGGCTGAGGGGTGATCAGGAGGCAGAGGATGAAGAGAGAAGGGAACTGGACAAAGGGTCAGCCCCCGAAGTTGCCAGCGTGGATGAGGAGGGTCCCCTATGACAGCTCCTGACCTGCCGGACAATCTACCACGTTAAAGGTAGGTTCTCCTTTCTGTGCGTCGCACGGAATGCTCATTTTAATACTGATGAGCTTGTTGCAATACATTTGCCTAGGGCCATCGGTAGCAGCAACGGTGAACAATACAAAGGGATGCAGAACCCCTTTGTGCATTAGATGCTAAATAACATTTGCTTTAGACCGGCTACAACCAGTCTAAAGCAAACGTTGCAAGAACGGTAATCTTTGTGCATCAGCCCCTGAGTCCTTCCAGGCTCTGGTGGGACTTTTAGTGCTTCCCTAGCTTTCTCTCTGGCCATTAATAGAGGAGTGTGGTAGCCATGTTAGTCCACTCTTAAAGGTTATCAATAGAAATCAAACAAAATAAAACATGGAAAAGAAAATAAGATGATACCTTTTTTATTGGACATAACTTAATACATTGCTTGATTAGCTTTCGAAGGTTGCCCTTCTTCGTCAGATCGGAAATAAGCAAATGTGCTAGCTGACAGTATATATAAGTGAAAACATTCAAGCATTACTATGACAGTCTGACAGGGTGGGAGGATGGGGGTGGGTAGGAGGTATGCATGGGGACATCAAAGCATATCATTGATATTCTAACAGGATGGGTGTGGATAGGTGAGGGGTGGGGTGATCAACAGAGAAATACAGCTTTATGGTTTATAATGGGCTAGGAACCCCAGATCCTTGTTAAGTCCTTTCTGTTGGGTGTTAAAATATTCAATCATTCTGACTTCAAAGGTCTTACGTTCTTGTATGGTTTTAAAGTTACCTTTCAGGATTCTCACTGTGAAGTCACTGGTACAGTGTCCTGGTCCTGTAAAATGCTGACCAACAGGGGTGGGAACCCTACTGGCACCAGTATTGTTCATGTGATGTCTATGTAAATTGAATCTTGCCTTAAGCATCTGGCCTGTTTCTCCAATATAGCATCCTTCGTTACATTTTTTACACTGGCCATAGAAGTCCTCTGCTATGTCTATACTGCCTGCTCCCCAGAAGCTACCATGCCACACAACATGTCTGAAAATGCAGGGCTCGAATACGTTGGAAAACACTGGACTAGATGATCCTTCCAGTTTTTACTTGCCGTCATACGAACACATATTGTTTGTATCAGGAGAGAATTAAGACAATCCAGGAAACCTGGTGTTACAACAATTCTCAGGCTGTTAAATCACTCAGCCTTCAGCCCGATGTCTCCCCAAACCCTGGAACATCTCCTGGTGACCAGGTAAAAACATTTGTCATTGCGCCAGTTCTGAAGTAAAGAATGGGGAGTACTTCACTGCAGTGAAAGTCCAAGTCCCAAATGAGTTGCTTTAATGTTCAGAAATAAGTTCTGTATCTGAAAGGTGTAAAAAATAAATCCATCCTTCAAAGGAGAAAACTTGGAATCCACAAGGATTTCCAACAAAGCTGAACCAAAAGTCAGCTGGGCCTGCAGTGCTTCACCACAGGTATTTAGTCACATTGCAGAGCCTCAGCAGGAAAGAATAACTTGAAAGAAAGAAAGTCTATTTTCCTCTGCATTTTGTATGCTAGCCAAAACCAGTTAGTCCCTTCTAGGGCAGCACACTGACCTCCCTCTGACCTTCAAAATGTCCCCAGGAGAGGCAAAGTCCCCACAGTTAGGCAGCCGGAACATAAATTGCTTTCAGCAGCGTGAACGAGAATCCACGAGTGTATAAAACAAGATGGTACAGAAAGCATTTGTGGAAGTGATATAGAACTTAAATCCATAGCTTCTTTGCTGAGGTAATCACCACAGCCTTAATTTTCATGTATCGAACTAAACCTCAATTTGCACTACTGCCCCGATGGAAATTTTACACCGCTGCAGTCATTCCAGGGATCTACAAGCATTGTATTTCATAAACAGGCATAAATAATTGTTTGCGAACATGCTGTCAGGAAGGTACATAACATACCGGCTTACTGATCTTTTTCATTTTAATACAATATGCTTAATCAATCAGCTTGATAGACAGAAGCAGTAGCAAAGCTTCCTGGCAGATGCTGCTCCTGTCTCATTCGTATTCTCCTTTCATTTCTCAATCAAATCCATATGCAAAAAAAGAAAAAAAACTCTAATGTACTGCCAACACTCTGTAATAAAACTTCACCTGGAATCCATACCCCAGACAGAATCTAGTAAGCTAAAATGTGAGAAAAGTGAACATTAGGGGAAATGTTTCCTGACGTGGCATATATTAGTATTTTCTATTTTGTATCTGTCTGTGCACAACATTCATATTGTTGGTCTAACTTCATAATTAGCAGCATACTAATAACTGTGATGGGAGAATCTTGAAGAATGTGAGCAAATGATAATTGTTGTTAGTGTTTTCTGACCCTTAGAAGAGTATTTTCAAAACACTTAGACTTACAAAGTTACGTGGAGGGGCATAATCGAACGGGGCCAGCCATCTATATGGGCGGCCATCTCTAAGGCCGGCCCCGTAAAGCGGCATACCCGACCGTATTATCGAAACAAGATGGCCGGCCATCTTTCGTTTCGATAATACGGTCGGGGCCGGCCAAATCTCAACATTTGGGCCGGCCTTAGAGATGGCTGCCATTGATATTTGCCGATAATGGAAACTAATGGCGGCCATGTCAACCCCGGCCAAATCCAAGCCATTTGGTCATGGGAGGAGCCAGCATTTATAATGCAGTGGTCCCCCTCACATGCCAGGACACCAACCTGGCACCCTAGGGGGCACTGTAGTGGACTTCACAAATTGATCCCAGGTGCATAGCTCCCTTACCTTTGGTGCTGAGCCCCCCCAAAAACCCCAAACCCACTCCCCACAACTGTACAACACTACCATAACCCTTAAAGGGTAACTGGGGGCACCTAGATGTGGGTACAGTGGATTTCAGGTGGGTTTTGGAGGGCTCCCATTTACCACCACAAGTGTAACAGGTAGGGGAGGATGGGCCTGGGTCCGCCTGCCTGAAGTGCACTGCAGTACCCACTAAAAACTGCTCCAGGGACCTGCATAGTGCTGTGATGGAGCTGGGTATGACATCTGAGGCTGGCACAGAGGCTGGCACAAAAATGTTTAAAAACTTTTTTGGGTGATGTACTTGTCCCAAGCTCTCTTGAATTCAGATACTCTTTTCGTCTCCACCACTTCCCCTGGAGGCTGTCCCAAGAATTCATACCACTCTTTCCAGGAAAAAGCATTTTCTAAGGTTACTTCTGAGTCTATCCCCTTTCACCTTCATCCTATGCCCCCTCATTCCAGAGCTTCCTTTTAATTGAAAGAGACTTTCCTCCTGTGCATATATATAGTAATGTGTAACATAGTAAATGACGGCAGATAAAGACCTGAACGGTCCATCCAGTCTGCCCAACAAAATATATGTTTAAATGTCTCTATTATATCTCCCCTCTCCTGCCTTTCTTCCAAAGTGTACATATTGAGATCATCTGTCCTCATACTGACCGCTTTAGTAGCCACCCTCTGGACCAATTCTATCCTGTTTATATCTTACATAAGTACATAAGTATTGCCACACTGTGACAGACCAAAGATCCATAAAGTCCAGCATCCTGTTTCCAACGGTGGCCAATCCAGGTCACAAATACCAGGTATTTTGAAGGTATAATAAAAGATATAAACAGGATAGAATTGGTATATTCTAAATGAGGTCTCACCATAGTCTTATACAGGGGCATCATCACCTCCTTTTCCCCACTAGCCATTCCTCTCCTTATTCACCCAAGCATCCTTCAAGCTTTCACCATCGCCTTTTCTACCTGTTTTGCCACCTTAAGACCATCACATATGATCACACCCATGTCCCGCTCATCTTTTGTGCACAAAAGTTCTTCACCCTCTAAACTGCACCATTCTCTCGGGTTTTCCCAGCCCAAATGCATGACCCTGTATTTTTTAGCATTAAAACCAGGGCTTTTTTTGAGGGGTACTTGGGGGTACTGAGTACCGGCACCTTTTCCATTGTCTGCTAAAATTGACCCATGGAACCCAAGTTTTAATGAAAAAGCTCAGGCTCTACACACCAATTCTGTCTTGTCATAGATTCTATGACTGGTTGCAGGTGGCCTGGCTATTATGGGGTGGGTCCCTCCTTGATTACCCCACTCCTGAAGGGTGGCCTAGCATTTGAGTACCGGCACCTTTTTAGCTAGAAAAACAACACTGATTAAAACTGAGCTATAAAATTCCAGACCATTCCTCTAGCTTTGCTAAGTCCTTCCTCATGTTATCCACACCATCAGGGGTGTCTACCCTATTACAGATTTTCGTATCATCCACAAAGAAGCAAACCTTACCAGACAGCCTTTCAGCAATATCTCTTACAAAAAGACGGCTGAGGGGAGACATGATAGAGGTATGGCGTAGCCACAGGTGGGCCTGGGTGGGCCGGGGCCCATCCACTTAGGGTTCAGGCCCACCCAACAGCAGCACATATTTAGTGCTAGCTAGTGGGGATCCCAAGCTCCGCCAGCTGAAGACCTCCCCCTGATGGTGCTGAAAACACTGCTCTCCACTTCAGCAGTCTAATCTTCCTAAGCTGCTGATACTGGCCTCATCGCATTGGGGGGGGGGGGGGGGGAGGAGAACACTTGGTGCCCACCCACTTCTTGACTAGGCCCACCCAAAATCTGCTGTCTGTCTACGCCCTTGGAGGTACATAAAATAATGAGTGGAGTGGAACAGGTGGATGTGAAACATCTGTTCACGCTTTCCACAAATAGTAGGACTAGGGGGCATGCGATGAAACTACAGTGTAGAACATTTAAAACAAATAGGAGAACATTTTTCTTCACCCAACGCGTAATTAAACTCTGGAATTCATTGCCGGAGAACGTGGTGAAGGCGGTTAGCTTGGCAGAGTTTAAAAAGGGTTTGGACTGTTTCCTAAAGGACAAGTAACTGTCTTGTTTGTCTGTATTACTTAGATTGTAAGCTCTTTTGAGCAGGGACTGTCTCTTTGTATCAGGTGTTCAGCGCTGCGTGCGTCTGGTAGCGCTATACAAATGCTAATAATAATAATAATAATAATAATAAATGGACTTGGGAAAAATCCACAGTTTTGGGAATAACATGTATAGAATATTTGTACGTTTGGGAAGCTGCCAGGTGCCCTTGACCTGGCTTGGCCGCTGTCGGGGACAGGATGCTGGGCTTGATGGGCCTTTGGTCTTTTCCCAGTATGGCATTACTTATGTACTTATGTACATAAGAACTGAACCTTTTGGCACAACACTGATAATATCCTTTTCCTCAGAATGAGTTCCATTTACCATTACTGTCTGTCGCCTTCCACTCAACCAGTTCCTAACCCTCAGTCACTTTAAGGCCCATACCGAGGACACTCAGTTTATTTATTAGTCATCTATGCGGAACTGTGTCAAAGGCTTTGCTAGAATCTAAATACACCACATTTAGCGGTCTCCCTCGATCCAACTCTCCGGTCACTCAGTCAAAGAAATTAATCATTGCCTCTAGTGAAATCATGTTGCCTCAGGTCCTATCATTGGAATGCTTTTGTGTTTCACTTATATGTTCTGATATTTGTCAACATTTGCTCATTTCTGATCTGAAGAAGACGGGTTACCTTCGAAAGCTAATCAAAAACACAGTTGTAGCATAGGAGATAACTGGTTAAAAAGTAGAAAACAGATGGGATCAAGAAGGAATAACTATTTTATTGTGGTTGGTTATCTTAAAACCTAAAGGATTATGAACAGGAGTCGAGATGCCTATTATGTGATAATCAATGTGTTTTTATGTAAAGAATTTGTATGTTATTTTCTACACCGCTAAGAATGGTAGATTTTGCAGTATAGAAGTTTGTAAAATAAATAAATAAATAAAAATGAAAGAAGGTGACGGAGCAGACACGCTTGTGGAGAGCTCCTGATGTGCTCTCTGTAGTTATGGGGAAAGCCAAGTGAAAGCTTTCAGCCTCTGCCCTCCGAAGGGGTCTCACCTGATTCAGGTGAGCACAGCTCCCTATGTGGTAGCTACCACCAGCATTAATACTGGAAAAATGAAGACCCCAGAGCTAGATGGAAAGCTGGAAGGTGACTCTTGTAAGCAGAGAAATTTTGCTCAGCCCCATGCAGTGCACTCCCCTGCAGAGGCTTGTTATTGTGGCAGCCAGACCCAGAAGCTGTACAGAGTACAGGTGCTGATGCAGGCAGGACAGACCTAGAGGAACAGTGTATTGGCTCCCAAGTGAATATATTTCCACCTGTCCAAGGAGCCCTGAATGAATTCAGAAGGAGTGAAGTGGACAAGACCCTCCTTTACCATCTTCATTGGAGGACTTGATGGCTGGTACAGTGAAACTGTAATAGGGGATATTATATCATTATAATCAGAGTGTGGTTCAGGTTAAACCAGATCTAGTGACTTTTGATGTTATTTGGGCCACCTTGGTGAAAATGGAGGTCTCTTTGGCTTCCTGTATTGATTGGTTTGGGAGTCTTGAGACCAATCTGTTTCTCTGTCTGAGCGGCTGAGGACAGGAGAACAAAAGAGTGGTGAAATTGATTCTAGGGTAGCTGCTTTGGAACTTCCGGTTCGAGCTTAAAATGGTTAATTCTACCATGATTAAAGATCAATCTGGTCTCCAAAAGGAAAAAGGAATTCATTGAGAACTTTACCAAGCATTGAAATTTGAGATTTCTGAATTTCCCTAAAAGTGATCTTGTTTCTCCTCTGGAGATGTTGTGGCGTATTTCAAGAAAGTGCTCAAGGTCCCCACTGGATCTATCCCACCAATTACGAAGGTGTTCTGTATTCCTTCAGCTTCATGTGGGAGGCCAGAGAAAGACAGGAGTGGTCCAAGTTCAGAAGTCATTAAGGCAGATGGTTTAGATGATGCAGCACTATTGAAGGATTCTCTTCTTGGAACTGTTTGTCATAGAACACTATTAGTTGCCCATGCTGTTGAACCAGATAAGATTTGGACTCAAACATTTTTCTTCAGGAACCGCTTACTATTTCAATTTTTCCATACATTTCAAGACCTTCTTAGGAAAGGCATAAAGCCTTCCTGGTTTTCAGGTGGGCTTTTTTCTGAAGGTGCTTGTTTTGTGTTGCGCTTTCTTTGTTTATATATAATTAGATAACAAATCTCAAAGATAAATTTTCTGTGACTGAGAGCAACTAAAGCAGTTTCAATGTGGAAATTAAAAAGAGTAAGACCTTTCTTCCCAAGGACTGTTTTCCGTAACCTGGTACAATCAATGGTGCTCAGTCATCTAGACTACTGCAACGCACTCTACGCCGGCTGCAAAGAGCAAATAATCAAGAAACTTCAAACAGCCCAGAATACTGCAGCCAGACTCATATTCGGTAAAACAAAATATGAAAGTGCTAGACCCCTACGAGAGAAACTACACTGGCTCCCACTTAAGGAACGCATCATGTTCAAGATATGCTCCCTAGTTCACAAAATCATACACGGAGATGCACCAGTCTACTTGTCACACCTGATAGACCTACCACCCAGGGATGTCAAAAGATCATCCTGAATCTACACTTCCCTAACTGCAAAGGTCTAAAATACAAACTAATGCACGCGTCAAACTTTACCTACCTGAGCACACAGTTATGGAATGCATTGCCGCGCAACATAAAAACGATTTACGAACTAACGAACTTCCGCAAACTACTGAAGACCCATCTCTTTAACAAGGCATACCACAAAGATCAACCAATGTGAATATACACAACTCCTCCACTTATATTCAGAACTGTCTTATAATAGTTGCTTGTTATACTACTATCATGTTTTATCATTATCATGTTACCCAAGATCCTTCTGTATCACTAAATGTCTATTTTCTAATTTATGTCCACCATTCATGATGTATTGTAAGCCACATTGAGCCTGCAGAGGTGGGAAAATGTGGGATACAAATGCAATAAATAAATAAATAAAAGTAGGGATGGTCAAAGGTTAATTTAGCAATTACTATGGGCCCTGTTTACTAAGCCGCACTATAGGCATGCTAGCATTTTTTAGCATGCGCTAATGCTAGAGCCACCCATAGGAATATGTGGGTTTCTCTAGCATTAGCATGCACTAAAAACACTAGCACACCTTAGTAAATAGGGATCTATGTTTATTAATGCTGCATTGTGTGCTTGATTGGCTGACCTGTAGTATTCATTTGCAGATGCAGATTTTCAGTTTGTCTGCTCCATGAATTATATATCACCAAGTTACATGGTTAATCTATTAGATCTTCCATCCAGAAACAGGTCAACATCTTCACGGACATACCTTAACCTGCACCTTCCCAATTGCAAAGGACTAAAGTATAAAACATATCATGCATCTAACTTCCCCTGCCTAGGATCCCAACTCTGGAATGCTCTACCCAGATACATTCAATCAACTAGTGAAAACCTTCCCTTTAGGAAACTATTGAAACCCCATCTATTCAAACAGATTTACCCAAATGACTTGACCTACCATAAGCAAACATAAGCAGCCCATCCATTTACCAGTTCATCTAATCATTAACAACAATGGCTCAGAAATTACCTCCTACCAACCTTACTACCCTCCATGCTCTTCCCCTACCTCTTCTTTATCGCTCCACTTCCTTACCTATCCCTATCCTTTCTCTCATATCTCTTTTATCCCATTTACCCTTGTTCATTTGTCCTACCACATACCTCCTTTGTTGATTCAGTTACTACAGATTGTATTCTCTTGTTACTATGTAAGCCGCATTGAGCCTGCGATGAGCAGGAAAGCGCGGGATACAAATGTAATAAATATATTGATATATATTGATAGCAGTGTATATTTATTATGTCTTTTTTCTCCATATTATGAGGTCTTACTAATAATATTTTATTGTATTTTTTCTTTTTTTCTCATAATAAATTTATAATTTTTCCTATGTGATGAATTATGATGAATTCCTTAAGGCACCATTCTTCTTAATTTTATTTTATGTACAAAACAAAGATTAGAACTAAATGGTCGAATCAATGGAGAAAGGTAACAAGTGGAGGACCCCAGGGATCTGTACTGGGACCAGTGCTTTGTAACATACTTATAAACTACCTGAAAAAGGAAATAAGTGAGATGATCAAATTTGCAGATGACCCAACATTGTTCAAAGCTAAAATCATGAGCCAATTATGAGGTACTGCAGAAGGAGCTTAAGACACTGGGGGACCAGCAGGTGAAATTTAGGGGCCTTTTTATAAAACAGCGGTAAAAAGTGTCCTTAGCGAGTGGAGGAGTAGCCTAGTGGTTAGTGCAGTGGACTTTGATCCTGGGGAACTGAGTTCAAGCCCCACTGCAGCTCCTTGTGACTCTGGGCAAGTCACTTAACCCTCCATTGCCCCTGGTACAAAATAAGTACCTGAATATATGTAAACCACTTTGAATGTAGTTGCAAAAACCTCAGAAAGGTGGTATATCAAGTCCCATTTCCCTTTCCCTCTATGAGATTCTACATGGAATGTTGCTACTATTTGAGATTCTGTTGTTACCATTTGAGGTTCTACATGGAATGTTGCTATTCCACTAGCAACATTCCATGTAGAAGCCTGCCCTTGCAGATCAGCAATGCGGCCACGCAGGCTTCTGTTTCTGTGAGTCTGACGTCCTGCACGTACGTGCAGGACATCAGACTCACAGAAACAGAAGCCTGCACAGCCGCGTTGCTGATCTGCAAGGGCAGGCTTCTACATGGAATGTTGCTAGTGGAGGAGTAGCCTAGTGATTAGTGCAGCAGACTTTGATCCCTGGGAACTGAGTTCAATTCCCACTGCAACTACTTGTGACTCTGGGCAAGTCACTTAACCCTCCATTGCCCCTGGTACAAAAAAATAAGTACCTGAATATATGTAAACCACTTTGAATGTAGTTGCAAAAACCACAGAAAGGCGGTCTATCAAGTCCCATTTCCCTTACACAGGTCATTCCCATGCGCTGTCATTTTAACCAATGGGGTAAAATGACCGTTTTTTTATATTTTTCATATTAATGGTCAGGTACTAATTTCCTCATTAGCGTGTGGCCACCTATTTTATAGGTGGTAGGGAGTCACACGCTAAACCTGTGCTAATTGATTAACATGCAGCATTGCCCATGTGCTAACAGATTGGTGCAGGGCACGTCCACTCTCCTCCCCAGACCTAACACAGCTCTAGTGCACGGGTAGGGCGCACACATTCCCAAATTACCGTGGGACACCTAACCCATTTTTTGTTGTGGTATGCATGCAAGAATACTTACTGCAGCTTATAAAAGGGCTCCTTAATGAGGCAAGTACAACATGAGGCCGATAGGGAAATAGCCCAAGTTGCAGCTGCACAATGGTCGTATCCACATTAGGAATCAGCATCCAGGAGAAGAATCTTAGTGTCACTGTGGATAATATGTTGAAATCCTCACCTCAGTGTGACCATAACAACCCAAAAATAAAAAAAAATAAAAATAAAAAAGCAAATAATGTTAGAAATTATTAGGAAAGGAACGGAGTATAAAACGGCGAATATCATAATGCCTCTGTGTCGCTTTATTTGCAATTCTGCTCACTGTATCTCGAAAAGATAACGTGGAATTAGAAAGGGTAGAGAAGGGTGATCAAAAGAGGATGGAATGACTCTGATATGAGGAAAGGTTAAAGAAGTTTGGGCTCTTCAGCTTGGAAAAGAGACAAGGAGATACGACAGAGGTCTATAAAACCATGGGAAAATTGGGTGGGTATGATGCATTTTTTTCTCTGCACCCCCTCACACCCTGTTCCTCTCACTCTGCAACCCCCCCACCCCCACCCCACCCCACCCTACCCTCTCAGTCAACTTAACTTGCCAGCTGAAGACACTGGCAGCGCTCTATAACTTCTCTTGCTGCAATTAGCGCAGCATTCCCAGCTGCCATCGCTGGCATCCTGTACATGCTCAGTTCTTGTGCATGAACAGTTCACAGCACAGTTTGAGTGGTACTCAGGTGAACTTCCAATGGATGTACTCAGAGCACATGCATCCCACCCACAGCAAATTGCGTCAGAACACTGAGAATGTTGCCACTGACCGCTGCAAGGGTAGTTATGGTGATCTACCAGTGTCTTTAGTTGGTAGGGCTTGGGGGATTTCTGCCAGCTGCACCAACATTGCACTACTGCTGGGTGGGTCTGAGTCAAAAATAGACAATCCCATGTCCCTGTAGAGTGGTATAGGTAATCCCAAATAGGTTGTTTACCTTTTCAAAAAATTACAAAGATTTGCACATTTAAAACAAATCAAAGAAAATATTTTTTCACTTAAGTATTCGATTTAATACACAATTAAGCTCTGGAATTTATTACCAGAGGATATGGTACAATTAGTTAGCATTGCTGGGTTTAAAAAAGGTTTAGGCAAGTTCCTGGAAAAAAAAGTTCTTAAACTGTTATTAGTAAAGAAGACAAGAAGAAAAATATTGGCTTATCCCTGGAATAAGTAGCATGGACTCTACATTTTGGGACCCTGCCAGATACCTATAACCTGGTTTGGCCACTGTTGGAAACACAATACTGGCCTTGATAAGCCTTTGTCTTACCCGCTATTGAAGTTTTTATGTTCTTAAACTGCCAGGGCGCTGCTCAATAAATTTAGAAAATATAGCCCTGCAGTAGAAATGTGTTGCTTACAATGAGTATTACCAACTGATGCATCTCTTTGCATGCCTGCTACCTGTGTTGATCTCTGCTCTCCTGTATTATTTTATGCCGATCCTGAAGCTACTACTACTACTACTAACGTTTCTAAAGCGCTACTAGGGTTACGCAGCGCTGTACAATTTAAACATAGAAGGACAGTCCCTGCTCAAAGAGCTTACAATCTAAAAGACAAGAGAACAATCTAAAGACAAGTGTACAATCTAGAGGACGAGTGAACAGTTAATCTGATAGGGTGGATAGAGTGGGGCATTCTATATTTCTCAAGCGGTTAGGCGCCGGAGGCAGCATTGAAGAGGTGAGTTTTAAGCAGAGATTTGAAGATGGGTAAGCTCTGTTGACTATTCCAACTCAGCCACCTACTGCGAACACGGTGAGGACAGCCACACCCACCTCACCTCCGGTAGTGATGTCAGTAGCACTGCCTTGTAAATTAGACTTAGAACTGCATCGCAGCAGGCCGCAGGCACGCACCTAAGGCGTATGCACATGGAGGGGGACATGCTCCTTGACGCGCTCCTTTGTGTGTGCATGAGTGCATGCAAGATAAATTACTCTGCAATAATCTTGTTGATGTGTATTTTCTTTACATTTACTTCGCTATACGTGGACTTTAGTCTCCCTATCCATGTACACTGGGGGCACTGTCTGTGTCGTCCAGATCGTTATGCTTTGGCACATACATCTCAGGTAAATTGTCTCCAAACCATTACATTTTCTGGTAAGGAATACCTCGCTGCTCCAGCTACTACATGTGTGAAGCTTGCTGTGCTCAATACCTGTTATTTATGAGGTAAACATGATGGCTATTAAAGACTCAGCATTCAATTGATAATTCTCTGAATCTTGGCTCACAGACAGTGATATAGCATATCTGAACCAAGCAACGTCCCCCAGATTTTCCTATATATATGCTAATAGGAAAGATATATGAGGTGGAGTAATAGTTGTTTTTTATTACTCTAAACTACCTCGATACCAAACGTCTAAATCTAACATAGTACCCATTGAAAGTTTGCACTTTAGATTGCACATACTACGTCCTCTGGAGTTTTTACTTATAAATGCTCCTCTTCCGTTAACATCGCAATCATTTTATCAGCTCCAATCACTAATTGGTGATCATAGTTTACAGTTTTTCTAGCCTATTATTTTAGGACACTTCAACCTCCGTGTAGATGACAGGCTCCATACACCTCAGGTTTCCTTTTCCTCATTGATAGACTAGCTCTCATTCAACATATTACAGGGCCCAGAAGCGTAGACAGGTTGAAGGCACGGGGGGAGCAGACAGCAGACTGCTGCCAGCGCTTAAATTAAGCACGACAGATCACGTCAAAAATAGGCACCGTTGCTATCAGAAGTCCGTTTGGGGGAGTGGCTGCTCCCCTGGCAACCCACCTAGCTAGGCCTCTGACTGGGCCCACCCATATTACTGGTCACATTCTAGACTTACCCTGTTTCCCCGAAAATAAGACATCCCTCGAAAATAAGACCTAGTAGAGGTTTTCCTGAATTGGTAGATATAAGCCCCCCCCCCCCCCCCGAAAGTAAGACCTAGCAAATTTTTGTTTGAAAGCAGGGCCGCCGAGAGCCGGACAAGGCCGCCCCCGGGCCGCCCCCCCCCCACCCGAGTTCGCCGGGCCCCCCCTCCACCCACCCTCCGTCGCTCCCAGAACTAACCTTAAATGCCTCCTTTCACCTTCGCAGCAAGCAGCAGCAAGGCAGACCTCTCCTTCCTTCCGTGCCCCGCCCTCACGGACGTTACGTCAGGCGAGGGTGGGACACAGAAGGAAAGAGTGGCCTGCCCTGCTCCTGCTTGCTGCGAAGGTGAAAGGAGGCGTTTAAGGTTAGTTCCGGGAGCGACGGAGGGCGGGCCAACCCCGATCCAACCCCGATGTTTCCCCAAAAAATAAGACAGCCCCTGAAAATAAGACCTAGTGCATTTTGGGGGGCAAAAATTAATATAAGACAGTGTCTTATTTTCGGGGAAACACGGTAGGACTCACTCACTCCTCTGCCATTCCAACAGTTGCAATGCAATGCCTTTTACTCATCCCTTGGACAGATCATTTGTTTATCCTTTGTGATTTTTCAATACCAACTCTCAATAAATCTTGTGCTACAAGAAGTAGTACTCGCCGTAATTTAGAGAGTCTAACAGAAGCATCTTTCTTTGCTACATTCGCTCTTTCACCTGAAGTCTTCCCTACTCTTTCCCTTAAGGCACAGGCTAAACTGTAGGATCAAAAGCTTCAAACTATCATTAGCGCCTCTTCATCATGTAAATATTTTGGCCAACTTATCTAAAAGAGAGCCCTGGTATAATGACCATCTTTGACTTCTCAAACCACAGCTTATGCAAATTGAGAGACACTGGAAGAAACATCAATCCCAGGAGAGTTTGACTTTTACTAAGGTGTGTAGGCGCCTACGTGCGTCCAATGCATCAATTTGGAACTACCGTCCGATGTCTCGTGCCCCGGGTGGCAATTCAATATTTTACCCGTGTCTGATAGGCGGGGCAGAAAAATATTTTTTGTTTTCTACCGTGTGGCACTAACTGGGCGGGAATTAGCAGTGTATGCACGCTGACAATTGCTGCCCAGTTAATGCGTGAGTCCTTACTGCTAAGTCAATGGGTAGAGATTAAGGTCTCAGGCCCAAAATGGATGTGCGCCAATTTTTATTTTGCCACACATACATTTTCAGCCAAAAAAAAGGGCCTTTTTTGCAGACGCACTGAACAACGGACCTGTGTGCATTTAATACACAGGCCTACAACAGCGCTGGCCATTTTTCGGCGCACCTTAGTAAAAGGATCCCATAATGCTATGGACTTTTCTTGTAAGACTGCTGTTCAAGATGCTGTACTTAATTATTACTCAGTACAGATTGCACGTGCTCCTAATTCAGGTAAAATATATATTTATTTTGTTGCATTTGTATCCAGTGGTGTGCTGGAGCAGGCTCTCACGGGCTTGCGAGAGCCGTTTGTTAAGTTTTGAAGAATTTTGGGAGCCGGTTGTTAAAGTAGGCCCTCCATGGCTACTTTAACCACTGGCTCCTTATTTCCAGCTCTGAGCAGCAGACTGGGACTTCTCCTGCATGTTCAAGAAGTCCCAGCTTGCTGCTCAGAGCCAGAAACAAGCAGTGGGGTGTGGTGGCAGTCCATAGCATGCCTATATGAGGTGGAAAGAGAGGGGCATGCGTTGTCCCCCCAGTCCACCCATGCCCCCCCCCAAATTGCAGGGCTGGCTATGCCCAGAGAGAGAGAGCCCATTGTTAAAAATTTACCAGCATACCCCTGTTTGTATCCCACATTTTCCCACCTATTTGCAGGCCCAATGTGGCTTACAATGATCCGTTATGGCGTTCGCCATTCCAGAGTAGAAGATAACAATTGGTGTTGCATAGAGAACATGAATGACATAATAGAATTAAGCAGATATAGGCAGAAATTAGTTCAGAATATAAGGTAAAGTGGTGACAGTTTTAAAGTCTCTGACAGTCTCAACTAAATCCTAAATTGTTAGCTCTAATCTCACAATTTATTTCCTTTCAAAGATTACTAATTTATGATCAAACCTATGCCACATTCCACAACAGGCTACTCTTTCTTTTATAACAATGTTGCAAGATACTTGACACTCTTATTTATTTATTTATTGCATTTGTATCCCACATTTTCCCACCTTTTTGCAGGCTCAATGTGGCTTACTTCATGAATGGTGGAATTACATTAGAAGATAGACGTTTTGTGTTACAGAGGATCTTGGGTAACATGATAATGATAAAACATGATAGTAATATAGCAAGTAGAAATTGTAGAGCAGTTCTGAATATATGTCTTGTGCAGGATCTGCACTTGGGTTACAAAAATCCGAGGGAACGGTACAGTATAGGGGGTGTAGTGCTTCAGTGTGCGAAGGAAGAGCGGGACTTGGGGGTGATTGTGTCTGACGACCTTAAAGCTTTCAAACAGGTAGAAAAAGTGACGGCCAAAGCCAGAAGGATGCTTGGGTGCATAAAGAGAGGCATAACCAGCAGGAAAAAGGAGGTGACAGTGCCGTTGTATAAGTCTCTGGTGATGCCTCATTTGGAGTACTGCGTGCAGTTTTGGAGACCGCACCTATGGAAAGATATAAACAGGATGGAGTTGGTCCAAAGGGCGGCTACGAAATTAGTAAGCGGTCTTGAATGCAAAAATTATAGGGACAGGCTTATGAACCTCAACATGTATACGCTGGGAGAGAGGCGAGAGAGAGGAGACATGATAGAAACGTTTAAATATCTGAAGGGCATTTATGTACAGGAAGAGAGCCTTTTTCAAATGAAGGAGAGCTCTGGAATGAGGGGTCATATGACAAAGTTAAGAGGGAATATGCTTAGAAGTAACCTAAGGAAGTATTATTTCACAGAAAGGGTGGTGGAGGCGTGTAAAGGCCTCCCGGTGGAGGTGGTGGAGTCAAGGACTGTTCCAGAATTTAAAAAGGCATGGGATAAGCATGTGGGATCACTTAGGAACAGGAAGAATTAGGGGTTACAGAGGATGGGCAGACTGGATGGATCATATGGCCTTTATCTGCTGTCATGTTTTTATGTTTCTTGTAGTGTTGCACCAGGGCATGGCACGGTCTGCGTCACCAGGTCCATGTACTCTTAAACTTTCCTTTGAAGAAACCAGGAAAAATCCACAAATCCAGGTCAAACTGCAGTCCAGGATTTCCAACTCTACAGCTCAGCGCAACCAGGTTCCAAAACATTGAAGGCTGTTATTCAGCAAAAACAGTCAAATTCAATAAGCAGAGTTAAGTCTCAAAACACAGCACAAGTCCTTATAACATGTGGGCTCAGGACTCAAAAGGAAAAACAAACCAAAACAGTTCACACAGCAAGTTCATTACTATGCAGTTCACTCATTGCTTCCCTCAGCTTTGCCAAAAGGTTTTATGCAAAACAGCACAAGAAGGATTTAACTTTTCTTCCATAACCACACTTGCAGTTTGAGTTCATCATGGCAGTTTCTCATAGGTTTGAACCAGCGTGTCCAAAACACAACATAGAGCTGTGCTGTTAGTGAACCTCTCACGGACCACCTAATTTCCCAATCTGATCACAGCCCCAGGCAAGGACTGCCCAGGAACAGTCTCTGCACCTCCACATGGCTGCAACTGAGGACATGGGTTATATAGGAGACATTCCCATATTCTCCTCCACTAGCAACTGTTCCCCTCTTCCAGAACAAACTCCATTCATTCAGGCAATTGCCCTCTGACCCCCTTTCTCTCTCCAGGCAGGTCAGTCCTCCCTGTCTCATGACAGCATTTCCCCAGTGAGGACTTGGCTCAGTTCCTTCCCCTTCCCCCACTTCCTGGCACTGCCATAGTTTTGGGGTCCTCCTCCCTCGGGTTGGGTAGCCTATTTACCCTTGCAGCCAGTTCTCTGTGAGGAAGGCAAACCTCCCCTCAGGCAGGTGTCTCTTTGTCCTGTCCACTCCATCTCTGTCTCCCCTTTTTCAGGCAACAGCAGGCTTTTTTACCCTGGCATCATCCTGAGAGAACAGGCCCCACCCGTTTCCCAACCTCACTTTGGATTCCAGGGTATACTGGCCTGAGTCCACCTGTCTGCAGTGCACTTCAGGGACCTGCATACTGCTTTAATGGACCTGAGTATTACATCTGAGGCTGGTAAGAAATGTTTTAAATCACATTTTGAGGGGGTAGGAGGGGGTCAGTGACCACTGGGGGAATAAGGGGAAGTCAGCCCTGATTCCATCCAGTGATCATTTAGGGCACCTTTTTGTGCCTTATTCGTTATAAAAACAGGTCTAACTCAAAACATCATAGTTTTAGTCCAGGACGGTTTTGTTTTGTTCCATTACTGCTGAAAAACATCCGTTAGGGACGCCCAGATCCCACCCCTTAACATGCTCCTCGACATGCCCCCTTGTAATTTGAACACGCTTCTGATGGACTTCATAGAAAAACATCTAAAAATTGGTTTCGAAAATACTAATTTGGACATTTTTTGTGAGAAAATTGTCCAAATGCAGAGATATGCCACCTTTCTGGACGTTTTTCTCTTTTGAAAATGAGCCCCTACATCACATAGCTTTCTCACCTCAGAAACCTCTGTGATCACACGGTCCCCTCACCGTGGTTGATTGTGTTTTTAAATCAGCATTCAAAACTATGAGGTGTTTTTCTTTCTCCTTTTCCTTTTTACTGTTGTGATCAGAGAACACAGTGAGCTGTAACTGCTGTCTCCTCTTGTTACAGGCTGACATGAAGTCCTTAGAATATTTCTTTTGTGGAGCTCAGCCTGACACATTTTTGAAACTTGCTGTGAGTTCTCATGTGGTGCAAATCTGCAGTGACAACACAAAGCAAATTACCCAACAGAGCCTTCTGCTATAGAAGGAAGCTGTTGCCTGGGATATTATAGATGATAAAGGCCTCTCGGTTTTAGAGCATCTTTGGTTTTGAATAAGCATGCTCCAGCAGTTCTTCCTAGAGCTTTAGGGTGTTATCGAAGTTAACAGATGTTGCAGTTGGTGTGACTTATTGTAGAAAAATGTCACTGCATGCACCTAAACCATGAAACCAGTTCTGACAAGACATATCTATGCATGGTTTCACTATTAGATGACGGCAGAGAAAGACCTGTACGGTCCATCCAATCTGCCCAACAAGATAAACTCATATGTGCTACTTTATGTGTATACCTGACCTTGATTTGCAACTGCCATTTTCAGGGCACAGACCGTAGAAGTCTGCCCAGCACTAGCCCTGCCTCCCAACCACTAGCCCCGCCTCCCAGCACCGGCTCTGCCACCCAATCTCAGCTAAGCTTCTGAGGATCCATTCCTTCTGAACAGGATTCCTTTATGTTTATCCCACGCATTTTTGAACTCCGTTACCTTTTTCATCTCCACCACCTCCCGCGGGAGGTCATTCCAGGTATCCACCACTCTCTCTGTGAAAAAATACTTCCTGACATTTTTCTTGAGTCTGCACCCCTTCAATCTCATTTCATGTCCTCTAGTTCTACCGCCTTCCCATCTAAGGAAAAGATTTGTTTGCGGATTAATACCTGTCAAATATTTGAACGTCTGTATCATATCACCCCTGTTTCTCCTTTCCTCCAGGGGATACATGTTCAGGTCAGCAAGTCTCTCCTCATAAACAACAAGGCACTGATGTAGCAACACTGTTAACACGATAATATAGTAAAGACAGCAAATGAAGGCCAAAATGGTCCGTCCACGCTGCCCACCTAAGATTGTCTACCCTCACTGCCAGCTGTGCAAGTTTGTTTATCTGCAAATAATTACTCCCTTCTCATCCAAGTGAGTACACAGGTAGAAATGTGATGATGGAGGGTAGATGAAAGGGAGTAGGAGACTGGGGAAAGAATAAGATTGGAAATAGGAGAGCCAGGGCATGAGTGAAGAAGAGGGAAAATTGATAGGTAGTTGAAAAGTAAAAAGGAGGGTGAGAAAGGGTGAAATGGGAGAGGTCAGAGAGGCAGAAGAGAAAAAAAAGGGAGGAAAGCGGAAAGGGAAAGATCAATATATCAGAGACAGGTGTAGTGAAGGAATGGGACAAGACAAGAGAGAGGAGAAAAGACAAATGGTCAGCAGCCATTGGAGAGAGAATTAACAGAAGAGACAAGAAAGCAGAAGAAACTTGGGGCCAAACTGATAGAAAAATAAAATGTCCAGACAAAAAAGCTAGAATAAAGTGTTTTATTTTGAATGTATTAACTGGAATATGTTAGTTTTTGGATATGTGCATCGCAGATGTCTTTGTATTATGTTCAGTACAAAAAGAAATGCATTTCTGTTTTTATTTCTCCAGTGTTGCAGTACTTCCCAAGTTTAATTTCTTGGGGTTCCCAGTTCTGTGTTGGCTTTCATATTTCTATTACCAATTTGTCATCACTTGTTCTGTACATGGTGAATATCTGTCTGTATTTTGTGTATGAAGAAGTCATTTAAATTTGTTTTATGTGTAGTAGTAATGGCGGGTGGGGAGATCAGGGGAGGGGGCAGGGAGGAAGAGGGGATTGGGGCCCTAAAATGTCTAATACCAGCCCTGCATGGGAGTTACTGTATACACACATACATTATGGTTATGTGCTGAATTCTGTTTTGTAAATAAGCATTAATATTATTCTGCTCATTTCTCAACAATCCAGCACTTTACTGAGTTCCAGCACATCTACCCACAGCTCCTAATCCTCGCTATTTCTTTCTTTCTTTTTTCTCTCTTTTTTTGTCCTATTCCCCTTAAAGAAACTAGAAATATATTCTGGGTCCTGAATTCTGGCAGTAAAGAGGAGAAACAGTCATGAAATTCTCACTAACACTGACTGCAGAACAACACACTAACCTTTTACTCCGCCTCAGACCTTGTGTTAAAGCCCTATGCTCAACCTTTGGGTTTTCTGCACTGTTCTCTGCATCTGCCTTTAGTATATATCAATATCAATATAATTCTTATTAACCGCTAATTCCCCTTAGAGGGGTCAGTGATGTGTACAAAATTACAAATCTTCATCAAACTATTACAAATAGTATAAAAGTTACAGCAAAGTAAAAAATTACAAGACATTAATGAAACTCGTTACTATAATTACGGCAAACATCTTACATCAACCATACGTATGTATAGGGACATTACTGAAGAAACAAGAAAGCTTTTACCTTCCTCTGAAATAACAAATAATTTTGCTTAGTCTGATACAGAGGGGAAGGAAAGTTCCAGAGAGCCATCCCAGTGACTGAAAATACAGTATTAGCAATTCTAGTGGTCCTTTTACTAAGGTGCGCTGAAAAATGGCCTGTGGTAGTTAGGCATGGGTTTTGGCCACACGCAGAATCATTTTTCAATGCACCTGTAAAAATTGCCTTTATTGGGGGGGGGGGGGGGGGGGAAATGGACGTGCCGCGAAATGAAAATTGGCGCACGTCCATTTTGGGTCTGAGACCTTACCGCCGGCCATTGACTTAGTGGTAAAGTCTCACGCATTAACCAGGCGGTAACGGTCAACGCGTGTCAAAATGATGATTACCACCTGCGCCAGAAAATAACAATATTTTCTGATGTGCGTATCGGACGCACATCAAAAATGAAATTACCACCTGGGCCACGCGGTAGCCGGGTGGTAACTCAGAATTGATGTGCATTGGGCTCGCTTAAGCGCTTATGCAGCTTAGTAAAAGAACCCCCTAGTGAATCACACATTTCTTAAAGAAGGGCTACATAAATGAGATGAAAATCTAAACAATGCAACAGACACCATATTAAATCAATAATTCAGAAGTAAAAGCATATAAAATCTGAAAGAATAAGCGAGCTGCTTAGCAGCTAATGCCTTCATTGCCGTTTAAATGAGCTGGTGCCGATGTCTTTGCTTACAGTAAGCTCATAGGCAACACTTGTTTTAACGTAAGGGGCAAAATTGCGCTGAAAAGCCAGAGCTGATGTGCACAAAGCACAGTGCATTTTATTGCATCAGCCCCAGAACGAGAGAAAAATCTTCATAAATCAAGCCCACAACCTGCTCTTCCTTTGCCTTGATGCCTGCCATATGAAACGCAGACACTTCCTTTCTTTTTATGCAGAAGATTAGATTAGATTATTTTCAGTACAGTAAACACTGCAAGAAACCCACCAATATATGACAAGCAACAATAGCAGCTGTGTCCAACACTTTGCGAAGAGGATGGAAGGAGAAAAATGAGGAGAAACAGAGAATATGATAAGCGATAAGGACCATTAGGTTCATCTAGTCTGTCCCATTTCATTCTTCTGCAATGCTGTAGACACCAGTTGATTTCTGGCTTTCCCCTTGCTACTTCACAGCTAAGGTTCCTCCGTGTTTATCCCATGCTTTCTAGGGATATACTCAGGTCAAAACTTTTAAGTTTATTTTTGGTATGTTTGGCTTTTTTTTCTCCACTTTTAAAGAGGGAGGGGATTCCAGTTTATTTCACACACTAATTTTTATTTAAAAAAATGCACCCTAAAATTTGTTAATGCACACTAATCAAGTTGACATGCATTAATTCATAAATTATTATGTGTTAAACTGATTTAGCGCACATTAGATTAACAAACCAAATGCACATCCCTAATGCTTTCTAGAACTCTATTACTGTCCTTGCCACCACTGGTAGTCCATTCTATTTATCTACCACCCATGAATTATTTCCTTTGGAGAAATGTATGTGCTTCTCTGATGCATATTTATTTATTTAGATTTTGCTCAAGGTGAGTCACATTCAGGTACTCTGGATATTTCTCTGTCCCAGGAGGGCTCACAATCTAAGTTTGTATCTGAGACAACGGAGGGTTAAGTGACTTGCCCAAGATCACGAGGAGCAGCAGTGGGATTTGAACTGGCCATCTCTGGATTGCAAGACTGGTGCTCTAGCAGTAGGCCACTCCTCCACTGAATACCTATCTCCTATGTACAGCACTACATACATCCAGTAGCACTATAAAGGCCCTCTTTACTAAGGTGTGTGTTTTTAGCGTGTGCGCTAATCATGTAGGCACCTATAGAGATGTTGTAGGCATGTACATGGTTAACGTGCATTAAAAACATTAACGCATTTATAGCGCTGCTTAGTAAACAGGGCCCTATAAATGATGGGATCAGTATTTAGAGTGAATGATTGTTTATTGTTCACGTGATATACCGCCTGTTCTGGTGAACAGCTCCAAGCAGTTTACAGTTTTAATTAAAAGTAGTTAAAAGAAAGGAACACCATTTCATAAAAGGAAAGAAGCAGACATAAAAGATATCAGACACAACTATGTCATGTTTCTGTGAAGCAGGCTGTGGGACAAACCGTAAACCTCAACCATCATCACCTTCTGAAAAGGGAAGCTTTCAAAAGGATCTTAAATTTCAGATAAGACTGTTCAGAACAAATGTCAGGAAGGAGATCATTCATTAACTGGGTAAGTGTAGCTTCTAGCTCCTACCTGGTAAACTCACACCGAGTGGGACTTGGGTAGATATTGAGTGCCACTGAATACCTGTACAGACTGCAGCGACACTAGCCAAGTTTGGGGACACAGCATTAGGCCAAGCTGGCAGTTATCCAGGTACCACTGCTATTCAGCACCATGGAGGTTTAATGACAGAAGCTTGTACTCACATTAGGCCAGCACAGGGAGGATGAAGAGTGAAGACATTTTTTTTTTTAAACCCAACTTAGGGGGTTGTTTACTAAATTTTATTTATAGAAATAAAATGAGCCCTGCTGCAGATAACTCGAGCTAAGCTTTAGTAAACAAGGGAGTTAGACATAAAGTTACATATGGGGGCATTTTCAATATGATGGCTAAGTCTGACTTTGATTTTGTGTTAAATGTCGAGAGAAGCACGACCTAATCAGTCTACTACTACTACTTAACATTTCTAAAGCGCTGTCCGGGTTACGCAGCGCTGTACAATAAGGAGTTGGAACCACAGCTTATAGATCCATGTGTAAACCACACTCCCTGCCTTATTCCTAAACCCATCAACGTCTGTAGAAGGATACATCAACACACCCCAAAATCCAGGATTGGTCTTCTGTTAGACTGGATAGCTTGCTAGCAGTTGTCTAGCTTTCTGCTGAAGTGTTAGGACTTCAGATAGCTGTTAATCCGCTGGACTCTGAATTGGTAGTGCACAGGTGGAACTAATTAGGCACCTGGTTTCTATGTTAAGGATCTGCTCAGTTAGAAAAACTATCCCATTTAGGAAAGCCAGGGAAGAAGGAACATTCTGATCTGAAAGGCAATGCTTTTCTGTTCCCCTCCCCCCCCTATTTGGCAAAGCTGTTCCAGCAGTCCCCGATTCCCATCCAGGTTCAGACGTTATCTAGCTTCTCCAGTCCTACTGCCTTGTAGCATTCTCCAGTCAATGCAGCAGGCCAAAAGATAAGAACCTTTCTGCTGTTTTCCAAATTTAATAAAGCAGCATTTCTAACAATTACTCTTTTGGACTCACACTAACAGTTGCTGCTGGGAATGAAACCTGCAGGCTCTCTTTCTATCCACTATGTAATAGTGGATAGTCAGAATTGAACAGCTAAGGCTATCCCCTCCCCGAGGAGCTACAAATCTGAACCTTCTCCTCTGTCCTAGACTCCTACCTCCCTCTTGCTAGCATCAGGTCAAGGAGCCTACCAGGGTGAAGAAAGGCCCTAGCTGTGTAAGGTTACAGAAATACCCCCCCCCCTTTTTTTTTCCTCCTTAGAATTTAACACATGGGCCATGCTGAATACAAGGTCAAGCTCTGCCCATCATCAGGCAGTCATACTGCCTCCATTCCTGCAATAAGCCTAATTTAATATGACAGGGCGATCCATGTCCCAAGCTTTGATACGGAGGGACCTAGGATTCAAACTCCAGCACATTCCTTAATCTTCACTTCCCCAACTGTAAAGGTCTAAAATACAAACTAATGCATGCGTCAACCTTTTCCTACTTGAGCACACAATTCTGGAACGTGCTGCCGCGCAACTTAAAAACGATTTATGAACTAACTTCCACAAACTACTGAAAAACCATCTCTTCAACAAGACATACCACAAAGATCAACACGTTAACTCCTCCACATATATTCAGTATCGTCCTACAATGTTGCTTGTTATTGTACTATCATGTTTTATCATTATCATGTTACCCAAGATTCTTTTGCAATACTAATTGTCTATTTTCTTACATCTTTCCACTATTCATGATGTATTGTAAGCCACAAAGGCCGGTTACCCGAGCAAGGAGATTAACCACAATATGACTGTCATGCATTCTTCACCCATAGTCCTGACCCTTGGCTCCCACTGTGGAAATAAACCCACCAGATCATCTGCAACAGGAGTTATTCTCCGTTGCCGCACGAACTCCATGTGTCTGTCCATTTGCTGCAGACATAGAAATAAAGATAGACTTCCCAGCTGCACCAGGCTATGCGGAGAAACGAAAACAAGTCGGCTCCATCTTTACCTGCTAGTGGGGAGGGAGATAATCCACTCATCTGGACTTGTGTGGCAAGGATGACGACAACAGTAACTAGTGATCACCTCTGTACTATAGAGCACCATCTATATATATAAAACTCACCCTCAACGTTCTATTGTCTGATGACGTCACTGAAGCCAAGGTTCGTAAGTTCGAAGCTCTGAAGTAAACAAAATCACAGTCTCAGGGCCCCGCCCTCGCGTCAAACGTTATGACGTTGAGGGCGGAGGCGGAGCAATTCACTCACATCGACAATGGCCAGGGCGCCGCAATGGGCCACCCACTGACGACGAAGGTGCGTTGGGTGTGGGGGGGGGGGGGGGCCACAGTCACACATCGATGGCGGCCACGGCGGCGCAATGCCCTCACTAACAACCAAGGTGCGTTCGGTGGGGGGGGGGGGGGGGGGGCACAGGAAAGCCTTGCTAGCGCCCATTTCATTGGCTCCAGCAACGGGCCTTTTTTTACTAGTAAATAAATAAGATCTTCGTATTTCACTGTTCAGCTTTTTTTAAATCCGGTTATAACAAGTGATTTTGACACCCTGAAAGCTGCTGTCAGTTGATATCATATACTGTACCTAGAAATGTTAATATAAAAGTTTTCAAATTCCCCTGTTAACATTCAACCACAGTCCCACAAAGCCTCAACTTGGCAGAATTAGGCCATATGCCTACTTGTAACTTCAGAAGACAGGTGACAGGCTGTATGGACCTCCTGACATCTGCTGGCAAATACGTAGGACACAGATGGGAAGAACCTGAGGATTAATGTGCCTTTTATAGATTTACATAACAGCCTGGTCCTGTTCAGACAAGAATAAAGTCTACAATCTTATTATGACTACAAAATATATACACTACTCATATAAAACAAGGCTTTTATTTAAAAAAAAAAAAAAAGAAGAATTTTATTTAAAGAACAGCACAAAGGGCAAATGAAGTGGAAAAATCCCTGACTGAACATATCCTACAGTTGTATTTTAAATAATACATAAACACATTTGTGTATGACAAGTTTGGCTCTTAGGTTCAGTCAGAAAATCTACAAGACACTCGGGTTGAATGAAACCAAGCAAGCACCTTTCTGCAACTTCAAACATTAAGGCAACATTTCAACACACTGGGCTACATCAGGAACACCCCCCCCCTCCCCCCTTGACCGTCTGTGATTCTTACTATGATGAATGTGGGGGGGGGGGGGGGGGGGTTGACGGCGGTGGGGGGGGGTTGACGGCGGTAGGGGGGGGGCTATAATGTGCCCCCTCACTCTAGCCCCTGCCCCCCCTACCGCCGAACTTCAGATACGCCCCTGCCAGGGCGGCCTACCCCAATTTTCTTAGCTCTACCCAAGACAGCCCTGCATATATCTACATACATCTGCATAATTGCTTTGTGATTGGCTATGCTGAAATGCTGCATCAGTCTCATTAGCTGTTGATTGTATTTTGGAGCCGATGCAGTGCTCAAAACTGGAACGAGCTACGAAGAACCTCAGTTAAAATGAGACATGAATTGCTCCACTCGATACCACACCCTTCGTAATCTGCTGAAGATCCGACTGCTTGTAGCTGAGTTGGAAAGTTACTAGAACCTACTTGACACAGGTTAACTAAAAAAAAAAAAAAAACACCCCCCAGCAAAGACTGCCTGTTCTAGTCACGAAACAAATCAAATTGTTTTAGTCAACAGCACGGCAGCAGAATGCAAGTTTGGCACTACAACACTGTGGGAAGCAAGACAAATGAGAAATTGTATATATTAAAAAAAAAAAAAGGAATCTCATTTAACTTGTATTGCATACCAGTATTATTTACAACTTTTTAGAGAGGCAGAAGCTTTAAGGAATTATTTATAGATGCAGCAATCACAGATTGCATAAACAGGGAACATTTCTGGGCAAAACTGCAGAGCTGCAATTTTCTCTTCTATACATATCTATCATTCTGTTTTCCAACTTAGCAATGCCCTTTTTGGCATCCTCATCATTGCTTCGTCCAGGAGGTGACCTGTTAACAGTGCATTCGCTTTAATCTTGATGGGATTTCTCTCCAAGGACTTTGCACTCATACTGCAAAAGAAAAACAAAATATTAAAAAAAGAAAAAATCAAGACAGTAGGAGGGTTAAGAGAAAAATTAACTTATTTAAACTGAACAAGAACTCTTTACGTCTCACTGAATGTAGGGCATCCGTTGATGTTAATTTATTAGAGGGACTCTACCGGGCACTCTGGATCCATTTACAGGTAAATCTCTTTAACAGACATAATCCGGACTATAGACACTGACTTTCACATTCAAGTAGGATTAAAAGCTGCCACATCTGGGCTGAATAAATGATATCCACCCTTTTATGTGGCTAAGGTTGGCAAGGCAGTAGTGTGTCACATGAGAAATCAAATCTCTTGACTTGTTTCCTTTATGAGTCACACTCTGAAAATAGGGTGGCTATCATCCTCTTCAAATCCTCACGTAAACTCTTATTCATTCAAGTTTATACACCAGAAAGCTGAGGCCTACCCAGCAAGGATATCAGACAGTCCCATTAAAAATATACTCAAGAAGGGAATGAAACTAAAATTATTGAACAACTCGAATGTATCTTTATTTGTTCAATAAAAACTGTTAAAATAAACTCAACTCCAAGGGTGGGTACATTACACAAACTAGCAAGAACCTGTCTGCTGGAGGGGGGCGGGGTTCTGGTCATAAAACACAAACATACACCATTATGCTTTTTTGTATTTCACACATTTATCCCCCTTTTTACAAAACCACGCTAGCGGCTGACAGTGCGGTAATGCCGACACAGCTCATTCAAAGTGCATTGCTACACAGTTTTGTAAAAAGGGGGGGGGGGGGGGGTAGCTTTTCCAATGTCTATTCTATGTAGGTTTTGTATTGATAAGATATAATACAGCCAGAGACCCCCACTGGAATGGTGGAGGGCTGAAGGGGGCTCAACCTCAAAGCTTAGGCCATATAGAAACCCTGGTAAAGTCAACAATGTTATGGCTTGTATGACCAGGAGCTTGCTGGAAAAGCATGGCCTAGCTTTTAGCCCGGATTGAGGCCTAAATGATCTAAATTAGACATGTTGGCTAGAGAAACATAAAACAAAATGGAAGATCAGAAAACAAAATGGAAACTCTAAAGTGTCAGTTACAAAGTGGATTTTCCCCAATTTCCCCATTTGAGTTAGAAAAGACTTGTTTTTCTGAAGTATCTGCAGGTGCGAGGAAATAGTTGAGAAATAAGGGGTGGCAACTTTCCAGTTGAGCAAGTTTGTGGTCAGGTAGTTTGGAATAAACAAGTCTAACATAGAAGTAAATGGGTCCCGTTACTTTGAATGGGAATAGGAAAGTATAAAAGACAGGGGATTTTGGGCGTCAGAAGACCTTTCGAAGTGCTAGATGAGATGCTGCCCGTCTGTCCACCCATCTGCTTGTATAACTGATCCTGCTGTAGTATTGTGGTAAGCTATAATAAAGCTGATTATTCTTGCAACCTGTTCCCTCACTCTTTCCTATAGAACATTTAGAAACTTAGCTAAACTCTTGGGGTAAAAATGGTGAGTAAGATAATACCTGATCACACATATACCGGGTGGAAGTCAGATAAGCGCAGACACCTCATAGATGAAAGCCTTCAGAGGAACCTCCCTGGTAGATGGCTAGTTTGCCATCCTACCACAGAGGGTCCTCATGGGTCTATCCAAAACAGTATACCGCCCACATTCCAAAATAGGATTCATAGTGGTAACAATCAGAAGACGACCTCAACAGCTGAGGGATGTATAATCAACAAAGATTCATAAATAATCACATTAGTTTTCAAACAAATATGTTTTCAAGGTCTTTCTAAAACGTAGGCAGGATGGAATTTGTCTTAGCTCACACAGCAAAGCATTTCAGATTCTTGCACCTTGAAATGGGAATGAATGATCATAAACAGACTTTAATCGAACATTTCTAAGTGAAGGGTATCCTATTTGTAAAATTCACAAAAAAACAAGATATACATCTATAAGGAGCAACAACAAATAATTCAGTAGCTCCCCCTGAATTTTGGCCATAAATTGATTTAAAAACTAAATAGGCCAATTTAAACCTAACACGTTTAACAGGTAATCAATATAGGCCTGTCAAAAGCGGAGCAGCGCTGTCAAACTTGCACTTATGAAATATTAATCTGGCAGCGATATTCTGTACCAACTGCAATTTTTTCTGAAGTTTAGTCGAAATATTGCAATATAATGAATTGCAGTAATCTAGTTGTGGAAGAAGAATTTCCTGAGTTATAATTCTAAAGCTTTGTAAATTTAGTGAAGATCCTACAGCTCGAAGCTGTCTTAGTCTGAAAAAATTTTTTTTAATGCAATAATTAGTCTCTCAAAGGGCAAATCAGAGGCTAAAATGATCTCAAGAACTTTAACAGTCCATTTACAAAGGGACACTACTGATTAACGTGTGCTGAATGTGAAGAAGCCCATGGGAATTGAATGAGTTTCTTTGCATTCAAAACAACGCTAATCAGTACCGCCACTTCGTAAAGGAGTCTTTAGAATAGTCCTCTATTTTAAAATTCTCACCAGAAGACAATATAATCTCTTTTTTCAGAATATTTTCAAAGTCCCCAAACCATAATGTTTGGGGGGGGGGGGGGGGGGTTGTTTAAATTTAAGACATGTTTATCTGTCTAATTATAAGTTAAATATAATATTTCAAAGAAGTATATTCACAGTTTTGTAAAACTGATCTCATCCCATGATTTTCAGTACCACCTTTATGCTGATGACTCCCAGATCTACCTCTTCGCACCAAAACGTTCAAGTAGGAATCCAGTCCCAAGTATCAGCCTGCCTGTCTGACATTGCTGTTTGGATGTCTCACCGCCATCTGAAACTAAACATGACCAAGACCAAGCTTATCATTTTCCCCCCTATTTTTATTTATTTATTTAGATTTTGCTCACACCTTTTTCAGTAGTAGCTCAAGGGGAGTTACATTCAGGTACTCTGGATATTTTTCTGTCCCAGGAGGGCTCACAATCTAAGTTTGTACCTGAGGCAATGGAGGGTTAAGTGACTAAACCAACCTCTCCTCTTCCCCCATTACCTATCTCTGTGGATAACACTCATCTTCCCTGTCTCATCAGCTCGTAACCTGGGTCATCTTTGACTCCTCTCTCTTTGCACAAATTCAACAGACTGCTAAAACCTGTTTCTCTCTCTATAACATCACCAAACTTTGTCCTTTCCTTAAGTACACTACTAAAACCCTTATCCACGCTCTTATCACCTCTTGCTTAGATTATTGCTTCTCACAGGTCTCCTACTAAGTTATCTCTCTCTCCTTCAATCTGTTCAAAATTCTGCTGCACGGCTTATATTCCGCCAGCGTCGCTATACTCATATTAGCCCTCTACTTAAGTCACTTCATTGGTTCTCTGTTTCCGCATACAGTTCAGACGACTCTTATTGACTTACAAGTGCATTCACTCTGCAGCTCCTCAGTACCTCTCCCTACACTCCCCCCCCCCCCGGGAACTCCGTTCATAGGGTAAATCTCTGTCATCTGTACCCTTCACCTTCACTGCTAACTCCAGACTCCGTTTCTTTTATCTTGCTGCACCATATGCCCGAAATAGACTTCCTGAACCAGTACGTCAAGTTCCATCTCTGGCTATCTTCAAAGGCTAAAAGCCCACCTTTTTGATGCTGCTTTTAACTCCTAAACCCTATTCACCTGTTCAGTACCGATGTCTGCTTTATAATTCCCACCTTAGTAATTCCCTTATTTGTTCTGTTTGTCCTGATTAGATTGCAAGCTCTGTCGAGCAGGGACTGTCTCTTCATGTTCAAGTGTACAGCGCTACGTACGTCTAGTAGCGCTTTAGAAATGATAAGTAGTAGTAGTAGTCTTATTCCGGAATCTTGCTACTCTTTGGGATTCGGCACGGAATCTTGCTATTGTTTGGGATTCCGGAATCTTGCTACTCTTTGGGATTCGGCACGGAATCTTGCTATTGTTTGGGATTCCGGAATCTTGCTACTCTTTGGGATTCTGCACGGAATCTTGCTATTGTTTGGGATTTTGGAATCTTGCTACTCTTTGCCCTTATCCCTTATTTGTCCTGTTTGTCCTAATTAGATTGTAAGCTCTGTCGAGCAGGGACTGTCTCTTCATGTTCAAGTGTACAGCGCTACGTACGTCTAGTAGCGCTTTAGAAATGATAAGTAGTAGTAGTAGTCTTTGGGATTCCGGAATCTTGCTACTCTTTGGGATTCGGCACGGAATCTTGCTATTGTTTGGGATTCCGGAATCTTGCTACTCTTTGGGATTCGGCACGGAATCTTGCTATTGTTTGGGATTCCGGAATCTTGCTACTCTTTGCCCTTATCCCTTATTTGTCCTGTTTGTCCTAATTAGATTGTAAGCTCTGCCGAGAAGGGACTGTCTCTTCATGTTCAAGTGTACAGCGCTGCTTACATCTAGTAGAGCTATAGAATGATAAGTGGTAATAGTAGCAGTAGTAGTAATTAGATTCCAATTGCTAGGGGGCCTATATATTAAAATCATCATATATTGGCACACCATTAACTCCACATTTTTATCACATAGACTGTCTATTAATTTTATAGAAAAGAATCCCTATAAATCAGAGCAAGGCCTCCTCCTTTCTTACGCTGTCTAGGGCAATTTATAGCTTTAAAACCTTGTGGATATTTAAAATATAAGGTGAATTAAAATCTTGAATCCATGTTTCAGTAATAAAAACAAGACCTGAAAGAGAATATTATTAAATCTAGTTGAGACATACTATGTAATAGGCTTTTTCCATTGTAATTTGCCCTTATATTTTAAGACTTTTAGCATATTTGCTTAGATATTCTGCAGTTCTAATAAAAGACCAGTTTTACTGATCTATTGTGGTACAAAGAATTTTATTTGTAAAAAATGTACCTACTTTCCACAATCCCTTTTGACAGAAAGGTTTCTTGATAATCATGGAGGGGCATAATCGAACGCAAACGCCCATCTCCATGGGCGTCTATCTCCGAGAACGGGTACATGAAAAGCAGGACAAACCGTATTTTCGAAAACAATGGGCGTCCATCTTTTTTCCGATAATACGGTTCGTGCCAGCCAAATGCATCGGATTTGTGGGGATTTGAGTGGGGCGGTATCGTTTTTCAGCGATAATGGAAACCAAAGGCGCCCAAGCTCAAAAACGACCAAATCCAAGGCATTGGGTCATGGGAGGGGCCAGGATTCGTCGTGCACTGGTCCCCCTCACATGCCAGGACACCAACCGGGCACCCTAGGAGGCACTTGTAACAATTAAAAAAAAAATAAAAAAAGTTAACTACCTCTGAAGTCCATAGCTCCCTTCCCTTGGGTGCTGAGCCTCCCAAATCCTCCCCAAAACCCACTGCCCACAACTCTACACCATTACCATAGCACTTACGGCTAGATGTGAGTACAGTGGGTTTTGGGGGCGGTTTGGAGTGCTCCCATTTACCACCACAAGTGTGATAGGTGGGAGGGGGATGGGCATGGGTCCACCTGCCTGAAGTCCACTGCACCCACTAACAACTGCTCCAGGGACCTGCATACTGCTGTGATGGAGCTGGGTATGACATTTGAGGCTGGCATACAGGCTGGAAAAAAAAGGTTTTAAAGTTGTTTTTTTTGGGTGGGAGGGGGTTAGTGACCACTGGGGGAGTCAGGGGTGGTCATCCCCGATTCCCTCCGGTGGTCATCTGGTCATTTAGGGCCCGTTTTTGGGACTTGTTCGTGAAAAAAAAAAAGGGTCCAAAAAAAGTGACCCAAATTCACGCTAAAAACGCCTTTCTTTTTTCTATTATCGGCTGAGGAGTCCATCTCTCCTCGGCCAATAAACACCCCAGTCCCGCTTTCACCATGCCTCCGACACGCCCCCTTCAACTTTGGCCGTTTCTGCGACAGATTGTAGTTGAAGACGCCCAAAATCGGCTTTCGATTATACCGATTTGGATGCCCATCTTTTTTTTTTTTTGGTTACATTTGTACCCCGCGCTTTCCCACTCATGGCAGGCTCAATGCGGTAGGCAATGGAGGGTTAAGTGACTTGCCCAGAGTCACAAGGAGCTGCCTGTGTCGGGAATCGAACTCAGTTCCTCAGTTCCCCAGGACCAAAGTCCACCACCCTAACCACTAGGCCACTCCTCCATATGGGTGTCTTTCTCTTTCGAAAATAAGCTGGATGGTGCCCTAGCATGATTTCTAATTAGAGTGGGTTTTGGGTCACCAAAGGTGATACAAGCTGGTGGAATTCCTGCATATTAGTAAATTGCCTCCTTCCTATCCTTATATCCTTTATATTGTTTTTTCCCCCTTTAACTATCTGTCCATATTCTATGTCCCTTCTGTAGTGGCCTTCACACAATCTGTGATATATATTGTCATATTCAGGAGGATGCCCATGAAGCTGTCCCCAAGCTTGCTTTTCCACAAAGGGCAGGGGTTCTTGAAACAGTGAGTGCACCAAAGGACAAGCAATTCCTGAGCTGGAGGGGAAGAGAGGTTACAGATGCCCAGAAACCTTTGCAGGGATAGGGTTAGTGAAGACAGAAGCAGTGAGGAAGATGAGCCTGCCTGGATCCGTAACCAGTATGTAATGGCTCCAAGCAGGTTCAAGAGGGTGGAGTTCCTAACAAGACCCCAAAGGCTAGAAAAGCCTACTTCTATGTAGGTGGAGGGGACTGTGATAAAAGGGGAGGATCAAATGTCAGAAGTGGAGTTTATGGATTGCTTCAATGAAGCCAATTGAATAGAACCCCAAAGTATGGAAATGTGAGTGAGAAAAGGGGATTCCCAGTTGCCTGCTCCAACTTACAGCTTTCTGGTTGACAGCTACGGGGCAGGGATAGTGCCTGTTGTAAGAAAACTATCCCAAGGGAAGGAGCTGGCAGAGGTCCCCCAGAAAAGAGACTAAAGGCGGTATTGGATTTTTTTCAGACCTGATTTGCATAAGACTTGTGGACAGTTAAAATTCCTGGATTATAAATTGTTAGGAAAGGAATCCAGGGGTTGGAACTTATCTTCTGGACTTTACAAAGTAATCTTACAGTGCCTTGGTGGCAATTAGATACTGAATTTGTTCACCCTGAGTGGGAAGGCGGCCCACAATCAGGACCTTGGGAGCAGTCAGCAGAAATTAATACAACACACACTGGCTTCACAAGCGCCTTCCAAAATTATTGCAGACCCATTGTGAAGAAAAGAGGACCTCCTTTTCTTGCTGGAAAGCTGGAAACATACTATATATATATATTTTTTTTAAACTGTATTTGGTTTATTTCCTTTTCATTGTAGTTTTGTTGTTAGCCGATAATCCTATAATCTCCACTACCCGCACAGGCATTTACCACTCCTCCTACTGAAAACTCTATCAAGGCCAGAAAAGGTAAGGTGGGCCTGGGGGTCTGTTAATCAAGTTAGCTGATTGTGGAACTGTCTTTGGTGCGTCTTCCCATTCGTGTAGTAACTTCTGACATCAGTAAAGATCAGACACTGTCTTTGGGGTGTGGTACAGGTCTGCTTTGTAATAAACTAAACACACACAGCAGACATTGCTCTACTATTTCTGCATCTCTGATATAACTGGAACCTGTTTCCAAGCATCCCCCCTCTGCAAAACATTAGACAGTGCTAATAAAACACAGTTCAATGTCAACTAACAGCTCTTTGAAATTAAAAAAATGGGCAGTGCCATCTGAGGCACTAATCAAAATTAGCTGTGTTGGTGCAAATTTCATGGGTACTTTCACTCATGTGGTGGGCACAGATTCTGTGCTTGCTTTCTCTACATATCATTTTCCCATTGGAAACAACACATATAGTTTTACGATACAAAAGTGGTATGTTGTTCAATACCTCACCTCTTTCCCGCCCCTGGGACGTGATCGAATAATGCACACGCTTTATACCCGCACACAAGTTAAGCAGTAATCAAAGAACACACAACTGTAGGTGAATCCCTTGCCTGCAGTTACTGCGCTCCAACAGGATTTGTCACACGAATGAATAGGTGTTGGGAAAAGTCTAACTTTTGTTACTTTATTCACTTATATACCCAAACGACCCTCTGTATCCTGAGACACTCCTTAAAGCACTTCTTTTCAAGTCTAACGCAGAAGCAGTGGTAGGGCCCACAGTAAATTCTTACCATGGCCAGCTGTCGACCAATGTTTCCCATTGTTATTCCTCCAGCAAAAAATATACAGGGTATCCATGAGCGAACATAGAGGAAATCTGGAGATGTGTACCTAGAAAAAGAAGAAGTCAAAGGATTTTTCAAATTTGTGCGTTAAGGAAGATAAATAATGATTTTTACTTGTACAGCATAGTTTGTATGGACAAAGATTTACACCATGACCACAAGGAAAACTATGATTTTGCTTCAAATGTATTGAATGTTTAAATGCTTGTGCACTGAGTATACAGGACTGTCCTATCTTAAGTGGAGTTCCTTTTCTTTTTATATTTTCTTATATTATTTTGTTACATAAACTTTCGTGACCTGCAAAGCTAAGTGGTATAACAAGTTTTAAGCAAACAAACAAAAGCCTAGTTTATGCATTTAACTTTTTACTCGCTTGAATTATGTGTTCCATGTGAGGAAGAACAAAATTAAAACCACAGCAGTTCAATCACTATGTACACTTATTATAGAAAAACCAGACCGATGGGCGAGTGTGGAACGACCTGGGTTACATTCCATGTTTTCCACTCCCTGGACTGACAGAACTGTAGAGGGAAAGTTTGCAGTCCTTGGGGAGGAGAGAGTCGGCCAATCTGTGATGGCGACACCTAATGACTGACTGAGGATTCATTATTGGATGATTCCAGAAAGAGCCCTGGTGAATGATTCCAGATCGAGGACTGCACTGCAATGGCTGGGCTAAAGTTAAGTTGGGAGGGGATATAAGAACAGGAGAGAATAATTCTAGCCTATTTCTGATTCAGCTGGAAGCCCAAAGAACAAGCAGGAGAAGGAAGAAACTATCGGCTAAAAGAAAAAAAAATAATTTCTAGTGTTATTTATGTGCTTGACAACGAACTGAAAAAGAGTGCATACTCACTGATAGACTCCATTGTAGACTAACAGCTGAGTGACCACGGTGGCCAGAAAGGCAATCCCTATTCCAAGGCCCAAGCCACTCCTTGAACGGTCAAAGGTCCACCACAGTCCGATAGAGAGTGCAGCTAGTGTCAGGGACAGCTGGACATTGTTGGCAAAATCCACCTTCTGCGACAGAGGTTCAGGATTATTTCCCCAATTGTTAATGGACTCGAGAGATAGCATTTCTAGTTTTTTACCCAACACCTACTTTAAAGGTTTCTCTGCTCTTCCTGACACTCAAAACAAGGTAGCAGGAATAAAAATGGAAGGCTGGACTGACAACGCATTCAGTTTCATTACTTCCAAGTGAAGATCCGCCTCATCTGAAGGTGGTAAAATCTATTTCCCCTTAGTCAGAGAAGATACAATCTTTATAGAATTAAGGTAAATCCACCTTTAATCAAGGGATGTTGATTCCATCATGGTTAATCTCTCTTACCCTCTTGATTGGATGGTGTCACCAAGATGGTAGCATTTAACTCCTCCCCCAAGGGCCTCTGAATATACTCCCATGGGATCAGTAGAACAAAGTATCTGTGATGGCTGCCCAAGATGAAAGGTGTGTAACTCATTTCCATGGCTTCTTCAGAATTATTCTAAAGTGCTAAACACCAGACCACACCTTCTCCTAAAAATATCTTACCATTTTCCTTTAAAAATGACTTGTGTATTTGCTTTGTCTGTAGATTTCTTATCTTCATTCAACCTACAGTAACCACATTTTCCAGATAAGTGTAGGCTAGAAACCAAACTACCAGCTTGTTTAGAGATCTAGTCCAAAATTTAAAAAGCACTCGTACAAATTACTCTGCATTTTTGAGGGCTTTATTTCACTGACACACATGAGATAATTTTATAACAAAACATCTAAAGTGGAAAGTTAATTAAAAAAAAAGCACTTATGGACCTTTATAAAATTCAACCAGCCCAGCAGTGAACAAATAGCCACACTAAATTTACACCTGCTCCGAAGATGGGGTAAATCTGTGCATATACCGGTATCCTTTATGAACTATGTACGTACATCAAAATTCTAACTGTTCTACTACTACTACTACTAAACATTTCTAGAGCGCTACAAGGGTTACGCAGCGCTGTACAATTTAACAAAGAAGGACAGTCCCTGCTTGAAGGAGCTTACAATCTAAAGCTCCTTACAATCCACTCAAAATACATCCAAGGAATGCCTTCCTGTGGTTTTCCAAAAATACACACTCCCTTTGCACACATGCGCAGTCTATAAAATTAGTGTGCATCTCACACTTGGTGACTTTTGAAGAGCCGGGTTGAAATATTTTAAGTTTCCTTTAAAAAGAAACAGTTATTCACAGTACAGACTCAACAAGGTACAACAAAAGAACACTGTGAACAATAAAAGCTGAAGTGGAAAATTGGCACTGATAAGGCCTCCCTGGCACACATTTTCCAACTGTTCTTTTAACAAGGTCCCCTATTGTTTCTCCACATTAAAGCTGTGTGCACTATGTGCTTATTTCTGTGAATAATCAGAGTGACGACAACCCAATTATTTCATCTGCATCACAGAGGCATTTCTTCATGCTGTGGGAAGAGCAACCCGCACCCCATCAGTTTGGCAGAATCAGCAGACAAAGGATACAGCACTTGCGTGATTTATGCCGACGAAGACGGCTACGCAGCGCATTACACTGGACCACTCTCGCTTGAAGCGGTGCGGCTCTCCGAGATGTTTGTCGATACAAGGGTACAACAAGCCGATCACAGCTGTGGAGACACAAGAACAGGAGAAAAATAAAAAACCAGGGACTGGAAGAATGTCATCTGAACTGCCACCTGAATTATCCAAAAACCAATCTGATGGTTCTGCTTCAAAATGTTTTAAAATCCTCTTCCACAAGGATGTGTGAAAATGACCAAGCAGAGGGGTAGCTCAAATTTGCCATTTTCCAGATGTCTAAAATGGTGGAAGAGGTAAGAAAAATATATTTTACAGCTGAACCTACAATGTCAACTGCTATTAGCAATCTACCTCAGCAGGTATATACCAAAAAATAAGCAACTTTGTGGTAGGTGTCTCTCTAAACAGCAGATTCAAGAACAAAGAATTTAAAAGTTCAATTAACAAGGTGTCACGTTCTCAAAGCTGGAACTGGGTTTGTGAGCCCTTGGGCCACTGCCGAGGAGCAGCAGTGGCAGGCAAAACCACCCCACACCGGAGACTAGGCAGAACAGGACTGGAACTCCGGACTGGAGTTGCAGCAGAGGCAAACAGGCAGGACTTAAGCAGAGCAGGTACCCTTAAACTTCACCTGCACTTGGCCACTTTTCACCAGGAGTTGAGCTCCTGGCTGCAGGTGGCCGGCAGGACTGGATACCCACTAGGCTGAACCAGGACTGAGGGTCAGAGAGGAAAGGAACATACAGGGACAGCAGGGCAAGGGGACAGAAACTGGAAGCAGCCACAAAAGCAGGAAACAAATACTGACAAACAGGGGAAAGAACTAAAAGCTGCAAGCAGCCACTGAAGATAGACAACACAGGAACTACAAACAAGGAGCAAGACTAAGAAACAAGCAAACCCTAAACTAAACATAGACTAACTAGAAACAGGCAAGAACTTCAGGCAAGCAACTAGAACAAGGAAACAAAGTCAGGCTGAAGTGCAACAAGCACCAACATACCAGGGCCTTAGACGATGCAAAGGCAGAGAGTTTCCAAATGGCTAATAAGCCCAGCAGCAACTGAGGCTCAGCTGCAGCAATCACCAGGCCACTACGGAAGCTGTGCAGGGTCAAACAAGACAGACAAATCCGGCAGCCTGGAAGATCCAGACTGGACTGGGCTAAAGTCTGGAACGGGTGATAGTCCATTGCAGCCACCAGTTCTGGCCACCAGAGGACGAGGTGAGCACAGACCTAACACAAGGAACCTTCTTAAAAACACAAAAATAGTTCTGTGTTGCTAATGTCCATTTAGCACGCTTAGATATGAAGGCAGATGCTTTTGTCACCTAACCCCCCCAAGGCTCTTATTTACAAAAGGAGTAAAAGATACTGAAATCACAACTGAAGGTTGGGGCGGGGGAGGAGGGTACAACATTCATGATTTTGGATGGTTTTCTAAAATCAGAACTTCTTATCAAACAACAGGCATTCAGCAAGACTTGTATCAACATAGTAGATGACGGCAGAAAAAGACCTGCATGGTCCATCCAGTCTGCCCAACAAGATAAACTCATATGTGTATACCTTACCTTGATTTGTACCTGCCTTTTTCAGGGCACAGACCCTACAAGTCTGCCCAGCAGTATTTCCCGCCTCCCATCACCGGCCCTGGCACAGACCGTATAAGTCTGCCCTCCACTATCCTCGCCTCCCAACCACCAACCTCTCTTCCCCCATCTGCTCCGCCACCCAATTTCGGCTAAGCTTCTGAGGATCCATTCCTACTGCACAGAATTCCTTTATGCATATCCCACGCATGTTTGAATTCCATTACCGACTTATATCAAGGTCTCACTGAGGTCCAGGTATTTCTGAACAGACGTGTTTGGAAGGTGGAAAGGGAGAATAGGGAGCTTAACTTCCGAACCACTCATTCAATGTAATGCCAGACACAATAGTGACCACACCTATGTGCCTTTGAAGGCCTTTGCCGCTTACTATCTCCAGTTCTTTACCTCTTATAAGGGAAGGGCCTGCACCCAGCCCAGAGCAAAACTCCAGGAATCAGTTGTTTGGAACAGAAATCTTGCTTTTCCTGTTGTCAAGCTAGATCTCAACTCTCCACCCCTGATTACTGACTCATAGAGAGACATTCTCCCCCCCCCCCCCCCCCCCCCCAGAAACAGCTGGCCACCATGATGGCCTCATTGTCAGTAAAGAAACTGACTCCAGGGGGTTCTGGTGAAAGGGAACTGGAGAGGAACTATGGCAAATAACTCAAGCACAAAGAAAAACAATTAAACGGAATGCTAAATCTCCCAAACTGGCAGTCTCTGGGCTTGTTTTGGCTTCTACTTGAAGGATTACAACAGGATTTGTACATTAGCTTCGACTGTGCCAGCTGAAACCTGGCTATCACACCATAGCACTCTGCAGCAGAGCAGAAAAACATGCTCTGGCAGTCATCTGGTCACCTGAAGCTTGAAAACTGGTCATATCTATTTTCACATTGTTTGGCACATGGTGACAGAAATGACCTTGGTGAGGAGGATTGGCCCAGTGGTTAAAAGCAATGAGCCAAGAATCAGGGAAAGCAGGACCCAAGTCCCACATCTTCCTCCTCTGACACTCCTTGTGACCCGGGCAAGTTGCTTTGTCATCTTTCATTGTCTCACTCTCAGGTACCTTAAAGCACTACAGGCCAAGGACTGACGCAGCACTGAACTCCCCAATAATTGCCCTTTAACTTTTTGGGGAAAAAAAACAGGACAAAAAGAAGGGCTACAGAAAAGCCAGAAAAAAAAGTGTTCCCACAGAGGGCATCGTTTAATTGACAGTTAAATCAGAAATTTAAAATGTTCAACAAAAAAAGCTCAAAAAATCATTTTAGTCACAGAAATTTAAAACGCTCAACAAAATCATTTTAGTCACAGAAATTTAAAACGCTCAACAAAATCATTTTAGTCATTCATATTACTATAGGGGAATATTTCAAACTGTCCCCACTCAGCCAATACCATGGGTACTATTTCCCCAGCTTTCAAAGGGAATGTAAATTGATACCTTGTGCTCCAAAACTTGCAAAGGTTTCATTTGCACCCTGACTTTTCCTAGTGAAATAAGCATAAAGATGTCCCCATCCCCACAAACTAAAACTCTATCACACTAGTTTCATCACCATTTTCAATAAAAGGCAATCGTTTGCTTTTTGCACAAATGAGATTTCATACTTTTAGGGGACTGGGTGGGGATGGAGTTGAGTTTGCAGGGATGGGGTAGGGACAAACTTTGTCTCCCTCCAGTGTAGACATTCTTTTCCAACCCTCTGCAATGCTTTTTCTTAGTGCAATTAAAACGCCATTGGACACTGCACAGACTTTTCAGCTCATTTTCTGCCCATGTAAGTTGATAAAATATAGACAGTATTAAGCCAACTTTTCTCTCTCAGTTTCTACAAGGCACAGTCCCAGTGCCTGAAGGTTTTCATGATATCTACTCCTACTCTTCACCAAACTCTAGTGGAACAGTAGCCTGCCAGTAGGATCAGCACTTATCTCCATGCTGGCAGGGTTGTTGAGAAATCTTAACCAACTCTTCACTATAGGAAATCAGGCAGGAAATAGAGCCATCTGTTAAGTGGTGCTGGGGACTTATGCAGTCCTGCATATTCCTCTGCTTTGCAGCTCATATGCATATTCCTCCCAGCATCCTCCAGGATTGAAATTCCATGTGCAAAGGGGAAAAGGATAGTGATAGGAGTGTACTACCGTCCGCCTGGCCAGGACGAACAGACGGATGCGGAAATGTTAAAGGAAATCAGGGACGCAAACAAACTGGGCAACACAATAATAATGGGGGATTTCAATTACCCGCATATAGACTGGGTTAATGTAACATCTGTACACGCAAGGGACATAAGATTTCTTGATGAAATCAAGGATAGCTTCATGGAACAGCTAGTTCAGGAGCCGACAAGAGAAGGAAAAATACTAGACTTAGTCCTTAGTGGTGCTCATGATCTAGTGCAGGGGGTAACGATACGAGGGCCGCTTGATAACAGTGATCATAATATGATCGGTTTTGATATTGGCATTGAAGGAAGTGAAACTAGGAAATCAAGTACGCTAGCGTTTAACTATAGAAAAGGTGATTACGACAAAATGAGAAAAATGGTGAAAAAAAGACTGAAAGGAGCAGCTCGCAGAGTAAAAAACTTGCATCAGGCGTGGATGCTGTTTAAAAACACCATCCTGGAGGTTCAGGACAAATATATTCCACGTATTAGAAAAAAGGGAAAAAAGACTAAACGTCAGCCGGCGTGGCTAAACAGTAAGATAAAGGAAATCATTAGAGCCAAAAAACAATCCTTCAGAAAGTGGAGAAGAGAACCAACTGAAAGTAACAGGATAGATCATAAGGAATGCCAAGCCAAATGCAAAGCGGAGATAAGGAGGGCAAAAAAGGACTTTGAGAAGAAATTAGCGTTGGAAGCAAAAATACATAGTAAAAATTTTTTTACATACATTAAAAGCAGGAAACCGGCCAAAGAGTCGGTTGGGCCGCTGGACGAAAATGGTGTTAAAGGGGCGATCAAGGAGGACAAAGCCGTAGCGGAGAAATTAAATGAATTCTTTGCTTCGGTCTTCACCGAGGAGGATTTGGGGGGGACACCGGTGCCGGAAAGAATATTTGAAGCGGGGGAGTCGGAGAAACTAAACAAATTCGCTGTAACCTTGGAGGATGTAATGGGTCAGTTCAGCAAGCTGAAGAGTAGTAAATCACCGGGACCTGATAGTATTCATCCCAGAGTATTAATAGAACTAAAAAATGAACTTGCGGAGCTACTGTTAGAAATATGCAATCTGTCCCTAAAATCGAGTGTAGTACCGGAAGACTGGAGGGTAGCCAATGTTACTCCGATTTTTAAGAAGGGTTCCAGAGGAGATCCGGGAAATTATAGACCGGTGAGTCTGACGTCGGTGCCGGGCAAGATGGTGGAGGCTATTATTAAGAATAAAATTGTAGAGCATATACAAAAACATGGACTGATGAGACAAAGTCAGCACGGATTTAGTGAAGGGAAGTCTTGCCTCACCAATCTAATGCATTTTTTTGAGGGGGTAAGCAAACATGTGGACAATGGGGAGCCGGTTGATATTGTATATCTGGATTTTCAGAAGGCGTTTGACAAAGTGCCGCACGAAAGACTCCTGAAGAAATTGCAGAGTCATGGAATCGGAGGTAGGGTATTATTATGGATTAAGAACTGGTTGAAAGATAGGAAGCAGAGAGTAGGATTGCGTGGCCAGTATTCTCAGTGGAGGAGGGTAGTTAGTGGGGTCCCGCAGGGGTCTGTGCTGGGTCCGTTGCTTTTTAATGTATTTATAAATGACCTAGAGATGGGAATAACTAGTGAGGTAATTAAATTCGCCGATGACACAAAATTATTCAGGGTCGTCAAGTCGCAGGAGGAATGTGAACGATTACAGGAGGACCTTGCGAGACTGGGAGAATGGGCGTGCAAGTGGCAGATGAAGTTCAATGTTGACAAGTGCAAAGTGATGCATGTGGGTAAGAGGAACCCGAATTATAGCTACGTCTTGCAAGGTTCCACGTTAGGAGTTACGGATCAAGAAAGGGATCTGGGTGTCGTCGTCGATGATACGCTGAAACCTTCTGCTCAGTGTGCTGCTGCGGCTAGGAAAGCGAATAGAATGTTGGGTGTTATTAGGAAGGGTATGGAGTCCAGGTGTGCGGATGTTATAATGCCGTTGTATCGCTCCATGGTGCGACCGCACCTGGAGTATTGTGTTCAGTACTGGTCTCCGTATCTCAAAAAAGATATAGTAGAATTGGAAAAGGTACAGCGAAGGGCGACGAAAATGATAGTGGGGATGGGACGACTTTCCTATGAAGAGAGGCTGAGAAGGCTAGGGCTTTTCAGCTTGGAGAAGAGACGGCTGAGGGGAGATATGATAGAAGTGTATAAAATAATGAGTGGAATGGATCGGGTGGATGTGAAGCGACTGTTCACGCTATCCAAAAATACTAGGACTAGAGGGCATGAGTTGAAGCTACAGTGTGGTAAATTTAAAACGAATCGGAGAAAATTTTTCTTCACCCAACGTGTAATTAGACTCTGGAATTCGTTGCCGGAGAACGTGGTACGGGCGGTTAGCTTGACGGAGTTTAAAAAGGGGTTAGATAGATTCCTAAAGGACAAGTCCAAAGACCGCTATTAAATGGACTTGGAAAAATTCCGCATTTTTAGGTATAACTTGTCTGGAATGTTTTTACGTTTGGGGAGCGTGCCAGGTGCCCTTGACCTGGATTGGCCACTGTCGGTGACAGGATGCTGGGCTAGATGGACCTTTGGTCTTTCCCAGTATGGCACTACTTATGTACTTATGTACTTATGATCCACTAGGGCTTCCTTCTTCCACCCCATGCTCCATACAGCCAATTGCTAGGGAGCTTATTCCTCCCAGTGTCCTGTAAAAGTGACTCCAAAGTCCACCTGATCTACTTGTGCTTCCACTCCTGCCACCCCACACTCTATCTAGCCACTTGCCAGAAGGTGTATTCATGGCATCCCATCTTATCTCCAGTTTCTCTTCCCAAGTTAACTCTCCCCAAGCAAAGTAGAAGGGCTAGTCAAGAGAATTTAATGCCAGTTTTGTTTGTTTTTTCTGCAATGATAACAAGGGCCTGCAACTTTAAAAGACAGAATGGAAGGTTATAACCGCTCTGTGTGCGTGTCCGAACAAAAATGCCAGCACACATCTGTGCAAGGAATTTTTGCAAGCCTAGTGAAGTCATTCTAGTTCATGCACAGATGCGTGCCGACTCTTGTTTTCTTTGACCTGCGCGCGGCGAAGCCACCCTTACCGCAGAACTTTGTGTGCTAATCAAGTGTGAAGCGCTGCGTACGTCCGGTAGCGCTACAGAAATGATAAGTAGTAGTAATAGTAGTAATCAGTGAAAGCCTGCTGGCCAAATGCGCAAGTTCTGTGCACTTTGAATTTACATCTCATTAAGCTTACTGCATCACCACGATTTATTTTCTCACTAATTTCACTGTAGAAGATATGTGCTCAGCCATCGGCATGTAGCTCTACCACATGGCTTTCTACGTCAACCCCTAATTCAACTAGTAGTTAATAGCAGGCACTTCTATTTCATTCTCCAACTAAGAGTTCCAGGTTTAAGGAAGGGATATTGGATTTAGCTCAAGGTAAGTTTCATTCAAGTTCAGTAGGTATTTCCCTGTCCCTGGAGGCCTTGCATTATGTTTGCACCTGAGGCAATAGAGGGTGAAATTAATTGCCTAAGTTCACAAGGATCCACAGTGAGATTTGGACCTGGCCTCCCTGGTAACTTAGGACTCTGATCACCACATCACCAAGAGGCAGAGAGGCCACAAAAACTGTGGAAATCCAGAAGCCCACCTGCAGGACAAGTACACTGCTGGGGGGGGGGGGGGGGGGGGGGCTCTTTGCAAAAAGAAAGAAGAAAGGCCAGTGCTTATCTACAAAAAGAAACATTCCTTTCAAGAAAGCACAACCAACTGGGGGATACACTTATAAAGTTAACTAATAGGGCACAGCAGGTCTAAGGAAAGGACACTAGCATTTATCTATCACCATAATATTTTTACTGCTCTAATTGCCTATTGCTCATGTTTGATCTATTCTTACTGTACACCGCCTTGAGTGAATTCCTTCAAAAAGGCGGTAAATAAATCCTAATAAATAAATAAATAATAAAGGGATCAATGCCTACCTGCCTTTGAAGCAAATGATTTTGTTTTTGAGTGACGACCTAGGGTATAAATGCCTGTTCCTTTCTACCTTGAGATGTCTTCCTTTCACTTCCCTAGGATCAAGGCTAGCACTAGGTTTTGCCTGCTCATGATCTGGTGGTACCTCCTCCTGCTCCACAGAGAAGGGGAAAGACTACCAGAAGATTTCTGGGCAAGCAGGAGACAACTAGCAGACTCCAAGGAAAAGGTCTTTTAATTTCAGCAAACAATTTTTCATCTGATCTTCATAGATTTTGGTGACTATTTAGAACTTGTAGATAGTAGTTCAAAAAATATAATCCTTTATAAAAAACAAGATGGTTATGAGAGCGGTTTAGTCTCACAAAGAGATTTTTGTGCACTGTTCCTACCAGCAATCATTTCCTACCATCTCTATGCTGATGACTCCCAAATCTACCTTTCTACCCCTGATATCTCACCTTGCATCCAAACCAAAGTTTCAGTATGCTTGTCTGACATTGCTGCCTGGATGTCTCAACGCCACCTGAAATTAAATATGACCAAAACCGAGCTTCTCATTTTCCCCCCCCCAAACCCACCTCCCCGCTTCCCCCGTTTTCTATTTCTGTTGATGGCGCTCTCATTCTCCCTGTCTCCTCAGCTCGAAACCTTGGGGTCATCTTTGACTCTTCTCTCTCCTTCTCTGCTCATATCCAGCAGACCGCCAAGACCTGTCGTTTCTTTCTTTACAACATCCGTAAAATCCGCCCCTTTCTTTCCGAGCACTCTACCAAAACCCTCATCCACACCCTTGTCACCTCTCGTTTAGACTACTGCAATCTGCTTCTTGCTGGCCTCCCACTTAGTCACCTCTCCCCTCTCCAGTCGGTTCAAAACTCTGCTGCCCGTCTCATCTTCCGCCAGGGTCGCTTTACTCATACTACCCCTCTCCTCAAGACCCTTCACTGGCTCCCTATCCGTTTTCGCATCCTGTTCAAACTTCTTCTACTAACCAATAAATGTATTCACTCTGCTGCTCCCCAGTATCTCTCCACACTCGTCCTTCCCTACACCCCTTCCCGTGCACTCCGCTCCATGGATAAATCCTTCTTATCTGTTCCCTTCTCCACTACTGCCAACTCCAGACTTCGCGCCTTCTGTCTCGCTGCACCCTACGCCTGGAATAAACTTCCTGAGCCCCTACGTCTTGCCCCATCCTTGGCCACCTTTAAATCTAGACTGAAAGCCCACCTCTTTAACATTGCTTTTGACTCGTAACCACTTGTAACCACTCGCCTCCACCTACCCTCCTCTCTTCCTTCCCATTCACATTAATTGATTTGATTTGCTTACTTTATTTATTTTTTGTCTATTAGATTGTAAGCTCTTTGAGCAGGGACTGTCTTTCTTCTATGTTTGTGCAGCGCTGCGTATGCCTTGTAGCGCTATAAAAATGCTAAATAGTAGTAGTAGTAGTATAATTAAACGTCTTGGTAAGAATCTATTTTGGCTTCCAGGTTGGTTGTCATGACATGGAAACCGTTATCTTTATAAACGTGTGTTACCTGGAGTTAGCCAGACACTTTCCCTGTCTTCTGACCCTGAAATTTTCCCGTCTGAGTTAACACACATTGGCGGCACTCTCACCTAATAAGGATGACAGAATCCTTACCAAGGACACACCAGATAAACACACCATCATTAATAAATAACCCTTGCAGAAATACTCTGATCAGATGCACACACCTGTGGACCTTTCAGAGAACAACATCAAAAAGTGGCAGCTGCTCAAACACCCAATCACACAATGGACCCATGGGAAGAGTTACTACTACTACTACTACTTATTTCTATAGCGCTACTAGACGTACGCAGCGCTGTACACTTGAACATGAAGAGACAGTCCCTGCTCGACAGAGCTTACAATCTAATTAGGACAAACAGGACAAATAAGAGATAAGGGAATTACTAAGGTGGGGATGATAAAATAAGGGTACTGAACAAGTGAGTAAGGGTTAGGAGTTAAAAGCAGCATGAAAAAGGTGAGCTTTTAGCCTAGATTTGAAGACGGACAGAGATGGAGCTTGACGTACCGGCTCAGGAAGTCTATTCCAGGCATATGGTGCAGCAAGATAAAAGGAACGGAGTCTGGAGTTAGCAGTGGAGGAGAAGGGTGCTGATAAGAGAGATTTACCCAGTGAACGGAGTTCCCGGGGAGGAGTGTTGGGAGAGATGAGAGTGGAGAGGTACTGAGGAGCTGCTGAGTGAATGCACTTATAAGTCAATAAGAGGAGTTTGAACTGTATGCGGAAACGGATAGGGAGCCAGTGAAGTGACTTGAGGAGAGGGCTAATATGAGCATAGCGACACTGGCAAAATATAAGTCGTGCGGCAGAATTTTGAACGTGGCCAAGGAATTGCAGGATGGGAAAGATTCTAATACCTGGCTATTCAGAGGGGGAACACGCTTATTCTGTTAATGTTCTGATTTAAATATTATAATTTTAAGGGTTATCTTTATTCTGATTATGAGGTGGGGTCTCAACTTCATAAAGGCTAAAAAGGCCAAAATGTTCCCAGTGGCATACGGAATTCTGCACCTACAAAAAGAGAAACCAACTCTTTAAAATAAATTTAGAAAGGTTTTTTTTTTTTTTTTTTTGGGGGGGGGGGGGGGTGCGGCGGGGGAAGCTTCTCATCCAGCCAGGGAACCCTTGAGGCACCTCTGCTACAGATCTTTCTACACAGTATTTAGCCACACGGATCACAGTCAGCCAAGATGGAAATCTATTTGGAAACTCAGGAGGCATTCAAAAATGTTAGGAGGCAAGGAAGTTTTTCTTACTTTCTTTTTTTATTGCAATTTTGCTTTTTTAATTATTTTTTTGTGTCATCTTAATTTTTTTGCTTCATTACTTTGTATGTTTTGCTTTTCTCAATAGTGCTCGATGTCAAATTCTAGGTGCTCCTGGGATTTTTCCAGCCCTGGCCTTTTAACATAATGAAGTGTTACCTGAAGTGCCTCTTAAGATTATACCTAAAAGATATACACCTAAAAAAATGCCAGAGGTATATTAAATATTCAGAAAGTGAGAAAATAGGTTAAATTGTTATTTTATTATGTAAACTGTCAAATTGGTGGTATCTAACTTTTAAAAAAATGAAATGAAGTATAAAAGGCAAGTGATAAAGCCAGAACAAAGCGGTATCACGCTTCCAGGTTTATTAAACAGCTTGATATATTGTTCTAGGGACAAACCATCAGAGCAGTTTACAACATCTAACAAGAAGAAACAAAGAAGGATGAAAGGAACTCCATACAAAATAGAAAAGAAATGAGGTACAGAACAGAAGAATAAGAAGCATTAGGGTGATTGCTAAGGGATAAATATAGGCAGGAGAAGACAAGCGGTCCGCAAAGTACGGGTAGAGTCAAATGCTAAAGCAAACAAATACGTCTTACGTTGGGCTTTGAAGGTATCTAGGGAGGTTTCGAACCGGAGAGCCAAAGAAGCAGCATTCTACATCTGGTGGCCCATAATGCCAAATATTCATTTGTGTATAGAGGAGAGGTAAATAGCGCAAAGGGAGGGAATTTGAAGCTCACTGTCCTGAGAGGAGCGCAGAGTCCTGTGGAGGCAGAATGGTATAAGGTATTGTAAATAGTAGTAGTAGATCAGCAGCCAATGCTCCTCACAGAGGAAAGGAGCGATACGATTGTGTCGTGCAGCACTAGTGAGTCAGCGTATAGCTGAGTTCGGAGCAACCTGTAAGCGCTGAATGCTATAAGCTCTTTGAGCAGGGACTGTCTTTCTTCTATGTTTGTGCAGCGCTGTGTATGTTTTGTAGCGCTATAAAAATGCTAAATAGTAGTAGCAGCAGAATGTCCTTTCACTGGAGGTCTTGTAATAGAGCACTGCGATAATCAAGTCCCGACAGAACTAAGGAATGGAGAAGGACCTGAAGGGCTGCTGGGGTAAAGAAATGACGAACTGAATATAGCATCCTAACAAAGACAAAGGAGTCCTTTTACCAAGGTGCACTGAAAAATGGGCAGCGCTAGTGTAGGCACGTGTTTTGGGTGCGCGCAGCTCCATTTTTCAGCGCCTGTAAAAAAAAAAAAAAAGGCCTTTTTAAAATTTTTGCCTAAATTGGACGTGCGGCAAAATAAAAATTGGCGCGCGTCCATTTTGGGTCACACGTAAAAAACGAAATTACCGCCTGGGCCACATGGTAGCTAGGCGGTAACTCTGAATTGACGCACGCTGGGCGCACGTAGGTGCCTACGAAGCTTAGTAAAAGGACCCCCAAAGAGTCTTAGATATAGGCGGATGGAAGGTTAAACTGTCAACAAAAATGACGCCCAGAACTTTGGTTGTCGAGACCACGGAGAGTGGAATGGTTAGTTAAAGCGAGGGGGCATGCAAAAACTAAGGACTTAGTGCATGAAAATAGGAGACCAGTACCAATACATCTGTATTTTCACTTTTTATTTAGCAAGATCATCTTACTTTTCTTCACCTATTCAGTTGAAAATGGTGCGCACCTAGTTCGGCCATTATTCCCAACAGTGGGCACCAGTTGTATCTCAAGCAGTCTCCTAGCTCTTATATCAGTGCTATCCATGTCCAGACTTTGCCTCCTCCCTAAAGGACTAATTTTATATGACTTGTGTATGACAAACAGGGCAGTGCCAGTGATGATTCTTTCAACATTGAACTAAACTCTCCTAAACTCCTTGTAAACTCAGAATATGGAGGTTGGTCAACAAAAGGCTGCACACCTTCACTCTGCCAGAAATTTTAAACTTAGGGGGGTGCATCCCATGCCATATCTCCCTCCTCCTGCACCTTAAAATAACCTCCAGTCTATGCCCGGCCAGCACCAGCAACACTTATACACTGCCTGTGGCCTGCACTGGGGCTGTCTGAACCGTTCCATCCTTCAGAAACAGGAAGTTGTGTCTGAAGGAGTGGGATGGTTCACAGAGAAATCCCTGGTGCAGGCAGCCTATAAGTGCCACTGCTGCTGCCCAGGCAAAGACTAGAAGTGATTTTAAGGCATGGGGGATGGGGTGGGAGCGGGAAGAGCCTTGCAGGGTCAGGAAAAAAAGGGACAGATTCAGTGGGAGAGAGAAAGGAGGGACTGACAGAGGGTGCATACACAACACATGCACCTTGAATAGATACATCACTGCCACCAGCAAAATCTTTTAAGAGTCAGGGGGGGAAAAAAACCCTCTGCCTTCCCCCTCCAAAAGTACACACTATTTTGTTTATTCCTTTTTTGCCCATTTTTCACTTTTTACCTTTGTTCTCTCTTACTCTCCCCCTTTCTCATCCCAGTGCTTTTTTTCTTTAAAAAAAATCCTGGCAGCTGGCAAATTTGGGAAGCACCAGGAGTCACACTTCAAGACTGGGGCACCCAGGTCACCTACCATATGGAGGTTTTCCAGCCCTAAATTCAAGCATAGGGAAAATAGCACGTCTCCAACCTACCTCTTAGATAATTCAGATCACAAAAATGTGGACACTAAAAGAAGGTCCACTGGACAAATTATCTAGAAAAACAAAACGCACACACAACCAGATAAACAATATTTTTTAAAAAATATACAGATCCAAGTCATCAAGCATCTCTTAAGAATAGGAGAGCACCTTTAATAAATTAAATCACAAAGTTCCAGTGGCATGCCTTACATCCCACGACAGAAGAACTACGGTGGATTGAACAAAACTTCCTCTGTGTGAGCGACAGTCTCACAAAAGCTTTGCTGAGAAAGTCACATCACATTTCCTGTCTTAAGAACAGGCAGCACTGACAGCCTCCTTTCCACCTCCGAATCTCTAGCAACAAGCAGGGCGATTGCAAAAAAACAAGAATATCCAGCGCAGCTCTGAAAACCAAAGAAAAGCCAGGCATTACCCCTACGTACTTTGGAAACTCATATATTGCAGACGTTGCGATCCAAGATATCAGACCGGATTATAAATCGAGTTCTCCTTACTGGGAAATCTAATATAAGAAAGAAAAAAAAAAGTCCAGCGACGGCTGCACAAGTCCACCTTCTATACTTACCCACCTAACACTTTCCTTTTTTTCTTCCCATACTTAATCTCTGTATATTACTAATTGCATCTGATATCCTGGAATGACAAATGTCATAACAAAACTCTGTAAGCCACATTGAGCCTGCAAATAGGTGGGGAAAATGGGGGATACAAATGCAATAAATAAATCAATAAAAATCCCTGTTACATAAGAACAGCGTTATAAGCGGCCTACAGTCTCGATCACGCTCACGTATTTCTTTTAAACATTAATTCACTGCACGTTTTCAACCCCTCCCCCCCCCCTTGCGCCGTACCTGAAGCTGTGCCGCAGCACGGTGGTACCCACCACGCCGAAGAGAAGATGCTGCTGAGCACGTCGGGAGGGAACAGGGTCACGTTCCTCTGGATCTGCAGCAGGTTCAAGACCAGGGCCAGGAAGACCCCGATGAGGAAGAGCAGCACCCCTCGGATGACCAGGCTCAGTCTGCGGCTGCTGCTGCCGGTCAGTAGGGAAAGGCTGGGCCTCAGGACCCTGGAGCACGGCGGGGACGCCCGGCTTTCCTCTGCCATGGCTACCCGCCGGGAGGGGGGGGAGGGGGCTTCGGGGAGCCCCACCGACACTAGACGGCCGGCGCCCCCGAGCTCCGCACGGCCAGCCGCATCTCCGAGGCGGTATATCGCGCGCACGGAAAAGAACCGAAACGGGTCCAAACAAACGCGAGAAAATTCACCGGTACCGACGAGCTTCTCCGCCGCGATGGCGTTCTGTGAGCCGGCCAGGCGTGAGTACTATCCCCAGAGCGCCGAGAGCACGCAACGCGCCTTAGCCACCAATAGCAACTGATTCATCCTCTGACCGGTACTCGCTCTAGAGCCTCGCAGGCGCCCACGTAAACCGCCTATGCAAAGGCGCGATTAGGCACCGAAGCAAAAGCAAACAATGATCAGTTTACTCGACGCTCCTTCCTGCTACAGTTATGCCTGACGACGGGACCAGCAGAGGTGAAGTCTGACAGTAAGTAACCCCTCCGTGGGGGCGGGGCAAATGATTAGTTAGGTTATCAAATCCCTTTGGTTAACTGGCAACATATGTTACTGACAATCAACATTCAACAGTAAACTCAGGGTTCAACCACTGTACAAATTCAAATGATTCAAAAGGACAAAACAGGGTTAACTAATGTTGTTGCACAAGTGTGTGTTACTGGAGGAAAAAGCCTCGAATCAAATGCTTTAAACGGAGTTGCACTTCCTCATCATCGGCTGAAAAAAAACCTCCGGATGTTATAAATGGAACTATAAAGCTTTTCTACTTAGCTTTTTATGTCCATCAACAGCCTTTTTTCGCGACCGCCGGCTACACAGAGCGGAGATAACTTGGCGTGTGATCCTGATGCAGATAGGACTCGAAACGCTGGCTGCCGTAGATCACAGCCAACGTTCACAGCCAATGCCTGTAGCCTAGACGTGAAGTTCAAGACCGTTGATGGACATGAAAAGCTAAGTAGAAAAGCTTTATAGTTCTATTTATAACATCTGGAGGTTTTTTCAGCTCACGATGAGGAAGTCCAACTCCGTTTAAAGCTTTTGTTTGCATGTAATAGGAGTTTTCTCAAGGCTTTTTCCTCCAGTAACACACACTTGTGCCAAAACATTAGTTAACCCTGTTTTGTCCTTTTGAAACATATGTTACTGATCCAGCGTCAGCTGAGGTCGTGTTTGAATTGAATTTCCCAGGCCTTTTTTTTCCATTGACTAGGCTCTACACTAGTTCTCATAGTTTCTGTGGCTAGTTGCAGCAGGGGGCCTGATCATCATGGTGCAGGTCCCTCAGTGATTACTCCATCCTTGAACAATGGCCAAGGGACCCTTTTACTAAGCTGCGTAAGGCACCACGCACGTTCAGGGTGCGCCAAATTGGCACTACCTCCCGGCTAGCGCATGAGCCGGGCGGTAATTCCGAATTTGACATGCGCCAAATCCTGCGGTAGAAAATATTTTTATATTTTCTACTGTGGGCCGTTTACCTAGCAGTAAAGAGCAATTGGTGCATACTGCATGCGTACTGCTAGGTCAGTGAGTGACAGTAAGGTCTCAAGCCGAAAATGGCGTGCGCTGGTTTCAATTTGAGTACACGTCCATTTTCTGGCCCTTAAAAAAAGACCCCTTTTACTAGATGCAGTAAAAAATGACCCAGTGCTCCACATGCCACTTTTTACCATGTCTTAGTTAAAGCACCCCCCTGGTGTTTGGAGTACCTGGACCTATTTTACTAGAAAATATGCACTGGAATTTCCCCTTTGAAATATGAGGAATAGTATCCAGGGCAGAGCTGCCAAGACAAGTTAGCTAGTGTTTTTATTTACCTCTTCTTATAGACCTCTTTCTGACTCCGTCACACGGGGGACTAAAGGTACTTATTTCATATATCAGGTTCTGTATAGTTTCTCTAACCTCCATTGTCACCCAATCACAAGGGGGTGGCATTAGGAGCCGTAATTGAAAACTAATTCCCATAACTACTGCTTTCTGTTTTTCTAGATCTAGGTATATTCTGGACCATTTATGTTCCCACCTAAATCTTATTAAACATCTGTCTAAGTTTCTGCAAAGACTGAGTGTCACTTGTATGTGATCTACCTTGTAGACTAAATGTTAGGTAAAGAGAAGATAGAATCAATAAAAATAGAGACAGAGATAGGTTTAGATAGATAGATACATTTTATTTCTTACCCAAACACAAGTCTTCAAGTTGATACAAATACAGACATCAGATTCTGGGTTTATCTGCACAGCGCCCTGCCGTCTGAGAGAAGCGTTGGGGAGGAGTTCCAAACTAAGGCAAAATCTCCCCTCTTTTATACACAAACCTCTCCATAGAAGTGAATGGTGAGAAACCTTGCTCCTAATCTTTCTCACTTTCTGAGATCATACTTTCCCACGCGATCTGCTGTCGGATGTGCCCACCTCCTTCCGTTCTCAGCTACTGCTAATTATCAACATGTTTTGGGAAGCGTTGAGATAACAGTTTCACATCTTCCGGCTGCAATACTTTTCATACTTTTCATACCATTTCATGAACTCTGTATTACCTCTGTATCATTGTATACCAAAACTAATAAGCTCCATTTTATTCATCTGATCTTTCATTACAGGTGCTATATTTGAATTAAAAATTGTACCAATTTGTGGCAGGACTCATTGTTCAGACCTGCTTTTTGCAGATTCTCAAATATTACATCATTTACTTGTTGTTTGGCCTAGTCAGTACTTTTTCAGTTGTTTTAGGCTGCATAGCTTTGGCCATCACTATTCCAGTGGTAGCCTTAAAGCCAGGCCATATATTAACATTCCCCTCTTCACCCTATCCCATAGGGTGACACCAGGGTTAACGTACCTTGGTACCATCCGTTCCAGAAGGTATTCTATGAGGCCATCAAATTATCTGAGTCTTAAGATCAACTGGTACAATTTGTTTAGTTTTCGGTTGAGACTTACTCAAACCTGTAGCGAGAAATGTTTTTATGAATGGGACTAATCCATGAGCTCATTTACAAAATCCCATGAAATATAGGTATGCGGGTAATAGCAATTTCAGGTGGATCATACTAATAGGCTGTTTAAAGTTGTAGGTATTCAGAATCCTTAAACAGGTCGGGATTCCTGGACCTTACTATTACTCATCATTAGCATCCAATCATGAGCACTAAAAAGTGGATAGCAAGTATGAGGTTGTCTTATACAGCAAAAATGGTCAATCCTAGGAAAATTTATATTAACCAAGGTCATGCATGGATCTTGACATATGCATAATGACCTGGAAGTATGGGAAGCATTGTATATATCCGTTACCCCTCTTGGAGCTTAGTCAAACCTACAGAAAGACATGCAGCTCAAGTAAGCCTACACCAAAGTTAAACAATTGCATAACAGGTTGATACTAACAGAGTTTACATCTACATTATGATATCTTAGCCAGTATTAGGGTTTGATGTTACCCTTGTATCTGAACAATATCAATTTTCACTTTAAATTACATAAACAGAAATGACGGGGAAACTCGTGGAAAAACAATTAGAACAATAAAGGAAATAATAGGAAATAATAGGAAAATAAAAATAAAACCTTTTCAATATCTAGACAGGATTGCTGCTAAACTGAAAATAAAACAAAATATGAATCTATAATGTCCATAAACAGTAACAGTAATTCTCAAGTTAAGTATCAGTTCTAAATTCTCTTTCATCGATCATGGTTGAGGCGGTGGAAGCGCTGAAGAATCTGGAAGATCTAACAGGGCTGGGTTTTCAGGCTGGCTTGCTGAAGGAAGTTGCCGGTCTTGAGATGGTTAGGCTCGTAACATCTGCGGCTGAGTAAACACGTATATCTTTCACATGGACCCAAGACTTGTGGTCCAGTAGTTTGCAAGGTGTAAAGGTCATTGCCACAACCTTGGGGGATTTAACATCATTTGGGCCAGGATAGATTTTGAAGACGTACTTGTGGTGTACAAAGTGGGATCTTTTCATGTCTTTATTCTAAGCATACACCATCATAATCAGTCCATCAAGAGCCAGAGGCTGGCAAAGGAATAAGCAAAATAACTGTATGCTTGAATGATACATTGCTATATCTTAGTGGGCATAATGCGGTGTGAATTGAATAGACATGAAAGACAATGTCAACATGGAGAAAACAGTGTTAATTAGGTGCAAAAGCAAAAGGGAACCCAGAAGGGTTCAATAATGAAAAGCCAATTTACATAAATGCAAGACAGATTGGTAATTATTACAAAGGCATGATCAAATAACAATGGTAACAAAAGAGAAGATTAAAAAAAAACAATTAAAAATTTAGAGATGATGGTAAATGTTCAATTATTGATGTATGGAGGGCAATGCGTTGCAATTTATTGCCAATAGATATGGAATCTTCACCTACGATGACTACCATTCACCAAGGGTTGAGCCCTCAGCTGCAGGAGGCCAGTAGGACTTACGAGTTAGATGATTCAGAAAGAAGGGTAGCTTAGGAAATAGTCATAATCAAAGCAGAAGACTAATGTGCAGAAATTTAAAACTCATAACTAGTCCAGGTGATGGAATCACGGTCGATGTTTGTTGTAAAAGAGAGCTCATATGTAAAGTGTCATGTAAGTTCTGGAAAAGATGAGCCTGCAAAAATATTTAATATAGCAGAATATTTAAGAGCATAACCAAGAAGGTCTAAATTAAGGACATCATTTGGACAAAAGAAAATTCTCATTGGAGAAGTTGGTGCTCCTTTTTCTTGCCAGAGGTCAGTTGCAGTAGAAGTACTAAACTGAAATAGAGGCGGTAGATCAGGAATTGGATTTGCAGTCTTCACTCAACCTACAGGACTTAATAAATAGAGATGAGATACGAGTAATGCCTAGTAGTTAAATCTTAGCACAGGATCATTAGAAAGAAAAGTCAAAGAATGCATTGCTAGTTCTTTGGGGCACCAATAGGAGCATAGTTTGAATATATAAAATCATAAGTTACAAGTAGAAAACAATTTTTTCTCTGTAGATGAGATGTTGCTGGCTCAGGAAGTCAACAGAGTCTGAGGAAACATTGTGGTCAGAGTCTGCTCCAGGAAAATGTAGCCTTTAACATGATAGTTTAAAAGATAGAGAAAAGGCAATATCAGAAAAGAAAGATGTAAAAACTATATATTTCTATGAGGCCTCCTCACGTGACCTTTACAAGGTTTAAATAGGTCAAATGAGAAGGACAATAACCTATAGTCCTCTGTAACAGTTCAGAACTAATTTGGAAAATAAAAATTATATTAAAGTTTAAACTGATCCTTTTTATGCTTTCACAATTTGGGCCCTAAATTATGACAGCATATCAAGATTCACATACAGAGGGATAGCTAGAAATAAGCTTATATATTCCCAGGAATCAATTTACAATTTAGAATATATTTTAAATACAGAGGAGAAGCAGCTCTTATAAGTAGGAAACGAGTAGAAGCATTTATTAAAATATTTTAGTAAAATTCAAAAATCAAGAATATAATAACAATTTTTATTAATGCAATAAATGCACAAATTGATCAGTAGGATATGTTCATATGATAAATGGAACAGCTTGTAAGCCTTCATTGTAAATTGAATTCTAAACAAAGAGTAGCAAGGATAACACAGAATCACAGAAAAACCCATCCAGTCATTAAAAATCTGATACACGTAATGAATTTCTTTATCATATATTGTAAAGATGAACTTTAGAGAAAATAAGAACTACAAGGGTTAATCTCTGTCATTTGGTCTTAAGGATATCACGAAATAAAGGTGCTTCCTGTATCTAATTTGAGTTTACTGCTCACTGCAAGCATTGGATATAATGGTGACTGAAAATAGGTCTATACCTATACCTGACACCAAAGGGGGGGGGGTCAGGCAAAAAAAATTTTTATATTAATACGTCATGCTGGTGTAATTAGTCTTCATAGAATTAATACTGCAGGAGAGGAAAAGGAGGAAAAGAAGGTTATTACTTTATCTGTTTTCCATAGGTACGGGTCTCAATAAAAAGGAAGTTGGCAATTGTAGCTAGTCTTTTCTGAACATAACTTTAAAATAATAGCAAACTGAATTTCTTTAGTTCGGATTTACCAGTTAGTTGTGTTATGCAAGGGTTAATCTTGAAACCCTATTGAGAACCAGAAATGCTGGAACTCTGCCTTAAAACCATAAATCTTTAAGAGGCAGGGAAGGAAGTTTGAAAGTTGTAGATAAGACGTGAAAAGAAAAAATTAAAACAGTTAATTCATTATTAATTCATCTCGCAGGGTAACCTTAAAGCACTAATTTAAAACTAAAGAAATGATTCCTTAATAACTAGCTGGTTTAATATATGCTATAGGAAAATGAACTAGATTAGCAATATATATATATATTGATTAGATCTAGAACCTGGTACAAGGTCAGTGGTTCACAAGGCAGCTTCAGGGATAGCAAGGAGATCTAAAAATGATAATGTGCTAACAGTTTACAAAAACATGCAATGATTATCCTAATAGTAAAACATGCAGAGACATAACACAATCATACTCACGCATTTATTAATGTGCTCCGACAAAGGGATAAAATAAAAATTACTAATTGGCGGAAAGCTCAACGCTTTAATCGCAAGTGACATTAGGAGAAAGCAAGACAAAAACTGTGAACAGAAATATGCCTAGAGAGACAGTACAAAAGTAAATAAATACGTAGTGTCAGCTATTATATATTTATACTACTCTATCCCAAATTAATAAATACTACTCCCCAGAGTGTGCTTCTAAAGACAGGAATAAATCTCGGTTTCTACTGCCTGCCAAGAATTATTCCGATTACAATTGGCCATGAGCTCCAGCCCATGATAGAGCCCCCAAAAAGGGACATTGCAAACACTCCCAAAAAAACTCAAAAGACCAGCGAACAAGGTCTCGCAAGTAGAAGAGCAGCGGTCCAACGGGGTTCCGCTGGTTTAGGGAATCACACGCGACCAACCATCCCAATGGACCTTTAAAGCTTTGGCGGCATCCCACACAATAGCGGCATCCACTCAGCACCCAAGCATGCAAAAATTTCATGGCTAGGCAGCATCCACATTACCTAACTGTCCTAAAAATAATTTAGATGCCCTAGTCAACCTGTATACAATCTCAACTAGTGTCTTAGGCGTCCCTGTATTGCCACAGCGATCATCTATACAGGTAACCCATAGGTGGGCAATAATGCCGAAACCGCAGGCCACTCCGAAAATGGAATGGAAGTCTGCTCCTGTTAATTGAGATACCGTCATCCATTGAAGGGTCACCTTCGATGGATGTAAGCCCCCAGACATCGGTATCAAACCCAATAGTTATAACGTGACACTGGTATATAAGAAAACAATAAAAGTATAGTATGTCCCAGGAAAAAGCTCCTGAAAATTACTATAGAAGTGGTAGAAAAATAGAGAGAAAAACGAAATATTCCAAGGCAAAACAAAACAAATGTAAGCTCTTCGAGGAAGGCACAGTCATAAAAAAGTCATTAGTTGGAACACATTACCAGAACTAAAAATGCCAAAGATATCACTTGTCATGCAGCAATGGAAAATAGAATTTTCTAGCCAACAAGCCAGTGAAAGGAAACACCGATTTCAACAAAAGGCAAGAAAATGTATATTAACAAAGACATTATAACATGTGTAGTCGGGAGTTATAGCCCTAGAATAAATGAAATAAAGTTAAATACATATTAAATACTTTTGGGGCGGGTACCGGATAGGTTGGAAGTAGCATCTAAACAGGAAAATATAAGAGAAGCATATAATTCAATAAATTGTGAAACAGGACACTAGAATCGTGGTGCAAATATGACAAGTTAATACCCATAAATATGACAAATTAATACTCATACATTCAGAAAAGGAACATAATAAACAAAATAAACCCCAATGCGATGGCAGGAAGCTTTTGTGGCTAAACAGGTAAAAGGGGAAAAAACAAATTAAAACATGTGATTCTTACACCAAGAACTTCCAATGATACAGCATAAAACATACATACTAATCAGTGACTGAAATGATATGTCTAAATGATGACAAACAGAACAGCTGCAGCATTAGAAGGAAAGATAAGGCAGGGTTATAAAGAACCAACAGGAAATAACTGAAGAAGTGAAGTAACGCTGTATTATCATGGCACGCAGCCATCATCTTCTCAACCAAAAAGGTAAAACTTATTTTATATACATATCTATTAAGGTAAAAGTAAAGGAATGCTTCTATATAGTACATAATACTTCTACTATCATATAAGTTATACAAGGGATTATCTAGCTCTTAATGTAACAATAAACCACTGTAATTTCTAGCAACTGTCTGTGTTGGATCCCGGTTTACAATGCTGTCGAGTAAAAAACAGAAAATTTGTTATAAAGACTTACACAATTTAATTCATTATAGAACCATATTATTTAAAAATGATTGTCATTCTCAGGACGTGGAAATATTCATCAGGAAATGTTATAACATAGCTCATTATTACAAGTGTTTAAAATAAGCCAGGACGAAAATCACAATGCAAGCGAGGAAGTGTAGTATTTCTTGTAGATAACGTTATAATATAGTCCTTAAAATGGGACTTAAATATGAGGACAATTTATAATTCTGACAATCTATAATACTGTTCAAAAAATCAATGTTTCCTGAAGATAAGCAGGCTTGTATTAAACTAACACGATAGTACGGTGCTGGGGCTGTATCTTATATTTCTTTTAAACGAGTACACCATTAAAATAGAGTACAAGAAACTAGAACCAGAGTATCGGAGATCCAAAGCATACGAGAATCTTATCTAGAGGGTAACATTGTGGTTAAAAGACTGCTTCTGGGAAGTAAAACTTTTAATATGATTTAGCAGTAATCCTGTAGAGAGTTTAAGGAGAACCAGAACATCAGAGAGGTTTACAGAAAATTGTTATAAGGATTTAATGTTGACGTGGATGTTATAGGAAAAGGAAAATAAAAACCAGAAGGGAAGTGTGCTAAGAAGCATTGTAATGTGATCACAGGAAACCACACTAGGACAAAGAAGGAGAAAGCTGATTTTTAAAGGGGAAAGTCAAGTAATGTATGTTTGAAGGAAAAATATCCTTTTAAAACTTTGTAACCACATGGTGTAGCACAATAAGGTCTATCAAGCTGTCACTTGCAGCACAAAAATAAAGAAACCTGTCTCGGGGTTAAAATCAAGGCTCAGAGACAGAATGAGAAAGCATTAGAGTCTCAGACCGTCTATTGTTTAAGGGAAATGAGATAAAAGAGAAAGAAACGCTCAAAAGTCAAAGCAATATGAGCAGAAAATTTTGGAAAAGGAGAATGCAGAGTAAGACTAAAATGCAGTGCCATAATTTTAAAAATGAAAGCAGAAATACATCCGTACAATCTTACATGCTCAGAGGTGCACGTATAACGGACTTGGCAGCATGAGGCATGAAAAGATAAGTCATTTTACAATTATGAGGGGAAACCGGAGTTGAAAGACATGAGACAGAGTTAGTTAGACGGATTTTAGGAACAATACAGTTGACAGAGGGTTAAAAAGAATACCTGTGTAAATGACTGTTTAACTTGTACCACTTCAGCATAGAACAGGGACAAAAAAACGAACGGAAAAGGGGGAGAGGAAAAAAAAATCACTTTCTTAGCTTTTAAAAGTGAACTGTAGAGCCTCCTCTGCCAAAGCAGTGCTGGACTGATAAGGTAGCTAAAGTGGGCAAGCTTCCCAGATTCTCATGTCCTTGAGATAGTGAACTACAGCACTTGTTAGAGAAAACCTTTAAAAGCTACAGAAAGAAATGGCAGTTTCGGAAGCCTGGATAAGGATGTTAAAAAAAATGTGAGAAAAAGGGGTTTAGAACTTACAACTCTTCGGGCAAGTTTAAATAGATTTACAAAGGCAGATTCGAAGCCCAAGAGGGAGTATATATTTAATAGTAATGTAATAAGCTTTGTTCCAGAAAGAGAATCAACCCTCACAGCACATGGGACTGAGAAAGAAAAAGAAAAGTTTTCTAGGAAATCAAAAAATAAAAAAAAAAAGATTTCTGGTTTGCACAGGAAGCCAAAAAGGTGTATGTAAGGTATTAAGTTATCCCAATTGGTACCGTGCGGGCCACACCCTTATAATTTTTACACGGACCGCAGACATATAGTGTAGGAGTCGGTAGAGCACCAGAGAGGAGGGCAGGGAGGATTATTGTGGCAGAAAAAGGGGGACAAGAACAAAATGTTGTGGAGGAAGGGATTCAGATTGGACTTAAGGAAAGAAAAATGGCTATGGGGGTGGGGTGAGAGCACAGGACTGAACAGCTGTGAAAAAGAGCAATCAGTTGAACCACGCAGTAAATAATAAAGATTTTGACAGGTGGAAATAAGAAATAAGAAAAGCAGAGACGGAACAGTATAGTTACAATTCAGACAGAGTGCAAAGACACACACAAAGATGCAAAAGGAAAAAGAACGGGATACTACGCAGTTATTCATGCTGTACTATGAAAAAGAGCCGAGAAAAGTGTGGACAGGAAGGGGGGGCTGTGGGCTGAGTGGTTAGAGAGAAAGCATAGTTCAGAAGACTGAAGGAACTGATTAGATAAGAGGAAAACAGCAGTTGGACGGCGGCAAGCAGCTACAAAGCTGAACACCGTAATTACTGTTTCCAATAGGAAAAAAATGAGGAGGAATAATAAAAGGGACAGTCCCGAGACGTAAAAAGAATCTCGTGGATAACTGTTACAGCACAAGATCAAAAGTATGTGTCGCACACACAGAGTGAAGGCAATAGCAGATGTGAAAAGGTGGGGGCTGTCTGTCAGTTTTGAAGAGTGGTTATAAGAACAGAGAATTCATTTATATTACTAATTAGTAATTAGCAATATAAACCCAAAAGGATTTTAAGGGAGAGAGCAATTTGAAAGCGTGCTGTTCTCCTAGAGTCAAGGGACTTCCCCCGATACGGGAACATAGGCCCAGGGGACTAATAGGAAGAGGTAGGTAGCAGAAGTTAGGATGAAAGAGAACAGGAAAAGGGATTGGGGAGGAAAGTAAGGTCGACAGAAGAAGAAAGAACAGAATACATGATAAGAACAGGGGAACAGGGATTTGAAAAGGAGGGATTAAGACAGAACACAGGGTGGGATTGGAAACAGAAAATGCGCAATCTCTAAGGATTGTTAAGCGAGAATGCTAGCATAAAGACCAATCCAAAGATTTTGAACATTGAAATAAGCTTACAGCAAAACCCAAATCGCAGTCGCCTGGATTCGTTGTTATGCTTCATTCACACAACAAGCACACTCTTGCGCACATCACGCAAATCAAAGAGATGGACAGGATAGGAGAAAGGAAAAAAAAAAGGGTGAGAAAAACAGAACAGAATATTGAAAGACAGAAACGCAAATATTCAACCCCACTGCGTTAGGGTGGCAGGTGTAGTTCCGCGCAGGGCAGGGCAAGAAGACAGCAAAAAGGTAAGATAGAGGTCAGAAAAAGTGTGCAAGTGTAGTGCTAACCTGCAAAGAACAAAGGGAGAAGACAGAAAAGATAGAGGAGTAAAAGACAGGGGTAAGAACAAGAAAATTGGACAGAACAATAGTGCCCAATACCCCTGAAGTGGGCAGTGTCCGTGTGAGGCAGAAGGACAGAAAGTAGCGGCAGGGAGAGGCAGGTGAGTATGAGAGAAAGAGAGAGAAGGAAAATAAAGTAACAGAGAGAAACAGAGAACATTTGAACGCACAAAATTAAGTATCCCCTCTTGCGTTCAAAAGAAGATAAAGAAGGATAGCGAGTACTGTCAGCGTTCGGGGCTCACCACTGTTTTTATTTACCTCTTCTTATAGACCTCTTTCTGACTCCGTCACACGGGGGACTAAAGGTACTTATTTCATATATCAGGTTCTGTATAGTTTCTCTAACCTCCATTGTCACCCAATCACAAGGGGGTGGCATTAGGAGCCGTAATTGAAAACTAATTCCCATAACTACTGCTTTCTGTTTTTCTAGATCTAGGTATATTCTGGACCATTTATGTTCCCACCTAAATCTTATTAAACATCTGTCTAAGTTTCTGCAAAGACTGAGTGTCACTTGTATGTGATCTACCTTGTAGACTAAATGTTAGGTAAAGAGAAGATAGAATCAATAAAAATAGAGACAGAGATAGGTTTAGATAGATAGATACATTTTATTTCTTACCCAAACACAAGTCTTCAAGTTGATACAAATACAGACATCAGATTCTGGGTTTATCTGCACAGCGCCCTGCCGTCTGAGAGAAGCGTTGGGGAGGAGTTCCAAACTAAGGCAAAATCTCCCCTCTTTTATACACAAACCTCTCCATAGAAGTGAATGGTGAGAAACCTTGCTCCTAATCTTTCTCACTTTCTGAGATCATACTTTCCCACGCGATCTGCTGTCGGATGTGCCCACCTCCTTCCGTTCTCAGCTACTGCTAATTATCAACATGTTTTGGGAAGCGTTGAGATAACAGTTTCACATCTTCCGGCTGCAATACTTTTCATACTTTTCATACCATTTCATGAACTCTGTATTACCTCTGTATCATTGTATACCAAAACTAATAAGCTCCATTTTATTCATCTGATCTTTCATTACAGGTGCTATATTTGAATTAAAAATTGTACCAATTTGTGGCAGGACTCATTGTTCAGACCTGCTTTTTGCAGATTCTCAAATATTACATCATTTACTTGTTGTTTGGCCTAGTCAGTACTTTTTCAGTTGTTTTAGGCTGCATAGCTTTGGCCATCACTATTCCAGTGGTAGCCTTAAAGCCAGGCCATATATTAACACTAGTTAGTTTTGAAACAACGCGCTCAAGGGCTCTGAACACAACTAGCAAGCAAATGCATGCTAAACATATTCATCCCCAATGACCAGCGACCAGTGCGCCAAAGACTGGGTTGCTGGCCGCAGCAAACCCTTCGCCAACTCCGAGCTGGCGTTAGGGTTTGCAGATCATTGGGGAGGAATGGTGAGCCCTGTCCAGCATGCATTTGCATGCTGGCAGGTCTCCATTCCCCCCAACAAGGCAAACCTGCCAGCGACAGGGGGCTGGAGGTCCGGCGGACCTCTGGTCCCCCCCGATGATCCCCCCCCCCCCCAGGATCAGGGAGGGCTGGAGATCCGGTGGGTCTCCAGCCCCCCCTAACTCCCATCAACATGTGCACCAGTCCCTGGTGGCCCAGTGAGCGACTAACCCCCCCCCCTCCAGCGACGGGGGGGCTGGAGGTCCGCTGGACCGCCATTCCCCCCCTTAGGTTCAGGGAGGGCTGGAGATCCGGTGGGTCTCCAGCCCCCCAACCCCCCAGCATAGGGTCCCTGGTGGTCCAGTGATCAATCTGCCCCCCCCTCTCCCTGCCTACCCACCCCCCTCTCCCTACCCCCCTACCTTGTGGGTCGGAGGAGGGAGGTAGCCTGCCTCCCTCCCTCTTCCTTCGATGCCACAAAATGGCGGCGCCCAGCTCTGCCCAGTGTATCCTGGGATGCGCTAGACAGGGCTACACACCATATAAGGGAGAAACTGTAATCCACTGAGAACTATGGATCAAGCAGAATAAAAGTTTTTAAATAAATAAATAAACCACTTGGGCTGGACTCTGATAGCATTTTTCCTACTCCAGACAAGAAGATATCCCCTTGTGTTCTGGCCTTGCTGCCAAAACTGTAACTAATCTAGCACAGAGATGGGGGGGGGGGGGGGGGGAGAGGGGGAAGTACTTGCTCAGCACAAACAGACATACTGACTGTAAATGTAGGGCCTGATATTCATCAGGAATTACCCAAGTTGTGACCAAATATTCAGCAGCACTTACCCAGATAGTGCCACTGAATATCCAGGCAGACTGCCGTGGCATTATCCAGACAATGTCAGGGTGATTTGGGGGCAAAGTTAAGGCGGATCCAGAAGTTATCTGGGCACCAGTGATAGAGTACCAGTTTCCGGGTAACTATCTGGGTAAGGAGGACTGTAAGTAGGCTACCGTGGAGGCAGGGGTCTAACCAGAAGACCCATAAGTTTTGAGGAAAAAAAGGCCAAAGAAGAGGCCAGTCAGAACAAGACCATGGAAAGCTTAAATGCTGCCTCTTCAGCTGAGGAAGGGTGGACTGGAGAACCCAATGCTAGTGGCTTAGCTACATGTCCATTTGCAACCTAGAATGTAGTTTGGGTTATGGCCTAGAATTTGGAGTCAGCCTGGATGTAGGCACCTGTTGTGCATGAGCGGATTACCTTAGAATCACATAAAGTGAGCTACACTACAATTGTGAAGTAATGCACTTGGGAAGTGAATAAAAAGCACTTTATCTGCAAGATTTGCCTGGCTGTGCAGTTATTTTTAGACGGATCCACAAGCTACAGGGCAGGTCTTCAATCAGCAGGGTTTCTTCATTCAAAGCGCATAAATAACCCAGCAATATTAATGACATATAACGTAAACCATGTCGCTTAACCATTCATATCTCTCATGAAAATCTTTTTTAGAGATCCTCAGAATAATTGGCATACTCAAAGCACAAATTTCTTAGGGCTAGAGTTGGCCTGCTTCATTGCTGACAGTTTTGAGCAGCGTTTTGATCAGCAGTTGCAAGATAAGTAATTTGAAAGCATGTTTATGCAATTGTATTTCACTTCAAGTTTTTCAAAAGAAAGATGTGTTTTCACATAAAAGTCGGGACCAGTAAGGAAGGGTAACTCTAGCACTAATAAGTATGCCAGTTATTCTGAGGATCGCTGAAAACATTTTCTTGAGAGATATGAATGGTTAAGCGACATAGTTTATGTTATGTGAGTGATTAATATTGCTGGGTTATTTATGCATTTTGTTATTTTTAGGTGGGTAGGTCTGGTCATGAGTAGTGATCTGTTGCAGTAGTAACAGCGTTGATACAGATCACCTTCTATAATTTTCAGCTGCTTCATTCTGTTTCATATTTATTACTAGTAAAGAAGGCCCGTTTCTGACACAAATGAAACGGGCGCTGGCAAGGTTTTCCTCAGAGTGTGTATGTTTGAGAGAGTGTATGTGAGAGTGACTGTGTGTGAGAGAGAGAGTGAATGTGCGAGTGTGTGTGTGTGAGAGAGAGTGAGTCTGGGTGCGAATGTGTCTGTGAGAATGAGAGTGTGTGCAAGTGCGTATGTGAGACACAATGTGAGAGAGAGAGAGAGAGAGTGTGTTTCACACAGATACAGTGTGTGCGAGAGAGAGAGTGTGTGAGACACAGACTCTCTGTGAGACTGAGTGTATGAGACCAAGAGAGTGTGTGAGTGACTGTGTGACACATAGAGAGTGAATGTGATACAGTGTGAGACATAGAGTGAGTGAGAGAGAGAGAGAAAGACATTGACTGTGAGAGACAGAGTGTGTGTGAGAGAGAGAGTGTGTGTGTGTGTGACAGAGATAACTCCCCCCCTCTGGTGTCAGGTCCCCCTCCCTCCCTCTCTCTGGTGTCAGGCCCCCTCTCTCTCTCTGGTGTCTGAGCGTAACTGTGCAGGACGCTGAGCTCTGGCTGTGCTTCAAGGAACTGACCAATCCTATTTAATAGAATGCACCTTCAACATTCTGAAGCCGAGAAACCTCGTGTGGTTGGTCACTTCTGCTTGTGATGAACCTGGAAGTACGTAATGTCAATTCAGGAGATGGATACAGAGAGCAGGAATGCCTCAGCCATGCAGTCAGCTTCAGAATGTTGGAGGTGTGTTTTATTATATAGGATATCTTTGACCTGGAAGGGGTTTTTTTTCTGCTTTTTTTTGTTGTTTTTGGATTTCCATCTCAATTGGAACTGGAAACTATTAAGCAGTGGTGCCAAAAGCCTTCATTCGCAGCTTGCCAGGGCATTTCTCATATTTTTATTACCATCCCTGACCCAACCATCTCAATGTCAGTTGTTGACCACCAATCACAATTTCCTTTAGAGTCCAGTTTGCTTACATCATAAGTCTGGCCAGTAGGTGTCACCATTAAACAACAGCTGAGATTTTGTCCCCACAGAGGATGTGAACGCAATCTCTGTAGCATCCCAAGGGCTGGTCCAGGGATTAAAAGGTAGGTAGGGAACTGAACCCTGGTCTTCCACATGAGCCCCCGCTCTGGCCTTTATCTATATGCAGTAATTGGTGTATTACATCACACTTAATAGGAGCCATTCACAGAATTTACACTCCGGTGGTTTGATAAATGGCAATTTTCAATCAATCAATATTAATTAATTAATTAAAAGATAGCAGGGTGGAGGCAGTAGAGGGTTTTTGCTTCCACGCCAGCTGTAATGTAGAAAAGGGAGCAAATTACAAACGGTGATAAAAGGTTCTGGGTCAGCGACCTAGCATGGCCTACCAGAAAACAAGAAGTGTGAAGAGAAAAAGTGGGAGGTTGACTACGGATACCAAAGCCTGGAGAGATGAAACTTCTATTCAACCATTTATTGATAAAAAAAGACTCGACACAAACGTTGTGTTTCGGCTGCTAGGCATGCATCAGGAGTCTACAAAATACATATCAATAAACGGTTGATTAAAAGTTTCATATCTCCAGTCTTTGGCATCCGTGGTCAACCTCCCACTTTCTCTCTTCACACTTCTGTGATTTTCCGTGGGGCGTTCGAGTTCTCCGCCTCAGGTGGATTCTCATAGCAGAAAACAACCAATGAGTTTCATCATACTAATTATATATATATATATATATATATATATATATATATATATATATATATAAAAGGCAACACCAACGTTCTATGAAGCTTCCAGCCGGAAGTGTGAAGGGGGAGAGATATCCGGTTTCCCCATGAGTGTCTGCCCCGCCCTCTCTGTAACACAAACAGTCAGTGAAGGAAAACACAGCAAAGCAGTGAAGGACTCAGAGGGGGGAGGGGAGAGAGGGCAGAGGGCAGGGACACACACACTCCCACATGCACACAGAAGAAAACCTTGCTAGCCCCCGTTTCATTTGCATCAGAAACGGGGCTTTTTTACTAGTATATATATATATATTTGAGAGAGTTATCAGTTTATTTAAAATTATTTGCTTACTCTTCTTCCCACAAATGTGCCCATGGAGAAGTCGAATTTTGACATGTGGAGGGTAATTCTATAACAGGGTGCTTAAAATAGATTTGAAATAAGAAGGTAAGCACTCATCTACTTTATAAAGAAACAAGTAACAAAGGCCCGTTTCTGACACAAATGAAACGGGCGCTAGCAAGGTTTCTTCAGCTCCCCTGCAGCCACCCATGTCCAGCGACCCTCCTCTCTCCTCTGCCCCCCCGCAGCCACCCATGTCCAGCAACCCTCCTCTCCCCCTGCGCCCAGTGCAGCCACCCATGTCCAGCGAACCTCCTCTCTCCCCTGCCCCCCCTCCTGCCACCCATGTCCAGTGACCCTCCTCTCTCTCCTGCCCCCCCTCCAGCCACCCATGTCCAGTGACCCTCCTCTGGACATGGTTTAGCTGTGAGGCTTTTTTTTCCCCCCCGGGTTCTGAAGTTGACATCATAATGGCTATGGTGATGTCAGCCTGATCTACGGAGCCTAGCAGACCAACTCAGAATGAGCCACGGTTCCAGGCAAGTCAGAACATTGGAGGTGAGAATTATTATATAGGAAGCAGGCACTTACTATTCTTTCTAGAATACAATTGCTTGTGACAGAAAACATGCCTACATGTAAGGCGCAATCACTTACAACTACCCTGTGACTGGTGTGAATGCTTGCATCTAGATGTTAGCCAGAACACACATAAATTATGGCACACTATCATGTGTATTTGCACACTCCGCTCAACCTCTGCCCAAGCACATGTCCACCGACAAAGTACATGCCATCAAAACATGGAGCTCACTCTTCCACTATTAGGTGTTCTATAAGGCGTTAATATGCATTTATGTGCCACTTCAAACTTTACGACAACTTATAAAATTACTGTGTTAGTGCTGATCTGGGGATTTTTGTTTACATTTTTTTGGAACATCCCTTCCTTATTTAGGGGCTGATGCTCAAAGCTGGGCGCTAAAGCCCACAATGCAAAACCCCATAGCACAACAACAGCGCGCAGAAACATACTGAAGTGGAGCTCAGAAGCAATCATATGCAAAAATGATATGTACACTTAATTTGCCCTAGCAAACGAAAAGTAAAGGGAGGAGCATTCCTGGCAATAAGTGCAGATCTGCCAATAAGTGCAGTACTGCAGTAAGTGCATATCTTGTGCATATGTACAACCAAACCTGGATGTGCAAGTTCGCAAGCAAACATCAGCCCTGTTCTTCTGTGCTTTTAAATATGAGCCTTTCAAAAATTGTTTGCAATTAACATTTTTGATAAGCTCGTAATTAAGCACAGAAAAACAGGTGTCGATATGTGCTTTCACTCAGTGGCAATCTAGGTCGGCTGTCACCCGGGGCGGATCGCCGCTGCGCACCCCCCCTCCCCCCGGGTGCAGCAGCATCTGTCCCCCCAGGGTGCAGCACGACATCCCCCCCCCGGCGCATCAATCCCCCCCGGGTGCATTCTTAGCTGCTGGGAGCAGCCGCATGGCTGTCGGCTCCACTGGCTCCCTGCTCCCTCTGCCCCGGAACAGGAAGTAACCTGTTCCGGGGCAGAGGGAGCAGGGAACCAGCGGAGCTGACAGGCGCACGGCTGCTCTCTGCACCCTCCAGCAGCGTGCACCCGGGGCAGACCACCCCTACCGCCCCGCCCTCAGTACGCCACTGCTTTCACTTTTGGTTTAGCTTGGACTCGCACACGTTTGTTGCACAGGCTTCCTAAATAGAATGGGGGAGAGATCTCCAACAGTATCGATTAGGTTTAACGTGAGAAGTTGACAAGAAATCGTCTTCTGAAAACCTTCTATGCTGCCCCTGACCTTTCTTTAAGGGCCCTGTTTACTAAGGTGCGCTAGCATTCTTAACGCGCGCTAACCGTGTAGACGCCCATTCCTATGGGCATCTACACGGTTAGCGCACGCTAAAAACACTAGCACGCCTCTAGCGCAGCTTAGTAAACAGGGCCCTACATTTTCAGCTTCAGATCCATCATTTCCTTCTTTGCATTGCTGTGCTTTCATTGGTGCTTTGGGAAGGAATTCTTACTGACCTCATTAACATCATTTAAATACAATTTGTGGCCTTTTTAGCACACACGTTAACATTGGTGCTCGAGCCCTCTCAATATTCTGTGCTGTATAACAAGTGCGCAAACCCAGCATTAACCGCAAGTTAATACCAGAGGTAGTTTTGAGCGTTGGTCCTTTATTAATCATGCCTTTTCAGTGGTTGCTCAAGGTGAGTTACATTACATACAGTAGCTATTTTTTTCCCTGCTCCCTTCCTTTATAAATATCCAAAAAAATCAGAAGATCAGCAACAGCAAAGAGAGTGCAAGGCAAGGGGAAAATGTTTTCAATCATTTCCATACATCTCATTTTCCATGAAAAGTCAGAAATAAGCAGTCGAGTTTTCCAGTCGTTGTCCCCATGATTATCACTTATTCATCCTTAGCCTCTCACCCTTAGAGCAATTTTTCCTGAGCTAGTCCATTGCAGGAGCATCGGGGGGAAAGAAATATCATGTTAGTGTTCTGCACCACAATCTCTGTCGACAAGCACTGTAATTATTCAGCGGCCTAATGCTATCTCCTTTTTTTTTTTTTTTCTATATCACAGGTCTGCCTCTAATGACATTGGATATGCCGGGCTGCTGCCCTGCTCCTTCAAGTCACAGTAAATAATAGGTATTAAGTGCCACCAGGAATGAAAGAGCTTATAATGAGAGTTTGAGGAGACGCACTTGCCATTCATCATTCTGTTCACTCCAATATTGAAGCTCTTTTTATCAGCTCCCTGCCTAGCGGTATCATCGCCTCGCATATAAATCTTCTGTCAGTGTCTATCGTGCTGGTGCCCTATTAAACCCATGCTTTCACATAATCACAGAACGACCTTTGGATGTCTTTAATTAACCTTTGACCCAAAGCGCACAGGTTGAAAGACTTCGAGCTGGTGGTTAGATCTGGTGCACGGCACTCGCAGGTGACACACTGCATTTATCTCATATAATAATCATTCCTTTCACATTATTCTTGCAAACCCTAAATAGAATGGGAGCGAGATCTCCAACAGTATCGATTAGGTTTTAAAATACTGGGGCAAGGTTTACATATGGAAAAGCCTGTAAGACTAGTTTACTTGTACAGTATTGAAACACTGTGAGGATATGCATTTGTTAGTGTGCATTCGATTCTTTAGAGAATCTAAATTTAGGGCCGCTTTTACAAAGCCATGCTAGCAGGGCCGGTCCTAGGGTCTCTGGCGCCCCCCTGCAGACTATGAGTTGGTGCCCGCGCCCCCCCTCCGGCACCCGCGTGCCCCCGCCCCCCCCCCCAGCATCTCTTCTCCCACCCTGCCCCTGTCCAGCGATTCTCCTTCACCCCCATCCCCCGCCGCCCTTGGTGCTTTACATCTTTAATTTACCTCCGTTCCAGCAGCCGCGTCATTTGAAAGCCCTGCCCCGTCTCTAGCCTTCCCTCCCTTCATGAGTTTGTTCTGCAGTCCCGCCCTCGAGGAAATGACGTCAGAAGGCGGGACTGCGGAACGAACTCACGAAGGGAGGAAAGGCTATAGACGGGGCAGGGCTTTCAAATGATGCGGCTGCTGGAACTGAGGTAAATTAAAGATTTAAAGCACCAAGGGCGGCAGGGTATGGCGCCGCAGCGGCGCCCTTGAAGGCAGGCGCCCCCCTGCAACGCTTACTCCGCTTACCGGGTTTGACCGGCCCTGCATGCTAGTGATTCCTGTGCGGTAAATGAGAGGAAGTCTGTTCAGTTCCTATAGGCTTCCTCTCATTTGTTGTGTGGGAATCGCTAGCGCGGCTATTGCGCACTACATTGACTTAACGCACCCTAACCTACGAATTAGTGTATGTTAGAAATTTTGTGGAACACACTATAGTTTTTTTTATTAAAACAATCGTATGAAACAAACCCTAAAAGACACCTGAAAATTAGGAAGATTTGGGGAATAAATAAAAATGGAATGTCCTTGTTTCTTTTTGCTTGCACATATCCTTGCAAAATAGTGAATCTTTTGCCAAAGTATTTCAGTCTGCAACTTTAGCAAGAAAAACCGTACACGTATTCCTAGAAAAAAATAGCACCAGCAAAGTGACTTGTACCTTTGAATGGGGATTTTATTTTTATTTGTCCTTAACATAAATCTAACGGAATTCAAACATGCATGGATAAACATAAAGGAATCCTGTTCAGAAGGAATGGATCCTAAGGAGCTTAGCAGAGATTGGGTGGCAGAGCCGGTGGCGGGAGGCGGGGATGGTGCTGGGCAGACTTATACGGTCTGTGCCAGAGCCGGTGGTGGGAGGCGGGACTGGTGGTTGGGAGGCGGGGATAGTGCTGGGCAGACTTATACGGTCTGTACCAGAACTGGTGGTGGGAGGCGGGGCTGGTGGTTGGGAGGCGGGGATAGTGCTGGGCAGACTTATACGGTCTGTGCCCTGAAGAGCACAAGTACAAATCAAAGTAGGGTATACACAAAAAGTAGCAAATATGAGTTATCTTGTTGGGCAGACTGGATGAACCATGCAGGTCTTTTTCTGCCGTCATCTACTATGTTAGATTCTAGTCATAGTATTTTCAGAGCTTCATATGATTATCTTTTCTTACACTATTCATGCAAATGTTCAAAATCTGACATTGAGTGCACAGTCTTTTGAAAGATTGTGCACTATGCACGCATGTGTAGTGGTTTGAGCGTGTGCGATGGTTTGGCACATGCACAATGGGTGCAGTTGGTCGAAAGAGCTTATGCCATTATTGACAAATGATAAAGGTTCATATTTTTCTACTCGTTTTCATTGATAATGACATGCAATAATATGGGACATATCATAGACATGTCCCATATCATTGCAAACAAATGCCCGTGCCCAATTTTAAATACTGCAATGTTGGGGAGAGGGCAGCGTCAAACATGTAGTCCAGCTCTTTAAAATGTAGTGCTCTCCTTATGCAGATAAATGAAAATACAAACTTCACAGAGTAGAACTGTAGCACCCTCTGCTTGGAGGGTTCTGAACATGTGTGTGTATGTATTTTATAGAGCGTATTGCCTAGGGTTACCGTATGTACGGTTTTACCCAAACATGTCTTCTTTTTGAGGACACTGCGGGGCATCTGGGTGGATTTTGCCAGCCTGCCTCTTTGTCCGGGTTTGCGGAGGAATGGGCAGGCTGGCGGGCGGATGGGCAGGTGTGCCTCAAGGTGTCCTATCCTCCCCTCCTTTATCTTTAATAAAGATGGTCTAGTGGCCTCCTCAGGACGGGAAAGAGCCCCTCTTTCCTGCCCAGTGCAGCTGCTGACCTGTCTTGCTCCTGGCACCGCTTCAAAATGGCTGCCGAGAGTTCAAGCGGCGCCCTCGCGAGACTTCCGCAGAAGGGTCCACTGCCTCCACTGTTGCAATTCCTCAAATTTGGTGATGTGATATTCCAGGCGAGTGATGCAATCAGAATATTGACTCAAACCTCTCTTTTCGGGACCATGTTTCCTCTCTTGTCTGCAGTGGCGTACCAAGGGCGGGGCGGTGGGGACGGTCCGCCCCGGGTGCACGCTGCTGGAGGGGTGCAGAGAGCAGCCGCGCGCCTGTTGGCTCCGCTGGTTCCCTGCTCCCTCTGCCCGGAACAGGTTACTTCCTGTTCCGGGGCAGAGGGAGCCAGCGGAGTCAACAGCCGTGTGGCTGCTCCCAACACCCCTCCAGCAGCATGTATTGATGCAGGGTTTGTTGATGCGCCGGGTGAGGGGGGGTGTTGATGCTGCGGGGGGGGGGGGGGTCGTGCTGCACCTGGGGGGGGTGCGCAGCGGCGATCCGCCCCAGATGGCAGCCGACCTAGGAACGCCACTGCTTGTCTGCACTTGTTTTTTTTTTAATTGCGCCTAATAAGATCTGTCCATTGGCAGCATTACCTTATTCTGTAGAAGGCCCTAAGAGGTAGTCTAACTGAGGCTTCAGGGCCTACTCAGTATCAGCCTAAGACCTCTGGCTCTGACATTCCCTCCTCCCAACATAGTCTGATCCCTGGGAATGTTAGTGAAAGATAGGATGTCTCCAAACACCTGTGCTTTCGAGCAATAAAACAGACCAGAATCTACACAGGAAAACAAAAGAAATATACCACTGTGCCAGTACGCAGGATTTCACATTTCCCCACACGGACCCCCCCCCCCCTCCCACCTGCCACATCCACACAGACTCTCATTCACTGAAAGGCATCAGGCAGATCCTGAGACTCACTGAAGCACTGCTGCATTCTCTTTCTACCCTAAGCGCTGTAAGCTGACTTCTAGATAAAATACCTTTTGCCAAGCCAGACGTGTGTTTTATATTATTGTGCTACAAACCTCCTGCCCACAAGAAGTGAATCCGGGACCAAGGAAAGAAACTCAGAACCAGACAAAGCCACAGGCTGACATCTGACCTCTGGGGGACATCTTACTTCTCTTACATCTAGCATCTATTTGACCTAAGGGCAGTTCCTATCATCATTCATGCTCTTGAAAATACATGATTGGACTATTGTAATATGCTTTTTAAGAGCAATTCAATATTCTGCTTGTGAAAATGTTCAAATAGGTCCAGCTTGGTTTTAGATTTTCTTGCATGGAAATGGGGATTATAGATCTTAAACATACCTTGAAGATGGCATTGGCTTTGGATAAGTTCTCCCATCTTCTCAAGATGTAGGCGTTTGGAAGGGTAGAACCTCATAAGTAATTCATTATTCACAACATGACTGAAATAGCATGAGTAAGGAAAGCAAAGTAAAGCAAAAATATATATATATAACATACAGCAGCTTCTCAATGAGAATCTCTCTCATGAGAATCTCTTTCACACAACCATGTCTTCAGCAATAGAACTGGCAAATTATTATTGATTAGATTGGCCCACTGTTCCAGTATCAGCCATTATTGAAACAAGCTTGGTCTCCTTCATTAAACCTGCATCTGTTTCTGCAGGAGTGCATTTTTAAACAAGAAATGCTAGTGAACATTATTGGTTTCACTGGTTTTTAAGGCACTTAGTACTGTGGTTGCCCAATCTGTCATAGTTAATCAACCCTCATCTCTTAACACTGCCTGCAGTTATCAATGAGGTGAGGATTAATATTCTGGGCGAAACAGATGATAAATCATTTGTATATAATTAGTGTACAGCAAGGTTACAGCTGACATGAATTTTTATCTTAATTACGAGAGAAATTTGTTCCATTAATTTAATTTAGTTTGCATGAATGGCTAGACACCTAACAAAGTTAATCTTACACCTGTCATTACAGCATTAAAGAGAGTCTCATTTCCAAGCAGCGGAAACAGATACTCCATCATGTAAGGATAATGTTGTTCATTCTGCTGTGATGTGAAAATAGATGGTCATGAGAAAAATATGTTACGTCTACTTTCCTAAAGTCATCCCAGAGGATTTATGTGAAAAATATTCAAGGAATTCAGATTCACTTGTCCATGCACGGCCTAGAGCAGTTTTCTTTCGAAAGAAATTCTTGGTCCTCTTTGTGGTCTGCATAGTGGGGTAATTCTATATGTGGGTTATGCCCTGAGGACTTCTGATAGGAGCCTGCTCTATGACAGCACCTGAGGGCCCAGGTTCTATTATAGAATAAGAGTATAAACCTGGTACTCAACGTGTAATTAAACTCTGGAATTCATTGCCAGAGAATGTGGTAAAGGCGGTTAGCTTAGCGGGGTTTAAAAAGGGTCTGGATGGCTTCCTAAAGGAAAAGTCCATAGACCATGATTAAAATGGACTTGGGGAAAATCCACTGCTTATTTCTGGGATAAGCAGCATAAAATGTTTTGTACTTTGGGGGGATTTTGCCAGGTATTTGTGACCTGGATTGGTCACTGTTGGAAACAGGATGCTGAGCTTGATGGACCTTTGGTCTGTCCCAGTGTGGCAATACTTATGTACTTATATACTGGTACTCCTAACATTTATATGCCTGCAGTTACACTAGGCATAGATTAATCTGTTGTAAGACTGAGAACCTATATGCTGCAGGTACATGCAAACTGGGAACTCCACCCATGTGTACAGGGTGAGGCAAAAAAAGGAACCCCCCTACACTTTTTGTTTTGCAGTTTTCTCAGCACCTGCTTTGACTTTCAGTGAGAAATATGTACTTATTTATCTTAAACTACGTTGATGTTACTGACATTTTAGCTTTACTACCTAGCGATTTTTGCATGTTAAAAATGTTCAAGCTAAAACACAGTAAAATAACTTCATTCAAATGATACAATTAACAATGTGTCAGAATTGTGCAGTCACACCAACCAATATCTTCACAGTACTAAGCTTCCAGTTGAGATGATGCACAGCCACTCTTGCCTTTATTCCAAAACTTTGTTCATGCATTGTCTGGATTCTCATTTTGTCCGCTAACAACACCTTGCCCATGATTGTCATTCCGATCCAAAATGCTTTTAAAAGAATTATCTGTACATTTTCATATTATCAAATACAAATTACTCAAATTGCTTACAACAGCCTCTGTCACTGTGACATCATTAACAGTAAGCTGGTAGTTTTACAGTGCAAACATTTTTGTATGTGCAAAACTCGTTGGGTGGTCATGCTAAAAAGTCTGTAACTTCGCCGTGTTTAAAGATAATCTCATTCCACTCAGCACATAGTAACAACAAATAAAACTGACAAATTTCACATTGAAACACTTTGGGGCCCTTTTACTAAGCCGCGTGGACACCTACCTGCGTCCAATGCGCGCCAACTTGGAACTACTGCCCAGCTACTGCGTGTCTCAGGCAGTAATTTCATTTTTTACGTACACCCACTATGCGCGCTGGAAAATATATTTTATTTTCCGGGCCATGGCGTTAACCAGACGGTAATCGGAATTGTGCGCATGCTGACGATTATGCCCAGTTAACGCATGAAACCTTACCACTGAGTGAATGGGTGGCGGTAAGGTCTCAGGCCCAAAATGGATGCATGCAAATTTTTTGCAGGTGCACTGAAATATGGACCTGCACGTGTCCAATACACGCGTCTACACCAGCGCAGGGCACCTTTTGGCGCACCTTAGTAAAAGGAGCCCAAGGAGGTTAAGAACATAAGAATAGCCATACTGAGTCAGACCAATGGACCATCTAGCCCTAACATCTTTAACCTTTCCTCATATGAGAGGAGGTCCATCCCCTTTATCATTTTGGTCGCTCTTCTTTTTTTGGCTCACCCTGTATACCCCCTTACATTTATGTGGTGTGCCACTTGCACACACTCTTACAGAATAGCCTTTAGCCAACCTGCTGGCGCTTTCACAGATAAATGTGCACTTATGCACAGAAGCGCTAGTATTCTGTACATGATTTGTGCATGAGGTGCATGAATAAAGGCACCTAGATTGGAGAATCACACTAACAAAGCACTAAGGTAAATATTTATACAGTCATCTTTTTACTGTATATTATAAATAGATACATTTTGGGATGCAGTTTTGAGAATGCCCATGGAGCTTGCAAGGTCCTGGGGATCTGCAAGCCTCTTTTCTAAGGGGAAACCCCAAGGTAGTTTCCTTTTGAAAATGCAGCAGAAGGCCATGGGTCCAGTGTTTCCCATTTTGGTAAATATATTTGCTTTTGCTCTGAAGCAGGTGCAAATGTAAAGTATCCGTCAAAAGTACGTGCAAGCCTTTCAAAACAAAGCGCCCCCCCCCCCCCCCCCGTATGTACTCTGCCTCCCCCAAACTCCCTCCACCCTGGTCCTCCAACTTTAAAGAAAGCTTTTCTCTCTCTCTCTCTCTCTCTCTGTCTTTATGCATGGACATTGTTTTGAAAATTATCCTGACAAACAGTTGTAATGAAGCTATTCATTAAGAGACATTGATTGAGTATATTACAAGATGAGCAGCACTTCTGTTGTGACATTCATTTGCAGTGCTTTCTATTGCACACGGCTTGCCACTGCAGCCTGGTTAAAATGCAAACAATCCTGGTTTTCAGGAAAGAGGGGCACACAATCTAAATGATCAACATAATAATTTGGGTTTTTATAATCTACTCTGTACAGTTGTTGGTAATTGAAAGGAGCAGACTACAAGCTTGTGTATTAAATTATTCAATTAAGTCTGATCAAATGTACACATGCCTGATTGATAGACAAGGTGTGGTTATTTGTGCAGGAAATGTCTGCTTAGTTACTTTACTTGCAATTAGTCGGTAACTTAATGAAACAGGTAATTTGCAAGAGTGTCACTGGTTCTTCCCTGTCCCTCCCCTCAATGTGGCAAGAAAGCATTAGAAGATTTTAAAGAAGTAACTACAACTCTCTCTTCCATACAGAATAATATTAGTACCGATCTAATTGTAGCTGCTGCCATTGTGAGTGTAATATATCTGTCATATTTATTTTTTTATTTTTGTTACATTTGTACCCCGTGCTTTCCCACTTGTGGCAGGCTCAATGTGGCTTACATGGGGCAATGGAGGGTTAAGTGACTTGCCCAGAGTCCCAAGGAGCTGCCTGTGCCTGAAGTGGGAATCAAACTCAGTTCCCCAGGACCAAAGTCCACCACCCTAACCACTAGGCCACTCCTCTACTGTGCTTGCAGCCTGCTCAGGTGTTTCATTTGTATTGTGCTGCCATTATGAGAATCATATCTATGTTACATGATCATCCTGCCTATTATGAGAAGGAAGGGGAGAAATGGTGACCAAGGAGATGGTGCCCATGCAGAGGAGGTGAAGGGGAGAGAAAAGGCAGGAGATGGTGCCCATGGAAGGCAGGAGAAGGGAAGAGAGAAAGGAGGAGATCGTGCCTATGGATGGAGGGGAAGGGAAGAGATGGAAACTAGATAGATTTGAGGAGGAAGAAAAATTGAAGAAAGTTGAATGTGAAAGATGCATACAGGGCAGGAAGCAAAGTAGGAACAAAGTAATTAGAAAGATAAAATCACCAAACAACAAAGGTAAGAATAATGATTGTATATATTATTATTATTGGGGTTTTTTTTTTAGTTAAATGTTTAAGCCTGAAATCTTTTGGTGGGCCCCCAGAGCTTTCTTGTGACCACTTTGTGGCCGTTTACATGAAAAAGGTTGGAGACCACTGCTTTATAGAATAGGGGCACCATTTTAAATTACTCCCCCTATCATATTGTTGCTATTACTAGGATTTAATTTTATTTTCTCCAAGTTTATTTCATTGTTACAACTGTGTATTATGCTGACTTTCAGTCATTTTAATATTGTTATGCTGTAAATACTATGGGCTCTTTTACTAAAGCTTTATGCAAATTTAGCCCATGTTAACGGACATTAGCAAATGCTCATTAGTCCATTATATACCTATGGGCTTCGTAGAATTTAGTGCACACTAAGCTTTAGTAAAACAGCCCTTATGTAAGTTGTTTCTATCAAACTATATTTCTTGAATACCTCCTTGGGTGAACTTCTTCATAACGCCAGTTAGTAAATCCTAATAAAGAAACTAAAAAACTTTTATTCTGCAAAATTGCAACCCAGAAACACTCACCTTGAGTACAACCATACTATTGCCCTGCTTTGCTCTGGCATAAGCTTACAGTACAAAGCAGGGCCAACTGGAGACATTAATTGAACAGTAACTCAGATTAATGCTTTGTGTTATTAGCTCACAAGGATTAAGCATAGATAGGGTCAAAAAGAATATTGTTGGATATTCACAAAGAGACGAGCGGTTTAAAAACAAAAGGACTCTAATGGAATGCAATAGTGCATTTCAGTCACCCGCTTGGCATCTCTATTACCTGAAATGATTCACAGTCCATTATGGAAGCTTCCATGCTAATAGAATGTCTATCTTCTGTAATACAGACACACCGGGACACTAACTGAGAATCTGTCACAATGAATTTCATCTGGATTTCACTTCATCTCTTCATGGACTGTAAAATTTGCTCTTGCACAATGCCTAAATTTACTGTGGGTAATTGAGAGAGATCTATAGATGCATCACTTTGTAAAAAGCCATTTTCCCAAAGATCTATTATCAACTGTGCAGTTTTGGTTCAGCGGGAGCAAAGTATTGAGCAGTTTCCATCAGCCTTAACTAATTAATGCTTTAGTGAGCTCTGAAAATATTTTCAGTGAATTCATGGTAGGCGGAAGAGTGTGAAAGATAGGTTTGGTTACATACATTCTCAATATCTGGAAAAGCAGCAAGCATCTCGGCAGCCTCAAGCAGGACAAAGCTCAATTTAAAAGATTTCTTTTTTAACCTGCTTGATAAATAAATGAGTTTTCAGTTTCCAGAGTCATGGAGGACATTAACCTTCTGTACTTGTACTGGTGGCTTCTAACGCTTGCCTTCTGCATCACCCCCACTTTCACTAGCTCAGTTTTTGCCTTCAATTTCTCCCTTGTTAACTCACAGTTAAAATCCTCCATTTAAAGATATACAGTGAACTATTGAAAAGAGAATTCCATTTCGACGATTAAATAGTAATGCGTGTTTATGCAGTGCAAGCTCTAACCCAGTAGGATTCTTTGCTCTATTGCCTATTGAGTATATGCATCTCATTTTCTACCTATTACTTTTTATTTTACTTGCTCACAAAAGCCAAGCAGAATCACTGGGTAACCCTAACAAACATAGATTTTAATATCTGCTAGATAATTAGAACTGTAATGTATTCTGTAGCCCTTTTTCCTCCTAAGCTAGAAGCTGAAATACACCATGCTTGACTGCCAGTGAAGTGATCTCAGGCCTTACATTAGGGGGGAATCAGAATGGTATGACTGCAGTTCATTACCAAAATAGGTAACTGATGAACTGAAAAGACAAAGGGCATTGTTAAATGAAATGTCATTATTAGAGCTACTCGTGTTTAACAAATGTACTGTAAGTTAATTCACTGGAGCTCTCTTCAAAGATCTGCAACATTCCATGTTTCCTCATTCTCATACTAAAGAAGAATAATATTTTAGTCCTGTAGCTTCTGTTAGGGGTGGTAAATGGAGAAATATCTGGAAATACTTGGTTCCTGGCATAGTTTATCATGCTCTTAAATAATCAACCTCCAAAATCACATCCGTAGCAACAATAACTTCTCATAGGGTACGCTGAGGTTGTTTTAGGAGGAAGCCACAGAATCTGTACAAGCACTACAAACTATATGGTGCTTTGACATAAGAGCCAACTTTTCAAAATGAATGGGGTGCTACACCCAATGGAGATTGCCCTTCCCTGGACATACTACTACTACTACTATTAAACATTTCTATAGCGCTACTAGACTTACGCAGCGCTGTACAAATGAACATGAAAAGACAGTCCCTGCTCAACAGAGCTTACAATCTAAACTGGACAGACGAACAGACAGCTAGGGGTGGGGAAATTGCAGTGGTAGGGGTGATAAGTGAGGGTGTTGAGTAAGAGAGTCATGGTTAGGAGTCGAAAGCAGTAGCAAAGAGGTGGGCTTTAAGCCTAGACTTGAAGACAGCCAGAGACTGAGCCTGACGTACTGGCTCAGGGAGTCTATTCCAGGCATAGGGAGCAGCGAGATAGAAGGAACGGAGCCGGGAGTTAGCAGTGGGGGAGAAGGGGGGTGACAGGAGACATTTACCCAGCGAACGGAGTTCACGGGGAGGAGTGTAGGGAGAGATGAGAGCGGAAAGGTACTGAGAAGCTGCGGAGTGGATGCACTTGTAGGTCAAAAGGAGAAGTTTCAACTGTATGCGGAAGCGGATAGGGAGCCAGTGAAGCGACTTGAGGAGAGGGCTAACGTGAGTATAGCGACTCTGGTGGAATATAAGACGCGCAGCAGAGTTTTGGACAGATTGAAGAGGAGATAGATGGCTGAGCAGGAGACCAGCGAGAAGCAAATTGCAGTAGTCTAGGCGAGAGGTAACACATAAGAGCCAACTTTTCAAAATGAATGGGGTGCTACACCCAATGGAGATTGCCCTTCCCTGGACATACTCAAAGTTTTGCTCAATACTGGGGGTGCTCAAGCACCTAGAGAGCTGGCTCCTGTGGTGTTTTCTCATTCAATCATCGGCATAAAAAAATGCCTTCAAAATCCAAGTTTAATCTTTATAATTTAAATTCCATCATCAAATCTATAGAAGTTTTCAAATTTTTTAACTTAGTAGAGGAACTTAGCTATTAATATCTCCCAGAGCCAGCCTTACATAAGAACATAAGAATAATGATATTGGATCAGAACAATGGTCCATCTAGCCAAGTATCCTGCTTCCTACAGTGGCCAATCCAGGTCACAAGTATCTGGCAGAATCCCAAATAGTAGCAACATTCCATGATACCAATCCCAGGGCAAGCAGTGGCTTCTCCATGTATATCTCAATAGCAAACTATGGACTTTTCCTCCAAGAACTTGTCCAAACTTTTTATTCCCAGATACACTAACTGCTGTTACCACATCATCCGGCAATGAGTTCCAAAGCTCAACTATTTGTTGAGTGAAAAAATATTTCCTCCTATTTGTTTAAGTATTTCTTTAATGTTTGTTCTTTGCGCTAGCATCAACTGGCACTAAACGTTGAGACACCCATAATAGGTGACTCAGCATTTAACGTCAGCTGATTTTTAGTGTGAGTTTAAAACGCTAGTGCACCTTAGTAAAAGACACCCTTAGTTTAATATTCATATTTTCTCACTTACACTTAAATTCACATTTTTCAAATAGCCATATCTCACCTTTCTGTCTTATGAAGTACACACACACATATACTAAAACAAACACACACACACACACACACACACACATATATATGTATATATATATATATATATATATATATATATATATATATAAAATTTTGCAAATAATAAATGTGTTTAATTCATATTTTTGTTACACTATCAGGCTCATTTTCGAAAGAGAAGGACGCCCATCTTTCGACACAAATCGGAAGATGGGCGTCCTCCCAGGTTCGTCCAAATCGGTATAATCAAAAGCCGATTTTGGGCGTCCACAACTGCTTTCCATTGCGGGGACAACCAAAGTTCAGGGGGGGCATGTCGGAGGCATAGCAAAGGCGGGACTTGGGCTTGCCTAACATATGGGCGTCCTCGACCCATAATGGAAAAAAAAGGGAGTCCCTGACGAGCACTTGGACGACTTTACCTGGTCCTGTTTTTCTTATGACCAAGGCACAAAAAGGTGCCCGAACAGACCAGATGACCACCGGAGAGAATCAGAGATCACCTCCCCTTACTCCCCCAGTGGTCACTAACCCTCTCCCACCATCAAAAAACACCTGTAAAAATATTTTGTGCCAGCATTTATGCCAGCCTCAAATGTCATACTCAGGTCCATCACAGCAGTATGCAGGTCCCTTGAGCAGTTTTAGTGGGTGCAGTGCACTTCAGGCAGGCAGACCCAGGCCCATCCCCCCCTACCTGTTACACTTGTGGTGGTAAATGTAAGCCCTCCAAAACCCACCAGAAACTCACTGTATCCACATCTAGGTACCCCCTTTCACCCGTAAGGGCTATGGTAGTGGTGTACTGTTGTGGGGAGTGGGTTTTGGGGGCTCAGCACACAAGGTAAGGGAGCTATGTACCTGGGAGCAATTTGTGAAGTCCACTGCAGTGCCCCCTAGGGTGCCCGGTTGGTGTCCTGGCATGTCAGGGGGACCAGTGCACTACGAATGCTGGCTCCTGCCATGACCAAATGGCTTGGATTTGGTTGTTTCTGAGATGGGCGTCCTCGGTTTCCATTATCGCTGAAAATCAGAAACGACCAAGTCCTGGGGAAGACCATCTCTAAGGTCGACCTAAATTTTCTGATTTGGGCGTCCCCGACCGTATTATCGAAACGAAAGAAGGACGCCCATCTTGTTTCGATAATACGGGTTTCCCCGCCCCTCCACTGGGACGTTGCAAGGACGTCCTCAGCAAAACTTGGGCGCACCTTTTGATTATGCCCCTCCACGCCATTGTGTGTTTTCAGTTTGCATGGTTCACCTTCTAGCTCATAGGGCCTGTGGTAGTATAGACACGTGTTTTGGGCGTGCACAGCATCATTTTTCAGCGCACCTGTAAAAAATGCTTTTTTAAAACTTTTTACCGAAAATGGATGTGCGGCAAAATGAAAATTGCCGCGTGTCCATTTTGGGTCTGAGACCTTACCACCAGCCATTGACCTAGTGGTAAAGACTTGCGTGTTATCCTTGCGATAATGACCTATGTACCTCCAATGCAACTTGGCACATGTCCAATACACGCGTCAATAAAAATATTTTTCAGATGCGCGTATCGGATGCACGCCAAAAATGAAATTACCGCAAGGGCCACGCAATAGCTGGGTCGTAACTCAATTTTGGCATGTGCTGGGCATGCGTAGATACTTATGTGGCTTAGTAAAAGGGCCCCTTAGTTTTTTTCATATTGTTTTGTACAATATTTACATCATGCATCTTTGTTATGTAATTTTGTATATGCAGATACTCTGACTTCTGAAATAGGCATATTTCTGCCAAAACACGGGACCATGTCGCACTCTTTGTATGTGGTCTTTTTAAGTAAATATATACTTTATCTACCTCTGGAGCCTTCCTTTGGATGGTTGTCTTACATCCCTTCCCTACTCCTTTGAACATATTAATAAAATTTAATATACTACCTTTCACATAATAATTATATATCAAGGCGGTTTAGAATATAGGATAAAATCGGTTAAAAAACCCACAAAAAAACCCCTAAAATAACAAGACACAAAAGTTACGTGTACATCTCCTGGATCTAGGTGCGTGCATCTACACCAGCTCTAAGTTTGGCAAACGGGCTCGTACCTTAACATATCCAAATGATATTCAGCACTATTTAACCACCCAGGAATAGCACTTAGCCAGCTAAGCACTAATATTAAGTGCAAGGTAGCTGAATATTTACACCTATCAGTCACCCCATTGGTGGAATTCACTTCCCTCGAGCATTCAGCAAATATCCTACTATTTCTCATTTAGAAAAGCACTTTACACTCACATTTATGAGTTCTTTTACCAATTTCTGCAATGATTTTCTGATTTTGTCGATATTCGTATTTTTTAAAAATAATTCAAATTTGCCACTATTGTATTTTCCTGGGGTCTGCCCAGTCTCTTGAAGTCTGTAAACTGCATAGAACTTTGCAGGGAAGAAGCACATATTGTATCATGTTGATCTGCTGAATATTAGCGCTCATTACATACGTGGAGATTCTATATATGGTGCTTAAAAAAATCGGCACTGATTAAGCGTATTCTATAATCCGTGCCAAGATTTAGGCACCGATAATAGAATACGTTTAGTTCATATTTCAGTGCCGCCTCCTCACTAACGCTACGCTGCCACGCGCCAGAGAGGTAAATTTAAACAAAAAAAAAAAGGACAAGGATCTGGGGAGAAGAGGGCGAGGTAAGCAGCGGATGGCGCCCCCCAGCGGATGGCGCCCTCCTGCCATGCTTACCTCGCTTACCGTGTCGGCACGGCCCTGATCATGTGTTTCAAGCACAAAGGGGTTAAAGGTAGAGAGGGTTATAAGTGTCCAATACGGTCCTTGGTTTTGCTGTGTTGCAGGATGTAGGCATTTATGCTGGATCCGTGGGGTATGCCTTTTTGAACAAGTTGGTTTTTAGTGATTTCCTGAAGTTGAGATGGTTGTCGATTGTTTTCACAGCTTTTGGCAGTGCATTCCATAGTTGTGTACGTATATAGGAGAAGCTGGATGCACAGGTTGATTTGTGTTTGAGACCATTGCAGTTTGGGTAGTGTAGATTTAAGTATGTTCAGGATAATCTGGTTCTGTTTCTGGATGGTAGATTTATTAGGTTTGTCATGTATCCTGGGACTTTGACGTAAATAATTTTGTGGACCAGGGTGCAGATTTTGAAGGTAATACGTTCTTTGATTGGGAGCCAATGCAGTTTTTCTCGGAGGGGTTTGGCACTTTCGAATCTTGATTTACCGAAAGTCAGTCTGGCTGCTGTGTTTTGGGCGGTCTGGAGTTTCTTTGTAAGTTGTTCTTTACATCCTGCATAGATTCCGTTGCAGTAGTCTGAATGGCTTAATACCATTGATTGTATTAGATTGCGAAATACATCTCTCGGGAAGAAATACATCTCTCCACATTGAGTGGAATGTTTTCTTTGTAGTGGAGTTTATTTGGCTTTCAAGTGTTAGGTTGCGATCGATTGTAACGCCGAGTATTTTTAGGCTGAGAAAGGGAGGGTGTGGTTTGGGGTGTTTAAGGTTGTAGGTTTGAACTTATTGTGTTGAGATGAGAGGATGAGGCAGTGAGTTTTTTCAGTGTTCAGTTTCAGTTGAAATGAATTTGCCCATGAGTCCATGGTGTTCAAACCGAGCTTGATTTCATTGGTGATTTCTGTCAGGTCGTGTCTGAAGGGAATATAAATTGTGACATCATCTGCATAGATGAACGGGTTGAGGCCTAGACTGGATAAGGACTTGGCCATTTAGGCACACTGGGCCATGTTCTATAACTAGGCACGTAAATTTCAGAATGCCCACGAAATGCAAAATAAAAATTGTCGTGCATCCATTTTGGGTCTGAGACCTTACCACCACCCATTGACTTAGCAGTAAGGTCTCACGCGTTAACCGGGCGGTAATCGTCAGCACACATACATTGCCGACTACTGCCCGGTTAGCACCGTGCATCAGAAAATAAAAAAATATTTTCCGGCATGCGTATCGGACATGCATAAAAATTAGAATTACCGCCCAGTGCACGCAGTAGCTGGGTGGTAGTTCTAATTTGACACATGCTTGTACACGTGTAGGCACCTATGCGCCTTAGTAAAAGGGCCCCTTGTATTTTATAAAGAAAAGTAGATGCCTTTTTTATTTTTTTAAATATAGAATAAGCTTGAAGTGTCATAACCTTCCTTCCTAGACAGCCAACTCTGGAATGCCCTCCCCAGACCAATCCGATCACTCAATGACTATCTGCCCTTCCGGAAATCACTAAAAACCCATCTGTTCAGGCAAGCCTACCCAAACGACCCAGACTAATTCCTATGAACCTATCTATCCATCACATATCCAGGAGACAACGACAATGACCTAGACTACATCTCCCACCACATTTTCCCCTGCCTATCCCTTGCTCTATCCTCTTTTGCCTCATCGACCCCTCCCCCAATGCTCACCTACCTTTGCTCTTACCTCTCCTACTCCCTTCACTCTTGCCCATCCCCTTCCGCCTCATCTACCCCTCCAATTGCTCACTTACCCTTGCTCATCCTTCTACTACTCCCCTCATCCTTGCATCTCTACATTCTTACTTCTTTTATTACTCCGATAACACCCAACTTATTTCTCTTCATCAATACTTTGTAATCCCAATTACTATGTAAGCCACATTGAACCAGCTTTGAGTGGGAAAGCGCGGGGTACAAATGTTATAAATAACCAGTGCTTTTATGAGGGTTCTTGTTATAGAATTACCCTCAATAGGTTTGATTGATCCAGGGTTTGTTCCATACACAAAAAATAGAATAAATCAGCGTCCATGAATATTGATGCTATTCCTAACAAGTCAAATTGTTACATCACTTCCAGCAATATTACTACAATGTTCACTTACAGAACAGGCTTCAGAAACTACAATTTTAATACATTTCTGATGCCTCGTTTGGAAAATAAACAAAGATCAGTGAGACGTGGAAGAAAGTCTCACATGTCCATAATACAGTGGACTGTAGGAGATGATGTCATTCTACAAAGACTTGGAAGAAAAAGCTACAAATTCTGTGCACAGAAAAAAATAAGATAAAATTTCATGTAAATTAGGGAAAAGTCAATGTTTTGTGAAGTGTGCACTTTTTTCCAAAACAGTGCACACACTTAACAATATTGCTCTCCTAATGGAAAAATACATGTCCCTCCCCCAACCAAAACAGAAATTCCTTTAAAAACGAAATGGGAAACAGAAAACAAAAAATTGGGGCCTGAACATCCTTAAAGTAAATAAAACGAGAATTTGACATTTTTCCTCATTCATAGACCCTAATCTATAAAATTCTTTTTTTCCCTTTATTTATAATTTTTAACATAATAATCAAGCATAACACTTGTACAGAAAGGTGACCAGGTTCCGTTATATAATATAAGAAAATCAAAACTTAGTTAACTTAACAAAGACATATAAAGAAAATTCCACCAGGTTACCTCGAGTCCACTATTTGGAGTTTCAAAATGTTACACATATGGATATTTAATTTGTATAAACTAAAGAAAACATAACAGGAATTTGCTGAATCTGATTCCCCCAAAAGATACCAGTTTATTACACTGAACTACTTTCACCCCTCACATTAGACCCCTTGGTTGATAAAAATGCTGTGAGTTGGGGTGGATAAAAAAAAACATATTTGTTCATCTGGTATTTAACAACGCAGTTACAAGGGTATCTCAGGAAAAATGTCGCTCCCAATTGAAGGACTATGGACTTCATCGTAAGAAATTGTTGTCTATGCTTCTGAGTGTCTTTTGTCACATCAATCTATAAAATTCTTAAATTAGAAATGGGGGTTTTAGATTGCAATCCACACTTTTTTTTTTAAATTTGGTCCATCTCATATAAAAGTTCTCTTTAGCAGCTGATTAGAACAGACTAGGATCTAGTTCAGTGTTTGGTTTTGTAATGTATAGACATTTTTTCTTTATTAATATTACTTTGTGCAAGTCCCACATCATTTAATTTAGATTTGAAAATAAGGGGATTAAGGGATTTAGTTGCTGAGGGCAATGAGAACTGAATCTGTGTCTCTGGGAAGAAAAGTTTTGGGATAAAGTCATAATTTCTGCACATTGCAAAAAGAAAAAAAAAAAGAAATAATTATATTTTTGTGAAAGAAGTTGTACAAACACTAAAGTACACTTGATGTATATTGAATTTGCCCTCATTTCACAAACAGGGTATTTTCACCTTCAAAGAATTATGATAACTCAGAATAGAAGTTGCCCAATGTTCATAACAGTATGGATAGAATTGATAGGGTAATGGTATGTAAGATCTATAATTATTTGCTTAACTACAGTGCCATCTGCTGTTCATTTGGGAGACATGCATCAGCAATTGATTTGCTATATTTAACAATACCATCAATACACTGCTCTGTGGTATCTCATGAATCATAATAATTACAGTGCTGAAATGTGGCTACGTAGCAGTGCAGGACCCCACCAGACCTGAGATCAATTCCTGGATCAGGTCTTCTGCTCCTCATAGGTAGCTGAGGGAGGGGATGCTGTGGAGGTAGCAATTATATTTACTAGAGAGAGGAAGGGCATCTCAGTCCACACATTGGTAATATGTAGTGATCAGACTCAGGGGCCATTTTACTAAGCCATGTAGGCATATATGCATGCCAAACGCGCACCAAATTGGAGTTACCGCCCGGTTACTGCGTGACCCTTGTGGTAATTTCAATTTTGGTGCGCGTCCGAAAAATATTTTTTATTTTCTGGCACACAGCATCTAGGCGCATAGACCATTACTGCCCAGTTACCGCGTGAGGTCTTACCGCTAGGTCAATGGCTTGTGGTCAGGTCTCAGACCCAAAATGGATGCGCAGCAATTTTCATTTTGCCTCACGTCCGTTTTCAGCAAAAAAGGGGTATTTTTTTGTAGGTGTGCAAAAAATAATTCTGCACTCACCCAAAACACGCGTCTACACTACCACAGGCCATTTTTCAGTGCATCTGACCCCTTAGGATCCACATTAGCTGGGTGTTGCAAGAATGGTGCTGTAGTGGATCAGCCTAGTCATGGAGATAGGGAATATAAAATAAGAACAAAAATCCCAGGCAGTTTTCAGTGCTATTTTAAAACAGTTCAGACCGCTTAGATGGAGGAAATTCCAGAAGAAAGGGGCCATGAAAAAGAAAGCATGATGGTGGGTAGATCTGGGATTAGGGATAACTAGTTTTAGAGCAGTGACCTGCATTTCGTGCCTCGGCAGGTAGCAGGGTGCACCCACACTATCTGCTTATCGTGTGGACTAGAAACTGCCCAATGTATAGAAAACAAAAGGTAGGGTACCAGAATCTTTCCCAAATCTTCCTCGGTGAAGACTGAAGCAAAGAATTAAGTTAATTTCTCCACTATGGCTTTGTCTTCCCTGAGTGCCCCTTTTATCCCTCAGTCATCTAGCGGTCCAACTGATTCTTTTGCCAGCTTCTTGCTTTTAATATACGTTAAAAAAATTTTTTTTTACTATGTGTTTTTGCATCCAATGCAATCTTTTTTTGAAAGTCTCTTTTTGCCTTCCTTATCAGCGCTTTGCATTTGACTTGACATTCCTTATGCTGTTTCTTATTATTTTCAGTCGGATCCTCACTTTTTAACCATGCTGACTGCCATTTGGTCTTCTTTCCTCCTTTTTTAATACATGGAATATATTTGGTCTGGGCTTTCAGGATAGTATTTTTGAACAGCATCCACATCTGATGTAAATTTTTAACCTTCACAGCTGCTCCTCTTTTTTTACCGTTCTTCTCATTTTATTGTAGTCTCCTTTTTTAAAGTTAAATGCTAACGTATTGGATTTGCTGTGCACTTACTCCAAAGATGATATCAAATCTGATCATATTATGATCACTGTTATCAAGCTAACAGTAAGTAATTACATCTTCTAGCGACTGTCCTAGATTTTAACACAGTCAACAACTGAGATCCACCTTCAGGCAAGTACCCTCCAAAAACTTAAATACTAAACAAAATGCCTTAAAAATGACCCTAGACCTTACAGGCAACCAATGCAATGTTTCCAACAAAGGATTTATATGATCCAACTGAGTTTTCTGAAAGATAAGCCTAGCGGCTGAGTTCTGAATCATTTGAATTCTAGAAAGTTGCTTTGAGAGGTGTGGTAGCCGTATTAGTCCTCTTTGAAAGGTAATCAATAGAAAAAACCCCAAAATAAAACATGGAAAAGAAAATATGATGATACCTTTTTTATTGGACATAACAATACATTTCTTGACTAGCTTTCGAAGGTTGCCCTTCTTCATCAGATTGGAAATAAGCAAGTTGCTTGTAAGACAGACCCAAATATAGGGGGGGGGGTCTTTCACTAAGGTACGCTGGGGCATTTTTAGCGTGCGCTAAAAATAGGCACACGCTAAACACTAAAGACACCCATAGGAATACATTGGCATCTCTAGCGTTTAGAACACGCCTATTTAGCATGCACTAAAAACGCCAGTGTACCTTAGTAAAAGACCCCTCCAATGAGTTTCTATAATCTAAAAGTGATAGAATAGTTAGTTGTACAATGATATTAAAGACTCGAAGTAGGATTTTGAACTGTTAGTGCTGGGTTTTAGGGGGGAGGGGAGGGAGGGAAGGTAAAGGTTTGGGGGAGATGATGGGGGAGGGAGGGGCGAGGGTAGGAGGAGGGTGGGAGGAAGTGGGGAGGAAAGAAAAACACAGATCACTTGTTGGATGCACATCCTTGTACCAATGTTGAAGCTGTTTTCTATTCTGTTTGCTTGTTCACAAGTGTATTTGTTTGATAATAAACAAGAATTAAAAAAAAAGTGATCTTCTACAAAAATTAGATCTTAGCAAGTGTATCTGTTTTAACTTGAAACAGGCTTTTCTAATTAAAAAACATTAATATGTGGCTCTATTGTATCATTCCCAAAGCTTTGGAAGTTTGGCTAAATCCAAATAAACCATAGTATCTTGGTCTTATAAGCATTAAATTTTAGTTTAACCTTAGCAGACCACTCTTTAATCCTATTTACACAACTGTTGATTATATAAGAAATAGAGTCTACAGTCTGACCGACAGAAACAAAAAGAGAATATCTTCATGGGACATCATGAGCTCACCAGATTTCACGAAAGTTGAACGAAGGAACTCATGTATAAGTTGTACAGCAGTGGGGAGATGGGAGAGCCTTGGGGAATACCACAAAGAGATCTCCATGAAGACAAAAATTCTGCCATCCTTTAAAACCAAATACTATTTTTCAAAAAATATTCAAGCCAATTAAATACCAAGCCACTGAATCCAGCAACCCCCTCCCCCCCTACACACACAAAAGACTGGCACCAAAAGCAACACAACTCCTAAGGGCTCCATTCTTTTTGTTCTAGTGTGGCTGTTCCGTTCCTATCTGGGGGAGGTGAGACTCAAGGAACCTCTCTCAATTGAAGGGGGAGGGGGGCAAGGACCTAAAGCTCAGAGTGTACACCCCTGGGGCTAAACAGGCCAGACTGAAGGCTTTCAGCACCAGGGGCAGTACTAAAGTTCACTTTCCTTTTCCCTTTCTTAAATTAAGAAAAAAAAATCCTCTTAAATTACAGCTCCTGATTTTTTTTAATAATGCAAAATGGCACCTCAGTCAGGAACCTAAAGAAACAGGGCTGCACAAGCATTCACCTTCCATCTGCTGAAGAGACTGAGAAATACTGATGGGCCCTTTTACTAAGCTAAGCGTCTACGCGTTGGCATGCCAAAACGTAGTTTGGCTCTTGTGGGAATTTCATTTTTGCCGCACGTCCAAAAAAATAATTTTTATTTTCTGCCACGCGCATTGAACGTGCGCCAAATAGCATTTGGCATGCGTAGGTCATTACTGCTTGGTTACCGCGTGAGACTTTACCGCTAGGTCAATGGCTGGTGGTAATGTCTCAGACCCAAAATGGACGTGCGGCAATTTTCATTTTGCCGCACGTTCATTTTCGGTGAAAAAAAAAGAAAAAGGCCTTTTTCTATAGGTGCACTGAATTCAAGATCGGGAGGCGGGGCTGGTGGTTGGGAGGCGGGATAGGGCTGGGCAAACTTATACGGTCTGTACCAGAGCCGGTGGTGGGAAGCGGGACTGGTGGTTGGGAGGCGGGATAGTGCTGGGCAGACTTATACGGTCTGTGCCTGTGCCAGAGCCGGTGGTTGGGTGGAGGGGCAGGTGGTTGGGAGGCGGGGATAGTGCTGGGCAGACTTATACGGTCTGTGCCCTGAAGAGCACAGGTACAAATCAAAGTAGGGTATACACAAAAAGCAGCAAATATGAGTTATCTTGTTGGGCAGACTGGATGGACCGTGCAGGTCTTTTTCTGCCGTCATCTACTATGTTACTATGTTACCATGAACTTGAGCCTCAAGGTATACTAAAAGCTGCTGGTACTGGAATAGAGTTTTTTTTTACATTGAAGGCCTTTCAATTGGAGGAGCAATTGAAATCAAGAGTTATGTTGTGGAAAATGCTATGCAAAGGATATGAAGCGTAAGGTACTAGAATTTAAAGTTCTTATAATTCACTACAGTTCAGAGGTGTAAAGCTGAGGGACACCTGTTAAGTTACAAAAAAAAACACAACCTTCTATTTATAGACTGTTATTAGACAGCTGTTAGTATCTAGAACATCTGCCTCATTTACTACTTACTTTAAGGAATGATGAGTTCTGAACAAAAAAGAACCAAGGCAGAAATTTAATACCACATTCCAGGGTTGCCAGATTTAAATAATTTTTCCGACCCAAACCAGCCTCTAACCCCGCCCAAAAACCGCACACCACGCCCCCGCCATCACCAACCCCGCCCCCGCCGTCATCAGCTCCACCCCTGACGTCAACAGCTCCACCCCCGACGTCATTAATCACGTCCCCCGCGGGGCGAAAAACCGCAGCCGGCGAGGAAAAAAACCCTGCCCAACGGAAAAGAAAGTCGCCCAAAAAACCGCGACCCGCAGCGGGCAAAAATTTCCTGCAGCGGGCCGCGGAAAACCGCCCATCTGGCATCTTTGCCACATTCTCTCAGGCAGGCAGGTGCTCTGTCCATTCCACCTGACTACATGTAACCCGTGGCAGTAACACCAGTTACAGCAAACTGAAGCCCGGTACAAAAATGTCCTGCAAGCCGGTAAAGCTACATGGTGAGCGGATCTAGCTAGAGATCCAGAAAGTGTCCTTGATCCGTCTCCTCTTTTTAGTAAGGGATGTGCCGTGTGAATCTGTAACTCAGCAGCAGATTTTGTACAAGTAAGGCTGAACATCCTTTTAAACTTCAGCCAAAACTATTGTCCAATTCCTTGCAAATGTATAGCCAGATACAGTTCTGTGAAGTATATTTTTCAAACCTCCAGTCACTTTTATTAATAGTGAGAGGAAACTTCAAATGTAGATCTTGTCCAAGATTTGTCTCTGTTGTAAATCTAAACACTCCTGGAACATACTGCTTTGCTACTTTTTGTCAATTTATTGTTGGCTTATTTCTTCTCAAGTTTCTGTCCTGGTTTTCCTCCTGTTGGGGGCTTCATATGCTATTGAGACATAGTAACATAGTAGATGACGGCAGAAAAAGACCTGCACGGTCCATCTAGTCTGCCCAAGATAAACTCATATGTGCTACTTCTTGTGTATACCTTACCTTGATTTGCATCTGCCATTTTCAGGACACAGACCGTAGAAGTCTTGCCCAGAACTAGCCCCACCACCCAAACACCAGCCCCGCCTCCCAATCTCGGCTAAGCTTCTGAGGATCCATTCCTTCTGCACAGGATTCCTTTATGTTTATCCCACGCGTGCTTGAATTCCGCTACCGTTTTCATCTCCACCACCTCCTGCGGATATCTTTCTCTTTATATTTCATTTATTAACAGTTTGTCTCTTTAGTATTTTCTCTAGAAGCGTATATTGTAATATGTAAATTGCATTAAAAAAAAATCCAAAACAATATTGTCCTTGTCTGACTGCATTGGCATCTGTGGAAAGCAGGGATGGCATTGGGGGGTGGGGGGAACGGGGGACAAACAGGGCAGCTGCTTTGGGCCCCACAGCCCCATGATTCAGGCAGCTCTAGCCCTTCTCCCCAACGCGGTCCGTTTCCTCCTCCCTTCCCCTCGCCTTCCTGGTCTTCTTTAAAAATCAATTTCTATTCCCAGAGAGGCCCCGGCATGGCATCTATTCTCACAAGTTGCCTGTGACTGCCCCACAGCTTTTCCTCTACCGCAATCCACCCCCCCCCCCCCCCGACACAACTTACTGTTTCCGCCTGGGCGGATCACAGCAGAGGAAAAGCTTTGGAGCAGCCACTGGCTGCTTGTGAGAATAGATGCCATGCCGGGGCCCGTCTAAGTAGAAAAACTGATTTTTAAAGAAGACTAGGAAGGTGAGGGGAAGGGAGGGAGGAGGAGCTGGACCGTGGTGGGGAGAAGGGGAAGAGATGCCCTGACCACAGGGTCCCCTGGAGCTGTTTTAAGTTAGCTCAGGGGTGGAGGCAGGGGACTAGAAAAAGAAATGATGGACTCATAAACGGGGGCCGGGGGAGGGGGGGAGAGAGAGATAAATGTGTTCAGCGGGATGGAAGAGAATGGTAAAGATGTTGGGCCCAGGGAAGGCAGGCCAAAGGGAGGGGAAGATGCTGGATGGAATGGCAGTTGGGAAGAAAGAGAGATATGATGGACCAGGGAATGAGAGGGAAGGAGAGAAGGAGAAATGTTGGACCTGGGGGCGGGCGGGGGAGATAGATGCTGGGTCAAGGGCTGAGAGAAGGGAAGAAGAAAAGAGAGTGGAATCAATGTTGGACCATGAGGGGGAGGTGGTGAAATAATGGATCATGGGGCGGGGGGGAAGGAAGAGAGATGGAACAGGAAGATGGTGGAAAGAAAAGGATGGGGAGATATCAGGCCATGAGGCGAAGAGGGAGAGGAGATGCTGGGCTATGAGAATGGAGGGAAGGGGAGTAGAAGGAGATGAATGAGAGGATAATAAGTACAAAGGAAGAAATGTGGTAATGAGAAACAGATGAAAGACAGAAAGCAATAGGAGGCTGAGGAAGGAGTGAGATGGGAAATGGGAGAGGTACAGCATGAGAAAGGGAGATGGATGGTAGGTAGCTGAAAAGTAAAAAGGAGAAAGGTGAGAAAGAGGGTGAAATTTGAGTGGATCAAAAGGCAGAAAAGAAAAAAAGAGTGAAGAGCTAAAAAGGAAAAAGATCAGTGTATCAGAGACAGATGTAGTGAGGGAATGAAACAAGACAGAAGAGAGGAAAAAAGACAAAGGGAATTATCAGAAGACAATGGAAAGCAGAAGAGACAAAATGGGACCAACATCATGGAAAAATAAAATGTCCAGATAACAAAGGTTTTATTCTGAATTTAAAAGTAATCAATAGCAATCAAACAAAATAAAACATGGAAAAGAAAATAAGATGATACCTTTTTTTATTGGACATAACTTAATACATTTCTTGATTAGCTTTCGAAGGTTGTCCTTCTTCGTCAGATCGGAAATAAAGGCAACCTTCGAAAGCTAATCAAGAAACGTATTAAGTTATGTCCAATAAAAAAGGTATCATCTTATTTTCTTTTCAATGTTTTGTTTGATTTCTATTGATTACCTTTAAAAGTGGACTAACACGGCTACCACACCACTCTATTCTGAATTTATTAACTGGAATATGTTAGCTTTGGGATATATGCATAATAGACCTTTGTATTGCGTTCAGTAACTTAGAGGCATATTTTCAAAGCACTTAGACTTACAAAGTTACATTGGCAAAATATCCCCATAGGCAGAATATCCCCTAATGCACAAAAGTCAGCAGCACTCACAGAGACATGACACGCAACACTCCTGCATGAAAAAGAAAATGGCCATGGCGTCTAAGCGCGGGGTAGACTTGAAATAGCACACATCTGTTCGCGAAACCACACTCCTGATTGGGCCACGTAATAAACACTAGAAGGCCTGGGCCTGGATCATCTGCCCCAACGAGACCTCAAGCTTTTTTTAGAAAATTGTCACCCCTACAATCAGGGAAGACAAGCCCGAAAAGTGAGTTTTCAGCCTCAAGAGCACTACAACGATCCCTCAACATTGGGACAGTATTAACAAACCAGGGCTCGGTCAACTCTGTCATGATTGTGGCCATGACCCCCCCCCCCCCCAGACTTACCTTATTTCTGGGGGTCAGCTTCTGTCCTGGCTTCTGTTTCCTTTGTCTGTCCTTTCTGAGCTAGCTCTGTCTCTCTGTGCTGACTGCTTCCAGCAGTATGACTATAATTGCTTCACTATACGGCAGCTGTGTGGGTTAAGCCTCTCTGTGTTTCAGTACTGACTGCCTGTGTCTGGTAGTTGTGACATCATCAGGCAGGGCCTTGATAAGGAAGTGGTGTTCTTCCCTTCAGGGCCTTTGCAACGTTTGCTTTAGGTAAGGGTGGTGCAGTGTACACTTCTGACTTTGTGTCTAGCTTCCCTGCTTGCATTTGCTAAAGGTCCAGGTTAGTGTGGGTGCAGTGTGCACTTTTACTACTACTACTACTACTACTTAACATTTCTAGAGCGCTACTAGGGTTACGCAGCGCTGTACAAAATAAACAAGGAAGGACGGTCCCTGCTCAAAGGAGCTTACAATCTAAAGAACGAAATGTCAAGTTGGGGCAGTCTTTTGACTTGTGTTTAGCTTTCCTGCTTTTCCCTTGTGGCTTCCTTGCTTTCCCTTTTGGTGCTTAGGAGCACCTTTGGTAGTTTAGTGCTGTGGAGCACTGTTGTAGCTTGGTGCTTAGGAGCACCTGTGTTAGCTTATGTGTTTAGCTTTCCTGCTTTTCCCTTGTGGCTCCCCTGCTTTCCCTTTTGGTGCTTAGGAGCACCTTTGGTAGTTTAGTGCGGTGGAGCACTGCTTTAGCTTGGTGCTTAGGAGAACCTGTTAGTTTATGTGTTTTGCTTCCCTGCTTTCTCCTTGTGGCTCCCCTGTTTCCCCTGCTGTAGTTCAGTGCATAGGTGCACTGTGTTTAGGAGCACTTCTGTTAGTTTAGTGCTTAGGAATTCTTCTGTTAGTTTACTGTTAGGAGCATTTCTGTTAGTGTAGTACTTAGGAGCACCCCTGTTAGTGTCGTGCATAGGAGCACTTCTGTTAGGTCAGTACCTAGGAGCACTTCTGTTTCAAGCTTGTTCTAGTATCCTGGTCCCTGTGTTATTCTGTATCTGGTAAGTCCTGCCGGCTGCTCGAACCCAGGGGCTCAACTCCTGGGGGGCAGTGGCTAAGTGCAGGTGAAGCTGTACAGACCAGTCCGGTGTACTCTAGACCAGTGTGTTCCAGTCCAGTGCGGACCAGTCCGGTGTCCTCCAGTCCAGGGGGATCCAGTCCATGTGTTCCGGCTCGCTGGGCGGTGCCTGCAGTCCTTGCCTGTGCCGGTGTGCTGGCCCAGTGTTGGTTGGTGGGTTTTGCCTGCTGCTGTCGCTCTTCTGCTGCTGCTGTCGCTCTTTGTCAGCAGCCCAAGGGCTCACGTTTGCTCCAGAGCCCGGCCCCGCGGGCTCTGAACCTGAGAACCTGACAACTCAGAATCAGTAATAATTAACACATCCATGAATACGCTAACTTCATCTCAGGAGAAGCTCCTAAATCTTGCACTAGGATTTGTTCCAACCTCTAAATACGACTCCTTTGCTACGCGGGTTAGCTTTATTTAAATTTTTCAGAAAATTACATTTAAAAAGATTTTTTCAGACTCATCCATCGATTCCTGACATTTCTATGTTTCAACCGATATCGTCCTGGATGCCCTTTGAAAATCTTCTCCTTCCATTCTTGCATTCCAGAAGTGCATTTTGTATGACTTAGAACAACTTGAAAAACAATATGAATTCGAATTTATCACACAAAATCTATCTAATTGTCAGCGTGAAGCATTAGTAGCTTTACAGAATCAGATGGAAGTCTTGATAGTTCGTGCAGATAAAGAAGGAGCGGTGACCTTATGGGACAAACAAAAATATCTGGTGGAAGGTCACAGGCAACTCCAAGATGAAACAACTTATAAAAAATTAGCGTTGGATCCTACTTTGGAGCTACAAGTGGTGATCAAAGATCTGGTATTGGAGGCTGTGGATGACCTGATATTAACTTCTAGGGAAGTACGTTTCTTATTGTTGGAACATCCTAGTACACTCAGAATCTACTTCCTGCCTAAGGTCCATAAGGATATTCGTAACCCTCCTGGTCGTCCTATTGTGGCTCTCTGTAATATGATTCTAAAACCACTGTCTAAATTTTTAGATGTTTTCTTGAAGCCAGCTGCCAGGTTAGTCCCCTCATACTTGCAAGATACTACAGATTTTTTGCGGAGCCTTCAAGCTGTAACTTTGTCAGAAGAGTCTATTCTTGTCACGGTCGATGTTACTTCATTATATACTATCATCCCGGAAAAGGAGGATCTCCAGATAATTGCTGAGGTGCTAGATAGATGTCGTCCATCTCAACATATCCCTAAACAACTTTTGATGCACTTTGCACATCTGGTTATTGAAAAGAACTATTTCTTTTTTTCAAAAGGACTTTTATGAGCAGAAAGAAGGGGTGGCGATGGGGGCGTCTCTAGCTCCCTCGATTGCGACACTTTACCTGGCAAAATTTGAAGAAATGTAGGTGTATAATTCAGAGGATTTCTGACATATTTCACTCTGGAAGCGCTACTTGGATGACATCTTCTTTATTTGGAAAGGATCTGCTCAAACCTTGTCACAATTTATGACAAAATTGAATACTTTTCAGGCCAACTGGAAATTCACGTCGCGAGTTCATTCTCAAGGAATAGAATTCCTGGATGTCTGGGTATACAGGGTCGACAATCGGCTACATAAGACTCTTTTTCAGAAACCCACCATGTGGAATGCAGGTCTGAAATATGATTAACACTGAATGTGGATAAAGATATTTTTTCATCAATGAGTGTTCTACTGAGGAGTGTTTGGGATATTATTTGAATTATTGTGTATTTGAGTCCCCACACAATTAATTTACGGTCTCACTAATTTCACTGATCATTATGCACAAGCATTTTTCTATAAGCAGCAATGAACTGCCTAGCTGATAGGTTGTTGTTATTGCCCCCATGACACCGATTGTTTTCCCAAAAAACTACCTCCAGATGATCTTGCCTTACTTTAAAGATCACACAGGAATTTAATTTGAGACTCAGGTTTACCATTCAGCAAGTCATAGAGCATCAGCAAATCATTATTGTCAGGACACATCTATATACATTATTTGATATCTCTCTTATAAATAGTAGTAATAAACAATATTAAGTGCATTTGTATAATATACCACTGCATTCCACAAAACAAAAGAAGCAAATTGCCACAAACCATCTTTCTCTTTTGATGTAGGTGGTACAGGAAAAAATATTTTAAATGCTCCCAGGTTTCAACCTAATTCATGTTTAATGTGAGATAAATGTCACTAATAAGTACGTACGTAAGTAAATAAATAAATACATACATAAAAAAACCTCTACATGTTGAGCACTCGATTCTCATAACATGTCTGTTTTAGTGACCCTTTACCAGGAGTATCTGAACGAATGCAACACGTGCGAGGGAGGGAGTCCCTATAACCGCCCTCCAAATGACACACTGATTACGATTTACAACAAATTACTATTCTACCTGTGTAAAAGTTATTCCGTTATTATACTTCCGCTGTGTACATCCATATGCTGCACAAGCCGGCATGTTTGAAAATATAAGTGAGATCAACTAAAAAAAAATGCATAGGTTCTTTGCTTGCTTTGTTTTGAGTGTACTAGATGACGACTGCGCGCGGGGAATGGGAAACAGTGGTCAACCAAATTGGCTTCAACGTTTTAACGTCATCATCCCGGATCCTGCTTTCTTCCGTCTCCTCGTAAACGCCAGAACGAGGCTTGAACTTCAGAGAAGCTATTGGAGAGGCATGGAATCAAGGAGATTCGATTGAAAAACTTCCTCGGGGGTAGCACTCATGAATTGTGAATACCGCCAAAAATTTGCTGCCCGCCAGCCTTCAAAACTAGCCCAATTTGGCTGGAAAACCAAGGAGCGGAGCCACCTGGATTAAGACTTTCTTCCTCCTTGTGACGCAATTTCCTATTTCCAGCAGGGCGGAGCGTGGCTGAGGGAGAACCTCCTCCTTCCTTGAGAGAACTGGAAGTTAGGTTAGAGGGGGGGTGGTGTGTGTGTGCTGGAGAAGGAAATCGGTGGTGCTGGTGGCGGGCATGAGTTTAAAGGTAAGATCGGAGAAGGAATTTGAGTTTAAGGAAGAGTTATGGGATCTCGGGCGGGGACATATATATCCTGGGCTGGGGAGAGCGGTAGAGATAGTGGGGGTGGGAGTGGGAACCGATCCCGTGTGAAGAGGCGTGCTCGTTGTGTAAGAGTGGGAGGGTAGGCAAATGAGTGAGGCTTGATTGGTATTTCTGTTATTGCAGCTGTCAGCTTGAGGAGTACAGTGGTGTCCATGGTTGGTTCCCCAGACCCCAGCAGTTTGTTATTTTAGTGTTTCTAACAGGTCAGAATTTGTTCTGAATCTCTCTGTCTGCTAATTGCCAGATGAAAAGGCACCAAAAAAAAAAAAAAAAACCCCAGACACCTTAAAGCAGCAAACAGTTCATCCCTACTGTGGTTTAAATTTCTCTCCCCTCTCCAGTCGGTTCAAAACTCTGCTGCCCGTCTCATCTTCCGCCAGGGTCGCTTTACTCATACTACCCCTCTCCTCAAGACCCTTCACTGGCTCCCTATCCGTTTTCGCATCCTGTTCAAACTTCTTCTACTAACCTATAAATGTACTCACTCTGCTGCTCCCCAGTATCTCTCCACACTCGTCCTTCCCTACACCCCTTCCCGTGCACTCCGCTCCATGGATAAATCCTTCTTATCTGTTCCCTTCTCCACTACTGCCAACTCCAGACTTCGCGCCTTCTGTCTCGCTGCACCCTACGCCTGGAATAAACTTCCTGGGCCCCTACGTCTTGCCCCATCCTTGGCCACCTTTAAATCTAGACTGAAAGCCCACCTCTTTAACATTGCTTTTGACTCGTAACCACTTGTAACCACTCGCCTCCACCTACCCTCCTCTCTTCCTTCCCGTTCACATTAATTGATTTGATTTGCTTACTTTATTTTTTTTTTGTCTGTTAGATTGTAAGCTCTTTGAGCAGGGACTGTCTTTCTTCTATGTTTGTGCAGTGCTGCGTACGCCTTGTAGCACTATAGAAATGCTAAATAGTAGTAGTAGTAGTAGTAGTTTATTGATTTTATACAAAAACAAAGTACAGAATCTATGCATGAAAAGACTTTAACCTGTAATGCTAGTAAAAACAAACAACAAAGTGACAGCAAGGAAATCAAGTCGCACATTGTACATATTTATTTATTTTGTTACTTTTGTATCCCACATTTTCCCACCTATTTGTAGGCTCAATGTGGCTTACATAGTACCGGAGAGGCGTTTGCAGACTTTGGTGTGAACAAATACAAGGTGATGATGTGGTTAAGATAATAATGTTCATGTGGCACAGCCACACTAGGGCATCGTATAACGGAAGAGTTGTGTTATGTCCATTAACGTACTTTAGTTCTGTTGTGTTGCACATATCAGGCATTTATTTTGGATCAGCAGGGTATGCCTTTTTAAACAAGTTAGTTTTTAGTGTTTTCCGGAAGTTTAAGTGATCGTATGTAGTTTTCAAGGCTTTTGGTAATGCATTCCACAGTTGTGTGCTAATGTTGAGAGAGGTCTCCATTTGGACTGAAATTTGTGCAACAGATTAAATTTTCTGGCAAAATATGCTTCATATCTGTAGGTAAGACCAACAGAATTCCACCAGTAAGAATAGTTAAGTTGTGTCAGGTCTTTCCAGTAACAAAGGACAGTCTTAATTGCAAGAAGGTATCTAATAAAGAACTTTCATGTGCATTCAAAATATTTTGAAAACATATTCTCAATATAATATGCCTAATACTGAAGAGGATCCTGAATAGGAAAGACTTTACATATAGTGGACCAAACATAATTCTAGTAAGTTTGAGAATAAGTACAATTGAATAATATATGTTGCAAGGTACCCTTTTCTTTACCACAAGACCAGCAGTTTGAAGAAATAATTCAAATCAATATGGTGTGATCAAACAGGTGTCCAATAGGATCTATGAGCTAGAAAGAACGTGGACCAGTATGTCTCCCAATCTTTTTCTTGACAAGTAAAGTTTAAATCTTCTTGCCATGAGCTTTGCAACTCAGGCAAATGTTTGTGTTTAATATGTTTTAACCATTTATAAAAATGGGAAGCAGTGTGGCTCAAAGCATGAAATATTTTGCAGTGGGTTAGTAGAGAGGGAGACACGAAAGAATGAATGCATTGGACTCCTGATATTTTATTAGTGTGTAAGAGTTGGAACCATTGATTAAAAAAAAAAAAAAAGAGTGGGGAATGTCAAAGCTTGTTTTCAGCTCAGAAAATGTTTTCCAGAGTAAAGAAGCATTGGCAAGTATTACTACTGTTGGTGGGATGAGAAGAGGGAGTATGTTGAGCATGCTTGCATAAATCTCTAATGTCCTAGTTTGAAGATACTCTTAATTTTACCAGCTGTTGTTGCGTGACTTGGGCCTGTTTATCATGTGCTGCCATGCGGTCTTCTAGCATTAGATTTCAGCAACAGAGAAGAAATTTCTGATTTTGTTTTTAAATTTCAGCAATTCTAATTAAGTTCTAATGCATTAAATCTCGTAAGGATTTTATATCCTCAGCCATCGTCTTTTCAGGGAATGACTTGTCTGGAGGCAGTGCTGTTTTGTCAGGTGTGGAAGGCTCCATTTTGGAGCATTTGGAGGTTTATTGAATTGTATAGGAAAGATCGTTTTCGGATGATTTATTGGCCGTTATCTGAGAAAACTGTATGTCTCAAGGTAACGATCTAAAGTATCTAACTTGAAGTTTTGAAATGATTAGAGCTGATAAAAGAAAGATATTGTACTTGCCGATGTGAGCAGCTGAATCACGCTTCCAGCGCGGGTCACTTGATGTCCTTATTCATCCCTACTCTTAGCTAGGTTGTACTAGTTCTGGGACTGGTGTAAGTTTTACTATCCTTTAGTTCTGCTCTTAAAAATAAAAGGTATTAAAAAAAAAAAAAGATCTGGTGGTGTGGTGTACCCCTGACCCCTTCCTCCAATGGTTAAAGAAAGAAAAAAAAAAAAAGCCAGGTGATTTAGTGCACCCATGCCCCCCCCCCCCCCCCCCCCCCCAGCCGCAAGAAAACTCCCTGGTGGTCTACTGGGAGGAACAATGCCTACTTGCTCTTGCCTTTGGGTGGTATCATCTTCAAAATGGCTGTGCAACTTATATTGTTGATAGGCCTTGCCCAGTGTATCCCAGGATGCACCAGATGGGGCACTTCTATTTTGAAGATGATAGCACCCTTTCTCCACCCCTAGACTCGCTCCCTCCCAAAAACAATTAATTTTTTTTTTTTTACAGTGTGGTTAGAGTTTGTAGATTCAGAGTTACTGCAGGACACCTGAGCGCACCCTATTCTACTCCATTTTAAGATGCGTTAAGTGCGTATTAACATCTTAACGCTGCTTAGTAAAAGGGCCTCTTAGAGACTCAGACACTGTAATTCACTTGGTTGAGAAAATTTTTGCTTTCTGATCCTTTAGCATGTATCCATCAGTAAATCAGTTGAGTTGGATATTACAGAACTAAGGAATGCTACTTCACCCTAACTTCCAGTTTCTTGCCCTGGCAGTTTTAAGTACCACTTTTTTTGACCTGGTAGATTTCCTCCTGCTCTCTTGGAATTTCGTTTTGGGGTACTGTTATGGACTGTAATTCCAACAAGTAATGTCACTGTTGTCCGGAGCCTAAGATGCTCTTCCTCCCCAGAGGCTGCACATTCTGTCTCCTCAGCATAGCCAGCCCCAGCCAACCTCCGAGTGGGAAATCGGAGCTTGAAATGGAACCCAGATCTCCTTTTATCACAGTACACAGTAATACTACTGGGTCCTTCTCACAAGTGTTTCCCAATATCAATAAAAATTTGGTGGCTCAGTCAGATCTTTTGTATTTTGCTTTCTAGCTATTGATTCCCTATAATTCAGTTTCAGATCAGCTATTAGATGCTCTGTAGATGAAATACAGAGTGAAGTTCAAGTGACTATGAACCACTGGAGAAAGAGAAGCTTCAGTAGCAGCAGAAACAGATCACGCAATAGCAATGCCTGCCCTGGGAAGGGGGGAGGAGACAGCAAAAGAGGAAGTTCCATGTGAAGGGCAGTATGTTAAATAAAGTAGAGCTATCTGGAAATCTCTACTCAGAAAGAACTTGATCCTGACCATTCTGGGTAAAAGTTGCTTTAGAGGCGTATTTTCAAAGCACTTAGACTTACAAAATTGCGTAGTAACCTGGGGAAGTTTGTAAGTCCGAGTGCTTTGAAAATGAGCCCCTTAGTGTATCTGGTTTAGTACATCAAGCCAAAAGTGAGGTAAAATATTTAAGGCCCATTGGTCTATGCTGTAGTCAGAATATTTGTCCTTATGTCGGCTGTTGTAAGTATGTTCTTCATTGCGTAATAAGGTAAAACTGTCTCATTATTCAATGCTGATGAGGTTATCTGTGCCATGGCATAGAAATGTGATGGTGTCTTCATTTTGGGACTGTCCATATGAGGAATTCTAACAAATTTAGCCACACTAGAAGGACTGAAAATTTTGTGTTTAGATACAGGATCATCCCAACCTTTAGGCAAGGCAGTTGCCTAGGACAACAGCTTCTGGGAGCAGCTAAGAACAGCTGCAGTCAAAGCAAAGTAATAGGTCCAGACAGTCACCTATCAGCACCTACTGTAACCATTGGCGTACCAAGGTGGGGGCGGTCCGCCCCGGGTGCACGCCGCTGGGGGGGTGCCGCGGCGCGCGCCTGTTGCCCTGTCTCCGAGTTCGCAATTCGCATGTGTTCACTGCTTCCTCTGAGTCTGCCCCGGAACAGGTTACTTCCTGTTCTGGGGCAGACTCAGAGGGAGCAGTGAACACATGTGAATTGCGAACTCGGAGACAGAGCAACAGGCACGCGCCGCGGCACCCCCCAGTGGCGTACACCCGGGGGGGGGAGGGAGAGGTGTCATTTCGTCGGGGGGGGGGGGGGGGGGGCGCATCAGCGATCCGCCCCGGGTGTCAGCCAGCGTCGGAACTCCACTGACTGTAACCTCCATTTTTTTGAGGTTTTCTTTTTTTGTGTGTGATGATTATGGTTAGTTAAGTTTTCAAACTCTTGTGGGGGAGGGGGTGTGGCTGCAAGCTAGTCAATTGGGGGGGAGGGGAAGGTTTTAAGGCTGAAGGTTTGCCTAGGGTGCTCACTACCCTTCCACTGGCTCTGGTTAGGTAGCTTTCCTAAACTTTCTCTGAAAGACAGTGAGTTCACTTTTCCAGTACCAGAGTGTAACTTGGTGGGTAGGGGGGTACTATGTAATTTGCATGTTGTTCGAGCTTCTACTAAATTAGCTGATTTAAGTAGATCAGACTAGTATTGCATAAACCCAGACAGACTAGTGAAGGGTCATGGATTTGATCTATCGCCTTTTCTGTGGTACAACTAAAGTGGTTGACATTTTTTTTTACTTGCAGGTACTTTCTCTGTCCCTAGTGGGCTTCACAATCTTAGTTTGTACCTGGGGCAATAGAGGATTATGGGAATTGCCCAGAGTCGCAAGGAACTGCAGTGGGAATCGAACCTCCACTCTTCTTGAATAAAAAACATTGGGGCCCATATTCAGACTGTGGGAGGGGAGCCCGGATAACTCCTGCGGTCAGCCCGGATATTCAATGCTGGGCCATTTCTGGTGATCGGCATTGGATATCCGGTTTATTTTTAGCCAGTTTAAAGTTAACCAGCAAAGTTCACATTAAACCGGCCAAAAGCAATACCAGCTATTTCAGCTGCCAAATATGGCCACTTACAACAGCTGGATATGAGTTGAATATTTGGTGATAACCGGCTATATGTGATATAGCCAGTTGTCTCCTAGGCGCTAACTGGGAATATTCAGTGGGGGAACTTCAGAGGGCGAAATGAGATAGTCGGTCATCATAAGATTAGCCATACTATAGCAGTGGCTTAGCTACGTGGGGCCTGGGCCCCCCCGCGAACCCTCCCCTGCCGTCGCCTACCTTCGGTTTTGCTGGCGGGGGACCCCAATCCCCGCCAGCCAACGTCTTCTTCGTCCTGCAGTCAAAAAAGTCTTTGTTCTGTTGCATGCTGACGTCCTGCACATACTGAGGGCGGGAGGTTGTGAAAAGTGGCGACGGGGGGGGGGGGGGGGGGGGGGCTAAAATGTGCCCCCTCCCCTCAGGCTCTGGACCCCCCCTCCCACCCACGTCTGGCTACGCCCCTCCTTCCAGCCCAGTATGCTGTTTCCAACAGCAGCCAATCCAGGTCACAGGTACCTGGCAGAAACCCAAATAGTAACAATATTCCATGCTACCAGATCCTTTCTCCAGATGTTGATTGGCTTGAGTTTTTGTAAATTGTCAGAGCTATCAGTTCTTTGCTAAATCTTTTTGGAATTAGCAAATACTGTGTAAAGAATAGGGTAGTGTTCACGTACTTAACCAGCCAAGGTAACCGCATAAACAGGACTGCATAAAAGTCAGTCTTATCTTCATGTGATTCACCATAGCTGGTTAAGTGCTGAATATCCTACCTAACTGGCTATTTCACCAACTTTGTAAATCCAGAAATTCAATGCCAGAGCCCGCCCATAGCCTGGTATTGAATTTTTAGGGATAACACCGGCAGCAGTCAGCAAAATGCTGAGCTTCACCAGTTGAATTTGGAGCCCATGGTGCTTGAATTTCTATGCTGTTTTCACATTCTTGCTTCAGTAAAGCAGGAGTTTGGGCATAACATGTCTCATATTTTCTGAGAGCCATGTGGTGTACGGGCAGAAAGCAGAACTCCCCCTTCCCCCGCCCCCATTCTGTAGTGGAGCTGGCAGCAAACCTCTGGAAAACATGTTTTAGAGTAGAGATTGACACAGGGACATAGTTTGTCCCTGCAGGTTCTGTCTCTGTCCCCGTCAGTTCTGTCTCTCTCCCCGCACCATCCCCGTAGACTCTGTCCTCATCTGCAGAAGCCTCAAACAATTATGATTTTATATTTAAATCTTTTTATTAAAGTATAAAAAGGAACAATATGCTGTGCAACTATTGTGTATAAATTTCAAATAGAAAACAATAATAACAGTGAGCAGCGATAATAACCCTTCTCAACACCACCCTCTACCGTTCCTCATCCCCAGTAATAGCTGATTTCTACTACCCCAAGGAATCCTAATTCATCCTGTTAACATGTCCAGGGGTACAAAATAAAACCTGTTTTGTATGCCCTAGAGGGGAGAAATACGCCCTACGAAGCACTGTCTAGCTCTCCTGTCTTCCACAATACTTCCTTTAATAGAAGATGTCTTCTTAGAAGATGTGCTGGTAGCTGAATGTACAGCATCTCCCGTGCAAATTTTGCTAGTTGTGGCCTGCGTGTTTGCTTGTTTTTCCAAAACATCAAAAGATTGTTGTCTGCATCACTCAAACATAAATAACAGTCCAGTTCATTAGCAGGCTTCAAACTAGAAAATGACATAGGGACAAAGTTTGTCACCTTCCTTGTGAGCTCTGTCCCCATCCTCGCGGTTACTGTGGGTCCCCGTGTCATTCTCTAGTTGAGAGTCAGGAAGTCGCACTTGATAAGAGCCTCCACCAGTTCCTGAGCCGTACAGTGAAGAACAGTGAAATAGAATATGTGGAGAAAGTGATGAATGACCATGGTCGCTTTGCTAAAGTCTATGCATGTGATTGAGGACTACAAAATCTTGAGTGGCGAAGAGCAGGTAAAAGTGAATCGATTTTTCACTCTTTCAAAAAGTACAAAGACCAGGGGACACTCAATGAAATTACATGGACATAATTTTAAAACAAACAGGAGGAAATATTTTTCACTCAAAGAATAGTTAAGCTCTGGAACTCATTACTGGAGGATGTGGTAACAGCGGTTAGCGTATCTGGGTTTAAAAAAAGTTTGGACAAGTTCTTAGAGGAAAAGTCCATAGTCTGCTATTGAGACAGACATGTGGAAGCCACTGCCCGCCCTGGGTTTGGTAACAGGGAATGTTGTTACTATGTGGGTTTCTGCCAGGTACTTGTGACCTGGATTGGCCTCTGTTGGAAGCAGGATATTGGGCTAGATGGATCAATGGTCTGCAGTGGCGTTCCTAGGGGGGGGGGGCGGTGGGTGTGGTCCGCCCCGGGTGCATGCCGCTGGGGGGGTGCCACACGCCTGTCGGCGCTGCTCGTTCCGTGCTCCCTCTGCCCCGGGACAGGTTACTTCCTGTTCCGGAGCAGAGGGAGCTTGGAACGAGCGAAGTCAACAGGCGCACGGCACCCCCCCCCCCCCCCAGCAGGTAAAAATGCACCCGGGGGGAGAGGTGACGTTTCGCCCAGGAGGGGGGGGGGGGCGCATCGGCGATCTGCCCCGGGTGTCAGCCGCCCTAGGAACGCCACTGATGGTCTGACCCAGTACGGCTATTCTTATATTAAGAAACTGACTGTTCAATAAATCCAGGGTAATATTTGACTTGTTTTATGTCTGTAGGTTGATATTCGAGAAGATGAAGAGCAAAACATTAAGCTGGCCGAAATTTTGGAGCTGCTGGTTGCAGCGGGATATTTTCGGGCACGAATTAAAGGGTTGTCGCCCTTTGATAAGGTGAGAACTCACTCGTATAGAATTTGAGAAACGTATGAAAGGGCACCATTTGTCTATCACCCCAAAAGGAATTTTCATTCATGCTGACTGTTGGCTAAGAACAGTGGTCCAGAGGTAGTGAATGAGGTTTTATTTTCCTGGGTTTCTGCACATATTTTTAAAGAACACTATCCAGGTATAGATCTGTGAATTAAAATGTAGGGGCTTTATTGCTCTTGTTGTTTTATTGGTACTAAAACTTTTTAATTCAAGCCAGGCACAGATTCCAATCCTTTTGATATTTGTACTCATGGAAAAATGCGGCCAAACTCTGGTGTTAATTAAAGATGCAAAGCAATGCCTGGCAGTGGCGTAGCCACTGGTGGGCCTAGGTGGGCCGGGGCCCACCCACTTAGAGCTCAGGCCCACCCAACAGTAGCACACATTTAGCGGTAGCTGGTGGGGATCTCAAGCTCTGCCAGCTGAAGACTTCCCCCCCCCTCGATGGTAACGAAAATGCTATTTTCCATGATACTGGCACCTGTGCATGCACAGTTTTCAGCGCATGCCTGCTGCAGACTGCCAAGGTGGAAAGAAGCATTTTCCTGACAGCTGAGATATATTTTTGGGGGTGGGAGAGAACACTTGGTGCCCACCCACTTCTTGCCTAGGCCCACCCAAAATCTGTTGTCTGGCTACTCCCCTGATGCCTGGTCTTGGGAGGGACATAGTGAAACCACTTGTGTTCACTTAGAGGTGCAATTTTGGTATTAGGAGAGGAGCAACTTGGCAGTTAGGACAGTAGGCCGAGTTTCAGGGGAACCAGAGTGCATACCCTACTTCTGCCACTGACAAGGGCAAGTGGTTTATATCTAGATTTTTCAGAAGGCGTTTGACAAATTCCTGAAGAAATCACAAAGTCCCAAGATAGGAGACTACCCTGTTGAGGACCGGGAACTGGTTGAAAGATAGGGAACTGAGTACAGCTAAACGGTCATTAGGTAGAAAGTGTCCGTTTAGTGCATTGTGGCAGCTAGAAAAGTAAATATAATTTTAGAAATTATTTTTTTGCTTTATTCTTCATTCCTTTCCATTCTGTGACCACACCTTCAGTATCATGTACAGTTCTGCTGCCTGATCTCAAATAAAGCTGAACTAGGAAGGGTACAGAGAAGGTCGACCAAATAGAGCAGATGTGGGCAACCTTTCTACACAGAGGGGACACATGGATATTTGTACTATCCCTAGCAAGCTGCACACAGAAAATTAACAAATGCACCATATAATTCACTGCCAACAAAATTCAATGTGATGACTAAATGAATATAAATTATTACAAGAATGGTCCGTTTACCTTATACCTCTGTCGTTACTTTAAAAGTTTAGTGAGATCTCTGCTGCTGTTCTGAAAATACTTGCAAAATTTATTTTATATCATTTATACCCCACATTTTCCCACCACTGGCAGGCTCAATGTGGCTTACAACATTTAGGAAACAAACAGTAAAGTACAATAAAGTGAAAGTGATATGGATGGCATAAAGTTACAGGGGTAAGATAAAGTAATTGAGTTCACAAAATCTTTATAGGATTTGTAGTCCAGGAATCACGGATGCAGGACTGGATCCTTAGGGTAAGCTTGCTGCTTGCCCAAATAAGTAGGTCTAGAGAGTAACCGAAAGCCCTGGTGTTGGTTGCCCTCTAATATACTTTCACTTTCTTTTCAAAAGCAAGGCTGGGGAGGGAGGAAACACTGCCCTTGACTTGTAACCATGCTTTAACTGGAGACACTGTGCAGAACGTATATATGCTTATGTTGAAGGCCACAAGAAGAATTAACTCTCTCTTGTTCTGTTCTTTATTGTAGGTAGTCGGTGGCATGACGTGGTGTATAACTACATGCAACTTTGATATAGATGTGGACTTACTCTTTCAGGAAAACTCAACAATTGGTCAGAAAATGTACGTTTTTAATGAGACAAACAGCAGTATACCCACAACTAGCTTTAAAAAAATAATACAGTAAAAATTGTGGAATGTACAAAATATAACCAAACAGTGAAATACATCCACATCCATATTATCAAAGTCTTCGTAATTAAACAAGAAATCATTTATGGACCAAAATGAAAACATATTTGTAAAGAGACAAACTTTTTCAGACATCAGTATGGAAGGGGAACCAAGAATCAAGATATTTCATACAAAATTCTTGTGTTAACTCAGTACCAAACAGAAATGCTGATTAATTTTTGAAAGCATTCTTTACTATCGTAGTTTGGTTGCTTCTGTGATATAACATAACATCATTATGCCCCTTTACATATATCTAAGCAGAGTCTGGGATTGCTTGTTATCCAAGAACTTCTGCAACTGAGTTGGGTGAAAATACATATATTTTTTATCATGTCATTTAATCACACAACAAAAAGGTTGTGACGCTTGAATAAACCAGGTGTCTAGACAGGTTTTACGTCTTTCTGAGACACGTGAAATATCAGGTAAAATTGAAATCATGGAATCCAGAAAGCTAGGAGTTCTATTTGTGAAGAAAAATTTGTGTCCAAATCTTAGCCAGCTCCAAAGCATAAGTGACCAACTGTGTTCCTCGAGGTAAGGACCCTAGTTGAGAGTCTGTCGGTAAAGCTATGACATTTTAAACTATCCGCAGAAACATCCTCCAAACTTTTACTGACTTGATTCTTTCCTGGCGAGCCAGTTGGTATATGAAAGACTTTAGTGTCTGACGGAATTGCTTCTGGGTGAACTTGAAGGATCGCCCTATAATACCTTCTCAGCATTTCCAAAGGTGGAACCAAATCTCTCTAGGAAAATTTAAAAACCTCAGATTCAACCTTTTAGTAAAGTTCTCAAGTCTCTTGATTCCTACATAAAGCAGTAACGTCCTTAGTTAAGACAGTATTAGTATTCTTAAGTTCCACTACTTGTTGCTCTAAATCTATTCATTTTTTCTCCACAGTCCTCTCTGTTCCACTGAGTCCACTTGCCTAGTGAACTGGAAAGACTTGTAAAGCCATATCCAAACGGGAAGCTAAAGAAGCTTCCATCTTAACGAAGGCTGTCAAGATTGTATCCAGTGTAATTAATACTGGTATAACATTACTACTACTACTACTTAACATTTCTAAAGCGCTACTAGGGTTACGCAGCGCTGTACAATTTCACAAAGAAGGACAGTCCCGGCTCAAAGGAGCTTACAATCTAAAGGACAAAAACGTGCAGTCAATCAATTTGGGGCAGTCTAGATTTCTTGAATAGGGTATAATGGTTAGGTGCTGAAAGCGACATTGAAGAGGTGGGCTTTGAGTAAGGATTTGAAGATGGGCAGGGAGGGGGCTTGGCGTATGGGCTCAGGAAGTTTATTCCAAGCATAGGGTGAGGTGAGGCAGAAAGGGCAGAGCCTGGAGTTGGCGGTGGTGGAGAAGGGTACTGAGAGGAGGGATTTGTCCTGTGAGTGGAAGGTTCGGGTAGGGGCGTAAGGGGAGATGAGGGTAGAGAGGTAATGGGGGGGCTGCAGATTGAGTGCATTTGTAGGTTAGTAGGAGAAGCTTGAATTGTATGCGGTACCTGATCGGAAGCCAGTGAAGTGATTTGAGGAGAGGGGTGATATGAGCATATCGGTCCAGGCGGAAGATAAGACGCGCAGCAGAGTTCTGAACGGATTGAAGGGGGATAGATGGTTAAGTGGGAGGCCAGTGAGGAGTAGATTGCAGTAGTCAAGGCGAGAGGTAATGAGAGAGTGGATGAGAGTTCGGGTGGTGTGCTCAGAGAGGAATGGACGAATTTTGCTGATGTTATAAAGAAAGAAGCGACAGGTCTTGGCTGTCTGTTGGATATGCGCAGAGAAGGAGAGGGAGGAGTCGAAGATGACTCCGAGGTTCCGGGCAGATGAGACGGGGAGGATGAGGGTGTTATCGACTGAAATAGAGAGTGGAGGGAGAGGAGAAGTGGGTTTGGGTGGAAAGATAATAAGCTCGGTTTTGGCCAAGTTCAGGTTTCAGGTTGGACATCCAGGCAGCAATGTCAGACAAGCAGGCCGATACTTTGGTCTGGGTTTCTGCAGTGATGTCTGGTGTGGAGAGATAGAGCTGGGTGTCGTCAGCATAAAGATGATATTGGAAACCATGAGATGAGATCAACGAGCCCAGGGAAGAAGTGTAGATTGAAAAAAGAAGGGGTCCAAGGACCGGTCCCTGAGGAACTCCAACAGAGAGCGAGATGGGGTGGAGGAAGATCCATGCGAATGTACTCTGAAGGTACGGTGGGAGAGATAAGAGGAGAACCAGGAGAGAACAGAGCCCTGGAACCCAAAAGAGGACAATGTGGCAAGAAGTAAATTATGATTGACAGTGTCAAAAGCGGCGGACAGGTCAAGGAGGATGATGATGGAGTAGTGACCTTTGGATTTAGCAAGGAACAGGTCATTACAGACTTTAGTGAGTGCCGTTTCTGTCGAGTGTAGAGGTCGAAAGTACGCCATTAGTGCACTGGCAGCCGCTAGCATGGCTCTGTAAGCAAGGGGCAAAGTGTTTCCTAGGCAGGATGCCAAGCCGAAATACGACTCATGTAGGGTCAGGATTGTTTACGCCAGCGGTTCTGAAACCTGGTCCTGGAGTCACCCTAGCCAGTCAGGTTTTCAGGATATCCACAATGAATATTCATCAGAGATTTGCATGGACTGCCTCCACCTCATGGAAATCTATGTCATGAATATTCATTGTGGATATCCTGAAAACCTGACTGGCTGGGATGCCTCCAGGATCATGTTTGGGAACCACTAGTTTATGCCTTTTGATGGGTCAAGATTGTGTATCTATTTGGTGAACTGTTGAAGAACAGAGTTCTTAGAAGCTGGACTTCTTCTTTTTTTTTTTTTTTTTTGTCTGATTACCTTGGAGTGTTATTCTACCACCCTTTTTTGTTTTCTTTTGATTTACTGTGGAAGCTTTGTGTCCCTCCTTTTGGTTGCTATAACATTTCACTTAAACAGCAAAATCCCCCAGCGGGGACTTGCCCACGACTTGTTGTACTCCTCTTACAACCTCAAGTTCCCTTGAGCAGATGGGTTCCTCTTCTGTAGAACTTATTCTGGAGCTCATGCACAAGAGAAGAGGGAACCACCGGAGTAGGCATTTGCTGCTTTCCTGGGCCTTCGCCTCCCGACACAGCCACCTGAATTCGCTCTGCTTCTGGGTCTGCAGCCGCGGGATTTGCTCCACGGCACTACCCGGCATTGGCGGAGGAGAACTCAGTTCAGGGTTCAGTGTGGTGTGCCCTCTGCTAGGAATAGACGCTCCGACTCAGCCTCTGATTTTGCACCATTTGCAAGTCAGCCACGCTGGGAGAAGGAGGAACTGCATAATGAGTTATACTTGTCTAAACTAGGTGAGCTCCCCATAGACACAGAAGCACTGCAGCCGAACAGCTCTCCGAGTCTGTCAGGTAGCCATCTTAAACCCCCCCCCCCCTTTCCTTGTCTCCTAGATTGTGTAGTTTAGTGTAGTTCCCAAACTGATGCTTCAGGTGCTTACTTCTGGGGGAATTCTGTCCAAAAAAAAAAAAAAAAAAGTTTGTTCGCAGTTTTGTTTTGTTTTTAAATTCTGTAAAATTCAGCATTTTTTAATTGTATGGTTTTTTTTTGTGTGTTTTTTTTTTTTTTTTTAATAAAATTCCCTCAGCAAAAATGCCTAATGTGGAGATAGGTTTTGGAGGGGACATCAGACCTTCCTACTTCTCAAAATTTGTGAATAATTCAAGGGGCATAGGAGGGGGCAAAGATTGCATCTTTGGAAAGAAATGCATGAGGGTTTGACAAAGGTTATTGTTGCATTTTCTACTTGTTCTTTGTTTTCCCTGCCTCGTTGGGCCACAAACCAGTTTGGGTTTTCAAGATTTCTACAATGAGTATTAATGAGATTGATTTATTAATTATGACATTTTTATCCCACATTATCGCAAGTGAAATTTGTTCAATGTGGCTCACAAAGGTAACAGATATAGAACTGAGAAGGTGTTCTGATTTGTTGTGTATATATATATATATATATATATCTATACTAGCCGTTAAACCCATAACAACGGGCTAGTTTTTTGTTTTCCTATGGCCTCCCCCCGTCCACCAACCCTGCTCTCTCCCCTGCCCTCCCCCCAGCGTCTGTTTCCCTCAGTTCCACCTCCTCCTTCCCTCCCTGCTCCCTCCTCCTCCAATTTCCACGCCCATGTCCAAGCCCTCCTCCCTATTGGGCTGTACTGCTAGCGGAGGCGGGGCTTGGACTTCTACACTCTCAGCGTTCCGACTCTACTGCGCATTTGCAGGTGAGTCAGTCACTTGCCGTTTATATGTTTGATATATAAAATATACCAAATTTCTAGTATCAGTAAAACATTGAGATCTATTTGCATACAGTGGAAGTAGTACATACAAATTAATCTCATGCATATTCATTGTGAAAATCTTGAAACCCTGATTGGGTTGTGGCCCTCAGACTGTGGTTGCCTGTCCCTGGTATAATGTAATCCTTCTTTGCCATGTTTGAGTGTTTTCTGCCTTGCTTTGGGTGGTCTGACTGCATGCTTTCCTTTGCCGTGTTCACTGTTACTTAACCAAGAATGTTTTCCAAGGTTATGGTGGTGGTTGTGGCATCCTTCCTTTGGTACCAGGGAATCGGAGTTCACTTGTATTTTGATGACTGGCTCATTTGTGTGCTGACCTATTCTGACACTGTGGCAACGACTGACAAAGTTGTTTGTCTTCTGCAGTTGTTGGGTTGGGTGATCAATTTCAAGAAGAGCAGACTAACTCTATGTTATTCATAAAAGATACCCAATCATCATTTTTAGCATGTGCTTGACATTTCAGGACAGACATAGGGACTCCTTGCTGATGGAGAAGCCAAATAATACTACTACTATTTAACATAACATAAATAATGTCTGTAATAATACTCTAATATTACACAGGGGTATCTTGTGCTGTTAACATTCCTCCTTTTAACCACTCATCAAGATTTCAAGTCAGTGCCTGGTGTACATATTGAGAATCAGTGTAAGTGGTAAGAGGAGACTGGGTATATGTACTCTGAGCCACTCAACAGGCATAAAGTTCAGCTGCTGCTTGGGCTGTAAATTTCTTAGGATCGAAAGAGCCTGATTGTACTAGATCCCACTCTGCTTGCATAGAATCTCGATAGGATCGTATTACTGCAAACCCCACATTAATGGGATTGTCCTGTGGACCAGATGCTGAACCATCAATGAATACAGCAATACTGTCTGGAACTGGTTCTCCTAAGGCTAAGCAGTTATTATCTAGGGCACAGGTGTGCATTGAAACTTCCCAGAGGCCTAAATGTGATAGTATAGAGGACGGGTTGTCTTCATTGGTCACGCTGTACAGTAACTGGGGGATGTGTTGGTAGAAACAATGCAGTGACCTGTCTGGTGTTGGACAAAAATCCTGTGCATTGTTTCAGTGCTGCTTTGACACAGTGAGGAGCATGCGCTTCCAAATGTACCTGGAAATATAACACATTTAGGTGCTGAACTGCCACGGCCGCTGCCCAAAACTGAAACTGTTTCAGGCAGGCTGAATATCCTAACTCCAAGGTCCCTAAGAGGCTGGACCAAAACAAAATCAGCTTTTGTGATCTTCCCTGTTTCTGAGTAACAACGGCATGCATGGAAATGTCATCAGCATATGTGTAGACCTGTAATGGCTCCTCTGCTGCTGCTGCTACTACTACTACTACTTAACACTTCTAAAGCGCTACTAGGGTTACGCAGCGCTGTACAGTTTAACAAAGAAGGACAGTCCATGCTCAAAGGAGCTTACTATCTAATGGACAAAATGTGCAGACAATCAAATTGGTGTAAACAATGGTTGTGCATGCTCTGAAATCTCTAAAACATTGTTCAGAGCCAGGAACTGAGCTGTGCCCCGCTCAACCCTTTTTGCTCCATTCCCTGGATGAGTACCCTTAAGGAACTGCCAAATAGGCTCTGTCACAGTAGCATATTGTGGGACCCATTCCCTACAAAAGTTTAACAAGCCCATCAACTCTCTGACATCGGATACCGTTTTGGGATCTTGTACTGCTTTGAGATCTGATACCCGAATGGCATTCACCAGCTGGGAACTAGCAGTAATGGTTATACCTAAAAAAAAAAAAAGGACCTCTGACTGACATAACTGAGCTTCTTTGTTAACCTTTATAACCTGCTTGTCCCAAAGCCAGGAGTATGTCAGCAGTAGCCTTCCTACATTGTGAGTAATAAGGAGCTGAGATCAAAAGGTCATCAACATGTTGGTAGTACCTCTGAGGTAACTGTGTCTAGGTATATTGTTGTCTCTCATATGTAAAAGCAAACTGCTGGGCCTTTTTAGCTATTGGAATACACCAAAATGCATTACTAAGATCCAAAACTGAAAAAACAGTGTGTCTCTCCCAGATGCCTTGGGTGGCCAGGGTGGTTGGATCAAGGATGTTTGGATCCAGTGGAAGATGTCCTTCCCCTATCTTTATGGATCCCTCTCTCTTTTTTTTTTTTTTTTGGCCAAGGTCATTCAAGATGGTTTACAGAAGTAACATACATTCTAAAAACACCCAAAATAAAATAATAATCACACAAACTCAAACATTACCCTCTACAAATAAAATGTATTTTCAAAGCCTTCCTAAATTCTTCAATAGAAAGTAAGTTTTTCAATTCATAAGGCAGCTTATTCCAGCCATCCACTGCCAGTTGTCCAGAAGCCTTTTTCCTCCTCTTTTGTTTATATTCCTTGGTCAAAGGAATGTAAACTACTGCAACACCGATTACTACTCAATGATTGAAATCAAGGTGTTTCTGAAAATACCATTAGCAGTAGAGGGGCGGAAAGTCCAGCAACACCTTATTGGTATACTAGTAAAAAAGCCCAGTTTCTGATGCAAATGAAACGGGGGCTAGCAAGGTTTTCTTCTGTGTGCATGTGGGAGTGTGTGTGTCCCTGCTCTCTGTCCCCTCCCCCCTCGGAGTCGAGTCCTTCAGTGTTTCCTGCTGTGCTGTGTTTGTGTTATAGAGATAGTGAGGGCTTCTGCCCTCTCTCCCCTCCCCCCTCTGAGTCCTTCACTGTTACAGAGAGAGCGATTTGATTTTGTGCTTTTGCTATGTTTTCCTTCACTGTTTGTGTTACAGAGAGAGCGAGGGCGGGGCATACACTCATGGGGAAACCGGATATCTCTCTCCCTTCACACTTCCGGCTGGAGGCTTCATTTAGAACGTTGGTGGTGCCTTTTATATATAGAGATATGGTAGTACTACAAAACTGAGATGAAAGAGACAGACAGACTCCCTTGGTGATGTCCCGTGCCTGCATGTGATGTGGTTTGTGACATGATCATACATCCTAGATAATGCTGTGTGATGCTTACTTTCTCTTCCAGGCTTTTCCTCTCCTTTTCTTGATGCTTCTTTCTCCTGCCCACTCCTTATATTATCTTCCATTCTCTCTTATGTGCTGAGTCATAACTATTCTGTCTGTATCAGTGCAGGATCCTCGTACCTTATCCTGCCCCCTTTTTAGTTCTTTCTTCCATTTTGCCATTTACCCATTGCCTCTTTGTTCTTTCGCACTTTTTTTTTTCTTACATTTGTACCCCGCGCTTTCCCACTCATGGCAGGCTCAATGCGGCTTACATATTGTATACAGGTACTTATTTGTACCTGGGGCAGTGGAGGGTTAAGTGACTTGCCCAGAGTCACAAGGAGCTGCAGTGGGAATTGAACCCAGTTCCCCAGGATCAGAGTCTGCTGCACTAACCACTAGGCTACTCCTCCACTAGCCACATTCCATGTAGAAGCCTGCCCTTGCAGATCAGCCGCGCAGGCTTCTGTTTCTATGAGTCTGACGTCCTGCACGTATGTGCACGACGTCAGACTCACAGAAACAGAAGCCTGCGCGTCCACGTTGATGATCTGCAAGGGCAGGCTTCTACATGGAATGTTGCTAGTGAAATAGCAACATTCCATGTAGAATCTCAAATAGTAGCAACAGAATCTCAATAGTAGTAACATTAGCAACATTCCATGTAGAATCTCAAATAGTAGCAACAGAATCTTAATAGTAGTAACATTAGCAACATTCCATGTAGAATCTCCAATAGTAGCAACATTCCATGTAGAATCTCAAATAGTAGCAACAGAATCTCAATAGTAGCAACATTCCATGTAGAATCTCCAATAGTAGCAACATTCCATGTAGAATCTCAAATAGGGAAAGGGAAATGGGACTTGATATACTGCCTTTCTGAGGTTTTTTGCAACTACGTTCAAAGCGGTTTGCATATATACAGATACTTATTTTGTACCGGGGCAATGGAAGGTTAAGTGACTTGCCCAGAGTCACAAGGAGCTGCCTGTGCCTGCAGTGGGAATTGAACCCGGTTCCCCAGGACCAAAGTCCACCACTCTAACCACTAGGCCACCACTTACCCTCTCCTTCCCTGTCCCTAGTGCTACTCCTCCCTAAAGGTGCCAGTAGGCCAGGATAGGGAAGGAAAGGCTTCTGTCAAGTACAGTTGCACCTGCCTATGCATTCAGTTGACCAGTAGTCCAGTGGAACAGCAGTACATCCTGTCCCTTTGCTCACTGGTGCTACACCAGTGATCCACTTGCCAACTTTCACATTCTAGTAGTTATTTGGGAGCTGGTGGTAGGATATTTTATACCCTGCTGGAGTCATCTGTAATATTTACATCTATTAGGAATTTGAAATAATTTTCTGTTGTATTTTGTTGTACTATGTTATCAATAGTAAGAACAGAGCAGAATTGTAAAAATTGCACTGCATGTTTTCATCAACTTGTAATATTCAACAGTGACCACTAGAGGGTGCCTTAAGATTGCAATTGGTTGGAAATTGAAGATACTGGATTATTTTGGATTGTTTTTTTCTTAAATTGAGTTGTACCCAAATTTAACTCTTAAAACATTCATTTTCCAGTGCCTTAACTGAGAAAATTGTCTCGGTCCTACCAAGAATGAAGTGTCCTCATCGCCTGGAGCCACATCAGATTCAGGGACTGGATTTTATTCACATATTTCCTGTTGTTCAGGTATAATTAAGGACAAATCATCATAGCCCTTCTGACCCTGTTTCCTTGTGTAACGTCCGTTGCCATTTTTGTTTTGTCACTTTCTGTCTGCAGCATAGCAGAAATCCCTTAGCCAGTAGTAGCTAGTAAAGCCAGTTTTTGCCACTGTCTTTCTTCAGGAGACAGACCAATGACCACCTAAAACCTTTCTACCACTCTGGGTAGAGCTGTCTGTGAGGACAAGAGTGGGAATGCCTTGTTCTAATTCACTAATTTATTTAGTAAGATTTATTTACTTTTTAAAGAAATTCAGGTGTATAGTAAGAATAAGCTGAACGTAGACAATAAACAATTACAGCTGTAAACACATTGAAGTAACAATGCACATTATGGCATAGTGTGCTCCTGACAGTCAACACAATGCACATTAAAACATCTTAATAGACTGCATAGGGTGTAAGCAGAGGTGCAATAAGTTTCAAGTGTAAGGTTTTTTTTAAGACTTATAAGCAGTATATTATCAAAGCGGTTTACAATTGTAAAATAAAAAGAAAGGAAAGAAAGCAGAACTACGATAAGACAGGAAAGAACAGATAAGACACCAGAAAACAAAGGAAAAAAAATCTAGAAAATCAGTACTGCACTACGTCAGATACCCATATCCCAGCCAGACCCAAACGCTTGTCAAAACAGGTTTTAAGCATAACCTTAAAGTCTGATATGGATTGTGTTAGGTGTAAATCCAGTGGAATAGAGTTCCATAGAATAGGACCTTGCACACTAAATATTTTATTTTGAATAGGGGAAAGGTGAACAGAAGCACAGAAAGGCCTTGTGAGGAATGAAGTGTCCTAGGAAGATTGTAATGAAACAAAAGTTGAGAGAGATATATTGGGTAACCAAAATGTAAAACTTTTAAATTTAAAAGTCATAGAGGCATATTTTCAAAGCACTTAGCCTTCCAAAGTTCCAACGAAACCTATGGAACTTTAGAAAGGCTAAGTTCTTTGAAATATGCCTCATATAAACCTATGTTTACTAAGGTGCGCTATGGGTGCGTTAGCGGTTTTTAACGCGCGTAAATGGTTTATGCGTGTTAAAACGCTAATGCACCCATAGAAATGTATAGGTGCATTAGCGTTTAACGTGCCTTAAAATTAAGGACACGTTAGAAACACTAACGCACCTTAGTAAACATACTCCATAGACAGGTAAGAGTAATACGAGTTAGATAAGGGTAACTAACGTAAGTAGAAATTGTTTCCAAGCATCATCTGGTTCAGTTCACCCACTTGATCAAGCTATTTTAAATTGCAGGTTGTTTCTTATAGTTCTTTACCCTCCTCTCCCCATATGTTCCCACCCGTAACCTCCGCTCTCAGGACAAATCACTTCTTTCTGTACCCTTCTCCACCACCGCTAACTCCAGACTCCACCCCTTCTGCCTCGCATCACCTTATGCCTGGAACAGACTTCCTGAGCCCATACGCCATGCGCCCTCCCTGCCCATTTTCAAGTCCTTACTCAAGGCCCATCTCTTCTCCCTTGCTTTTGGTGCCTAACCACCTTCCCATTCCTGATACCTACACTGACTACATAGTTTTTACCTTTAGATTGTAAGCTCTCTTGAGCAGGGACTGTCCTTCCCCATGTTTAAACTTGTACAGTGCTGCGTAACCCTGGCAGCGCTATAGAAATGCTAAGTAGTAGTAGTAGTAAGAATATGTGTGACAAGTAGGCTGGAGGTCATGAAGGAAGAAGCAGGAGAGGGACAGTGAAGGCTAAGGCAGGGGCAGAAAAGAAGGGATGTGCTGTCTGCGTCTTGCACCTGCCCTCAATTTATGCAATACCGGTTTTGGGGGGGGGGGGGGGGTGGGCAGTGAAAGCAAGTTGTAGCTATAGCTAAGGGAGTTTCCTAGTTCATGTTAAAAAGCTTTCAGTCTGGGAAAGAATGAGAGAGACAAGAGACATAACCAATGCAGCAGCTGTGGGAATAGTATAAAATAGGGATGCATTTTGATTAAAATTTTAATTGTGTTTAAATGCATGTTTGTTTCTGTTCCCACTGCAGCTGCTTGTGACTCTGGGCAAGTCACTTAACCCTCCAATGCAGCCCTAAAGAAATTTAAAAAAATAATGAAAAGATAAGAAATACAAACTGGCACATGATCTAAAACAGTAAGCGGGATAGCTATAAACAGCCTTACAGTTTTCACAGTCTACTTCAGAGCAGCCTTAGTTATAATGGTAGATCGCCTGGGGGGGAAGGGGGAGAGGGACAGGAACTTTAAGATCAATGATGCATTTTCAGGCAGGAATTGAAGATGGGGAAAGTTGAGGCCTTATGTACTGAGAGAAGGAATGAGTTTGTACATAAGCACAGCACTGTTGTACTGTATTGCAACCTTCTCCTTTTCCATCATTTTTCCTGACTTGACAAAATACATCTGGTGTGTGGGCCATTATATGAAAACACGCAAATCTTATTAAGAGTGTATTGGTGGCGCTTCTGAAACGCTAGAACATTATCTGGTGTTACATACTTACACACACATTGCTGTCACCATCGAGCCACTGGGAAACTTGAGCCACGCAAACACAATTGTAAGCATTTGGGGATTTTTAGCAATTTGTATTATTAAAAATAATTCTAATTTGTTTACTCCACCTTCTGTTCTACCCTGTTGAACCCTTTTCTCTCCAGACAGCCAAGAGAGGCAAATTGATCTTTCAAAGGTTGTATTCCCTCCAAAATGTCTTCATTACGCTGAGAGTAAGAGCAGAATTGAGCTAGGGGGTGAAACAAAGCTCCCTTGCACCCCTGAATCGCCCAGCAGTACCATTTAGTGGTCCGAGGCACTGATGATAAGTTTTTCTGTTGGATTGCTGGGCAAGGCTTATTTCTTTGTTGAATGGTACTGAATCAAGTCATAGGTTTTGCTGGTCAAAAGGGAAAAAGTAATCTCTTTTCCACTAAAAGCTAAATCTGATTCTGCTGAAGATGTCAGCAGGGAGGTCTGCATATATAACCTACTATAGCAGCACCTTTCTGGTGACTTGTTCCTGGAAGACATTACATCACATCACAGTACCCATATTCCTCATCTACCGCAAAGTTCTATGTAAATTACAGGTTATAGAAGTCCGGTTTACCTGGGAAGTAACGTAAAACAACTATAACTTAGATTGCAGGTATTTGTGAAACAGACAGGTTTAGACCACCTTCCTAAATGTGCTGTCTGATCTCTAAAGGTAGAGTATTCCAGATCTTGGCATCTTGATGAGAAAAGGATAATGTAAACAACCTTCTGGATCCAATACCTTTAGGACAATCAATCAATAGATTTTAGGGGTAGAAGGAACCAATTTTAGCATGCATCATGGTGCTTTACTGTGCAGAATTTTAAATATTAACATACACAATTTAAACTCAGTCCAAGTCTCCACCTGAAGATCAGCTAGCCTGAGAGAAATAGGGACAGAGCCACCGTGGCCCGTGTGACTTGGAGTTAGTTTTCATAGTGTGGTTATTTCTATGAAGATCTGCGAAAAGAATTGTGTTTGTTCTAATTTCTTCTCATTTTCTTTGTAGTGGCTTGTAAAACGTGCCATTGAAACACGAGAAGAGATAGGAGACTATATCCGCAGCTATTCTGTGTCCCAGTTTCAGAAAACTCACAGCCTGCCTGAGGTAAGAGAAAGGAGCATTCGTCTCCATCTCCCACCACATTCCTGAACTCCATATTCAAAGTGGAACATTCTCATTCCATTTTTCTATGGTTGCTAATATCCTCAGCATTTTGATAATGTCAATTGAATGGTAAATAAATGTCTGTTTTGCCCACAGGCAATAGTGTAATTAGCTCAGGGTGCCCAGAAAAGGTTTCTAGCTATGAAGTTTCATCTCTGAAAACTCTTGCTGCTTTATTGGCCACCTTAATTGTTATTGGGTATTAATTGAATCCGAGGAAAGTTTTTGAATTATTTTGTCAGAGCTGGAGATCTGCAGGGACACAGTTGCTAACTATCTGTGCAGTCAACTGAGAGTTCAAATTCTGTAATTATTAAAGATGATTTGTCTGAAAATCGCATTGTTTATTTTTGCACTTCACTTTTTTAAAAATAGAATTTGATAATGATAGAAAGACTTAAAGTCTTGTCAGGCAAAACATCCAGTAAATAGAAGGAATATATTCAAGGTGAATAATGTGCATTAAGTAAAAGTTACCATTCCTGGACTAATAGTCCACAGCTGAGAGGAACCAAGATAAGGAAAAAGAAATCCATGGGAAGTGGAAACACAGGTAACGAGAAAAGGAAACTAAAAGGGTTTCCTTAAATTAAACTTTATCTTACAAATCAAATTTGGATAGGTCCCAAGGAGTCCTGCATATTTAAGAAATGTCGCAGCTGCAAAAGTTCAAAGAAATGATATACTTTTTTCTTTAAAGAAGATAATACACGTTAGACCACTACTTCAGCAAGAATATTGGGTACCCATTTCAGCCAGTATCCACGTTAAAATTCTCTCCATGGTCTATAAAGGTCTCCTACCCAATGCTCCTGATTATATTTCTAATCTCCTGCTGCTTCCCTACAGTCCTCCCAGCATCATTTATTGCAACTTCCCTCTCTTTCCAGCATCCAACAATATTACTCATGAAGTGGCAAAGAAAGCAAATAGAATGTTGGGTATTATTAGGAAAGGAATAGAAAATAAAAATGAGGATGTTATAATGCCTTTGTATCTCTCCATGGTGTGACCGCACCTTGAGTACTTTGTGCAATTCTAGTCCACCACATCTGAAAAGAGATAAAGTGGAATTAGAAAAGGTACAGAGAAGGGCGATGAAAATGATAAAGGGGATGGAGAAAAGATGGCTGAGGGGAGATATGTTAGAGATCTATAAAATAATGAGAGGAGTGGAACAGGTTGGTGTGAAGCTTCTGTTTACTCTTTCCAAAAATACTAGTAAATTTAAAACAAATCTGAGAAAATATTTCTTCACTGAACATGTAATTAAACTCTGGAATTTGTTGCCAGGGAATGTGGTAAAAGCAGTTAGATTAGCGGGGTTTAAAAAAGGTTTGGGTAGCTTCCTAAAAAAAAATGCCGTAGGCCATTAATAAAATGGACGGGGAAAATCCACTGCTTATTTTTAGGATCAGCAGCATAAAATGTATCGTGCTGTTTTGGGATCTTGCCAGGTAATTGTGATCTGGATTGGAAACAGAATTCTGGGCTTAATGGACCTTCGGTCTCTCCCAGTATGGCAACCGTTATGTACTTATGTACATGTACAGGGGAAACGCAGTTGGAAGCGAGCTCTCAGCGATAACACTTAACGTTGCATTTCCAAAAACTTTTCCTTCTTTCCTGTGTCCTGCGAGAGACATCTGGGAAAATCTAAATTTGATCACCCAGAAAACAAAACTGAGAGGCTCAAAAATTTGTCTGAACAAGGTCTCCTTATCTTGTAGAAATACAAAGGATACCAAAAGTATAGATCTCGTTTTAATGTCTTCTGTCTGTTCCACTAACATGATATATCCAAACTATCAGATGACACTTCTAGCAAGGACTGTTAATTAGATTTAAAAGTCTTCTGACTAACTGACAAATAGAAGTATTTGCACTGGAAAATTATTCTTAAATTCAGGCTTCTAGTACAGTTCTCTACTTTACGTTGTATCAGCAATCTATCTCCTGCGACTTGAAATTGATTTTGTGGAATTTGAGTCATTACCGATTCCAGGTGCATAGTCTTGAGAGAGAGTTTCAGCTTGCTTCTTCAAACCTTGCACTTGTGTCGCGTTATTCAAAGAAACGGATACAAAAGAACATACTACAGAGGGCCATCCAAATAGAATCCAGCGTTTATTTCGGCCAGTCTTACCAAAGTCTGTAAAGCTGCCTCGTGCAGGGAGTCTGGCCGAATTCTCAAAGAATGCTCCACATCTATCATCTATAGTAGAGCAATCATTCAACTTTTTACCCATCTCCTTCAGAATCAGTTAGTGCTGCCCAGCTTCTGTAGCGAGCAGAGAGGGGGAAGTTCTCTCTGGCTATGCTAGGAAGCAGTATAAATCTGGTATTTTATGAGTTCAAGTCTCTTACATATTCAAGCTACTTACACAACTATATAACAGACAAGGTCAGCACCTCAGTGAGTGATGTCTAGACTCTCAACAATAAAGGATATATTTTTTTTGAGTCTTCTCAGTTTTAACTTGTTTGCCTGTAGCAGAAACACAGATCTGCTTCTCTATTTTTTGGCCCCTCTGTCTTCAGATCACCTAGCAAAAATGCACTAGCAATTTACATGGCTTGGCCCATCCTTTATGTTCATTTATTCATTTGCAAAACCTCACACAGATCAAAAATGCTGCTTGCAAAATGTTGGTGTACTGAAAAAAAAAAATCAGAGCAGTTTTTGTCTATTAGATTGTAAGCTCTTTGAGCAGGGACTGTCTTTCTTCTATGTTTGTGCAGCGCTGCGTACGCCTTGTAGCGCTATAGAAATGCTAAATAGTAGTAGTAGTAGTGTCTGCGTTTAAACAGGGGAAAAGTCTCAAATATTGCTGCCTCCTGTTTAGTTCTCGGGATGGCACGCAAAAAAAGTCGTCATCGACTAAAAAAAACCCCCTGAACTGATAAATTCTTTTTTTCTTCTAATTTGTTTTATTTTATGTTCATTTTGTGCTACTAAATTATTACATATGTATCGTATGTTCAAAAGGTTCTGAGTCAAACATTCAACTAGACTCCATAACTTAACTTGTCTATTTGTGATAAACTCCAGCTTGCGCGTTGGTCCCGTTTCGTTGTCTTCTTCAGGGAACCACACCGCACGTATCCAATAATCAATGTTTATCGCTGGAGAACTTGTATGCACACTGTCTTATTTCACCCCTCCCCCCTTGCCAAATTTCAGTCCATTCCATTTAATTTTCAGAAAGTTATGTTTCTCTCAGGTGGGCGGATAGGTAGACAGATGCTTCTTGACTCCTTTCTGTATAATTCTTTCCAATTTCTGTTGGGTTGGAAAGAATTAATTAAAACAGCAACAGAATTCGGTCGGCAAGAGATGAAGGGAAAGCCAGAGGTCATCCATGGTGTATGACCTTTTAAAAAGGTAGTAATGTGAGATCTAAGTCTGAAAAATAAAATTGGGCTGATTAAGCTGCCTTACAATTCCTATCTTTTTTCCTCCTTTATGTTTTTGTAGCCTTAACTTTAAGGACCTTATATATTTTTTCAGGTGCTAATGTTGCAGTTAACTAGGAAGGAATTTAAGGTAACCTTTATAAGTCTCTTAAAGCAATTAAGTAAGGTGTGATAATGAGAGATGAAAAATGGAGATGTTTGTAATGCAGAGAGAGATGTGGACTGCCACAGGTGACTGTCACTATTCAGTGATTTTCACTTTTGCACTTGTGGGCATTTTCCATTTTATTGATTAAAATACTTGTTGCCATTTTGGTCCTAAGCAGATGCTGCAAGATCATCTGAAGACAGGATTTACGAGGCTGTGGAAGTTGCTGCGGAAATGTAGAAGACACTTTGTTTAATAAGATGTCACAACTAGTACCTAATGGTTAGCGCAGTGTCCTGAGAACCAGGGAAACCAAGTTAGATTCCCACTGCAGCTCCTTGTGGCTCTGGTCAAGTCACTTAATCCTCCATTGCTCAAGGTACAAAATAAGTACCTATATATAATATGTGAACTGCCTTGACTGTAATCACAGGCAATATCTCAAATCCCATCCGCTTTTCCTTTCCCCTTATCTAATGTGCCCTGCAACCAGGAGTACAATACCTCTTAATCTGGAGCACCTATGAAAAGTTTAGCTAGTTAAATTTGCATTCAGTTCTTACAAATTCTAGAATCTTAAAAGACTAGACTTTGAGCCCGTAAAAACGGGCTATTATAGGAAGGGGGGGTTGAAAGGCCCGCCCCCACCGCCGAGTTCGCCGCTGCCCCTCCTCCTCCGAGTTCGCGCCCCCCCACCGAGCCGTCACCACCCACCTTCCACCCGGCCGGGCCCTCGCTCCGCTATTGAAACAGCGAGGGTCCGGGAACGCAGCACTGAGCTCAGCTGAGCTGCTGACGTCGGCCTTCGTTCTTCTTCTCTGCCTGTCCCGCCCTCGTGTGATGTAACGTCGTCGAGGGCGGGACAGAGGCAGAGAAGAAGAAGGAAGGGCGATGTCGGCAGCTCAGCAGAGCTCAGTGCTGCGTTCCCGGACCCTCGCTGTTTCAATAGTGGAGCGAGGGCCCGACCGGGTAGAAGGTGGGTGGTGGCGGCGACTCGGGTGGGGGGAGCGTTAGACGGCGGTGTCCCTCCCTCAGCAATGCGCAGTACAGACCCTCTGTGTTCCGCTCCCCGTCATCACGTATTGACGTGGGGGCGGGGCAGAGAAGGTCTCTACTGCGCATTTGCGAGTGAGTACGGTCACTCGCCGTTTATATGTTTGATGTGTACATATTGGTGCTAATTTCTAGATAGTTCTCCTGAAAATGAACTGTAGTGGGTGTAGTACAGATTATTCCTCTCAGGCAGGGAGGGCAGAGGTGGAAATGAAATTCAGGGGAAAAAAAAATCAGTTGAATGCAAAAGTAGGGAAGTGAGAATTATTATAAAGACGGGGTCAAACCTTTTGGTATTTACTTGCCATCATATTCTGTTTTCTCTCAGTAATGAAAGCACGGTAATATGTGTGATAATATGGAAAACTAGGAACATTTTTCCTCTCTGACTAAGCAAACACTGTTTAATTGGAAACAGAATGACCTATCTGCTGTTAAGCTCATTAACTCGGTTGATGTTTAATCTTTCACTCTTTGATTTTATTTATTCTTCATTTTCTTAAAGGATGACGATTTCATACAAAGGCGAGAAAAGGCCATTAAAACCGTCACTGATATTTTTGTGAGTATGCTGTTTTATGATGAAGTCTTTAGTTAACTCATATCCACTAAAACTGTCATCATATTCTATATGGTGTTTAGCGAGCCGACGAGGGAAAATACTTGTGGCTTGCAGAGTGTGTGCATTGGGTGGCCAGCCTGAGTAGCTGTGTTATGACACTAACATTAAGCACAATTTATGTTAGTGAGATTGGGAGCTGATGTTGATTTGTGTATTAGGAACCCGTATGCACATCTACCAAGAGCATTAGAAAACACTACTACTACTACTACTTAACATTTCTAAAGCGCTACTAGGGTTACGCAGCGCTGTACAATTTAACATAGAGGGACAGTCCCTGCTCAATGAGCTTACAATCTAAAAGACAAGTGAACAGTCAGTCCGAAAGGGGCAGTCAAATTGGGGCAGTCTGGATTTACTGAACGGTAAGAGTTAGGTGCCGAACGCAGCATTGAAGAGGTGGGCTTTAAGCAAAGACTTGAAGATGGGCAGGGAGGGGGCTTGGCGTAAGGGCTCAGGAAGGTTGTTCCAAGCATAGGGTGAAGCTAGGAAGACAACTGGATAGCCTTGATGGGCCAGTTGATCTTTATCTGCCATCCTGCCTTGCACATCTGTGCCCATCTGGAGTTTCCAATCTTTGAGCTTGGTATCATTTGTATAAGAATCGAGTCTTTCTTACTAGACCTTTGCAGCACTAGTTAATGAAGTTTCACAGAGCTGAAACCGAGACGTGAGGCAGTGCACGGATAATTACCACCTCATATCCGTTATGCTCAGTTGTTGCATAGTTAAGATGTGCTTTTTGTCTTTGGATGATTCTTTCAGGATTTGACTTCATATCTTGTATTTATTTATTGCACTTAGTGTCAAAACATGTGCTGTAGGATTAATAGTCTATTTTAGGGTGCATGCCTACAGAGCTTGGTATCTATCTGAACTCTAAACTTGGAAAAATTGGGTGTAGGAGTATAAATTTCAGCCATGGGAATAGATACAAGGAGCTCAGAAGTAAGGAGCTAGGAACTTTCATTTCGATCCATTTCTGTGCTCGTCCTTTCTGTGTTCAGATCAGGGTTGCCATATTAAAAAAAAAATTCCCACACAAAACAGCCCAAAACCCGCCCAAAAACAGCACACACCCCACCCCCGCCGTCATCGCCCCGCCCAAAATGTTGGCAAACCCCGCCCAAAACATCACAAACCCCGCCTCTGTCGCCATTAGCCCCACCCCCACCGGCCGAAAAACCGCCCCAAAACCCGCACAAAAAAAACAAAACCAGCCCAAAAAACCGCAACCCGACGCGGGCAAAAGTTTCCTGCGGCGGGTTGCGGAAAACCGCCCAATTGGGTGGGAAAATCGCCAATCTGGCAACGCTGGTTCAGATCTGCTGAAGGTCGGAGGTGACCAAGATACAGTTCAAACCTGGTTTCCTATGTTTTTCCTTTTGTAGTATACTCTTAGCCCATTGCATTATGGGATTTTCTTCATGAATAATTTAAAGACTTCAAACTATTAAAGAAACAGTAGTTTGAACTGTAACTTCCTTCCTCTTTCTCCCCTTCCCTTCATGCTGTTATCTTGCATATGGAATCACTCTGGTATTAGGCTAAAGAGTGAGTTAATGGTTGCACTTGGCTCAAATTTATTTTGAATTAGAGGTCCTGTCTGTCTTCCGTTGCTCAGTGCGCTCTTTAATTAAATGCCTGTTGCCTTACGTGATAAGCCACAAGTTCAGCCTGAAAGCCTGATGTTCACTTCTAGAACAGATATGTGAACAGGTACAACAAAATTTTATAATCCAGACCTCTGGGAAAAGGACCCTGACAATATGAAAGCAAAGGTTCAAGGGGAAATGCAAAGCTCGGTCATCCAGTCAGAGCAAGGAGTTCATTGTAAGTGCGGCATAGACAATGCCACTCATTACCAGCACAGTAAGGAAATTTAAGACCTGCTTTTGATATCGATGCAGTGTTTTGTGTTGGTAGTGATGTTTTGTTTTTTGTTTTTTTTTTATTTTTTGCTCTGAGTAAGCGTGCTTTCTTATAAGGCAGAGTTGCTTTTTGGAAAGAAAAGTGCCAACCACTCGGATACAATTAACGAAACGAGGCCAGAATTGTCGGTGCACATGTGGTGGTTGATTTTTAGCATGGCTCATCAGTTTTAAACTGCTTTGTTTCATATTGTAACTATTTCAGTTAAAAAATATGAAAGCATAAAGTACTGGGAGCATGTGTTGTTTGTGTGTACGCTTGTGTATGTATCGGAGAACATGTCTTGTATTACTACGAGACCAGCTCCTCTCTCATTGTACTGCCTTTCCCCAGACTCTCCCTTTTCTCATGTCCTCTTCCCCATTTTCTCCTTTCTCCCTTTTGCTAGCTCATCTCTTTATTTCCTACCTTCTCCTCAAGGCTGTATGGGCTCGCTCCATTTTCCTGTTGTAGTTGACTGCCTTAAAACATGGGTATGCTGTAGCAGGGTAATGCCATTGCTCCTTGTATGTCTTTTTTTTAAAACTTCTATTGACAGCTTCATAACACAGACACAAATTATAGCAACTTGAAAACACATTTTCCTTTTTGAGTACAATCTGATATCCCTAATGCTACCCGCTTTAATCTCTTCTATCCTTCCGACCTTTCCAGCTTTCTATTTCCATTGCTGAAAACCATCCCCGCTTCTAAATATGTATCTTTTATTCTGGCGTATAGCTTTCAATGTAGTCGTTAGATAAATAATCTATCTTCTGTAGGACCTGGTTTATGACAACACATAAACAGTGGATCCAAAAGAATCCTCTCATAAGTGGTGTATTCTTAAACAAGGACGCCCAGCTCAGAAATGACCAAATGGAGCCAGCATTTGTTGTGTACTGGTCCCCCTGACATGCCAGGATACCAGCTGGGCACCCTAGGGGGCACTGCAGTGGACTTCACAAATTGCTCCCAGGTACGTAGCTCTCTTACATTGAGGCATATTTTCAAAGCACTTAGCCTCCCAAAGTTCCATAGAAACCTATGGAACTTAGCCTCCCAAAGTGCTTTGAAAATATGCCTCTTTGTGTGCTGAGCCCCCCAAAACCCACTACCCACAACTGTACACCACTGCCATAGCCCGTACAAGTGAAGGCGGGCATCTAGATGTGGGTACAGTGGGTTTGAGGTGGATTTTGAAGGGCTCATATTTACCACCACAAGTGTAACAGGTGGGGGGGGGGGGAGGGATGGGCTTGGGTCCTCTTGTCTGAAGTGCACTGCACCCACTAAAACTGCTCCAGGGACCTGCATATTGCTGTGGTAGACCTGAGTATGACATTTGAGGCTGGCACAAAATATTTTTAAAGGTGTTTTTTTTGAAGGTGGGAGGGGGTTAGTGACCACTGGGGGAGTAAGGGGAGGTCATCCCCGATTCTCTCCGGTGGTCATCTGGTCATTTAGGGCACATTTTTGTGACTTGGTCGTAAGAAAAACAGGACCAGGTAAAGTCGTCCAAGTGTTTGTCAGGGACGCCCTTTTTTTCCCATTATGGGTCGAGGACGCCCATGTGTTAGGCATGCCCAAGTCCCGCCTTCGCTATTCCTCCGACGCCCCCGTGAACTTTGGTCGTCCCCGTGACGGAAAGCAGTTGGGGACGCCCAAAATCGGCTTTCGATTATGCCGATTTGGGCGACCCTGTGAGAAGGACGCCCATCTTCCGATTTGTGTCGAAAGATGGTCATCCTTCTCTTTCGAAATTGAGCCTGATAGTAGCACATTTAAAACAAATATAAAATATTTTTTTGTGCTCAATTTATAGTTGAGGTCTAGAACTCACGGTGGGAGTAAGTGGGAAAAGCAGTTAATGTAGCTGGACTTAAAAAAGGGTTGGGCAAATTCCTGGAGGAAAAGTCCATAAATGATTATTAAGGTTGACCTGGGGAAAAGCCACTTATTATATTTGGGATTAAGTAGAATGGAATCTTGCTACTTTTTTGGGATTCTACCAGGTACTTGTGACCTGGACTGGCCACTGTTGTAAACAGGATACTAGGCTAGATGGCCGCTTTGACTGACCCATGAGGGTAACCCTTGTTTTCTTAGGTTTCTAGACCTAAAGAGATTTACATATACAATATACATAACCATAAACCTTCATTACCTCACATACCATATCCTTATTTACAGCCAATACCTAACATTCAATAGTTTTAATTCCTCCATATTTCAAAAGTCATCTTTCCCAACGTCTTACGTTTTGTACCTTTCCTAATGCAACTATTTCAATTAATTACCGCTCCCTTCACTCTCCCTGTTCAGCATCCAGTATACTTAATTATTCCACTCCCCCAAACTCACATACCATACCAAGATTGCTTACGCCATGAACTTTATCTCTGTCACCTTCCTTCGTTTCTTCAGGTAATTAGAATTACAACTCTGTGCATGCCATGGGGCAAAATTGGGGCTGGATTGGCCTCTTCAGGTTGACCTGGATGTGGTGCTTTGTTTCTGAATCTTAAGAAATGATTATCTCCCTTGGCAATTATAAGGCTTCAATCAGATTTGCAGTCATAATAGATTTGTTTACATTTCTTTTATAGATTGGCTAAAAATTGGTTCACATTGATTATTATTTTTTGCTCAAATGTTACATTTAGTTCACATTGATTTTCTTTGCTCAAATGTTTCATTTTAATGTGAAATAAAATCAATTTTCTTTATTTTTTCCAAGAGACAGCAATTAATTGAAGAGTAATTACTCTTGAGAATACATTAGCTCAGACAATAGAAAACCTAGTAATTAAGTCTTTATTTTCCAGTTGCTGAATTAGCTGTTTAATTACAGTTTTATTTGTTTTACAAAGAGGTATTAGGCACTCTTTAACAGCTTTCAGTTTTCTTGATGCTGTAATAACCTGATCAATAAATTAGGCCTCATTTGTGAAATACAGACTTCTGATCAAAAAGTCTGTGGCTTTTATATTAAGCAGTCTAATTGACCAAAAATCTAAATGATGAAAAATAAATCTTATTTTAAAAAAAAATCCTAAAAACAATTTTGTTTATAAATGCAGCTTTTGCCGTCAATGCCTCATGTTTAATTAAAGGACAAAAAATGAACTGTCTCTGAGTACATTGATGCCTATCTATAGGAATCACCAATCACATAGTTGAGAAGCATGGAGAGGGGAAAAGACCACAAAGATAGTGTGTGTATCTTCCCCTGGATTCTATATGGGTTGCCATGATTTGGGCGTGGATCCTAGATGCGTGTGGAAACTAAGTGCCACCTAATATTGGAGTTAATTGGTACTTATATTTAGGTTTGCCCTTGCTCTATTCTATATTACTTTGCGACTAAATTCCATCGCGTGCTATTCAAAAGGGAGTGTGACCATGGGAAGGCCAGGGGCGTTCCCAGAAATTAGGGGCAATGTTATAGAATACTTGCAGGCTTATTTTCGAAAGAGAAGGGCCGCCCGTCTTTCGACCCAAATTGGAAGATTGGCGTCCTTCTCACAGGGTCACCCAAATCGGCATAATCGAAAGCCGATCTTGAGCGGCCTCAACTGCTTTCCATCGTGGGGACGACCAAAGTTCACGGGGGCGTGTCAGAGGCGTAGCGAAGGCAGGACTTAGGCGTGCCTAACACACGGGCATCCTCGACCCATAAGGAAAAAAAAGGTCGTCCCTGACGAACACTTGGACGACTTTACCTGGTCCTTTTTTTCTTACGAGCAAGCCACAAAAATGTGCCCTAAATGATCAGATGACCACCGGAGAGAATCGGGGATCACCTCCCCTTCTCCCCCAGTGGTCACTAACCCCCTCCCACCCTCAAAAAAAATTTTTTTAAATATTTTGTTCCGCCTCTATGCCAGCCTCAAATATCATACCCAGCTCCATGATAGCAATATGCAGGTCCCTGGAGCAGTTTTAGTGGGTGCAGTGCACTTCAGGCAGGCGGACCCAGGCCCATTCCCCCCCTACCTGTTACACCTGTGGTAGTAAATGTGAGCCCTTCAAATCCACTGTACACACATGTAGTTGCCCCCTTTCACCCATAAGGGCTATGGTAGTGGTGTACAGTTGTGGGTAGTGGGTTTTGGGGGGCTCAGCACCCAAGGTAAGGGAGCTGTGCACCTGGGAGCAATTTGTGAAGTCCACTGCAGTGCCCCCTAGGGTGCCCGGTTGGTATCCTGGCATGTCAGGGGGACCAGTGCACTATGAATGCTGGCTCCTCCCATGACCAAAGGGCTTGCCTTTGGTCGTTTCTGAGATGGGCGTCCTCGGTTTCCATTATCGCCGAAAATCGGGGACGACCATCTCTTAAGGTCGACCTAAATTTCGCGATTTGGGCATCCCCGACCGTATTATCGAAACGAAAGATGTACGCACATCTTGTTTCGATAATACAGGTTTCCCCGCCCCTTCGCTGGGATGTACTGTGAGGACGTCCTCAGGAAAACTTGGGCGCCCCTTTCGATTATGCCCCTCTTGGATTTCTGTGTCCAACTACCATCAGTTGGACACTAGGATTTACACCAACCTTTAGTATGCGTAAGTCCTTGTGCCCAAAGATGGGCGTGGGAATCAGCACGAAGTGACCCTTTATAGAATTGTCGCTTTGCACAGATTTTAACTTTGTGTGCTATTTATTGAGTATTGCCCATTATGTATACACTAGTAAAAAAGCCCCGTTTCTGATGCAAATGAATCGGGGGCTAGCAATGTTTTCTTTTGTGTGCATGTGGGAGTGTGTGTGTCCCTGCCCTCTGGCCTTTCTCCCCTCCCCCCTCTGAGTCCTTCACTGTTACAGAGCCAGCTATTTGATTTCGTGCTCTGCTGTTTTCCTTCACTGACTGTGTTACAGAGAGGGCGGGGCAGACACTCATAGGGAAACCGGATATCTCGTCCCCTTCACACTTCCGGCTGGAGGCTTCATAGAACGTTGGTGTTGCTTTTTATATAGAGAGATGTAGTGCCATATTAATTTAACATTCTGTGGAGAATAAACTGCCGGGGAGATGCAGTTTACCCATGTTGGAATCATATTAGGCTCTGATACTTCAGTTTAGCTGTAACAGAATAACTAGATGGGGGGTGGATAGCTCTGGTCCTCAAATACTGCAAGCCAGTCAGTTTCACAATGAATATGAATGAGATGCATTTGCATACAGTAAAAGTGGTGCATGTACTCATTTCATATACAGTATTTAAAGTAAGAACTTCTTGAAATCTGATAGGCTTTTGGCACTCAAGGATTGTTGTTTCCTACCCCTCAGTTAAAGCTTCTGTTATGTAATGCAAATAAACACCTAGGAAAATCCATTTTTAAGACTTGTGGTGAGCTGATGTTTGTTTTCTTTGATTAACGTTTCTGTATTTTAACTAAAGTAGATGTTTACTGTTTATTGCTGTGTGCCATTGCTGAGTGTGTTGCTATTGTTTTGGTTTGCTCAAATCTTCAGCATAGTGGTGAAAAGGTATCTAATAATTTGCTCCTCCAACATTCCATTGTGTCTCACTGGGATCGTAACCACCTGCTGACATCACTCCTCCAGCGTTCTCCTCCAACGTTCCAATGTGTGTCACTGGGATTGTAACCACCTGCTGACGTCACTCCTCCAACGTTCTCCGTCCCCTCTCCCTCCCAGTTCCATGGGACCCTGGAACTGGGAGGGAGGGACGGAGGGACAGAGGGAGGGGGGACCCTGGAAATGGGAGAGAGGGGGACACTGGAACTCGGAGGGTGAGGGAGGGGGGCCTGGAACTCGGAGGGAGGTGGAGGGGGCAGGGGAGAGATACTGCACATGGATGGATGGAGGAGGCAGGGCACAGAGGACGTTGCCTGCATATGGATGAATGCAGGGGAGACAGCATAATGCAGGGGAGGGAGGGGACCCTGAAACTCGGAGGGAGGCAGGGAGGGGACGACCCTGGAACTCGGAGGCAGGGAGGGAGGGAGGGGACGACGACTCTGGAACTCGCAGGGAGGGAGGGGGACAACAACCCTGGAACTCGGAGGGAGAGGGGACGACCCTGGAACTCAGAGGGCAAGAGGGAGGGTGGGGCCCTGGCACACACTCTCATTCTCACACACACACTCTCTCTCTCACAGACACACTCGCACCCAGTCTCACTCTCTCTCTGTCACACACACTCGCACATTCACTCTCTCTCTCTCTCTCTCTCTCTCTCTCTCACACAGTCACTCTCACACACACTCTCTCAAACATACACACTCCGAAGAAAACCTTGCTAGCGCCTGTTTCATTTGTGTCAGAAACGGGCCTTTTTTTACTAGCATTATAGATATTGTGTTATTTGTGGTTCTTATCCTGTTGACTGAGCTGTGTGTTACTTTCAGCTGCCAGTGACTGAAAGATTAAACTGACGGATCCAGTCCATGAAGCTGTCAGTTCTGCTTAAAGTGAAGAAAAGTAATACTTTAAGGGTGGACTTGGGGGGTGGGAGGTGCTAAGGGTGGTCTGGGGGCAGCACCGATGATGTCCTGTCCACCCCCTCCCACATTAGAAGTACCTTGTATGGTGGAGATTCCCAAGCCCTGGCAGCGATCTTCTGTGGAGCCCCTGGGTCATATGTGCAGCAGGAATTCAACAGTGCACTTCCAGTCACCAATGCTGGCACCCTCGTACTTTCTCAGTTCATGTGCATGAGCTGAGCATCCACAGGGAGGGTAGCTGTGTTAGTAGCTGGAAACGTTCCACGACTTCTCCGCTGCCCATACAGCCCGAGGTGCTTCACAGAGAGGACGTCTTCAGCTGGTGGGGGATTCCAGCAGCAATGCCAACAATGTGTGTTGCAGCTGGGTGGCACCCTGTGGTTATACCATTGGTTTACACCATAATTTTATAGGCTTTTTAGCTGTAAAAACATGACCTACATGTATGGTGGTAAGATCAGAGTGAGGGAAAAGGCATAGTAAAATGGTACTGCTTCACAGTTTGAAAAGCTATCACTAATGACACCACTAGTACCTCTTTTTCTTATCAGTTGGATGTCAAAACATGCAATATCAAACGAGCAGAAAAAGAATCCAAAATCTTCCACAGGGGAGCAGCAAGCAAAAGAGGTGGAAGTCGCAAAGACCACAAGTTTCAAGGGGATGGAGTTAAAGTATTTCAAAATCTTTATTCACCAGTAATGGATACAGGCAAAACCCAACACGGGCCATGTTTCAGCACGCTAGCCTTTGTCAGGGGGCCTGTATGGATACTGAGCACAAAACTTAAGCGCTCATCACTATTATAGGCTAAAAATGCAATATAAAATGCTTTAAAAAATAGTTTAAGCACCATAGGTTGTGTAATTTGCCAAGAACGCGAATGGAAATATGATGGCTGTCTAAAGAAAAAAAGCTTATTTTTAAAGAGAAAATGGGAATTTCTAGTTGATTTACTCTTTCTTTATCCTACAGGAGGTTTACAAACCTCGAAGAAAATACAAAAGACAGGATGGTGCTGAAGAGCTGACAGATGAGGAGTCGAGGGTTCATTCTACGCTTCTGGAGTATGGCTGGTAAAATTCATGTCCTCAAAGTTGACTTGTCTTTTTAGTGTTGAAATTCCCATATCCTGTTTACTGCTGGCCAGCTAGTTACTTGTTAAGAGGATAATTGTGTCACTTGTGCATGCATAAATAGTGTCTGCATGCTTTCTTTTGTAGGAGTACTAGCAGATTTTCAAAAGGAATACATCTATGTAATAAGGCTTCGAAAATTACTCCAGAAAATTTATGTGGATACTAGCCGTTGAGCCCGTTAAAACGGGCTACTTTTGGAATGGGGGGGGGGTTCCGAGCCCCCCTTCCCGAGGTCGGCGCCGCCCTGCCTCCCCTGGAGTCGCCGCCACCCCTCCACCCGACCCCAGCAGCACTGTAAACTTACATCACCACGCAGCAACAGGCACATCAGCAAAGCTGCCGTCAGGGCGGGCTTCCTTCTCTGCCTGTGTCCCGCCCTCGTGTGACGTAACGTCGGCGAGGGCGAGACAAAGGCAGAGAAGGAAGCCCGACGGCAGCTTTGCTGATGTGCCTGCTGCTGCGTGGTGATGTAAGTTCACAGTGCTCGGGCCAGATGGAGGGGCGGCGGCGGCGACTCGGGGGGAGGGGGAGCGGTTCCGACGTCTGCAGCATACCAGTAGAGACTTCCCTTTCTGTCCCGCCCCCGTCATCACGTATTGCCGCGGGGGCAGGGCAGAGAGGGAAGTCTCTACTGCGCATTTGCAAGTGAGTACGGTCACTCGCTGTTTATATGTTTGATATTTTAGAGTGGTTGTTAGGCATGTTTGTGTTTCCTGGTTTAATATACACTCAGGTGCACACATACTACACAGCGTTCACCTATTTACCAGCTTGTCCTAATCCTATCCATGAAAACATTTTTGCTCGGTGTTGTGAAGCTTGCGCACCTAAAGCCTGTTTGTGCATAGTTTTAGGTACATAGGACTAGATTGATAAATGGTGCCTTAGGTGCTGGGATGATTTGTGTTAAGTATTCTGTAAAGGGTGCTCTGCGCTGAGCGTTCTTTATAGAATGCTAGTTTAGAGCATATTTCGTGCTAAACTTTGGGCACAAGTATTTCTGCCTGCCGAAAGCTGGTGTAAATGCTCGCACCCAACTGATGGCAGGTGTTCAAATGCAGGTATCCTATAATATTGTGCCTAAATTCTGGGGACATCCCTGCTGCTCGTACCCCTCACATGACCACACACTCTTTGGAATTGCATGCTATGAAATTCGGGTGTGCATGTTGTAGAATAGGGCAGGTCCGCACAGAATTCCTAATTACTGGCAATTAAGTGCACCTAATTGACTAATTAGTTTAAGTGAGGATCGTGTCCAAATTTGGGTGACCTGTACAGAATCTGAGAGATAGTGGGCAGACAGGTTTTATACACAGACAAGCTTAAATACTTTCACCTGCAAAAATGCCTCTTAAAATTTCCTTCTTGTGGTTGTGAGCACGGAGAACAGAGGAGGAAATATGTAAAAGAAATTTGATTTACTCTTTTTTTTTTTTTTTTTTATAGCGTTGCCGAAGGTTTATGAAGCCTAGCATCCTGTTTCCAACAATGGCCAATCCAGGTTGCAAGTACCTGGCAAGATCCCAAAACAGTGCAATACATGTTATGCTGCTTATCCTAGAAATAAGCAGTGGATTTTCCCCAAGTCCATCGTAATAATAGTTTATGGACTTTTCTTTTAGGAAGGTATCCAAACCTTTTTTAAACCCCACTAAGCTAACGGCTTATTATATTCTCTAGCAATGATTTCCAGAGTCTAATTATACATTGAGTGAAGAAATATTTTCTCTGATTAGTTTTAAATTTACTACTTTGTAGCTTCATTGCGAGCCCCCTAGTCCTAGTATTTTTGGAAAGAATAAACAAGCAATTCATGTCTACTCTTATGTGGCTGTAGGGTAGTAGATTATTTCTAGGGGTGCTATATTCAGTTTTACTGTACTTCGTTGCATTTATGAATTACAGATGTCATATTACTTATTTGCCCTCGGTATTGTACATTGGATTGAAAAGCACAGAGCTGGGTAATCTTACTTTGTTACATTCCTCACCCAGTAATCACTGTTTGTGGGAAGAAAAGCTTGGGATGTGTACAGCAGAGCTGATAGTCACAGGAATCCTCAGTTTACAATGTAATAACTGGAGTGCATTTACTAAGGAAATCTGCAGTAGCAGCATGTAATTTTTGAAAGGGTAACTATGATAAGATGAGGAAAATAGTTAAAAAAAAAAAAAAAAAAAAGCGCCAAAAGGCTCAGCGGCAAAGGTTAGGACTTTAAATCAGACATGGACGTTGTTTAAAAATACCAATTTAGAAGCCCAGACCAGAAGTATTCTACGTATAAATAAAGGTGGAAAGAAGAGCAAACTACAGCCAGCATAGTTAAACAGAGAAGTGGAAGAGGCTAGTAGTGCCAAAAGAACATCTTTCAGAATATGGAAAAAAAGATCTGCATAAAGAAAACAAAAAACAAAATAAGCACTGGCAAGTTAGATGTAAAGCATTGATAAAGAAGGCCAAAAGAGAATATGAAGAGAAACTTGCCTCAGAGGCAAAAATGCATATTAATAACTTTTTTCAGGTATATTAGAAGCAGAAAGTCTGTGAGGGATCCATGGACCCATTAGATCAAAGAGTAAAAAAGACATTCAGGGAGGACAGGGCCATAGTAGACAGGCTGAATGATTTCTTTGCCTCTGTCTTTATTGAAGAAGATGTAGGAGATCTACCTGTACCAGAGATGGTTTTCAAAGGTGTTGATGCAGAGGAACTGAAAAGAAATCTCGGTGTACCTGGAAGATGTACTGAGCCAGATTGACAAATTAAAGAGTAGTAAATCACCTGGACTGGATGGTATGCACTCCAGGGTACTGAAGAAGTCAAATATGAAATTGCATATCCACTGTTGGTGATCTGTAACCTGTTGTTAAAATCGTCAGTAATACCTGAAGATTGGAGGGTGGCCACTATAACACCTGTTTTTTTTTAAGGGCTCTAGGGGTGACCTGGAAAATTAGACGGGTAAGCCTGTGCTGGGCAAAATAGTGGAAACTGTTATACAGAATAAAATCACTGAACACAGAAAAATATGGTTTAATGGGACAGAGTCAAAATAAGTACAAATAAGTACCTGTATATAATATGTAAGCCGCATTGAGCCTGCCATGAGTGGGAAAGCGCGGGGTACAAATGTAATTTTTAAAAAAAATGGATTCAGCCAAGGGACGTTTTGCCTCACCAGTTTGTTTGCATGAATAAACGCGGATAGAGGTGAGCTGGTTGATGTAGTGTATCTAGATTTTCAGAAAGCATTTGACAAAGTCCTTCATGAAAGACTCCTGACAAAATTTAAAAGTCACGGGATAGGAGGCAATGTTCTGTTGTGGATCAGGAATTGATTGATGGAAAGAAAACTGAGGTTAGGGTTAAGTGACTATTTTTCAGTGGAGAAGGGTGAATAATGGAATGCCTCAGGGATCTGTACGGGGATGGATGCTATTTAGCATATTTATTAATGATTTGGAAATGGGAACGATGAGTGAGGTGATTAAAATTGCAGGCAGCATCTGAAATGATTCCTCTTAATATATTAATTCAAAAGGAGTGAAGCCTGTGAAACTGGGATTACTTTAATCAGCGGGAATTGGATTGGAGATTCAAGGGTTTGTATTGTTAAACAATTTCTGGTTTTAAAAGGGGAAAAAAAATGAAATCAGGTGTATTACTTTCACTAATATTGGACAATAAGTATGTTTCCAATGAAATTGATGGACTATGCACCACTATGGTCTTGAAGAAACCAACCAGATGATCAATGTGGAATAATGATTTAGATAAATAATAACCGGGGATAATCGGGTTAATACCACGTTTTCTTTGTTTGCTGTTGTTTAAATTGATCTCCTTATCTTGTTTCACTCTCCCTATTTATTTTGTGGTCTAAGAAAGAGAAAGATTGTATAAAATCCATTTATCTTGAGATTGTTTTCTTCTAATATTGTTTTAATGTACAATCATCTCTGTTTTACTGTTTTGCAAGTGATCCTTGTAAAATGAAAAAATTATAAATAAATGATTTTAAAAAAAAAAAAATTGCAGGCAGCACCAAATTATTCAAAGTTGTTAAAAGGCATGCAGATTGTGAAAAATTAGGCATCCAATGGTAGATAGTTTAATATGAACCAGTGCAGAGTGATGCACATTAGGAGGAATAATCCAAATTACAGTTATTTAATGCTAGGTTCCACCCTAGGAGTCGGCACCCAAGAAAAAGATCTAGGTTTCATTGAGGACAATACGCTGAAATCTTCTGCCCAGTGTGTGGCAGCGCCCAAACAAGCAAGCAGAATGCTAGGAATTATTAGTAAAAGGATAGAATATTATAATGCCTCTGTATAGCTCCATGGTGAGACCACACCTTGAGTATTGTGTGCAATTCTGTCACTATATCTTACAAAAATATATAGCAGAATTAGAACATGTTCAAATAAGGGTGACCAAAATGATTAAGAGGATGAAACTCCTCTCATATGAGGAAAGGCTAAAGAAGTTTGAACATTTCAGCTTGAAGAAAAAGGGACAGCCGGGGGGGGGGGGGGGGTATGATAAGAGGTCTACAAAGCACTGAGTGGTATAGAACGGGTAAGCATAAATCAGTATTTTACTCTTTAGAAAAGTACAAAGATTAATGAACACTCAACTCAAGTAAGTTTCATGGTACCACTTATAAAAGGAACAGGAGGAAATATTTTTCACTGAATGAATATTTAAGCTCTGGAACTCGTTGCCAAAGGTTCTGGTATCAGTGGTTAGTATATCTGGGCTTTAAAATGTTTGGACAAGTTCCTGGAGGAAAAGTCCATTGTCTTCTATTGAGACAGACCTGGGGAAAGCCATTTCTTGACCCTGAGATCAGTAGTATGAATTTTGATACTATTTGGAATTCTGTCAGGTACTTGTGATCTGAATTGGCCAATGTTGGAAGCAGGATATTGGGCTAGATGGACCATTGGTCTGACCTAGTATGGTTGTTATGTTCTTATGTGTTTTAGACCTATGAAATCAGAATTTGCATCACATCAGTTCCCGGCTTCCCACCTCCACTACCTGTAACATACCTTCCCACTCATCGTTGGTAGTTTCAGAAATACTGAATGAATGTGAAAAAAACTGACTCAACTTTTTGAAAAGTTCTACTCTGCAAGTGTTTAACCGTTGTGTTTTTTTTTAATCATTTTCCTTTTTTTGGGGGGGGGGGGGGTTAATAACAAAACAAAAAAAAGTGAATTTTCTCAGTGATTGTGCAGGACCATGGGGTACACAAAGCTAGGTTTCCAACCCTGCCCAATCTGCATAAGAAAAATCACAAACTGTGACACCTACAGACTGTACCTCATCTGTTTGGGCTCAAACAAGACCCGGACAACCACAAGGATTTTGAATTTTGTCCTTGCAAGCCCAAAGAAACCCTCTGTCTCCCTCCCCAAACCACTTTAAAGTGAAGAAAGGACCTTTAATAGCACAGATAAAGAACCCTAGAAATCTTCTGTGAGAGATCTGTTGACTCTGTAATTCTTAGGTCCTCTTCTGTTGATATTGCCTGTGTCCCTCACACAGTAGCTTCATAAGTCCTGTCATGAAAGTGCAGCACTCTAAATTCTGATTCTGCACTAGTCTCAGCTAAGATTTCGCAACCTAAAGAGTGTACATGGTTGATACAGTCTCGCAGATCTGAGCAAAAGGCAGCTCCTAAGCCACATGGTTCCAAAGTGGTTGAAAAGCTTCATCCTCTCAGCACAGAGAATCTTAGTGATGCCATAGCCATAACGCACAGACAGAAGCTACATCTGTGTCATCAGCGTTGAGTTAAAAAATAAATGTTGTGAATAATGTTGTGAAGACATAAGTCTAGCGTCAGCCAGCATAGCCTGTAGCTAGGGAGTCCCACGTTATAAGGTCTTTTTATGTTGACAACAGGATAGCAGGTGTAGTTACTTACCTAAAGCGGGTGTTCTCCGTTGACAGCAGGATACAAGTCCTCACATAGCCACCTACCTCCCCAGTGTGTTATATTCTTAACCAGGCTGTAATAAAAACTCAGGTGGTCCCATGTGATAAGAGGCACATATAAAATGAACCTTTTCATAAGCTTCTCAGTGAATCCTGCTGGAGAAGCGTTCTCATTCTGGGCTGTATTGATATCCCCATGTTTTCAGGACTTGTATTCTGCCCTCCATGGAGAACACTTGCTACAAGTAAGTAACTTTGTTTTTTATATAGCGAAACATGGAATTTCATTTATACCTTCAGTAAAGTGGTGTGGTAACTGTGTTAGTCCACTTTTAAAGGTAATAATATTTGCTTATTTCCGATCTGAAGAAGAAGGGTTACCTCTGAAGATGTATTTAGTTAGTCCAATAAAAAAAGGTGGTATCTTATTATCTTTTCTGTGTTTTGATTTATTTCTGTTACATTTATACCTTTACAAAGCCTATGAGATGCTGCTGTGTTTTCAAATTTCCCCACTTAATTCTGCTATTTATGTATATGTTCCACTGCTTAGTTTTATACTTCCCTCTTTATTTTTTACTAGCCGTTAAGCCTGTTAAAACGGGCGAGTATTGGTATGTTCTATTTTGATGTCTAACTCCCTCCCTCCCAGCTCCAAGGCTCTCCTCCGTCCCTCCCTCTCAGCTCCAAGGCCCCAGTCCCTCCCCCCTCCCCTCCTCCCAGCTCCAAGGCCCCCCCTCCTCCCCCTCCCAGCTCCTAGGGACCCCCTCCGTCCCTCCCAGCCAGCTCCAAGGCCCCCCTCTATCCATCTCTCCCAGCCCCAAGGCCCCCCTCCTTCTGACCTCCCATGTCCAGCATCCTTCTTCCTTCCCTGCCATGTCCAAGGCCCTCTGTCCCCCTCCCTCCCAGCTCCAAGGACCCCCGTCCGTCCCTCCCTCCCAGCCAGCTCCAAGGCTCCCCCTCCATCCATCCCTCCCAGTTCCAAGGCCCCCCTCCTTCTGAGACCTCCCCATGTCCAGCATTTCTCCTGTCCTCCCCTCCCTCCCCCCTCAGAGGTCGCCGCTACCGCTCCCCCCCCCCCCCCCTCCGTGGTCGCCGCTGCCCCCCCTCCTTCCGGGCCGGGCCCTCTTCTCTCCATTAAACGTACAGCGCCTCACCTCTGAAACCGCAGCAGGCAGATCGCCTCCCGTCGGCCTTCCTTCCCTGCCTGTGTCCCGCCCTCGTGTGACGTAACGTCGGCGAGGGCGGGACACAGGCAGGGAAGGAAGGCCAACGGGAGCTGATCTGCCTGCTGCGGTTTTGGCGCTGTAAGTTCAATGGAGAAGAGAGGGCCCGGCCCGGGTGGAGGGGGGCCGGCGGCGACCTGGGAGGGGGGAGCGGTAGCAACCTCGGAGGTTCCCTCCCTCCCCTTCCGTGTGGTGCACTCCTCAGCGCAGTTTCCCTCTCTGTTCCGTCATCGCGTCTTGACGCGGGGGCGGGACAGAGAGGGAAGTCTCTACTGCGCATTTGCAGGTGAGTCGGTCACTTGCCATTTATATGTTTGATAGCTGATTTTTTATTTTTTTTTTATTTTTTACAACATGGTCTACTACACTTTTGCCAAAGCACTTTTCACTATTTTATCTCATGCTTGTTTGTCCTTTTAGATATTCTGACTCTTTGATGTGAGTATTTTCTGGTGTTTAGCTTTTTTCATTTTTGGCTTGATTTTGTGTCTTTGACAGCAAAACTAAAAAAAAAAAAAAAAGCCTGGCTGCTGGTTGCTGTTGCTAAGTAATACTTGATCTCTCATATAAGCTGTTTCGTTTGACGTAATTAACATCTTTCAACTTGACATAGTACAAGAGACAAAAGCTGTTTGGTGTTTCTTATATAACACAATTACAAATATGGTGTATTTCAAAATGTAACATGCTGTGTGGCTGCTTATAAATAGAAAGGGGGAACTGCATGGAAGTTCTAGGAGATATTACTTTTTATTGCACTACATCAGTTCGTTTTCGATATGTATAAATTTTACTCATCAGCCTCTCATGGTACCTTTGCATTATCTACATTTTACTATGAAGCAAAATAGGAGGAGTGGCCTAGTGGTTAGAGCCCCGGTCTTGCAATCCAGAGGTGGCCAGTTCAAATCCCACTGCTGCTCCTTGTGATCTTGGGCAAGTCACTTAACCCTCCATTGCCTCAGGTACAAACTTAGATTGTGAGCCTTCAAATTTCCTAGTGTACCTGAACTTAACTCATTTTGAGCTACTACTGGAAAAGGTGTGAGCAAAATCTAAATTAAATTGAGATTCTGTTGCTACTATCTGAGATTTTACATGGAATGTTGCTACTATTTGAGATTGAGATTCTACATGGAATGTTGCTATTCCACTAGCAACATTCCATGTAGAAGCCTGCCCTTGCAGATCAGCAACGCGGCTGTGCAGGCTTCTGTTTCTGTGAGTCTGACGTCCTGCACATACGTGCAGGACATCAGACTCACAGAAACAGAAGCCTGCACAGCCGCGTTGCTGACCTGCAAGGGTGGAACATTGAACGTTACTACTATTTGAGATTCTACATGGAATCTTGCTATTATTGGTGATTCTACATGGAATGTTGCTAGTGGAGGAGTGGCCAAGTGGTTAGAGCACCAGTCTTGCAATCCAAAGGTGGCCAGTTCAAATCCCACTGCTGCTCCTTGTGATCTTGGGCAAGTCACTTAACCCTACATTGCCTCAGGTACAAACTTAGATTGTGAGCCCTCCTGGGACAGAGAAATATCCAGAGTACCTGAATGTAACTCACCTTGAGCTACTACTGAAAAAGGTGTGAGCAAAATCTAAATAAATAAATATTTGCCAATTATGTAATTGTACTCTGAAAGCCACTTAGGTGCCCTTTTACTAAGCCGTGTAAGGGTCTACTCGCGCCAAAATGGAGTTACTGCCCGGCCACCGCGTGGGTCTTGCGGTAATCTAATTTTTGGCGAACGTCCGATACGTGCGTCCAAAAAATAATTAGTATTTTCGGACACGCATATTGAGCGCGCAAAGTGGCATTTGCCATGCGTAGGACATTACCACCCGGTTACTGCGTGAGACTTTACTTGCTAGGTCAATGGCTGGCGATAAAGTCTCAGACCCAAAATGGACGTGCAGCAATTTTCATTTTGCCGCAAGTCCATTTTCGGCAAAAATTTTTAAAAAAGGCATTTTTTTACAGGTGCGCTGCAAAATGATTCTGCATGTGCCCAAAACACACGTCTACACTACTGCAGGCCATTTTTCAGCAAATTGTAAAAGGGCCTCTTAGTGAACTAGAAACTGAAACTCCTACTTAACAGTTTATGCCCATAGTAGCATAGTCTATTTGTATTGGGGCACACGAACAGAGCAAAAATTCACAGACGACACAACAAATCTAGTATAAATAATGTTAAAAATGAAATGGGAAGGGAAATATGTGGGGGCCTGAATAGGGGATCCTGAATTGTAATCTACCTAAGATGCCCAGTTATGGTCAAGTTCCAAAACCATAGGATACCAGCAGTGTAGCTCTGCAAATGTCTTCTTTTAGAGGTTGTTTCAGATACTTGGTGAGTTTCAAGTTATCCCACCTCATGTTGTTGCTTCCACACCACTGCTCTTCTGCCTAGTTAGATAATACAGTGGTGGAAATAAGTATTTGATCCCTTGCTGATTTTGTAAGTTTGCCCACTGACAAAGACATGAGCAGCCCATAATTGAAGGGTAGGTTATTGGTAACAGTGAGAGATAGCACATCACAACTTAAATCCGGAAAATCACATTGTGGAAAGTATATGAATTTATTTGCATTCTGCAGAGGGAAATAAGTATTTAATCCCTCTGGCAAACGAGACCTAATACTTGGTGGCAAAACCCTTGTTGGCAAGCACAGCGGTCAGACGTCTTCTGTAGTTGATGATGAGGTTTGCACACATGTCAGGAGGAATTTTGGTCCACTCCTCTTTGCAGATCATCTCTAAATCATTAAGAGTTCTGGGCTGTCGCTTGGCAACTCGCAGCTTCAGCTCCCTCCATAAGTTTTCAATGGGATTAAGGTCTGGTGACTGGCTAGGCCACTCCATGACCCTAATGTGCTTCTTCCTGAGCCACTCCTTTGTTGCCTTGGCTGTATGTTTTGGGTCATTGTCGTGCTGGAAGACCCAGCCACGACCCATTTTTAAGGCCCTGGCGGAGGGAAGGAGGTTGTCACTCAGAATTGTACGGTACATGGCCCCATCCATTCTCCCATTGATGCGGTGAAGTAGTCCTGTGCCCTTAGCAGAGAAACACCCCCAAAACATAACATTTCCACCTCCATGCTTGACAGTGGGGACGGTGTTCTTTGGGTCATAGGCAGCATTTCTCTTCCTCCAAACACGGCGAGTTGAGTTCATGCCAAAGAGCTCACTTTTTGTCTCATCTGACCACAGCACCTTCTCCCAATCACTCTCGGCATCATCCAGGTGTTCACTGGCAAACTTCAGACGGGCCGTCACATGTGCCTTCCGGAGCAGGGGGACCTTGCGGGCACTGCAGGATTGCAATCCGTTATGTCGTAATGTGTTACCAATGGTTTTCGTGGTGACAGTGGTCCCAGCTGCCTTGAGATCATTGACAAGTTCCCCCCTTGTAGTTGTAGGCTGATTTCTAACCTTCCTCATGATCAAGGATACCCCACGAGGTGAGATTTTGCGTGGAGCCCCAGATCTTTGTCGATTGACAGTCATTTTGTACTTCTTCCATTTTCTTACTATGGCACCAACAGTTGTCTCCTTCTCGCCCAGCGTCTTACTGATGGTTTTGTAGCCCATTCCAGCCTTGTGCAGGTGTATGATCTTGTCCCTGACATCCTTAGACAGCTCCTTGCTCTTGGCCATTTTGTAGAGGTTAGAGTCTGACTGATTCACTGAGTCTGTGGACAGGTGTCTTTCATACAGGTGACCATTGCCGACAGCTGTCTGTCATGCAGGTAACGAGTTGATTTGGAGCATCTACCTGGTCTGTAGGGGCCAGATCTCTTACTGGTTGGTGGGGGATCAAATACTTATTTCCCTCTGCAGAATGCAAATAAATTCATATACTTTCCACAATGTGATTTTCCGGATTTAATTTGTGATGTGCTATCTCTCACTGTTACCAATAACCTACCCTTCAATTATGGGCTGCTCATGTCTTTGTCAGTGGGCAAACTTACAAAATCAGCAAGGGATCAAATACTTATTTCCACCACTGTATATGGTGATCTATTAAAATGATAGCAGATAAAAACCATTTGGCCCATTCAGTTTGACCTGTTGTCTTCCTCACTTGTCTTTTACCCCTCTGAACTCACAGATTCCTAATACACAAAATCATTGCCATCTCCCCCCTGTCCTCCAATCCACTAGTGCTTCCGTACCTGCCCAAATAATGCTCATTTTTAGTATTATAAACGTGGGAACTTTGTGCAAGTTACCCCATCCTTTCTGGAATCTCAGGGCAGTCGTACCACTATTCTTTGCCCGTTGGTTTCATTTTCCAGCTCCAGCCCTCTGATCTTTATATGGGACATGATGGTAGATAGTGGATTCATGTCCACTACATCAAACTAAAAGCATTGTCACAAAGAATATACACACAAAAATATTGGTTACAGTTCTAATAGCATTTTCTTATCTTTGTATGAGATTATCCCTCTGTAAGAATAAACCTTTGTAGTGGTTGCTACTGACTCTGGAGATATCGTCATTCTTTCTAGGTAATATTGAAGCAGATTTAGGAAGTAAAGAAATTTTAGATTCAGCCACCTGGCCTGATTATATCCTGGATAATCTTGACCCCTCTGCTACTGAGTGCATTAACATCCTATAGGAAATTAATTTGCTGGTCTGTTCCAGAGGGTGTTTTGCCTCCTCTGTATCCTCTGTTGAAGAGCCCCAGAGAAATCAGCTGCTATAGAAATGCTAAGTAGTAGTAGTAGTAGTAGATTTTACTATTCTGTGCATACTTCTCCAGAGTTATGGTAGTTCACGTATCCTCTAATGTAATTTCCTCAGGTCTCTGTAGAAAAATGCCACAAGCTTATACAGGGTCATAAACTTAGGGCTTCCGCCCGAGGGACCTCTTGAGAGACCTTCATGGGCCAACAAGAAATCATGTATTGCTGTTCGTCGTCGATGATACGTTGAAACCCTCTGCTCTGTGTGCTGGGGCAGCTAAGAAAACAAATAGAATGTTAGGTATTATTAGGAAAGGAATGGGAAGCAAAAATGAGGACGTTATAGTGCCTTTGTATTGCGACTGCACCTCAAATATTGTGTTCAATTGTGGTCACTGCATCTCAAAAAACATATAGTGGAATTAGAAAAGGTACAGAAAAGGGCAACGAAAATGATAAAGGGGATGGGACGACTTCCCTATGAGGAAAGGCTGAAGTGGTTAGGACACTTCAGCTTGGAGAAAAGATGGCTGAGGGGAGATATGATAGAGGTCTATAAAATAATGAGTGAAGTGGAATGGGTAGACGTGAATCATTTGTTTACTCTTTCCAAAAATACTTGGACTAGGGGGCATGCGATGAAGCTACAAAGTAGTACATTTAAAACGAATCCGAGAACGTTTTTCTTCACTCAACGTATAATTAAACTCTAGAATTTGCTGCCAGAGAATGTGGTAAAGGCGGTTAGCTTAGTGGGGTTTAAAAAAGGTTTGTACGGCTTCCTAAAGGAAAAGTCCATAGACTTGGGGAATGACTTGGGGAAAATCCACTGCTTATTTCTGAGATAAGCAGCATAAAATGTATTGCACTTTTTTGAGATCTTGCCAGGTATTTGTGACCTGGATTGGCCACTGTTGGAAACAGGGTGCTGGGCTTGATGGACCTTTGGTCTGTCCCAGTGTGGCAATACGTATGTTCCCTGGCTTCCGGTAGCACTCGTTGGTGAAGATGCTTAGGCCCATTTTTTATGCACAGCATCTTGTTGTGACCCAGCCTGTATGATTGACTCAAAACTCGATGGGTTCTGTCCTCTGAACAGTACAGCTGCCCATCTTCTGGGGGCATCAAGGCATTTGCGGAACCTGTCAAAATGATGTTGGAAAGTGCAGGATGCTGTAGTAAAGCTTCGAACCTGCTTGAAAAGTTCAGCATCTCACCAGGGATCTACTCCAAACATCTGGCAACAAATCCTCCAGCGGCAGAATGACAGAGAGACTCAGGAGGAGAAGCTTTTTCTTCCTTTCTCTTGCCCATTGTGGAAAAGTCATAATTATGGTAAAGAACAGTATGCAGGAACAGGCCAACACTTAGTCCCTTATTTATTGGCTGGCGGGAGGGAAGACTGACAGGTAGGTTTTACAGCATATTCCCCCTGTAAAGAATTTTCAAAATAGGTAAACAAAATGATGAAACCCACAAATAAAACAAAGGAAAAATGGGGAGGGGGGGCAGAGACCACACACTTTTATTTTATGTGGGATTGGTAGAGCAGTGTTTGGATGTTGGAACTAATTTTAATAACAATGCTGCAAACTGGAAATCTCAGAGTTAGTATAGATCAGACAAAATAAGTTAATGTTTTTATTTTGTGAGAGACTTGGAGTTTGTTAAAAAAAAATGGAAACTGTCAGTGACATGAGAACAAAAAGAATCCTCTTATCAGAAAAAAAAAAGAGAGAGAGACGCTCCAGGGAAGTGCCTGTAACTAGGACTTGAGAGGAAAAGTGAAGCACACGGCAAAAGGCAGAGAACCAAGCAAAGAATTTCAGAGCATGATTTAAAAATAAAAAAAAGAAGCTTTGAAGATGTGGCAAAAATCTGTTTTATTTCTTGATAATCAGCTTTCCACCAAAGGAAATGAGAAGCAGCAAGCTCAGTATGGAACTTACAAGTCATATGAACTACATGCTGTAAAAATTGAAGGTGTTAAAAAATCCCTGTATAGAAAAACATTTGTTTAAAAAAGACATGTATTGCAGAGTACGTTTTAGTGGTAATAAATAAATAATAAAATATATCTGTGTGTGTGTATATATATATATATATCTTATATAATAATTCTCCCCTTCAACATTCTAATGTGCCTGGGACCGTGCCTCCCTCACAGGTGGTCTGCTAGTTAGTTTAGAATGCACTGACGTCAGTGATGTGACTGACAGCTGATTCCAAGGCAAGGGGAGGAGTACTCCTCCCCCTGCCTGGGAAACAGCTGTCAGTGGCCCCCCTCGGCGCAACAACCAAGTCCCTGCCCTGCAAAACTGCGAGCCAGGCAGGGGGAGGAGTAGGTTTCCCTACTCCTCCCCCTGCCTACGAATCAGCTTTCAGTGCCCCCCCCTCTCGGCGCAATAACCAAGCACCGGCGCAACACCAAAACCCCTACCCCCCTCGACGCATCACCCAAGACCCTCCCCCCAGCGCTTTACCAAAGCCCTCCCCCCCCTAGCGGGCACATCAACCCCCGCCCCACCTCCCTCTTCCCTGCCCCCCCTGCAGCCACTCATGTCCAGCAACCCGCCCCTACCCCCCCCCCCCCCCCCCCCGGGCACATCAACCCCCTCGCCACCCGCAGCCGCCAATACTAACGCTGTCCGGCTGCTGCTGCTTCTCCTGTGGAGCAGCAGCGGCCGGTACAAAAAGAAAAAAGCCAAAAAAAAAAAAAATTTAAACCTGAAACGTGGCTCCGTAGACAGCCATCTGGCATTGGCTGTCGACTCTGCAGCTGCTCCTCCTCTCCCCTTTACGTCACTGCCCCTGCAGGAAGACCCCGGAGGAGCACAGTGACGTCAGAGGGGAGAGGAGGAGCGGCTGCAGAGACGACAGCCAATGCTAGATGGCTGTCTACAGAGCCGTGTTTCAGGTTTAAAATCTTTTTTTGGCTTTTTTCTTTTTGTACCGGCTGCTGCTCAACAGGAGACGCAGCAGCGGCCAGACAGCGTTAGTATTGGCGGCTGCGGGTGGCGAGGGGGTTGATGTGCCCGGGGGGGGGTAGGGGCGGGTCGCTGGACATGAGTGGCTGCAGGGGGGCAGGGAAGAGAGAGGTGGGGAGGGGGTCCTGAGACCAGATGGGTGGCTGCAGGGGAGGGCAGGGGAGACAGAAGGGATGCTGCACGGGGAGAGGAGGGTCGCTGGACATGGGTGGCTGCAGGGGGGGCAGGAGAGAGAGGAGGGCCGCTGCACATGCATGGCTGCAGGGGGAGAGGAGGGTTGGTGGGGAGGGGGTCCTGAGACCAGATGGGTGGTTGCAGGGGGGGCAGGAGGGACGCTGCGGGGGGGGGGGGGGGGATTACCTTGCTAGCGCCTGTTTCATTGCCTACCGAAACGGGCCTTTTATACTAGTATATATATAATTTCTATTTCTATATCTCAAATTATTGGAACAAAACAAACAACACAATATTGCCCTACAGTTGAATTGGGACTTCTGGAAATCATTCACCTTTTAAAGTAAAGGTGGCTTTGAGGCATATTTTCAAAGCACTTAGCCTTCCAAAGTTCCATAGAAACCCATGGAACTTTGGAAGGCTAAGTGCTTTGAAAATATCCCTCAAAATTTATCACTAAAAATGAATCCTGAGCACCAGCTTTGTCGGCATGGTATAAAATGAAAGCTTTCTGTTTTAATTGGCTCCTTAACGATCCTTGGAAGCATCTTTATCGTCAGAGATGTAAGAAACCAGTATTATACGTGTTGATGCCCTGGTGGTCTTCATAGTAGTAGTACTATTTATTTCTATAGTTCTACTAGACTTGTGCAACAATGTGGTGTTTTTAGACTTGTCTTTCTGGATTTCATGTGCTTCACATGCTTAGGAATCGTTTCAACTTTGAAATGCCTGGTTAAAAAGTGAAGGTTTAGCTGTTACAGAGTAAGAGCTTTACTATTTGCCTTGTACCCTTTTTGGAGCACTACAGAGTGTGAAATGCATAGTATTTTAACTTTTGCATGAAATAGCATGTTTTTCTTCCCCTGAACTTGGAAAGTTGAACTGAATTGCACCGACAGATGGAGCAGATTTTGTGTTTGCTGAGATTCTAAATCCCAAGATCTGAAGGTGGTAGGATTTAGCACATCTGACTAGTATCGTAGGCCTCAAGACATACTTAGCAGCATCAACAGACCCAACATTCAAAAAGTGTTGTAGTATGAAAGTGATGGGCAATCTGTGTTCCTAAACTTGGACAAGTGTTTGGATGTGTAGAAGGAATACGTGAGAAGTTATCAGGATGCACTAATTTGTAAAATAAGACAAAAATCATTCCAAGTATCAAATGAGAAAACAACCAGAAATGTATAGAAAATAGAGCTACTTAGTAATCACAAACTGGAACAGTGAAATGCTTTTTTTGTTGTTGTTGTTGAGGGGGCAAGCTCCATCCCCAACTCTATTTCCTTGTTCTCATATTACCATTAGTCATTCTTAGATAATATGTTTTAAAATATAAATCATATAGGCTATAATTAATTCATTCGCATGGAACATTCCCAAACCAATCAATAAAACTCCTCCAATAGGGTATTCAGGACAAAAGCAGAATGTTTCACCTTATAATTCGACATACAAAAACAAAAAAATCCCATGTTATTTTAGTAACTACAACACAAACGTTTCCACTGCCGGATACTGTGTGACATAACTCAGAAGCTTACCATACCAGCACCAAGTCCACCAATGGAAACTGTACCACCTACTTATGAATACTCAGTACTGCAAATATTTTAGAACACCCACAAATTTAGAAACAAAGATGCATAGAAAAAACTAAAACGGAAGACTCAATAAACCAGACTTTGTAAGTTGTGAAACGTTGAGAAAAGAGAAACAAATGCATTTCTTCCTGTACTTAACAAAACACATGAAAATTATTTTTGTCTAGTTGTGTTATTTTCCACTTGGGTTGATCCTGCTTTCTTACCATTTCTTGGCATAAGTATTTTTCTAGGATCTCATTTCCTTTTTGTTTCTTTGCAGTCTGTCATCTTACCTTCCTTCCCTACATCTGATTAAAACAGAAATATATAGAAAATAGAGGTACATAGTAATCACAAGCTCTACCCCCAACTGTCTCCTGGTTCCCATTTTTCCTTTAGACATTCTTAAATATAAATCATATGGGCTATAATTATTCATTCGCATGAGACATTCCCAAATCAAACAATAAAACTCCTCCAATAGGAGTATATCTCTAGTTCTTCCATTTCCCACTTCTTATCTCTCATTCCTTTCTACTACTACTACTACTACTACTTAACATTTCTAAAGCGCTACAAGGGTTACGCAGCGCTGTACAATTTAACATGGAAGGACAGTCCCTGCTCAAGGAGCTTACAATCTAAAAGACAGGTGTACAATCTAAAGACAAGTGTACAGTCAAAAGACAAGTGTAGAGTCCGTCTGATAGGGCATACTATATTTCACGAAAGGTTAGGTGCCGAAAGCAGCATTGAAGAGGTGAGTTTTAAGCAGAGATTTGAAGATTGGTAGGAAGAGGGCTTGGCGTAGGGGTTGAGGAAGATTGTTCCAAGCATAGGGTGAGGCAAGGCAGAATGAGCGGAGCCTGGAGTTGGCAGTGGTGGAGAAGGGAACTGAAAGGAGGGATTTGTCCTCTGAGCGGAGGTTACGGGCGGGAACATAGGGGGAGATGAGGGTAGAGAGGTAGTGAGGAGCCGCAGACCGGGTGCATTTGTAGGTAAGGAGGAGAATCTTGAATTGTATGCGGTATCTGATCGGAAGCCAGTGAAGTGACTTGAGGAGAGGGGTGATATGAGTATATCAGTTCTGGCGGAATATAAGACGTGTGGCAGCATTCTGAACGGATTGAAGGGGGGATAGATGGCTAAGTGGGAGGCCGGTGAGGAGTAAGTTGCAGTAGTCCTTACCTCGTAAGACCCACGTCCTAATCCCCTATTTGTACCATCATTTGTACGTATCTCATTTTTATCCCAAGAATTTTGTTATTCTACAATTCAGTCCACTTAAGAGCTAAATTTTGAAAATGACTGTCACTCATGCGCGTACTCTTGTGAGTCATTAATCCAGCGCAGCTAAAAAGGTGTTCAACAGCTGCGCTAGCAGGAAGTGGATGATTCAGTCTGATAACAATTTCCTTCAAATCAGGCCAGATTGTAATATTACTGATGTCTTCTGACAAGGTCTACAGGTTTTGATCAAGGGAATCTCTGAAATACTTGACTTCCATATAGCAAAGAATACTTTATCATCATTATTGTCGTTATCATCTGCATTAGAAGTCATGTTGTCTAATTCATCACTTGCATCTTCATCTTCATTATTGTCACCATGCTGTCCATTTACAAAGAAGGCTTTCACAAAGCTGGACTCGTCTGTTATAACAATTTTTCATCTCATGGCAAATTCTGTTTTAATATTTTCCAGTAAGTGACGCAAGAGTGTCAGATGTGTGGGAATCCTTCCGTCTTAAGGCCAGACAAGCAGACGTCGTCTCTGAAAACTCTATCAATCCAATTGCCAGTCACCCCACTGTAAAATTTTCCATGGGATGACCAGCGGCATATGTCTGCTCACCAAGAATTGCTAAAAGCTTTAGCTTCATTTCCACTTTAAAGTGGCTCAACTCATCACTGTTGTGTTTGGCTGGAGACCGGTAACCAGTTCATCAAACAAAGACAACTCCACTGTTCTTGTAGGCTGTATTCACTGAACAGCAAAATTTAAGATGAGATGATCCACTGTTTGCATGATGAGGTTTGCAATAGCAAAATCCTGTTCGTAGCTTTGCTGTTTCATTTGGTTTACTGAGGAATCGTCATTTACATCTCCCTTCTACTTTTACTTTTTACTTTTAACAGCTAGGATCAGATGTAACTGCGTAAAAGCAGCAAAAATTGTAAAATTATTACTTTGGTAAGAGTAGAAGTAGCAAATGTTTCCTGTACTTCTTTACAAAAAAAAGTGGAGGAGTAGCCTAGTGGTTAGTGCAGTGGACTTTGATCCTGGGGAACTGAGTTTGATTCCCACTGCAGCTCCTTGTGACTCTGGGCAAGTCACTTAACCCTCCATTGCCCCTGGTACAAAATAAGTACCTGAATATATGTAAACCGCTTTCAGTGTAGTTGCAAAAACCTCAGAAAGGCAGTATATCAAGTCCCATTTCCCTTTCCCCCTTTCCCTTATGACATCACAATATCAGAAGTGAGCCAAGTATTGGGCAATCAAGCCATTGTGACATCACTGATGAGGTTGACTCTTATTGGTGGAATGAGTGGAGGAGTAGCCTAGTGGTTAGTGCAGTGGACTTTGATCCTGGGGAACTGAGTTTGATTCCCACTGCAGCTCCTTGTGACTCTGGGCAAGTCACTTAACCCTCCATTGCCCCTGGTACAAAATAAGTACCTGAATATATGTAAACCGCTTTCAGTGTAGTTGCAAAAACCTCAGAAAGGCGGTATATCAAGTCCCATTTCCCTTTCCCTTAAGCACAGTAACTAGTTACATTTACTTACCTACTATATAACTGCTTTTGGATGCATTTGGCAAGGTCTCTGTCCAATTCTTACACCTGTGTTGGAGGTCTGTAGAACTTGGTATAGATGGAAGTGGCATCATCCCTCTGTGAGCTTTGATATATCTATATCTGTAGAGAGAGAGCTTTTTCTCCCTTTTCCATCCCTCTTGAACAGGTCCTGCATAGTATGGCTATGCATCATTCATGCAACTCATTGAGCCGTGTCTTGTTCATAACAATTATATCTGCCTCTACTTCCGGCCTTGCAGATTTAGAAAGTGTTACCTAGACTATGATTATTTATGCCCCTTGCCCTCTGGGTATTTCTTTCCTTCACTTAGCATGCATGCAGTCGGTATAATCTGCTCCCCTCATGTACCCTGTTGGTAAATGTAGGTTTCTGTAATCCTGGCTATTGGCCTTTCTCCACTTGCTTTATTTGTTTGGGGGTGGGAGATGTTTACTCTAATCTAATGTTTTTCCTAATTAGGGAATAACTGCCCCTCTTCCATGCTGGACAACCGTCCAGAGGGCAGAGGGGAGTCTCCCAGAAGGCTTTCAAAATTCTCCCTGGCCATAACCTCTTTTATCTGACTCCTGGTATCCGTGAGTGTCTGTAAGTGAGTGTGCGTCCTATCCATTAAGAATTTAGACCCAAAAGATTAGGCATCCCTCTAGATATTATTCAAGAAAGGGAAAAGACAGGTTGCAAAGATATATAGATTTATTGATTCTTACCAAAGCAATACAGAGCGATCAGGAACATCAGTCTGACCGGCAGCATGTCTGGATGGAATTTGGATCTTCTCCAGCTCCACCCAAATTTGCCCTGTCTTTTATACAATTCTGAGTACATAGAAAACTGATGCATTTACATTGATTCCAGTGTAAGAGTTGTTTATTCCAAACTCGCTTAACCACCTTCTATTTCAACGGAAAATGTCCCCACTCTTGCAGCTGGCATGATTTTTTTATTTTTAGACAAAACTCTCTTTTTTTTTTTTTTTTTTTTTTCCTAACTCGGATTGAGGAAAATCCACTTTATAACTGACACTTTAGAGTTCCCGTTTTGTTTTCAGATTTTCCATTTTGTTTCATATTTCCCTGACCTATCTTTTCTGCTTCAAGCCTTAGTCTGGCCTTTAGGCTAGGCCCTGCTTTTCCAGCAGACTTTGGCTGGCTGAGCCAATTTAACTTTATGTCAACCTAGTTTCCAATAGACCAGACCCTTCAAACTTGGTCTCCCACCATTCCGGTGGGGTCTTCTAGCTGACCATAAATATTCATTAATCAATCAGCTTCCGTCTATCATCCCACTTGCTTCTAGTTTAAATACCTGTCCACGTATGAAGTAAATTTCTCCTGAAGATCTTTACTCCACACAAACAAATGTAGATATCCACAGTACAGCTCTCTGTGTTGCCAAACTCATCTTAGTGACGAGATTCCCTAAGAGCATGTCACTGTATGACACTACTGTTCCCTTATTTGACGTTCTTCAGTTTTGTTGTAGAAGCTTCATATTGCTAAGCATATTTAGTAATGAATGAATCTTCGTGGCATGTTTCTCTGAATATATATTAGTTTGCCAACATTTTGGAATCTTTTTATTGTTTTATTTCATACATATAAACCTCATTTTCATATCAGTACTCAAAGCAGCAAAAACTAGTTTAAACATTCATAGCTATAATGAACCATGTCTTGGAGTAGATTCTTCACTGTAAGTAGTAGAGTTTATTTGGTTTTACTGCTGCTGTTAACTACGTAATGGGGAGGAAAAAGAGAAATTTCGAGCTAGTATCACCATTCAGAAATGTGGTTAATCTCATGTTTCTTCAAGTGCCATCTTGTAAAGGCTTATTTCTAAAACAGCAGGACCCTGTAATAGGTATGTTGTATAAACAAGTTTCTTCCCATTCTGTATCTATGGAAAGAATTACGATCTATAAGCCCAGCATTACTTTAGTGTCAAAGTTTTTTTTTTTTTTAATGCAAAAACAGTTGCAAACCCTAAAGAGTCAGGAGTACAAATTCTAACAAACTACTGTAATTAACTATTTTTTTCTGACGTTCTTATATGTTTGTGTTTGTAGGAGGTATGGTGTTAGTAAACAAGGCAAAATAGATAAGGTAAGTAAAGTCTAAGCTTTAATACTGTACAGAAGAAATGGAATGGATTCAGTATATTGATGGATGATTTTCTTTTTAATTAGCTACTTTGTGTTCTCTGGGTTAGAACAAGTGTCATCTTTTATTTTCATACTAGTAAAAAAGGCCCATTTCTGACACAAATGAAACGGGCGCTAGCAAGGTTTTCCTTGGAGTGTGTATGTTTGAGAGAGTGTATGTGAGAGTGACTGTGTGTGAGAGAGAGAGAGAGTGAATGTGTGTGTGTGTGCTCCTCGGAAGGAAAAAAAAAGTCTGTGTGCTTGGTTTTGAGTGTATGGGAATGATGGCTGTGTTGGGGAGTGGAAACAGAGATTAACCAATAGGCTTCCTTGCTCGTGTGTAGTAATCGTCGTGCACCATGGCTGGAGTCGGAGAGGAGAGGGAGGGCGGTGGAATGGTGAGCGAGCGTCTGCGGGAGGGTGGGTGAGGGGGACTGTGGGCGGGGGGACGGGGTCCAGCGCCGATGTTGGTTTGTTTTGAGTGTATGGGAATGACGGCTGCATTGGGGAGTGGAAACAGAGATTACCCAACGACAATCCGATTTGTTGAGTGTCATTGCTCCGCCCTCAACGTCATCACGTTGTGACGCGGGGGCGGGGCAGACACTCATGGGATCTTGCAACTACAAATTTAGAATATTGGAGGTGCCTTTTATATATAGAGATACCTTACAAATCATGTTCAAGAACAGATCTGTCCAAAAAAATAAAAAGAAGAAGAAAAAAGACCAGAGAGCCGTTGAATCAGACCTTAATACCAGTTTACGTAATGGCTAACTCAACAATTTGATATGATTTAAAAAAAATCATAAGTGTGCTGCTGCTTTTATAATAGCTAAAGTGTTATTTTGTTCTAATAAATCTGTCCATCTGGTGCTGTGTATATCGTTTACACCGAGGCTCAACAAACCACAGGCATCGGAGCGCCATGGCAATATGGCAATAAAAAAAAAAAATCTGACCTGGTGCCTAGGATTATCAGTGCCAGGCAGAGCATGTACACAACAGCATCAGGGCTGTGGAAAGCATGCAGCCTCCCCCCCCCCCCATTCACTGTATCCACGCCCCTTCTTACTTTCCTTCATCTTCTCTCTCCCTCCCTCTGCTTTTCAACAGATGGATATTGCAGGTTGGGGGGTGGGGGAACAAAGGTGTGAGTGTGCATGGGCTGGGGGAAGGGGAGAGAGAGAGTGAGCTACAGAGGTATATTGGGGGTGACTGCAGGAGGGGAAGGTTTGAGATTGCTGTGATGTGGGTGTTGGTGGGGGGGGGGGGGGGGGGGGGGGTGAGGGACAGAGTCCAGAGAGAAAGCTATGGGATTGTGTTTTCTGGGGAGCAACAGAGCTAGCAGATACGTTTGGAGTGGGGGTGGGGAGAGCGGGAGGTTTGAGAGAGCTATGATGTGTATTCCTGGAATAGGAGTTTAAGAAAGCAAAGCAGAGAGAACTGGTAATGAGGAAGGAGAGAGGAAGAAAGCTAGGGCTGTTTACCATGGAGAGGGGCAGAGAAAACGGTGGGGGGGGGGGGAGCAAAGTGGAAGTATATCATTCTTAGGGAGGTGTTGTAGCTAGTTGGGGAGTGAGACTGCTGGAAGGGCTCAAGCCTGCGGTCAACGAGAACTTGGGTGGGGGAGGTTCAGGACTAGGGTCAGCCTTTTATACTGGGAGAATTCTTCTAAACAAGAAAAGTAAAACGTTTTGTAGAAGTGAAGAAATCTGTGCCCAGAAATTTCTAATTTTTTATACAGCATTTTTTTTTCTTCTGTGAGAATTCACCTGGCAGTACCAGCACTGACAAGGTCATCGATCAGTGTTGACAGGAGAAGGGGGTTTAATAGGCCTGCAAACTGTGACATCAGTATGCCTTGGGAAACATAGTTGGAGCGCCAGCAGCAGCACACAAGGTGAAAGCAGCCCTTGCAGAGCCTTCTTAATTAGGAGGACGTTCAGTGTACCAGCAGCTGCACACATGGAATCTTATTAATTAGGGAGAGATTAGGAGCAGTAGCAACAGCAGAAGCAGCCCACACATTATTAATCAGGAGATTCTCCAGCAGTCTCGTTGGTAGGATCAATTTACAACATTTCAAAAACCTATGTTTTCTTTTTGTTTGTTTCTTTAGGAAGGGGAAGCGAAGAGAGGGATTGGGAGAGGCTACCTCTTGGGGGCAGAGGCGTATCTGGCCTCCGGCGGTAGGGGGGGCCAGAGCCAGAGGGAGGAGGCACATTTTAGCCCCCCCACCGCCACCACCACCACCACCGACCCCCCCCCCTCCGCCACCACCAATGACTCTCTCCACCCCCCCTCCCGCCGCCAGCCCTCCCCCGCTGCCGTTTCTTACTTTTGTGCCGAGGTCCGCTTCCTCCTGGGCCTTTAAAAATATTTCTTCAGCTGGCGGGGGACCCCAACCCCCGCCAGCCAACCCGAGGTGAGTCTTTCAACTTGAAAGTTTCAAGTTCTTCGTCTGCCGTGGCCGACGTGCTGGAGTTGAGCGGCTGAATCCAGTTCGGAGTCCAACGTCGCACGACGTCAGACTCCGAACTGGATTCAGCCGCTCAACTCCAGCACGTCGGCCACGGCGGACAAAGAACTTGAAAGACGTCACCTTGGGTTGGCTGGCGGGGGTTGGGGTCCCCCGCCAGCTGAAGAAATATTTTTAAAGGCGCAGGAGGAAGCGGATCTCGGCGCAAAAGTAAGAAACGGCAGCGGGGGAGGGGGGCCAGGGCGAAATCTGCGGGGGCCCAGGCCCCTGTGGCCCCACGCAGATACGCCCCTGCTTGGGGGTAGTGGAGAGATTCAGAGAGGTTGCTGCTGCTGGGAATGGGTGTCAGGGCTAAAACTATGGCTGTTAGGGGTGGGTGAGCGATGGAGAGATGCTGAACCGCAGCTGCTAGAGGCAGGTAGGTGAGTGCAGCTACAGCTCTAGCTTCTCCTCCCATTTCACCAGCAATCACAACCTAAAGCCTCGCTTTGTTGCTATTAAGGCTACATTTGAGACTGCTGGGCATAGGTAGGTAGGTGATAGGGAGTAGCTGAGGCTGTGGTTATTGGTACTGGGGGTAGATGGGGGGGGGGGCGGTATACCCCACACCAGTCCCTATCAACCACAAGTGCTGCTTCAACCTCTCTCCACTGCCCACCTGCCCACAGCATCAACAGCATTAGCTTTACCCCATCGCACTCCCACCCCAAGCAACTGCAGCCTAAAGCATCTCTTCGTTACCAGAGAGGCTGCAGCTCCTGGGGCAGGTGGATGGCACCAAAATCTGTCCGCCTTTTCTGAAGACATCACCAAAACTTTCCCCGTCTTCCCTGATTTTCCAGTTAGATTACGTCATTAGTGGAGGAGTGGCCTAGTGGTTAGGGTGGTGGACTTTGGTCCTGGGGAACTGAGCAACTGAGTTCGATTCCTGGCACAGGCAGCTCCTTGTGACTCTGGGCAAGTCACTTATCCCGCCATTGCCCCATGTAAGCCGCATTTGAGCCTGCCATGAGTGGGAAAGCGCAGGGTACAAATGTAACAAAAATAAAGTAGATACTATTGGAGATTCTACATGGAATGTTGCTACTATTGGAGATTCTACATGGAATGTTGCTATTCCACTAGCAACATTCCATGTAGAAGGCTGCGCAGGCTTCTGTTTCTGTGAGTCTGACGTCCTGCACATACGTGATCTGCAAGGGCCGACTTCTACATGGAATGTTGGAATAGCAACATTCCATGTAGAATCTCAAATAGTAGCAACAGTGGAGGAGTGGCCTAGTGGTTAGGGTGGTGGACTTTGGTCCTGGGGAACTGAGTTTGATTCCCACTTCAGGCACAGGCAGCTCCTTGTGACTCTGGGCAAGTCACTTAACTCTCCATTGCCCCATGTAAGGCGCATTGAGCCTGCCATGAGTGGGAAAGCGCAGGGTACAAATGTAACAAAAATAAAAAATAAATTCTGCTCTACACAGTCTGCTCCATCCATTACCACTGTTTATTAAATCTATTCAAAACATAATATGTAGCTTGCTGTATATCACCCTGAACACATGGATGATTGATAAATGTGCATAAGTAAATTTCAGTAGTTCTAAATCTGGCTCTTAGGTTTTGTTTTTTGGCTGACTTTTAGATCTGTTGAGGTCTGGTTTATAGCTAATGCTATAAATGATTATCCTCCAGGTTTAGAAAATATTACTCATCTTTCATTCCAGTTCTTTGTATTTTTATTAAATCATGTTCTTTTGAGAGTATTACCGCCCAGCATCCCTAGTTTACCTGCAAAACCAGCCATGGATTTTTCATGTGTGACTTCAACCTGATCCATGGTTAGGTTAAATTTAGCCTTTTTTTGTATTATGACATACCGTTTGGCTTTTGCAGACTGAAGACAAGAAAAAGGTGCTGACTCCAGGGCTTGCACCAGGAAGGGCCGAAATGAATGAGGAAGAAGACCTTCAGGATGCCGAAGAGGTGAGCTTAAATTTTGTACAGGAGAGGGGTGATTTACATTTATTGTACGTTTAGTTGAAATAGCTTAACCTTAAAATGTTGAGCATACATTTCTGAAAGTAATTTAAATGTTGTTAGTTTAAATACCAACATTTCATATGGTTACACAGCACTTCTTAAAATATTAAATGAAATACTGTCTTAATGACTGTGGTGAAATATGGTGGTGAAATAGTTTGATTGTCCTATTCAAAGGACTTCATTGTGTCTTTTCTTTGTAGATGCTTTCGAGCGTAAAAGGCATTAACCTTCTTTATGCTGATTTATCACTCATTAATCTTGAAATTAGAAGCTACTGCTTTTCGTGATTGTGTTGATCAGACTAGTACTGTCGTGTTGAAATAAAACTGGAGCTGGGCATTCCTGCTGAAAAAGCTCCCTTTTGTATTCCCATTTAGTTACAGTATGGTTTGGTCAGTGGCGTAGGAAGGGGGGGGTGGGGCGGTCCGCCCTGGGTGCACGCACTGGGGGGGGGGGGGGGGTGTCGGCTCGCTGGTTCTCTGCTCTTTCTGCCCCGGAACAGGTTACTTCCTGTTCCGGGGCAGAGAAAGCAGGGAAGCAGCAGAGCCGACGCAGCTCCCAGTGACGTGCACTGGGAGCGGATCGGCCCTCCCGCCTGCCCCCCTGCTGCAAGGTAGGCTGCGTTTCGGGGGGGGGGTGCGCTCCAGAGGGGGGGGCGCCATGCCCTGCACCCGGGGGGGGGGGGTGCACAGCGGCGACCCGCCCCGGGTGTCAGGCACCCTCGCTACGGCACTGGGTTTGGTTACCATTTTACTGTGTTATTAAATACAAGGCTTCCTGAAAGAAAGCATTCAACAGAACATGAGTTGTTGACAATATATACAAATAAAATCATTCTGTTTATATCTGTACAAAATTATACCAGGTTTGGTTTCAGTTTGTGATGTTATTAAGACGGGGTTTGATCAAGGAAAAGCATTACTGATACTGTTAATCATGAGGTGTTGATAGATAATTTGAAAGTTTAAGGGATAGGGGGGAAAGGTTGTTAGATGGGTCTCCTCCTTTTTGAATAATCAAAGGTTTAGGGTTCAGGATGGCAATGATTATTCGACGTGACAGGAGATTAGATTAGGAGTATATCTAGATTTTCAAAAAGCTTTTGACAAAGTTCCTCATGAGAGGCTCCTGAGAATTAAAAAGTCATGGGGTAGGAGGCAATGTTCTGTTGTGGATTAGGAATTGGTTATTGGATAGAAAACAGAGGGTAGGGTTAAATGGCTGTTTTTCTCAATGGAGAGAAGGGTAAATAGTGGAGTGCCACAGGGATCTGCACTAGAACCGGTGCTATTTAACATTTATAAATGATCTGGAAATCGGAACGACAAGTGAGGTGATTAAGGACCATGTTTACTAAGCCGGCTTAGCCTTTGTTCAGTGTTTCCCAACCAGGTGCCATTAGTGCACCGTGAGGTAGTCTTGAAGCTCCAGCACACGGACTGTGTTCTCAGCACCTCACAACAACAAGAGACCCAATCAGTGGTTCTTAAATATGTAAGGAGCTTGTGTCTGAGCACATGCTTAGTCACACGCGCCTCTCACTTTTTCCTAAATACAGAATGAGCCTTGAATTGTGAGAATTAACAGGCAGCATGTAGGGCATGGTTAACTTGGACCCTGCAGCTTATACACTGCACGCAGCACCTCCTCCCTGATCTACTACTACTATTTAGCATTTCTATAGCGCTACAAGGCATACGCAGCGCTGCACAAACATAGAAGAAAGACAGTCCCTGCTCAAAGAGCTTACAATCTAATAGAAAAAAAATAAATAAAGTAAGCAAATCAAATCAATTAATGTGAACGGGAAGGAAGAGAGGAGGGTAGGTGGAGGCGAGTGGTTACAAGTGGTTACGAGTCAAAAGCAATGTTAAAGAGGTGGGCTTTCAGTCTAGATTTAAAGGTGGCCAAGGATGGGGCAAGACGTAGGGGCTCAGGAAGTTTATTCCAGGCGTAGGGTGCAGCGAGACAGAAGGCGCGAAGTCTGGAGTTGGCAGTAGTGGAGAAGGGAATAGATAAGAAGGATTTATCCATGGAGCGGAGTGCACGGGAAGGGGTGTAGGGAAGGACGAGTGTGGAGAGATACTGGGGAGCAGCAGAGTGAGTACATTTATAGGTTAGTAGAAGAAGTTTGAACAGGATGCGAAACGGATAGGGAGCCAGTGAAGGGTCTTGAGGAGAGGGGTAGTATGAGTACAGCGACCCTGGCGGAAGACGAGACGGGAATTTTTCCAGTTTCAGGTGAGGCTTTTCTTTTGGCCTCATTAATCCTCCAGCCTACACTGCCTGCTCTGTGGAGAATGGTGTGCCACACACCAGTTTTGAAAATGTAGGCGTGCCTTGGGTTTGAAAAGGTTACAAGATCATTCCTATGGCACATGGTGTTTCTATGGATAGATATGACCCAAGTTTGTTGTTGTTATAATGTTCTACTCTTTTCTTTCTCTCTCTCTCTCTCTCTCAGCTCCGTATTAAAGCATTAATGACAGGAATGGCTGCAATGGAAATAGAAGAGGTAAGAATTGAAAAAAAAAGTGATTTTAAATTTATTTATATAATCATTGACCTTTTTTGTGTATTCAGTTATTCCTCTGCAGTTGATGCTGTCCAGATCCTTATTTTCAAAAGGGGTTCCTGTTTGAAAATAGGACTAAACTGATTTTGAGTGACTAAAGTAAAATGGATATAGTTTTTTTATTTTGAGAATTTTAGCTATCGCCCTTTCTCTGAGGACATGCAAGACATATCAATTATATAAATAGATGAGATCATCTGATAGTGCCTATGTGGATGGTTTCTCAGGGAGTTATGGAAAACTTTTACAGGAATTTTGGCAGTACACTTGCCACCTTGCTGGGCCTCCTCTGTTCATTTTATCTATGCTGATTTCTTCTGCAGGTTATAACTCTCTCTGTGCAGCCTAGCATCCTTCTGGCTATGACCACCGCCGCCTTTTCGCTTTGTTTTGTCACCTTGAGATCCTCAGACACAATCACCTCAGGGTCCCTCTCCTGAGCAGTTCTAATCAATCTCTCTCCTATCTGGTACATCTCCTTTGGATTTCTGCACTCCAAGTGCGTCACTCTGCATTTCTTGTCATTACATTTTAACTATTTTAACTAAATAACCTTTTATTTATTCAATTTTTAACTGCCAGATTGGTGACAGTTTGGAGATCTCTTCTCATGGGTTCTACTCCCTCCAGGGTATCCACTATTAGCTGTCTTTGTGTGATCCGCAAAAAAGCAAACTTTTCCTTCTGACTCTTCAGCAGTGTCTAACAAATATATTAAACAGAATTGGCCCCAGTACCGACCCCCGAGACACTCCACAACTCACCTTCCTTTCCTCCGAGTGGATTACATTTACCACCATCACTCTGTTGGCCAACCAATTTTTGATTCAGTTCACCACTTTTGGTCCTAAATTCAGCCCTCTCATCTTATTCATGAGTCTTCTGTGAGGAACAGTATCAAAGGTTTTGCTGATGGATAACTTTATATTTTTATTATTATATATTTCTTTTATTATATCTTTTTCGTGATCTTTTTGTTGCATTTTTCTTTATTTCTTGAATGCAGTGTTATGCCCTTATTTTTTCAGCAACCTGTTTCTCTTGTTTTTTTGTTTACTTTCCTTCTATAAAGATTTGTTTGCCATATTTATAGCAGCTTTCAACTTGGACCACTGTGCTTCCACTTCTCCTATGCCTATCCATGCCACCAGCTCCTTCTTCAGGTATTCCCCCATTTTACTGAAATCCAGTACTTTGAGTTTTATGCGTCTCCACTCTGCTTTTGCTCTTATCAAACCATATCATGTGATGATCACTATTGCCTAGGTGGGCACCCACCTGACGTTGGAAACACTTCTCCATTTGTGAGCACTGGATCCAGTGTCATCCCTTCCCTCATGGGTTTCATCACCATTTGTCTGAGCAAATCACTTTGACAGGCATCCACAATCTCTCTGCTTCTTTCCAATTCTGCCGATGGGACGTTCCAATCCACATCTGTGGGAAAGAATTCCAGAGGTGTCAAGTACGGCACATGAAAACTCTTTCAGTTCTGGTATTAGGCTAATGAGTGACTTTCAGTGAAGGCACAGTGGAATGTTTGAACTGGAGAGTGTTAGATTTTGATTATAAATATAATGAGGCTGTCCATCCTTTAAGTTAATCACTTCAAAGCAACTACTGTAAAAGATGGGAAGCCATCAAAAATTTCACAGACTGAACAAGCATCAGCATATGTAAAAGACAATTCTTTGTATTGACTTTTTTGTTACAGTACTTTCAACATTGGTGTATTCATTTTTTATATCAAGAATAGAAGTATGAAACTGAAAGACTCATCCGGTTAAAAAAAAATAAAAGTGTTGTAATTGAATGTACTTTCTGGCTACCAGTTAAAGAAAGTTTAGTGATGTTATCAATGTGGGCTACCATTAAGATATGTTATTTAACCTCTAACCCATGGGTCATTCTATGCCAAGTGGTCTAAACCTTCCCACCATCATGTCTCCAATTTTGTTCAAATTTTATCTGTTGTGCGAGTCAGGTGTTAAACGAAGTTTCCCAAAATTTGAGGTCTCTAACTGCAATAGTTGCAGATCTAGACCCCCTTTTCTGAAAGGTTGTCAGTCCATGAGCGCGCAACATTTACCAAAATGCCATTTTTGGGGTCTAATAAAATCCAAACACATTTATAAGAATGGCTACAAAATTCAAATCCTGTACAGTTTTTGATGCTAATTCCGATGAAATACATTTTAAGATTCTGGGGGCAAAATCCAGTCAAACAAGTTGACTCAAAATGTGCATCAAAATTGGTTGCGACTCATCGGAACATAGTTGGACCAATATTCAGACCGCAATAACTTCCATGCAAACAAAGATACGGATTTGAAATTTTGAACAAGCATTATGCTTGTGCTGGACATAATACTGCCAGATTTGCAACTAACCAGCATCTATAACCGCCCTGCAGGATCTCTTCAAAGTTGGCACTGTCAGCGCAAATGGTAAAATGTACCAAAGTTCAAAGCCAATTATTAAAAAAGAGTCTGCCTGAATCAGCTTGTGAACAGTATCATCTGAAAGAGCAAATTGTTCTCTACAACACTGATATGTTTTTGTTTTGCAATACCACCATTAAGTAGCCATTTACTCGGGTCAAAGTATGTTATATTTAGTACGCTTGATGCGCTAATTTTTCTTCATTTCTAGGAAATTGAGGCACTTAATTTTCATGCAGAGAACATATGTCTCCTACAACCAAGAACTGCAAATGATATTTAGCCAAATTGCCTGACACCTCCAGCAATTTTTGCAAAACCTCCAGAATCTTCCCCTAGACCTCTGTTTAAAAAAAAAAAAATCATGCAAAACCAATCCATAAATCTGAGTGAATGTTAACATAAAACACACTGTTCCAGAAACTAGACACTCATTCCTTTCGTCCCTCCCTAGGACATGATATCCATGGTTAATAAGGGAGAGACTTGAGATTTAGTAACATATGCAAGGAAGAGTATTGATGCAATTATCGAGAGTCAGATCGTAAATTAAAGAAAGCTGCCTCTATCTACTTCATATTTGAGAACATTTAATATATGTCAGTAGTTGAGTACTGCCAATCGAAGAACACACAGTCTCAGTTCTGATGATCTAGGTAATATAAAAACTCAACTGCTGAGATTGCATATCCTAGGAGTTTGGGGTTGATACAGGTCCTGTCACCCTTACCCCAAATAACATGAATAACATAGATATAATTTTGTAATGCCCCTGTAATAAATGAAAGTACCTTATTGGAGAGTAGACAAGTTCATTTCCAAGGGATATATTCCTTTGCCAGGGCTGACTGGCAGGAAGGGCCATCCCCAGGGGTCCTTTTGAATACTAGCTGTAGAAGCAGCTTTCTTATGTTACAAACACCAGTAACATGGTTGGCAGTGCCCGAAGCACAGTGGAAACAAGGAAACACTCTTGGAGCTCCTTTTTGGTGATGAAAGCTCTCTTTGAGTAGGTTGACTCTTGAGCTCAAGTACCTAATCTGAAGGATTACTTAAAGGTAATGTTGAACTTACACCTTATTTACTCACTATGCCTGCTGTTTTTCCTAGGGCTCATGTTCATAAAATTGAAAGTCAAAAACAAAAAAGGTGGGAATATAAAAGCCAGGCTATCCAAAGATTGGAACCAAACTAAAATTAAAATAACCAGAGTTTATTAATTTCCAAACAAATGATAATTTGTCAAATTTTGTGTAATTGTTTTATTATCATTTGTTTGGAAATTAATAAACGCTGGTTATTTTAATTTTAGTTTGGTTCCAATCTTTGGATAGCCTGGCTTTTATATTCCCACCTTTTTTTTGTTTTTGTCTTTACGCCTCGTGGGATCTATTGAGTTCTCCACTTTTGCGGATTCTCTCTAGACTTTTGCGTCATAAAATTGAAAGTGCAATTCTTTCTCTGAATTGCAGTACAGTTGTTGCTTACAGTCTGCAGTGGATCTGAGTGCTCTACCCCTCAAGGAGAATGTGGAGATTGGACACTCTAAAGCTATCATCCCACAGGAAGGTCATGGTTAGACAGTAATAGGATAAGATTGTGTAGGCTGAAGTCTTTATTGCAGCCATGGCCTTATCAATCGGTCTCGAGATGCTCTTATAAGATTGAGCCTGCAGGAGTATAACGAGAAGACATGCAATTGCCTATCCAGTTAAAACCAGTTTGCTTTGCCACCACAATCACAGGCCTATTTATTTTATTTCATAAATCTATATTCTGCCTAAACACTAGGCGGATTTCAATTTTAAAAAATCCATAAAAAATGTTCACATATCAATAACGATGAGGAAAGCACTTTGTCCAGTTCTTCTGTTTGACTTGGAGGCCAGTAGACTACATCAGTATGAATGAAAGTGCATCTCCTCTTTCCAAGACAAGCCACAGGATTTCTTCTTTTCCCCATACCCCCTGCATTTCAGCCATTTAAATATTTTTGACATAGAGAGCTCTACCCCCTCCTACACACACATACTCACACTCTTTGTTGCCATCAATATCCCTTCTAAATAGGTTATAACCTATCCCATTCCTGATACTCGTTAAACCCTGTCTCTGTAATGGCCACAATATCCAAGTTCATTTCAATTATTAGGGCTTCCAGATCATGAATTTTATTGCTTAAATTGTGAGCAGTTGGACTCATAGCCTTCCACCGATTTTTGAGTGGTTTACTTGTATTTTGTATAGTTTTTATTCCAATCTCCTCTTTCCCTTGTTGCAGATGAGTGTGTTTTAAGATCATTTTTTCCACTACTGTAATATGTGTGCTGGGGGTGTGACTTCCTGAAATTATTTTATTCCATATGCCACCACCTTCTTCTAGTTTAAACACCTGTCCACATATTGATTGAATTTTTCATTTAAGAACCTTCTTCCTCCTCGAGAAAGTTGTAGTCCATTGTATATTCTCTTTGTTACATCCATTGTGCCAGCTGCCTATTTATCTTAAAGCTGCCTTGTTTACCCTAGGTTTGAAGCCATGTGTTAAAGCTGGTTGTGCAAAGCAACTTCTCTTCTTCCTTATTATAAACTAGTAAAAAAGGCCCGTTTCTGTTTGAAAGGAAACGGGCGCTAGCAAGGTTTTCCTCTGAGTGTGTATGTTTGAGAGAGTGACTGTGTGAGAGAGGCTTGTGTTCCTGCTGCTGTGCATTCCCCGTGTTGTGCTGATTCGCTGCTACCTGTATCGTGGCTCCGCCCCTCTCCCTTCTACTGGCCAATCTGGTGTGGGTTGTGTGACATCACTATTATCTACTCCAACATGATCCACGGTTCCAGGCAGCCTCAGAATGTTGGAGGTGAGAATTATTATATAGGATGGGTAGAACTTCTGAAAATGATATAGTATTGAAGTCTCTTTCCCCAAATTTGGAAGTCTTTTTGTACTACAGAGGTGCTATTTCTATTCAGGTAATTGTTTAATAGTAGTGATATGCTTTTAGAATATGCTGTAATAATACATTGTACACTGCAGGGTGCAGTTTCCATAGCTGCAGTATGTATAATAACTAAATAAATTTTATTAAGAAAATATGGACACCTACAAATGTGCATTTTCTTCTGAACAGAGTTGCCAGATTCTTTAGACATTTAACATGAGCTTCTTGGTATAATCTATAGGGTCGGTTGACTGCAAGCACGATTGGCCACATTGTTGGACTTCAGTCTGATGAGATCAAGCAGATCGTTTCAGAGTACATGGAGAAGGTACATACTGAACGGAGTAAAAACTATTTTATTTGCTATTGTATGATCTGCATTACTATTCCCTCTATATAGTACTAATTCATTAACTATAATTGCTCAAACTAAATCAGCTTTTCTCATTCTTTGAGGCAATTTACTGTAGTTTTATTCACTACCGCATGACCTAACCAATTAACGTTATGCAACACTTATTGGTTGTTTGTCTTTATAGATGTGTGAACCACATGATCTCTTTTGAACAGAGTATGAGTGCTTCATTTCTGGCTCTTGAGTTCTAGATCATTGATGCTTGTCTGATGACCTTTCCTTAACTGGTTTTCTTTTTGCTGACACCTTTGAGCTGTGGCACTTTCCTGCTTATGAGAGACACTATAACTTAACTGAAGCTGTGGCAAATTCCTTGTCTTGCTTTATGATAAAGGTAATGGAGGAACAGAAAGCCCCTGGGTAATATTTCAATGTTTCATTTCTTCTGCTCCACAAAAAGGCAGAAGGACCTTGAGTGTTGCAGTAGATGGATGATTGATCATCTACAAAATAAGAATAGATCAAGTGAGACCGAAATGTCCCACCGTTAACGAGCATAGTCCTTAGTCATACACATGCACCTGAAAGCAATCTCTCTGTTATTTACAGGCTTATTCAGGCATTAACAATGTGCCTCTGGTGACAAAAGTCACCGGGCAAAATGAGACCTTTGACTTGTCTTGGTTTCATACCTGATTAGTTTACTGATTAAAATCCATTTCTGGCACATTTGAAGGTTGATTTTTTTTTTTTTAGTTATCTTTGGCCAAATATTCAACTCGCTGTATCAGGTAAAAGTGTGTCTGATCATCTGACTAAATCTTATGTTCTTAATCTGACCATACCTAATTTGTATTGTAATATTTACCACCTGTCTTTAGGTTAGGTAAATATTACATGGTCGTCTTAAATTTGAAAAGCCTGTCGGAGGAACATTGGGACCCACCCACTTCCTCCCCAGTTTCAGTTTGTACAAAAATTGTCTTGTAAAGAGGGGATTTTAAACAGGTAAGGTTCAACCCACTAAAGCTAATTTTTACTGGGTAAATCTTTTGAAAATCATCTCAGTTACTGTACAGGAAGAAATTAGTATGAAGCTTTTTGTTCAGCTAGTGTAGTTAGAGTTAATAGCTGTTGCTTACTGGTGATAACTTATTGCTTAAATTAGTTACTATCTGAAGCATTTTTTTCTAAGAAAATAACCAAAGAATATTTCTGGATGAAATGGTTTTTACCTGTGGAAATAGGGCAGAGTTATCCAAGGCCCTAGTTGAGAGTATGCAGTAATCGATGTTCTGTGGGGCAGTTAATGTTGCCCACGTTGCTCAGTGATGTTCCCAAGAATGGAGAAAAAGCGGGCTAAGCAAGAAAGTGTTTATTTTATATAATGAAAACTATGTGCATCTCCAGTGGAAGAATTTTCTACTGAGAAAGGAGATTCAGACCTTTTGTGGTAGTCTTTCACTTAGGATTAGAGCAAGCGAAACTACCCAGATTTTTTTTTTTCATTATTGCTGTAAACTGCTTGGATTAAAATTATCTGCAAAATTTGCATGAGGATGCAGACACTGATTGTTTGTTGTACTGTTGGGGAGGTAAGTTCTATAAATCTTTTTCTGCCTGTAAAGCCTATTTTATAGACAGAAAAGGATTTATAGAATTGTTCAGCCACATATGCGTCTAAAAGGTACATGCTTGGAATATGTGTGCCTATGTTTATGCAACCTGCATGTAGGTGTTTCTGGGACAGAGTAATGTATGTGCATATTTTAAATAATGCACATGTACATACCCAAATTTACACCTTCAGAGCAGGTGAACAGTTGTGCACTATTATGACTGAATCTGGGAGCCTGTTTTATAAAACACAGATGTTACCTTTATAAAATAGTTTTAAAATAGGGTCCATTTTAGATTTGACATTGGTGACCTGTTATAAAATTACCCCCTTCATGAAAAAAATTGTGGTGGTAAGATGGCGATCTAACGCACACACGAAACGCTCCTGCTGCCTTGAATAATATTTCCTAAAAAACTGCGGTTACTTACGATGCCCCACACTAAAAGAAAGGGGCCAACTGCCTGCGGTCAGGACTTCGTCCCCGCGGCAGCAAACGTTGGAGCGCTTCGTGGTGAATCAATCTCGCGAAGCCGGTGAGATGAGACCCGCTATGGACGCCGTTGTAGGAGTGCCGGCGCCCCAGGGTTTGGACATCTCTCTCTCACCCCCGGGGATTATTCCACCTCCATGCCCGGCAACACAAAGGAGAGAGCAAGGAGTGTTTGAAGCAACGGAAGTCGTTGACGGTAACACTCAGCTCGGCAGTGCCTCTCCTGAGTTTGCAATGGAAGAAAGCTTGGAAGAAGCAGATCCTGCAGAAATAACGCTGACTTTAATTTGGAAAGCGCTTCAAGATCTAAAACAAGTTGTCTCGTAAGTCCTTTCGAGAAACCACTTCAATTGGGACAAAAATGACTCAGTTAACGGAATCCTTGGATAAGGTACGTTCAGAGACAATGGAAAAAATATCTCAGAATTATGAGGAAATAAAGAGTATAAAGTCTACAGCTGGTTCATTGGTAAAAGATAAATTGATGCTTCATAGAAAAATGGAACAGCTAGAAAATTTCAACCGAAGATTGACTCTCAGGGCAATAAACTTCCCCATAATACCTGGGATATCTCCAAATGATTTATTTAAAACATATCTAATTGAGAATCTGAACTTACCATCTCAAGCGATCCCTCCTTGCAGTAAAATTTACTATCTAAAAATGCCTGTAAAGAAGAATGAACCTGGACAGAAGGGTAATGAAATAGATCTTCAGAATCTAACGGCTATATTGGAAGAATCCATAACTGAAGTGGCGACTCACGGTACTTTAATTATTTCTTTAATATTTGAGCAAGATTTAAGTTCACTAATGAGATTATACTTTAGGAATCTTCAGAAACCATTTTATGGTCAAAGAATATGGATCTATCCTGATGTTACCAGAGTAACTCAGGAAAGACGTAGAAAATTTCTGTTACAGAGGGAGAGAGTGAGAGAGATGGGAGCTTCATTTCTACTCGCCTACCCCTGTAAATGTATTGTCAAATATTTGAATAACAAGTATATTTTTTATGATCCTGAACAATTACAGAGTTTTGTAGATAGGAAAAGCTTGAATTGAGAATAAATATAAGAAATTGCGAGAAAACATCAGAAGTAATGCCACTAACCAATAGATAAGGTTTCTTCTTATTAATCTCTCCTATATGATTTTCACCACCTTTTCCCCCTTCTAAGATTGAGGTCTGAGAAAGAGATATGATTGTTAAAATATCATTTGTTGAGACCTGATGGTCTAGATGTTTATTTTCCTGCAATATGATCTCTGTGTTTTCACAAGTATATTGTTGTTACAACTTGTATATTGTTTAAATAATAAATAAATAAAAAGAAAAAAATTACCCCCTTCATGTGTTAGCCCCCTGATTGTGGAAGTGCAGATTTCCAGTAGTCATAGTGGATCATAGAGAAAGTAACCTTCTTGAGCCAACATCAAAATTTATCCAGGCCTGAGATCTCACAGGACACTTCAAGTATGACTAAGTTGTAGTTGATACATGAAGAAATCGTTGTAGTTGATACTTGAAGCATCTACAAGCTGGAATCTTAGAAACAGCTATACAGAAGTAACCTGAAGGAGTTTTGTTTTGTTTGTTTTTCATTCTGACTCTTTTGAATCCATTAAGGTATATCAGCATTGCTGTATAATGTTCACTATTTGTCTAATAAGCATGAGCTAGTTAGGAAGGAAAGTAAGGGGGAAATAATTTAATGATATGTTTAGTGTTAGCTTTCACTATGATAATTATGAAAGCAGCTAAGTTGACTTTGGTTTTTTAAACAAAAGCATTTTCCACTTGTTTGCACTAAATGAGAGTACTCTGAAATTATAGCAATTTTAAATAACAAAGACCCGTCAAATGTCAGTCAGTGTTTGGCAGGTTAGAACATTGTCTCCACTGCGATTCTTGCTGAATTCTAGGCAGCAAATATAAATCAAATTGGAACATACTGGAGATACAGCTGGGGTAGGAAACCTAGTTTTGATTAATGTTTGTGTTCCTCTTGCAAAACAAGCTGCCACTATTGAAACCAATTTTCCTAGTTATAGACTGGGGAGAGAGATTGTTGATTGACCTAGTCTCCATATCATTGAAGAAGCTTTTGACGACTTTATTGCAAGTTATTGGGAAGATAGTGGAGGAGTGGCCTAGTGGTTAGGGTGGTGAACTTTGGTCCTGGGGAACTGAGTTTGATTCCCACTTCAGGCACAGGCAGCTCCTTGTGACTCTGGGCAAGTCACTTAACCCTCCATTGCCCCATGTAAGCCGCATTGAGCCTGCCATGAGTGGGAAAGCGCAGGGTACAAATGTAACAAAAATAAAATAGATACTATTGGAGATTCTATATGGAATGTTGCTCCTATTGGAGATTCTACATGGAATGTTGCTATTCCACTAGCAACATTTCATGTAGAAGGCTGCGCAGGCTTCTGTTTCTGTGAGTCTGACGTTCTGCACGTATGTGCAGGACGTCAGACTCACAGAAGCAGAAGCCTGCGCGGCCACATTGGTGATCTGCAAGGGCCGACTTCTACATGGAATGTTGGAATAGCAACATTCCATGTAGAATCTCAAATAGTAGCAACAGTGGAGGAGTGGCCTAGTGGTTAGGATGGTGGACTTTGGTCCTAAGGAACTGAGTTCAATTCCCACTTCAGGCACAGGCAGCTCCTTGTGACTGGGCAAGTCACTTACTACTACTACTACTATTTAGCATTTCTATAGCGCTACAAGGCATACGCAGCGCTGCACAAACATAGAAGAAAGACAGTCCCTGCTCAAAGAGCTTACAATCTAATAGACAAAAAATAAATAAAGTAAGCAAATCAAATCAATTAATGTGAACGGGAAGGAAGAGAGGAGGGTAGGTGGAGGCGAGTGGTTACGAGTCAAAAGCAATGTTAAAGAGGTGGGCTTTCAGTCTAGATTTAAAGGTGGCCAAGGATGGGGCAAGACGTAGTGGCTCAGGAAGTTTATTCCAGGCTTAACCCTCCATTGCCCCATGTAAGCCGCATTGAGCCTGCCATGAGTGGGAAAGCGCAGGGTACAGATGTAACAAAAATAGCCGCACTGAGCCTGCCATGAGTGGGAAAGCGCGGGGTACAAATGTAACAAAAAAAAAATAGATACTATTGGAGATTCCACATGGAATGTTGCTACTATTGGAGATTCCACATGGAATGTTGCTACTATTGGAGATTCTACATGGAATGTTGCTATTCCACTAGCAACATTCCATGTAGAAGGCTCGCAGGCTTCTGTTTCTGTGAGTCTGAAGCAGAAGCCTGCGCGGCCACATTGGTGATCTGCAAGGTCGGACTTCTACATGGAATGTTGCTAGTGAAATAGCAACATTCCATGTAGAATCTCAAATAGTAGCAACAGTGGAGGAGTGGCCTAGTGGTTAAGGTGGTGGACTTTGGTCCTGGGGAACTGATGGACTGAGTTCGATTCCCACTTCAGGCACAGCAGCTCCTTGTGACTCTGGGCAACTCACTTAACCCTCCATTGCCCCAGGTACAAATAAGTACCTGTATACAATATGTAAGCCGCATTGAGCCTGACATGAGTGGGAAAGCGCGGGGTACAAATGTAACAAAAAAAAATATTGTACCATTGGTCTCTGTCAGTGTTATCAGTAAAGCACTAGAGACTGTAAGTGAGCTGCATGATTTAACTTTACTGGAGATGTATTATTAAGAGCATTAAATCCTAGTGCTTTTGAGAATAAAAAGAGAAAACTCAATCATATGTATTTTATTCTCCAGAGCTGCAAACATTTCTTATTTCAGTATTAATGGTGGTAATTTGGCTTTTTCTTATACACGTTGTGACTAAACAGATATCCGATAGCAAAAAAATATTGCAGTCCTTGCGTGTATCTTAGGAGTAGAACTAGACAGTTTGTTATTTCTACAACACCAAGTGCCCTCTATAGTGAAACAATCTTTACATGACCTTAGGAAATTAATATCCATTAAAAAATTCTTTCATAGAAATGTATTTAGGATCCTAGTTCAGTCTTTGTTATTTTCCCAATTTGATTACTGTAATATTGTGCTAGTTTGTTCTACTGCATTGATCAATCGTTTACAGTTGTTACAGAATACAGCTAGGAGATTGATCTACGGTTTATCAAGATATGACTCGGTTCAAATCTTCTACTTAAAATTACACAGGTTGCCAATTATAGCCCGTATTCATTTTAAACTGAATGTTAAATGTTTTTAAGATTTTGTTTGGTGATAAACTTGAACATTTTTGCAGAATAAAAGGTCTAGATATAATAATCGTAATCATTTCTTATTGGGTTTTTGGAATGCTAGTGGGATAAAATCAATTAAGCATTTTTCTTCTTTACAATATCAGATGGCTACATTATGGAATTCTATACCATTATCTTTGAGAACTTGTCAACATTAATTATTATTTAGGAAGAAACTAAAATCTTTTTTTATTTTGTGTTATTGATTCTGTATCCTCTGGTTGTAATTGAAATGAATAGGCTTGTTAGTATTATTTACATAGTAACATAGTAGATGACGGCAGAAAAAGACCTGCATGGTCAATCCAGTCTGCCCAACAAGATAACTCATATTTGCTGCTTTTTGTGTATACCCTACTTTGATTTCTACCTGTGCTCTTCAGGGCACAGACCGTATAAGTCTGCCCCGCACTATCCCCGCCTCCCAACCACCAGCCCCACCTCCCAACCATCGGCTCTGGCACAGGCACAGACCGTATAAGTCTGCCCAGCACTATCCTCACCTCCCCACCACCAGCCCTGCCTCCCAACCACCGGCTCTGGCACAGACCGTATAAGTCTGCCCAGCACTATCCCCGCCTCCCAACCACCAGCCCCACCTCCCAACCACCGGCTCTGGCACAGGCACAGACCGTATAAGTCTGCCCAGCACTATCCCCGCCTCCCAACCACCAGCCCCGCCTCCCAACCACCGGCTCTGGCACAGACCGTGTAAGTCTGCCCAGCACTATCCCCGCCTCCCAACCACCAGCCCCACCTCCCAACCACCGGCTCTGGCACAGACCGTATAAGTCTGCCCAGCCCTATCCTCGCCTCCCAACCACCAGCCCCGCCTCCCGATCTTGACTAAGCTCCTGAGGATCCATTCCTTCGGCACAGGATTCCTTTATGCTTAACCCACGCATGTTTGAATTCCGTTACCGTTTTCATTTCCACCACCTCCCGCGGGAGGGCATTCCAAGCATCCACTATTCTCTTCTGATCTAATATCACTTGTTGTAATCCGACCTTGAACTGAAAAGGTACAGGTGGAATATAAATCCTGGTGTAATAATAATATTAGACCTGTTATAGTCATTTACTTGAAATACAGTCAGGAAGTCAGATTGAGATGAGCACTTGAATTTCAGTTGAGTGTAGGAAAATAAAATATCATGCCCAGGGTCACACAGTTAATGGCAGAAAGTAGTCTTGAACTCGCATCCTAGGATTTTTCTCATGTGTCGGTATATATTAAACCAACTGGGCAGCACACACATATGGTCCTTCCTCTGACCAAATGGAAGCTGTGTGCCTTAATCCAGTTTATTTCTTCAGAACCTCACTCAGCTCTAAACCCTTTCCAAATGCATATATCAAGTTGTATCATAGGTTCACATACCAGCATCCAGAGATTTCCAGTTTTATTGCAGACTTCTAGAGGTATATCTTTTTGCCACGCTGAGTTGGAAAGCTTTAAGATCCTCTGCATGTCTTTTGTCTCTATTTAAGCTGAAATATATATGAAAAAAAATGTTGAGGGTTGTAGTTTTCCTAATAAGTGTTGGAAGTTAATAAAAATAATAGAAAAAGATGGACATTTTTATCTATTGCTCTCTCCTGCTGCCCCAGGTTTAGGCTTCTCCTCTTGCTCATTTAAAATTTATAAATGTCACTGATGTGCTAAAGGTTTTTTTTATTCATTGTTATGTAACAATCTTTCCATATGAAAATGCCCATATTGAGGAACATTAATACCATCAACAAGCATAAACATACAGATAACTATTATAAAATTCAAACAGCATTAAATTACCAAATAATGAAGCAATCAACTGCTAATCTATTACAACAAAATAAAAAAACAGCATCAACATTGTAAATAATTAAAACCAGAATGAAACAAATAGCTAAAGCTACTATTGTTATTAAATGTTTATTAGCCCTACAAGGTATATGCAGCATGGTACATAAGAGACGGCCCCTAGGGTTTATAGATTAAGATTTAAAGAAGGGATTAAAAGATAATTGTAATTGAAGAAGAACCACTTAGGGTAAAGCTGCATGAAATCAAATTGGAGCTTATGCATTGTTGTTCTAAGGAAAAGATGGATAGGATTCTGGATAGGGCCAACAATTTTATCATTTCTACTTTTATTTGCTGAAAGCTAAAGTTAGAGCAGTAATAAGGACGTTTACAAATTAAGGGCCCTGTTTGCTAAGGTGCGCTAGCGTTTTTATCGCCGCTAATGCTAGAGACACCCATATATTCCTATGCATGTCTCTATCGTTAGTGCGCCTATAGTGTGGCTTAGTAAACAGGGCCCTTAAAGTTCTTATATGCAGAAATTCCAACTGAATTGGTGACGTAGGCAGAGAGAATGGGTGAAGAGCATTCTGATTTAGGCAAAGCATTAATCATTATGAGGAGAACCAGGGTTTAGACTTGGAAGGTGGTTAACTAGATCATTTATCTAAATGGGTAAAAAAATAAAAATAAAAAAGTCAGTCCTTTAACATCTGTATAAGAAAACAAGAATTGGAGTGGGTGCATGAAGGGTAGGTTGGTAGGGCAAGCCCAGAAACTTGCTCTCAGCCTTTCTCATCACAGGGAAGTAGTCAACCCTCAACCTAACATGAGTCATCAGAGATCAGAGTCCTCATCAGCAGAAACTGCCCTAATTTTGCCTTATGAAAGACTTGACCTCATTCACAATGAACTAAGGATTTTTCAAGCAATAAAATAAGTAATTTTGCAAATTTTTCAGCTTTTTGTTGCCTAAGGTAAGGCCTTTCTACAGAATTTTACTCTTTTCTTAAAAGTTCTTTTCAAAATCAGTTAGATAAACTGCCTTGGCATAATAACTAGGTACAACTTTAAAAACAAATGAACAACATCAGCCATGAATACATTTTATCCAGGTTTCTAAAAGCAAGTTAATATGCTGGCCAGAACCAATAAAAATTAAATAAAGCCACCTTGAATAAGAGTTGTTCAAGATGTCTAAAATATAAAGAATTCTGTTTTTATAAAGATCTTCTAGAAAGCAATTTCCACATCTGTTGGCCTGTGCTAGTGACGACGTAATCATGAATGTGACTAGTTTCTGATACCATTAAATTGAGGCATAGAAAGACAGCCTTCATATACGAATTTTAATACTCTCATTGGGACATAACATTTCAAGTAATTGTTCAGATAATGAAGACCAGTGAAGCACCTTCATTATCAGTGTGATATGGTCCCTAAAATTGAATGAACTAAAGTGTCCCCCTAGTTGACTTTTAAAATTTTAGTGTTTATCAGTATTTAGCTCATTCCTTTTTTTCAGTTGTAGCTCAAGACGAGTTTCAGTAGGTATTTCCGTACTTGGTGTATTTCAGCAATCTTAACTGTGGTTAGGAGCACATTTTTAATATAGCTGAGGAAGCAGAGAGAAAAATTAAAATGAATATCATTTAAAAAAAACTAAGGTAATTAAATTGGTTTAAGGATTGTACCCTCGGTGCATATTCAGTTTTTAATGGGTTTGCCTAGTAATGGTGAATGAACAGGTGAACAGAGGTTTTTTTTGGAGCATGGATCTGCTCATGGATCCATATCATTTTACTAGAACATCTTAATGAGTTGAGTTAAAACTTTTGGCAGTCATTTAAATTGCAGGAGTTCTTCTAATTTTGCAGTATCCAATAGTATGTAATTTTTCAGAGTTCTCTAATTCCAGCTACCTAGCCCTTTTCATCTCTTATTGTCCCTTTATATATATATATATATATATATATATATTGTCCCTATATATATATATATATATATATATATATATATGTTGGTCTTCATTTATGAATCCGGATAGTCTACTGAAAGTGGAACAAGAAGGCTAGGACAGTAGTTCACAGATGGGTCGGTCTGGTTTCAGAATATCTGTAAGAAATATGAATGACACATACCTCTATGCACCTTGTATGTAAATATACATCATGCATATTCATTATGAATATCATGACAACCAGATTGACCGAGATTCCTTGAGGACTAGGTTGAGAATTCCTGCCCTCTAGATGTTCAGTTTGTAGGATTCAGATCAACAGAGTTCTGCCTAGTGTTTCCTAGAGTAAAAGCTGTCTCCCCAGTATTTAATTATCTGATGTCAAGTAGACCTTTGTTTGTGTCTTAACCCTTCTTCCTTATCAACCTTATCTTGCCATTGCAAACCACTTAGGTACTATGTTTTTTATTTGTGGTGTAGTAAATAAAATTGAAATGTAAGACGTGATCTTTCTTTGATTTAGGTGATCAGGGAATTAGCGTATGGATATAATGTACTTGAATATCAACAAATGTTTAATATTGTCCCAAACTGAAGGGCCATAAATAAACTGAACAGTCTGAGATTGAATTATAAGGTGATTGAAATGGGCTAAAAATTGACTGAGAAGTGGAATCCATTCCAAGATAAGAAGGACTGTTGGAAGAGTTTCACAGGTATTGGTCCTGGAGGCATTTTTTGGTCAATATCTTTATGAATGTTATTGCAGAAGAGTTGGTAGGAAAGGTCTCTCTTTTTGTAGATTACATATCTTTGATGGAGTAGACAACATGCAGAATTAATAAATGCTTGGCATCTAAATTTCAGTGCAAAATGCAGTGTCATTCGTTTGAGATCCAAGGGAGCAGTATGTTACTGGACTGAGATACTGACGCACCTCAAATCTTCAGTTTGATTTAACTCTGATCTCAGAATTGCAAAATAATCCAAGAAGGTGGTGACCAGAGCCATAGGAGTACTAGGGTGCCTAGGGAGAAGCATAGCCAATAGGAAGATGGAGATGATTATGCCTTTAGACATTGTGGGTTTTGTATCCAAGTCTTTATTTTATATCTGTATAAGACTATAGATGGAATAGATGCAATCCAAAAATGGGCAAATGTAATGGTCAAAATATGACACAATTACCACAGATACTCTGCTATAAATACTAGATAGTCTCAATACAAATAAAGCAGAGTTTTTTGTCAATGAGGGAAAAAGTCTCAACAACTACGGCTATATTCTACACACCTACGTGTTCATTTTATAGTCCGTAGAAAAAGTCATCACTGACTTTAAAAACCCTCAATTTTCCTGCTTGTTTTAAATTTTTATTTGCTTTATCAAAAAAAATTTTATTTGCTTTATCAAAAAAATGTAATATATAAAAAAGTAGAGTCACTTATCTTGCCAAGTGTTCATTTGAAAAGGCGCTTAATCCGATTAAATCATGAAAAATGCAATGGTTCCTACGGTCCCGTTTCGAATCTCTTCCACTGCTTTATTTGTATTGAGATGGTCAAAATATGAACCAGAAGCCCTACAAAATGAGACTAAAGAGGGACATTATCAACACAGGCTACCATTGTGATGTTATTTTACCGTTATAAGTAGCTAGGTTTCATTTCATAAAATGGGACCTGTGGTAAAATAGCACATCTTAACAGTAGCCCATGTTGATAACTACACCCCTAAATGCACAAAATATGTATACTCAAGAGAACAGAAAAACAGGATGTGATAAGCCGTCAAATTTTATAAGTAATGCTCAAAATGCAAGTATGTTAGTAGAAAGAAATTTATAAAGCAAGAGCTTAAAAGGTGTAGACCCGTAAGTAAAATTAGAAAATATTCTTGAAAAGGGTGGTGAGTGTACGGAATAGCATTCCAGTGGAGGCAAAAACACTAACAATTCAAAGAAGGCATGAAATTACGTACAAAGGACCCTTAACTTACATTCACTGGATCACAATATATAATTACAATAAAAGCAGATAAAACAAACATAAGAGTCAAAAAGTAATGAATCATAAATCCTTCTGAATCCACACTTCCATTAAAATGATGATGCTGTCACTATTTGGATTGAGCCCACAACCTACAATTAATTTTGTAAGTGATATTGAGGAAAGGCTGGTGGTAAGGTTTTCCTCTTTGCGGATGATACCAAAATTTGCAATAGAAGAAACAACTATGTATTAAGTACAGATCCTCCTATGCATCCAATTTTTCCTTTTTGGGCAGCCAGCTTTGGAACGCTCTACCAAGATACATCCAAACAATCAATGGCCATCTACCCTTCAGGAAAGCGTTGAAGACCCATCTCTTCAAGAAAGCCTACCCTAATGACCCAACTTAATTAAAGCCCATCCACATGATTCCTGTCCTACGATTGTTATACCTTAGACCATGTCTCCAGTCTCCTTATGCTCATCCCCAATTTTTTCCTCTCCATCCTCTCTACGCCTTACCCTCCCCAAATTCTTCTCCTGTTTCACATCCTATCCTTATTTACCTCTCCATGTTCAATTCACATATCCTTTTACCCCTGTATTACTATGTTCACCATAATTTGTAATATTCTTTCAAGACTTTGTAATTCTCCATCCTCCCTACGCCTTACCCTCCCCATATTCTTCTCCTGTTACACATCCTATCCTTGTTTACCTCTCCATGTTCAATTCACATATCCTTTTACCCCTCTATTACTGTGTTCACCATAATTTGTAACATTCTTTCAAGACTTTGTAATTCTATCTACTTTTACTATGTAAGCCGCATTGAGCCTGCTATGTGTGGGAAAGCGTGGGGTACAAAGAAATAAATAAATAAGGTAGATAACATGAGGAGGGACCTACAGAAGCTTGAAGATTTTATGCTAAGAAAAAAATAGTGCCTTGCAATTGGGCTATTAAAACCTGAGGGAGCGGTACAGCTTAGGGGGTGAGGAACTTTCATGCACGAAAAAGGAGCAGGACTTGGGTGTGATTGTATGTGGTGACCTCAATGTGGCCAAGCAGGTAGAAAAGTCATTGGCAAAAGCCAGCAGGATGCTTGGGTACATGGGAAAAGGAATAGCCAGTAGGAAAAAGAAAGGAAGTCTCTGGTGGGATCTCATTTAGGGGTCCTTTTACTAAGTTGGGTTAAGTGCTAGTGCATGCCTACCGCATCTTAAAATGGCTTACCATGGGACTTGTTTGGGTGTCCTCTGGTCAGTTCCAAATTGGCACATGCTAAAAATACTTTTAATTATTTTATTGATGGGGTGTGTCTGGGGTGTGGAGAGTGGACGTGCTTGCGTAATCAGTTAATGCACCTACATTACCATGATGTGCTAACTGATTAGAGCAGGATTTCTGTGTGAAACCTTAAACTGCCTACAAAATGGATGGCAGTAAGGGTTTGCATGGTAATTTATTTTTAATGGCTGTGCTCTGATGGTGACATTGGCGCATGGCCATTAACAGAAAAAATAGAAAATTGGCCATTTTACTGCTGTGGTAAAAATGGTCTTTTCATACAGAAAAATCCTGCATAAGTGTATGCTAAGGCCACTTTCTTCTAGAGCTTAGTACAAAGACCCCTTAGAGTACTGTGTACAGTTCTGGAGACTGCACCTTCAAAAAGATAGGATAGAGTCAGTCCAGAAGGCATGTTTGTCATGAAGTGTATGGAGGGGGAGTAGGAAAAACTAGAGGAGAACCTCTGCAGAAGCATACAGGCAGCACAGACAGCAAAAGTGATCCAGGGAATGAGGAACAGATGAGAGTTCACCAAAACAGATTTTTATTGAGTAGGGATCCAATTTGGCCAAGTTTCAGCTTTACCTTCATCAGGAATCAAGTGCTGAAAAGTTCAGTAAAAGACACATCTTCAGCAGTGTGTCATGCCATCACCTTCTTATTGGGTCTGTTCATCAGTACTGATGAACATACACAACAAGTTGGGGTCTTCCTCAATAAAAATCTGTTTTGGTGAATTCTCGTCTGTTCCTCATTCCCTGGATCACCTTTGCTGTCTGGGCTACATGAAGCCTCTGGAGATAGACTTAAAGAACTCAATATGTATACCTGTACTTTGGGAGAGAGCAGATTAAGGCAGAAGCGTTTCAATACCTCTGTGGCATAAATACACAAGAGGCAGGTCTCTTTCAATTGAAAGGAAGCTGTAGAATGAGGGCGCATAGGATGAAGGTGAAAGGGGACAGATTTATGCATTATGACACTTTTTGGTCATTTTTCTCTTTCAAAAATGAGGCCCCTAGTCATCTATATGCCTTTATTAAATAGGTTCTCAAGACCGACCCCCAACATATATAAATTTACTTCTGTTCTGAAAAAGATGTAAACGTATACATGTGTATTTTATAAAATATGTGCATACATCATAACTGTGCCCCTTGGAATGCCTATGTACAGGTCCCATTCTTTCTATGTGTATCTAGTCGTACAGGTCTATACATGTCCTTTTCTATTGTAAAATAGGTTTTACACATGGAAAAAGCTTTTTATAAAATTACTCCCATGTTAATTGTGACCTTGGGCTGTTCTTTCATTGTAATGGGTAACCATTGAAGAAACATTTAAAATGGGGGTTACCCCTTCCACTAGTATTATGAGTAAGCCTTGTTGCAGTATTATGAACAATTTGCAATTTATTAATCTATTTACTTAGTTTTGCTCAAAAATGAAGACATTACAGTAGTCTACTTATAAAAGAACTATAGATTGCACTACTGTTTAAAAATCTCTATAGGTTAATATAAGATGAAAATGTCTTCTGCTTTCTAAGCTTACCTAATGCTTTTCACCATTTCCTGGGTCTGGTGTCAATTCAGGGTCCTAGGCTCTTCATCTCTGAAAACAATTTAAACTGAACTTCAATCTACTGAAAATGAAGAATTACTGACCACCCACAGGGTTTTCATCTTTTCCTGCTTTTAAGTCAAATAACCACGACTAATCCTGCAGTATGCACAGACATATTGAAAATATTCCGTATTCTTAGGCCAGCCTGCTTGACAGGGAACCAGGGATTTGGATATTGTCCTCATATATGTAAACTGTCAGTCTCAATGCTTTAATTAGACCGGTAAGCCTGACGTCGGTGCCAGGCAAAATAATGGAAACTATTATAAAGAATAAAATTATAGAACACGTAGACAAACGTGATTTAATGGTTACAGAGTTAGCATGGTTAGGCCGAGGGAAGTCTTGCCTCACCAACTTGCTTCATTTCTTTGAAGGCATGAATAGATATGTGGATAAAGGTGAGCTGGTTGATGTAGTATAGCTAGATTTTCAGAAAGCTTTTGATAAAGTTCCTCATGAGAGACTCCTGAGAATAATAGAGTCTTGGGATAGGAGGCAAGGCTCTGCTGTGTATTATGAATTGATTATTGGGCAGAAAACAGAAGGTAGGGTTAAATGGTCATTTCTCTCAATGGAGGAGAGTGAACAGTGGAGTTCAGCAGGGATCTGTACTGGGACCGGTACTATTTAGCATATTTATAAATGATATGGAAGTTGGAACGACGAGTGAGGTGATCAAATTTGCAGACGATACAAAGCTATTCAAGTTTGTTAAAACATGTGCGCACTGTGAAATATTGCAGGAAGACCTTAGGAAATTGGAAGATTGGGCATCCAAATGGCAGATGAAATTTAATGTGGACAAATGCAAGGTGATGCACATTGAAAAGAATAATCCGAATCACAGTTACCTGATGCTAGGGTCCATCTTGGGGGTCAGCGCTCAAAAAAATGATCTGGATGTCTTAAATAATATACTGAAATTTTCTGCTCAATGTGCTGCGGTGGCCAAAAAAGCGAAAAGGATGCTGCTAGGAATTATTAGGAAAAGAATGGTGAATAAGACCGAAAATACTATAATTCCTTTGTATCGCTCCATGGTGCGTCCACACCTTGAGTATTGCATTCAGTTCTGGTCACCGTATCTTAAAAAAGATATAGCAGAATTAGAAAAGTTTCAAAGAGCGACTAAAATGATAAAGGGGATGGAACTCCTTTTGTATGAGGAAAGGCTAAAGAGGTTAGGGCTCTTCAGCTTGGAAAATAGATGGATGAAGTCTACAAAATCCTGAGTGGTGTAGAACGAGTAGAAGTAAATCAAAATTTCTTTTTACTCATTCCAAAAGTACAAAGACTAGGGGACACTCAAAGAAGTTACATGGAAATACTTTTAAAACAAATAAGAGGAAATATTTTTTCACTGAACGAATAGTTAAGCTCTGGAACTCTTTGCAAGAGGAGATGGTAACAGCGGTTAGCGTATCTGGGTTTAAAAATGGTTTGGACAAATTCTTGGAGGAAAAGTCCATAGTCTGCTATTGAGACAGACATGGGAAGCAACTGCTTACTCTGGGATTTGTAGTATGGAGTGTTTCCATGATTTGGATTTCTGCCAGGTGCTTGTGACTTGGCTTGGCCACTGTTTGGAAAACAGGATACTGGGCTAGATGGGCCATTGGTCTGACCTAGTATGGCTATTGTTATGTTCTTATGTTGTCTTATGTAATTGTAGCCCACAAAGAAAACAAATGAACATTGATGGGAACAGGACAAAGAGTGGGGGTGGGGGTGGGGGGGGATCATCCATGAAAAACTTCACAATGAAGCAATCTGAAAGTGAAAGAATCTTAATCAGGCACTGCCTTTATAGAATCTGTTTTTATAAAAGAGGTAATCAAGTTCAAAGCCTGTCTACCCATCACTAGGCATTTTAATGTTTGCATCGGTTTTTCCTTCATCACAGTATTAAAAGCTGCAAAGAAGTTAAATAGGACCAAAAGGCCCATTGATCCTTGGTCCAAGATTAATCTAAGGTCATCCAGTGGTGCTGTTAGGCTGGTTTCAGTACTGAAATCTAATCTAAATCCTGACTGGCCTTCATCAAAACAAATGTGAAAAAGTGAAGGGGAAGGTAAAACATCAGCTGTGGCCTTTAGCGTTGTAAACTTGAAGCAAATCAGACCTCGTGGCCCTTGTCTACTGTTATATTCTCAGCTTTTTTGTATACAGTAGATATAGGTCAGTTACTGAGACCCATTTGCGATTGCTGCCTTGGCTCTACACTTATTCAGTCAGAGAGCTGTGTTAATTTTCTTGTGTGAGCAACAGCTGTCTTGTAGATTGATGTTAGACATACTGGTTTTTATTTGATAGAAATTATGTTGTGTTAAAAGTAGCTTCAGTTTGTGATTTTTAAGTGTAGATTGATGGACCTGACTTTGCACAGTAAATGTTGTGAATTAATACCTTGATTGATGGTTAGAACAGATTTCATTTGTATGTTTAGGATTACTCTGTGATCTGCATACATGTGTTAAATTGATCTATATAGTGTAGGAAGAAAGGAAATATTTAAGTCTCAAAGACCTCTCCTATTTCAAAAACCACTTTCTTCTAGGGTGGTAATATATTTAAAATGATTTTGCAACATAAATGACGAGGGATGAACAATTGGAGCAGAGGAGGAGCCTAACAGAGCAGCAAATTAAGAACTATGCAAGCCTTGTGACCTTAGGCAAGTCATTTTGTCCTCCATTACCTCTGGCACAGACTTAGGAGGTAGTTTATAAAGACATTTTCACACTTTCTGCACTAGAAACCTGCATGGGAATGGGGTTTGTGGGAAACCCGCGGAGTCCACGGTAATCCCTTCCATGGCTGTGGGAGTGCCGTGGGAATCCCTTCTGGGTTTGCGGGACTCCCATGAGGATGGAAGGCAGCCAGCCTAGCTCTCACCTTGAGTCAGTCTAGTGCCAGCTCCCCCTCCTTGCTTGAGCGCACAACGCATGCAGTCAGCAGTCTCCCATAACCCTCTGCTCCTGGCCTGGGTTGAGTCAGCTGACACAGAGCAGATCCATGCCATGGGGCATGAGCCAGCCCATCATCAGAGAGGCCTGGTTCATCCCTGTGGTGACTTCAGTTAGCAAGAGTACCACTCATTTCTGTCAGTCAGTCCCTGATTCACTGGCACTGTTGCTAATTGCCACTACCACATGCACGTGCCAGTAGGTCTTCATCGAATCTTCTAGAATCAAGAGATTTCATTGTCCATGTGTGCGTGTGCAGTCAGTGTAGCAGCATGAGTTCCCTCTGCTTACTAAGCCAAAAGCTGTGATGAGGAATTCCCAGATACAGTAAATGTTACCTCCCATTTGTCTTGCTTGGTTTAGCTCTGCAGGAAGCTTGTTAAGTTGTGTTGAATGTTTTGGTGCATTAGTCATATTTCATGTTAGCTGTTGGCACCCGGAAGAAACTTGTTGTTATAAATACCATAAAGTTCAGTGTACAAAGATGCTGTGTAATTTTGACTACCTTTGCAAGTTTATAGAGACATAAATCCTCTCGTGCTGAATCATGTAAAGAAGCAGCACATTGTGAGAAACATGCTTGCGATTAAACTCCTAAGGATCTTACATTTTGATATTGAAAAACAATACTTGTGACTGATAACTGTGCATTAATAGTGGCTGAAGGAGCTGAACCAATCAGGGCTGTGGTTTCCATCATTTGGTTAGAAAAGACATATGGATGATGTGGTGATTTTTCATGCCTGTGATTTGTATTACCATTTTTAAGACATGTATTTCTCTTGTTTGGCCAGCTGTTGCAGAGGTAACTGTGTTCCTTTCAGCTTAAGCCCTGAGGGAAACTAACCTGCACTGCTATTGGCCATATACCCCTCAGTGCTAATGATCTGGGCTCTGATTGACCCTGAAGTACAAATCTAGCCAGAATGTGCTAGATTCCGTGAGTCTTGGAGAGGGAGTATGGAGAGTAAAGATCTCTACACTGAGACCCTATTGAAAACCTCTGAGCAATTATTTTCCTGAACTCCCCAGTTACTACTCAGGTAGTAAGAAAGTGTCTAGTTAGTTTAATGTTGATACCTGTTGATTTACCTGTTTTCTGTTTTACACCTTTTTTTTTTACCATTCACTGTTCCACTTTTCTGATAATAAACCTATTAGTTTATTAGCTCTGTTTTCCTAGACTGACTAAGAATCCTGGTGGTTTGTGTTCATAGTCTATGGGTGTTTTCTAGAAACTGTGGGACCCCTGGGATTGTGGCCCCAGTGTCCTTAGAAACTACTGGGGAATTAACTTGCGGATGGGAGACTAGCCCAGAGGCAAGAGAAACCCAGTGCAGTGGGGTGGAGGGTATGCCAGTGTAGAGTACATGCAGACGGGCTTGAGCAGTGCTGGGACAGAGCCTTTAGGTGGCCGCAGGGTTAGCACCAGGTGGGTGCTAGGCATTTCATGACAGATAGATGACATTTAAATTGAATATATGTTTCGCATGCCAGTTAATAAAAGGAAAGGACAACTTTTTACTTGGATTCCAGTCCAGCTTTTGTGCTACCACAAGCAAATCACAGTGTCTCTGTGGGGAATAGTTCATAAAGTTATATATTCACTGCTAGTTCTTTGCATGCAAGTTAATAAAAGGGAAGGATAACTTTTTACTTGGATTCCAGTCCTGCTTTTGTGCTACCACAAGCAAATCACATTGAGGCATATTTTCAAAGCACTTAGCCTTCCAAAGTTCCATAGAAACCTATGGAACTTTGGAAGGCTAAGTGCTTTGAAAATATGCCTAATTGTCTCCTTGGGGAACAGTTCATAAAGTTATATATTCACTGCTAGTTCTATATCATAATAAGGGCCAGAATTATTAAGGGATTTTTCTCATTAAGAGGGGGGGTGGAGTTATCAATATGGGGTTTAAGTCTGGTTCCATTTTGTATAATGAGAAAGCACACAATAACTTCTCCCCTGTCCCCCCCCCTTTTTTTTTTTTTAGTGTATCTGGGGAAAATGTTTGTACTTCTGAGTTTTAATTTTAACATTACTAAGCAAGGTCTGTCTGTCAAAGTGCTTCCGACTTCAGTGGGAGTCAATCAGTGGACAGACTTGCAGTTCTGATTACTATCTGGTCTCACTACAGGTGATAGAGACAACGCCTACATTTATTGTATACTGGACACTGTTACACTGGGCTTCTCTTGTTTTTAAATCCGAGATATTTAAAAGCCTTACAGAAAGTGAAGAAGAGCTTGCCGTAATCTTCCTTTGGGATTTCTGGAAGGGATGTTTTAAATGAATTTGTTTTACCAGAATGCATGTACTTGCCCAGATCCGAACATGCAGCTTCTGGGGAGCATGAGCAGGCATCCTCTACCCCCTTAACTCCATCAACCTAGGATAGTGTTTTGGAGGGTTAGTAGGGGTTTGGGGATTTATGCAGTCTCAGGAGGCCAGTCAGCAGAGATGCATACTGTAGTAGCCAAACACAGCAGAGGCATTAATAGTGGCTGATTGGGGTGTGCCAAACTACTGATAGCCCCAGCCTCTTTCTGCTCTTTATACTCACTCCCTGTATGGGACCAGCCTTCTGGCAGGTAAGTGCATGACACTTGGCCTCTGATTCAAAGAAAATTTGTCAAGGCCTACCTGTAGATTGTAATCCCACTTCTTTACAGCCCTTAGTTTGTCTTATGTAGGATTTGCTTCAGTTGACTGCGCCCATTATGATTCCTGCTGTATCTTGGGACGTCAAGGTGGTATTGCCCCAACTAATGAACCTGAAAATCTTATTTTTGTCAGTGGTGACATCGGTAGACAGTGAGACTCTGGCCTCAGTGACTGATTGCCCTATATAAAGTGTTTCAACAATAAGACAGTTATGCACACCTATCCTGAGTTTCCAGCTAAAGTAGTATCTGTTTTCCATCAATATTTTTCCTCTAGGCCACATTCCCATGATGATGAATGTGCTTTGCATGAGCCTTAGCCACCTATCTGGAGTAGATCTTAAATAGTCCACCCAGCTTTTTGTTTGTTTTGACTCTAAAAACCTGAGACTACTATGGTTAAACACACACTGGCCAATGTTCAGCCTGCGGGAGGCAAGCCAGCTAAGTCTTGTAATCGCGCTGAGCCTGGGTATTCAATGTCGGGCCGTTTCTGGTGACCGTCATTGAATATCTGGGGGCTTTTGGGCCAGTTTAAGCTTAACTGGCCAAGTCAATATTCAGTGCTGGCCAGTTAAGTTTATAGCTGTCAAAGATAGGCCTGCTATTTAAGTGGCCCGATATGGCCGCCGAACTTAGCCGGCCAAGCACTGAATATTTGTGGCTAGCCAATTATATCACGCAATATAGCTGCTGTGAGCTAAGCGCTAATATTCAGCAGAGATAACTGGCTATCTCATGCTAAATATTAGTGCTGTTTAACTGGCCAGGAACCATTCCTGGCCGGTTAAGTACGCTAAATATCAGCCGGACACTGCCTAGTTGACTACCAGGTTTGCATTTTCTTTTACTTATGCTGAGGTCCCTGAAAGTGAAGACTCATAATTTTATGAGACATGTTAGCATTAGTGGCCTGCCAGAAATTGGCCTCTATGTTAGAGGTCTGCAAAGCTGTGACGTGAGCATCTGCCAAAACACTAAATCAATGTTTCAAAAAGGATTCCCAGTGCAACATTAGGTTTAAAAGTGTGTCCTGCAGAATCTCCTCGAGTCAAAAAATCCAATTCTCTCTCTCTCTCTCTCTCTCCCCCCCCCCCCCCACACACACACACTTTCCCTTTTACCTTTCAGGTTGCTTTTCTCACACACACAAAAAAAAGAAAAAATCAAATCCTGGTGCACTCTTGCAGTTTTCCTGTCTTTAGTTAAATGCAGTGTGTACTTGGAGATTCCCATGAGTGAGGAACTCATTTCCTGCTTGTCCCTGGAGACAATGTAGATGCTTAATTGTAACAGATGGTCTATGAGGACATCACCAGCATTCCAACTTCTTTAGCGTATTGGCACCCCACAGCACCATTGAGGCAAGATTCCCTGCACATACTTGGTTAAACATGCTAAAAAGTGTTCTAAATCTCAAGAGCTTTTTGTTGGACGACATCCTACTGTTCTTGGAAATACTTGTTAGATGTAAGCAGCTTTCTTTTAGGGGAATGATTGCTTCTCAGTTCGTTCTGTTAAATCTTACCATTTTTTCCCTTGCAGATATGGTAGCCTTTACGGTAATAGTTATCCAGTTCTTCATTCATCATGAGTACAGAAAAAACATTTTGAAAAATCATAAAGTTAAAATCAATAGTATTGGAAAATATATGCTTGGAAATGTAAATTTATGCCCCTCAAAGCAACAACAAAACATTTTAGATTGCAGAAGTTCTTTCATTTACGGCTTTATTTCCTTTAGTCTAAGTACGCTTTGTATTCATCAGTTTATCAGAAATTTCCTTTTTGACTAATAAGTGATTGCAGCAGCTTTACTTCTAACCTTTGGTTTCTGAGAGCTTGTGAAAAAAATAAGCAAACACTTAAATCAGAAGCTTAAAAATTCAGACAAGAAAATAATGTCTTGAAAAAAACACAGGGTAATATCTGCTCAGTGCATCCTTTAATCAGAGAGATAGTACTACTACTACTATTTAGCATTTCTATAGCGCTACAAAGCATACGCAGCGCTGCACAAACATAGAAGAAGGACAGTCCCTGCTCACAGAGCTTACAATCTAATAGACAAAAAATAAATAAAGTAAGCAAATCAAATCAATTAATGTGAACGGGAAGGAAGAGAGGAGGGTAGGTGGAGGCGAGTGGTTACAAGTGGTTACGAGTCAAAAGCAATGTTAAAGAGGTGGGTTAAAGGTTAAAGAGGTAGACAATCACCCAGCAAAGAATATAATGGAAAGTTAAATTATCTGGTCTGCTTTAGTAAGGATACATAGTAACATAGTAGATGACGGCAGAAAAAGACCTGCACGGTCCATCCAGTCTGCCCAACAAGATAACTCATATGTGCTACTTTTTGTGTATACCCTACTTTGATTTGTACCTGTGCTCTTCGGGGCACAGACCGTATAAGTCTGCCCAGCACTATCCCCGCCTCCCAACCACCAGCTCTGGCACAGACCGTATAAGTCTGCCCAACTCTATCCTCGTCTCCCAACCACCGGCTCTGGCACAGACCGTACAAGTCTGCCCAGCACTATCCCTGCCTCCCAACCACCAGTCCCGCTTCCCACCACCGGCTCTGGCACAGACCGTATAAGTCTTCCCAGCACTATCCCCGCCTCCCAACCACCAGTCCCGCTTCCCACCACCGGCTCTGGCACAGACCGTATAAGTCTTCCCAGCACTATCCCCGCCTCCCTGATACAAGTAAGAGTAAGATAGTGTCTGCAAAATGTAGGAAAAAGGAGGTACTACTATCCTTGGTTAGCACTTGGTTCTTTTTTGGAGGCTACATAGTTTTAAGGTTACTGAAATAACCAGCAGTCCTTCAGAAGACTTCCAAATTTCTATAGAATGTGCAACACAAGCCCTTCACAGAAAAGCTTAAGGAACTTAACATGTAAAAGGAAGATGGCATGTAATAGGAAGCTTCTTTAGGGTGCAAGAAAGCTGCATTTTCTATTTAGGATCTGTGACAAAACAGTGGGTTTTAAGCCTGTAAAACTGCCTTAATTCTTGAAGTGTATTTCTCCTATTGGCCAGCAGTTGGTGTTTCCTTATTTTAAAGCTGTTACAGAGGACACTTTTTTCTTTAGTCTGGCACAGATAGGAGGTAAGATGCAGTATACGTTTGAAAATTTGTTGTTCTGGGCTCTGGTTGGCCTAGGACCTCAAATTCATCTAGGATGTACTGACTTTTGCCCCAGTCTTAGCCAAGGAAAAGAGAGAGAGATTTCTTTGCTGAGGCCCTGTGAACAGTTATATTTGATAACCTTTGAGCAACTATATGTCCTGATCTCCCCAGGTACTATTTAGATAGTATACAGATGCTTAGATAGTATTATAATTGATCCATATTTCAGTTACCTGTTATTGTTTTGCTAATTTCACCTTTTCTGTTCATTGTTCTAATTTTTCATGACCATAAACATTTTTAGTTTATTGCCTCTGGACTGACAAAGAATCCTGGTGGTTTGTGTTTTGTGTCTATGGGTGCTTTCTAGGAACTGTGGGACCACTGGGAGTGTGGCTTCAGTAACCTAGAAATCACTAGGGATAATTTGAGAGCGGGAGACTCGCCCAGAGGTGGTTGTGACCCAGTCGGTGGGAGGAAGGTGCTAATGTAGAGCACAAGCGGCAGATGCAGGCGGACCTGAGCTGTGCTGTGGATAGACCCTCTAAGTGGCTACAGGGTAGCATCAGGCGGGTGGCTATGCGTTTTGTGACAGTTCCATACCATAGAAAATGTGAGACAATATTAATTATTTAGTGCAATTATTAATCCCCCTCAATCAAAAGACCTGAGGCAATTTACAAAATACATATTATACACATGCAACTAGTTAAATTCTCACCTACTTTATTTTAAAACAATGTATATAAAATTTAGCAGCAAGGATTTATGTATTCATTCATTTATATCCTTCCTATCGATTAAAAAAACAAACAAACAAACACGCCCTACTACCTCAGACATAAAATGTAAAGAATATTCATCATTAAAAAGAACCAGCAAATTATTTGAACAGTTTCTCACACTGGTAGGCCATGAATTGCAGAATGTGAGTGGCTCCCATAGAGAATGCACTATTTCTCATTTTCTGTAAACAAACTGCAGAACCTTCTAGAACCACCGTCTGTCTCTTACCTGAAATACTAATAGTATATTGATGATATTTTTATGATTTGAACTGAGAAGAGACTCGCAAACAAGTTTACAGTTCTTTCAGTGCATACCATCCTTCAATCAAATTCAAAATTGACTGCTCCACAGAAAGTCAACTTTCTAGACAACCACAGTTTTATCAACAATGGCTAGATACAAACATCTATATACAGGAACCCAACTGACAAACGCAGCTACCTCCCCAACTCCAGCTTCCTTCAGATGGAAAAAGTCCATTATACACAAGCAAACCACACAATACCATTGTATCTGCTCTGACCCAGTAGACAGAGATACATACCTCAAAATCCTGACTGAAAAAGGCTACAACCCCAAAATAATCTCCAAGAAGATTGCTTCTTCCCTTAAAACACCCAGGTGAAAACTATTGCTGTACAAAGAAAAGACAAGCACAGAGTCCCCCTTGTAGTAACATACAATCCAGAGCTGGAAAAATCTGGGAAGAAGCATCAAAGATCTACAGCCACCACTCCAGGAGCATAAATTACTGAAAGATATTCCCAGCTCCATCAATGCTGGCTGTCCAACAACCACCTAATCTGATGCAAAAATTAATGAAAGCAAACTCCCAATAGAATCTGACAAGGAAGAGAATGGCACACATTCTTCCAATATAACAAATAAATAAATAAAACAACGTATGACCACCTACACTTCCGGAAATTACTAAAAAATAACCTGTTCAAAAAGGCATACCCTACCGACCCAACCTAAATGCCTGAACCCTGCAACACAATCGAAACCAAAGAGCGTAATGGACATAACACAACTCCTCCTCTCTAAGATTCCCTATTGTGTCTTTTACACATGAACCTTATTCTACCACTGCATCACTTTGTAATTGTTCATACTGGAATTGGCAATCGCCTTTATGGTACTATGTAAGCCAGATTGAGCCTGCAAATAGGTGGGAAAATGTAGGATACAAATGTAACAAATAAATAACAAGCTGCAAACTGTGCCCGCACATCACAGGACCCTAGGGTCACACATGTTAAAGGCATTCAGCATAAGGATATCCTCCACGTGCTATTCTTCCAATGTATCATTTAATTCAAAAAATGTGAAGAAGGTTGTTACGTTGGAGAGAGACAAATTCCTCAGCCACCAAAAGTGGTGATGATGGATGTATCTCTCAGTTGGGGAGTTTATGTAGATGGGCTTCACACACTCAGAGATAGTGTTCCCTCCAGTAAACTGGTCTTCAGATTAATCTTCTGGAGTTTAGGGCAACCTGGAATGCTCTAAAGGCTTTCGGAGATTGGCTGTCCAACCAAATTGTGCTCATTCAAACAGACAATCAGGTTGCAATTTATTACACCAACAAGCGGGTGGACACCAGATCACGTGCTCTGTGTCAGGAGGCCATCCGGATGTTACACTGGGTTTGCCAACACGGTATGTTCCTCTGAGCCACTTATCTGGCGGGCAGAAACAGACAAAGAAACCTCTACTGGCCGATAGACTGAGCAGGGTTATGCAACCGCATGAGTGGTCTTTCAATATTGCCCCCTCAGTGGATCTCTTTGCCACTCAATCAGATCATAAAGTCCCTCAGTTCTGCTTCAGGCCCACGACAGACTAGCATCAGATGCCTTCCTCCTGCTTTGGGGGACAGGCCTGCTGTACGCGTATCCTCCTATTCCTCTTGTGGGGAAGATTCTGCCGAAACTCAAGCAAGACCATGAGACCATGATCTTAATTGCGCCTTACTAGCTTTGGTAAATCTGGTTCCCTCTTCCTGGTGTTATCCTCTGAAGAACCATGGAGATTGGAATGCTTTCTGACCCTCATCGTGCAGAACTAGGGATCTCTTCTACTTCCCAAACTTCAGTCTCTGGCCCTCAAGGCCTGGATGTTGAGAGCCTAGAACTTGCTTCTCTCAGACTGTCAGAGGGTGTCTCCTGAGACTTGCTGGCTTCCAGGAAAGATTCCACTAAGATTTGTTATCAATGGAGGAGGTTTGCCGTCTGGTATGAGGGTAAGGCCCTAGATCCTGTTTACTGTCCTACACAGTCCCTGCTTGAATACCTTCTGCATCTTTCTGAGTCTGGTCTCGAGACCAACTCCATAAGGGTTCACCTCAGTGCAATTAGTGCTTGTCGTCAGCATGTAGAGGTTAAGCCCATGTATGGACAGCCTCTAGTGTTCATGAGAGGTTTGCTTTTGTCAAAGTGCCCTGTCAAACCTCCGCCTGTGTCATGTGACCTCAATGTCGTTCTCACCCAGTTGATCAGAGCTTCTTGAGCCACTGAATTCCTGCCATCTGAAGTACTTGACCTAGTAGGTCACTTTCTTGGTGGCTGTTACTTCAGCTCGTAGAGTCAGTAAGCTTCAGGCCTTAATGGTGGATGCACCTTATATTAAGTTTTATCACAACAGAGTAGTCCTTCGCATGCACCCTAAGTTCACGCTAAAGGTTGTGTCTGAGTTCCATCTGAACCAGTCGATTGTCTTGCCAACGTTCTTCCCCCGACCTCATGCCCATCCAGGCGAGACCACCTCGCACACCTTGGACTTCAACTGAGCATTGACGTACATGGAGCGGACAAGGCCCCACATACAGTCCACCCAACTTTTTTTGTTTCTTTTGATCCCAACAGGATGGGGGTCGCCATCGGGGAAACATACATCCTCTTAAATTGGCTGGAAGATTGCATTTCTTTCACTTATTCCCAGGCTGGGCTGACCCTGGAGGGTCATGTCAAGGCTCATAATGTCAGAGCCATGGCTACATCGGTAGCCCACTTTCGGTCAACCTCAATGGAAGAAATTTGTAGGTCTGCTACGTGGTCTTCAGTCCACACATTCACATCTCATTACTGAGTAGAATACCCAATGCGATAGTTGGTTCAGGCAGACAGTGTTGAAGAATCTGTTTGGGGTCTAGAATCCAACTCCATCCCCCTAGGCCCATTTTATTCTGTTCCATGCTGCACTCTCACTCAGTTTGTATATAGTTTCAGGTTGATCTGAATTATGTCCTTGCCAGTGTGAGGTCCAATTGACCAGTGCTTGTTGTTTTCTGTGAGCCTGGATTCTAGGGATACCCCACTTGTGAGAATTAATGCCCTGCTTGTCCTCGGAGAATGCAAAGTTACTTATCTGTTGCAGGTATTCTCTGAGGACAGCAGGGCTTATATTCTCATATACCCTCCCATCTCCCCTAGGAGTTGTATCCTACTTTTATTTTTTCTTGCTGTAGTATTTAACTGCGATCGCTGTGCACGGGAAGGCACCCGCGCATGCGAGGTGGAGTGTGTCTCAGCGCCACATTACCCACTTGTAAGAATGTAAGCCCTGCTGTCCTCAGAGAATACCTGCTACAGGTAAGTAACTTCACTTTCTGTGACTTGAGCTCTTCATTCGGCTTCGGTCGCTTAATCTGTTGGTTTTTTTTTTCAATGCCAGTTAGGGAGTTTTGAGCGAATAATATGCTTAGTCCCAATTGTTGGGCCTGTAATTGTGAGAAAGGAACATTATCCCATATACTATTTTATTGCAGTATGTTGACATCCTATTGAGAGGGTATATAGCAGCATATGCTGAATATTTTCAAGTTTGATTTCCTGTTAACATTTGACATTGTGATTTGTAGATCTGTTAAAATTCCTTGTATGCGTCATAAGAATCCATCTAGATTGTTTAATATTACTTTTAGCTCTGAAAATGTTAACACAGCAATATTTTCCAGTTATCTGTGCATTTGTGGTGGAGTTATATTTGTCAAATTTATAAGAGTGATTGCTGAGAAAGTTGGACTCTTGCGTACGTTTTATGATATATGGTCTCATTGATGTTTTTGTTGATCAGCAGCTTGTCTTTTGATGTTGTAGTCAGATCTGTTGGTGAATTGTTATTGTTCTTTTGTTTGAATATTAATAGAATGAATAAAATCTTTTGAACTAAAAAAAAGGGTGTTTGTCTTTATCTGTGTATGTTTGTGCATGTATATCTTTGAAATGTGTTTGTTGTCCATGTAATCAGATCAATTAATTATATGTACACATTTTAAGCAACTGTATAATATTACTGTTTTATTAGCTATGGAAAGCTTTGTAAGATCAGGAAAAAAAAATTCCTACCCAAACCCACTTCTCCTCTCCCTCAACTCTCTATCTCTGTTGATAACACCCTCATCCTCCCCGTCTCATCTGCCCGCAACCTCGGAGTCATCTTCGACTCCTCCCTCTCCTTCTCTGCGCATATCCAGCAGATAGCCAAGACCTGTCGCTTCTTCCTCTATAACATTAGCAAAATTCGCCCTTTCCTCTCTGAGCACACCACCCGAACTCTCATCCACTCTCTCATTACCTCTCTCCTTGACTACTGCAACCTGCTCCTCAGTGGCCTCCCACTTAGCCATCTATCCCCACTTCAGTCCATTCAGAACTCTGCTGCACGTCTTGTCTTCCGCATGGACCGATATACTCATATCACCCCTCTCCTCAAGTCACTTCACTGGCTTCCGATTAGGTACCACATACAGTTCAAGCTTCTCCTACTAATCTACAAATGCACTTGATCTGCTGCCCCTCCCTACCTCTCTACCCTCATCTCCCCCTACATTCCTACCCGTAACCTCTGCTCTCAAGACAAATCCCTCCTTTCAGTACCCTTCACCACCGCCAACTCCAGGCTCCGGCCTTTCTGCCTCACCTCACCCCATGCTTGGAATAAACTCCCTGAGCCCATTCACCAGGCCCCCTCCCTGCCTATCTTCAAATCCTTGCTCAAAGCCCACCTCTTCAGTGTCGCCTTCAGCACCTAACCATCTACCTCTATTCAGGAAATCTAGACTGCCCCCAACTTGACATTTCGTCCTTTAGATTGTAAGCTCCTTTGAGCAGGGACTGGCCTTCTTTGCTAAATTGTACAGCGCTGCGTAACCCTAGTAGCGCTCTAGAAATGTTAAGTAGTAGTAAGTAGTAAAAAAAAATTCCCAGTAACTTCAAAGCACAGACAGTGATTAGAACGCTATAAGAATGTAAAAGCTTAATTGAAAATTGATTCTTACTGTGTAGTACAACAGTGGCTACTAAGTTACTGGAGCAAGGCCTTTGGATCTCTGTCTTGGGAAATGATCAAATGCTATTGCTTGCAACAGTAGACATAACCATATTTCTTTAGCTTATTTCAATTACTACTTCTTCTGTCCTGAGGTATTAATTGCCAAAAGTGTCTTGCCTTTGCTTGTTCTCTATTTACTTCAGGGGGCAGGGAGACAAGGTTGATGTTCACTGCTTTGCAGAATTAAGATCAGCTGTGAGGTATATGCTGTCCACTAACTATGTTGTATATTATGGACTTAGTATTGATATTTTGTATTTTTTCCTATGGTGGTGGATGTGCTTCCATTTTCAAGTTGTTACTTGATGTATTATATTTATAATTCTAATTTAAAAAATACATTTTCATCTCTTGGCAAAAAAGAGAGATTTATTAACATAAAATGAAATTTCTGCAAGATGCTGGAATATTTCTTGAAGGAAAAGAAACAAGTAATGTGCATAAAATATTTAAGAGTAGGTTGCAAGAAAATGGCAATCTAATTATACTTTGTCATAGTTTTCAGGTATTATGCTTTGATTGTTGCATCCACGGATTTGATATACAGTATTTGTGAGATTTAAAAAGTCAAAGCAAAATAAAAAAACCTCAGCATTTCTTTTGCTTTAAGAGGGTGCCATGGCATGGAATGCACATGGGCACATAAAGGCATTTTGCATAAAGGCAAAATATACACCTGTATAAAATTTTCTATCTGCTCTGAGCTAGAAGTAACTTTGTGTATATATGATGGTAAAAATCTCTATATGTACATGCTCTCTCTGCTCATTCTCTGCCCTTGGAAACAGCTGCTCATAGAGGGCTGGATTCAGTAAATGGTGCTCAAAATTTGGCGCCAAAAACAAATTGGCGCTGAACAGTATTTTATAAGGGGCGTTCTGGGATGGGTGCCCTTTCTACAATAGCGTGTAGCACTGGGATCTGTGCTCAACTTTGGGCACAAGGATTTACACCAGCTGAAACCAGGTGTAAATCCTGATGCATGAGCCTGACGCAAATCCTGATGCATGAGTCTGATGCAAATCTGCACTATTCTATTTTACTGCATGCATCTTAAGGGAACATTTCTGACCTGCCCATGTTCCTCCCATCATTAGGTCCCATTTGCAGATTGGTGTGGAAACATTAGGAGCTATCCTATGAATGGGCAAGTAAATATGGTTTTGCATAGATCTGCTGTTTCGGCCCCGTTTTGGTACCTTGCCATCTGTTAGGATACTTTTCCACACCAAAAATTTGGTGTAGTGGCACTTAACATTCGGCACCATATATAGAATTCCCCTAATATTGCATAAAAGTGTCACCTAGGGGGAGATTCTATATATGATGCCTAAAATATAAGCATGGAAATCGGTGCCGACTAAGCGTGTTCTTTTAGCAGCGCCTTTGCAATATATAGAATACGCTTAGTTGATATCTCAGTGCCTAAAACAACACACATCCATTTACACCAATGAAAACGTGGCGTAAATCCTGGCACGTAGATTTAGATACAGAGGGCCATATTCTACAACTATGCACATAAATTTCAGAGCGCCCACAAAATGCCCATAACCATGCCCCTTTTTGCCTGTACACGTTAGAAGTTTGGTGCATTTCATTACAGAATACACTTAGCAAGTTGTGCATGTAAATTCTAATTAGTGCTCATTATTACTTGTTAAGTGCTGTTATAGAATGTGCTTGGATTTCAGCATGGATCTCTAGTTGCGCTATATAGAATCTGGGGTTTAAGATGTAAATTGACAAATAAGCTACTAATTGGCACAAATTTGCAATTATGCATTTAAATGTACTTGGTTGGTATTGTATAACCTTAGCATTCAAATTCTATAGCGTATAAATGCAAGATGGTGTGGACATTGGAAGGTCATAGGCAACTAAAGTTAGGTGCTAAAATGGAGACTTACGCTAGTGTTCTGTTACAGCGATTACATGCGTAATTGCCAATATAGAATTTGTGTTCAGCACTCGGCACTTAATGCCTCTCTTCAGGTGACCTTTATAGAAATACTCCCTATGGGGGTAATTCTGTAACATAGGAACTAATATTCACATGCTGTTTATCCAGGTAAATGTTTAGAATAATACATTTATGTGTGTGTGTGTCTGTATGCACATATATGAATAATTTTCAAAATTCTGGCTAAGCATTATTGTATAAATACATGCAAAATTTGCAGAGTGCTTATTTGCAAGATAGGGGAAATTGTAACACATGAGCAAAGCTAAGATGGGACTCGCACATGTGTAGCCTGTAGAATACTATAAGTTAAATATATATATGTGGCATTTGGTGGCTCACACGTTAAAGCTCTGTGGTTGGCATAAGTGCTCACACCTAGTTTTTAAGCACGTATATACTCGTTTAGGCTAGTATTTAATAAAGGAAAGGCTTTATAATAGAATAGGCATTTACCAGACATCCTGTTATGGAACTGCATAAAGCATCTGCTTTTACACACATATGCATCCTGGCAATTTTATGAGCACCTACTTGAGCATGTAAAGCACTGCATATTGAAGTGTTAGGAAACTCCCATCAAAGCAGATTAAGAGAAATCTATGTAAAAAAGAACAAGATCAAAATAAAACCGCAAGACAGTATGAGAATAGTTGCATTTATTTATTTATTTTTGAATTTTTTTTTTAATGATATTGTGGGGCCCTTTTACAAAGTTGCAGTAAAAGTGGCCTTCAGTTGCATAGCGTCCCACCATTCCAGAACCTGTAGGATATTTGTTCCCATCAACCAGCAGGTGGAGGTAGAGAACTGAAAACTGAGTTGAGACATCTTTCATGGCATCTAGTCCAACTCCTCAATGTTTTCTGTCTCCATCAGTTGGATGGACACATTTTTCAGCCTCTGGTTCTAAGTGATTTGCTCCTTGTCCAGTTGGTCATCTGGTCCCCAGTTGAGCTTTGCATGTGGCTTGAGTCTGTAGAGTCATATCTGAAGGTCTTTGGATCTCTGTCTGTGGTACCCCATGGATTTACTTCTTCTCTCTCCTGTTAACTGTGAAGCTCTCCTTTTCCAGCACAACAATCTTAAAAAATATATATATATAAATAAGTAAAAAAAAAAAAAGAGAGAAAGGAGAAAGAAAGAGGTATGCTTGAGAGCATGGGGTAGAATATCAGTCCTGAGCCTTTTCTCATCTGTGGTAAGACTTATAGAGACAGTGAGCTTGGGGGTGGAGCAGCCGGCAGTGGTAAGTCCAACTAAAGTTTGACTCGGAACTGCTTAGAGGGCTGAACGTTTTACTCGATGCAGGGGAGAGATCCTGACTCACCACTTGGGGCACGTTGTGTTGCACTGTTAATAGCTGAAGTGAATGGTGACTCTTGCAGAGGCACTGAAGCGGTGTTCCCATTGTGGGACCCAGCGGCTGGCATCGGGGAGTTGCAATACATGCAAGCCAGGAATCCAGTGAGATGCAGAGGAAGCGGTTGGTGACAGCACAACTTCAGATTTGGTGTGCAGTTGGATGCAGGAGAGTTCAGGAATAGGCGCCATTTTGTTGGGGCTAACTGGCAGTGAGGAGCAGCCTCTTGTCTGATCATGTGTGGAGAACAGCCGCCATTTTACAGCCTCAGGGCTCGACAGAGCATTCAGCTGCATCAATAATGTGGTTGTGCTGATTTATGCTTTCACGCTTACTCTTTGGCCCCCTCCTTGCATACTGTATATTATGCTAGCTTCCTAAAGTAGGTCATTAGATTTTTTTTTTGAGTCCTTAAGATAATGCATGAAAAATAGGATATAAGTAGCTTTGTTGATGAGCTTCATCAATTAACATTTGTAGGGCTGGGAAAAGCTTTACAAGTTGTACCGACTATTTTTATGATGGACTAACTACACAGGGTTCCATGTCAGTTTGACAGTGAAGAATCCATGGCCCTGATGCAATATAGGACGTTCCCTTTGTAGGAAAGATGTATAGTACACCAGGCTCCTTGTCAGTTATGTTGAATGATAGAGATTTGCTTATCGTCCAGTAGACCATGCCAGATCCCAAGGGGTTATGCCTGTTAACCGGATAGAGACAGAGAGCAGACTTGCGAACCCTACCCTATACAGGGCCCCAAGCAACACCTGCTCTTCAATATTTCTGTCTCCAGCAGATAGTGATGGATGGGTATACCATGCAGCTGCCTATGAACTGCTGTCTTGGGACTGGCTGGGGGCTCCAGGTTCTGGCTGTTGAGCACTGTAATTGGGAATACATAGATGAACTTAGATCCATTCCTGCCTTTGTTAACCAGTAGACCTGTAGGCTGGTCATCTCCTTCCTCCACCTTCCCTCCTGTTAAGTAATAAAGAAAAGGGGGAGGGGCAGAATAAAAGAGCCTGGGGAGTTTTCAGTGGCTTCGTGCAGATGTTGACTTCCTGTCAGGAGGTGTGTGTTTGACAGGTCACTAGGGACAGCAGGAAGGATTTTCTACTGTTTAGCCCGGTGTTTCCTGTCTGCCGGTTCTCGCAACAGCTTCAGCCATCTTTCAAAGAGCTGTGAGTGGAGGTCAGCACATCACTGGTGAGGAGAAATGGAGGCCCTGTTGTATTGTATAGTTCTAAGTGCCACTTAACTGCGGTGGCCATTCGGAGCAATAAAGTTCCTGCTGCTGTGGAGTGCCAGGCCACCTAGGGACCATGGAGTAGTTAGAAGCACATTTGGAGGGAGCGGACAGACTGTCAATATCGAAGTTAGCAGCCACATGAAGGAATGTGCAGATGCCTCAGCCATTTGCTTTTGGCTTTAGGCACTCAGGTTTCTGCCACTCGCTTGATGGAGAGCTTGGGAGATGATTTGGTAGACTTTCCCAGCCTTCAGCTCCTATCTTAGCACACGCTATCCAAATGGTAAAAATATATATATATTTTTTTTTAGTTCTGGGGGCAGGACTGGGTGGAGAGTAGACATGCTCTTTGCTAATCAGCACAGCTATGTTGCCATATGCTAACCAATTAGCACATGGTTAGTGAGAGAGACTTTACCGTCTACAAAATAGGTGTCAGTAAATGCTCATATGCTAATGGCCATGCAGTAATGGGAAACTTAGGGGGGGATGCACTATAAGTCGTCAGAGCTGTTCCGTACCGAATTCCTTAGCGAATCAGTAGGGAACGGCTATGCATCAAGGAAAGGGAATGCAAATGAGCTACTCGTTGTAGCTCACTTGCATTCTCTATTCCATCGTAAAACAGTCGGCCAATCAGCCGGTCAAGCATGCGCAGAGCAGCAAAGCGTTATGCTGGCTGCTCTGCACATGCCAAATACTTCTCAAGTTCCAAGTGCTCGTCCGGAGCGCCCTTTATGGACGTTCTGTATTATAAAAAAAAATCACAGGCTCCGATGCTGCAGGCTCTCAGCTGAGAGACCCCCATGGTGAGAAGCACAGCAAACCCGTCCGTTCATTGCTGCTACCAAGGTCAAATGTCCATCTTTTCCTCCTCCTGCGAAGTAACCCTGGCTCCGATGCTGCAGGCTCTCAGCTGAGATACCCGGGAGACTTCTGGGTCTCTCAGCTGAGTGAAGCACGGCTAAAAAAAGACGTTTTTATTATTGCAAGGGGGGAGTGATGGCCAGAATGGATGCCCATCCAAAAAAAGTCCATTTTGGCCGTCATTCCCCCCTTGCAATAATAAAAACATCATTTAGCCGAGCTAGACGTGCTGTGATTGGCTCAGAGACTTCCTGGTCTCTCAGCTGAGTGAAGCACGGCTAAAAAATACGTTTTTATTATTGCGGAGGTGAATGACGGCGAAAACGGACTGCTGTTTTCGATGGCCAGCCTCAACTGCACTTTTGTTTTTATTATTGCGGCCGGGGGGGGGGGGGAATGACTTTTATAGCGGTTTTTGATTAGTTTTCAATCCCGCGCAGCCCCAGCGAGAGGTACAGACCTCTCGTTAGAGTTTCCAGCGTTAAGGCAATCGGAAAAGCTTAGTGCATCTCATTACAATACGGTTTCTACACAATTTGCTCAACTGCATTCCGTTTTCGTTAGCTGCTGCCGTCGTCGTAAAATGGCTTTTAGTGCATGCCAGGGTTTACTACTTGCTCGTTAGGTTTAGAGCATCTGGCCCTTAGTGCGTGGCCATTAATGCTGGAAATAATAATAAAAGAAAAACTTAGCCATTTTATCCACACGGTAAAAATGACCTTAGCATGCAGGAATGACATGCATAAGCACACGCTTAGTCCATTTTTTACTGCAGATTAGTAAAAGGTCCCTTAAAATCGCTGTTCCAGAGTGGCATTGACAAGAAGCCATCAGAGAAGATGTAGGGGAAGAGTGTCAGCTGTGCTTAAGGTGGAAGGGATCCATCGTTGCCCCCCAGGCTTCATAGTAGATAGGAATTTATCATATGTGAGAAAGTGTTGCAAACTGCAAAATATTACTCTTTCATCATTGTTTCTCTCTCTTTTCAAAAATTGGCCCTAATTTTGGTGTAAGACCCAATTTCTCTGTGAAAGTGTATACAGCTACCTGTAATTAAACTCTGGAATTCATTGCCAGAGAATGTGGTAAAAGCTGTTAGCAAGGTTTAAAAAAGGTTTGCATCACTTCTTAAAAGAAAAGTCCGTAAGCCAGTTGTTTGTGACCTGGATTGGCCACTGTAGGAAACAGAATACTGGGCCTGATGGACCTTCAGTCTGTCCCAGAATGGCAATGCTTATGTGCTTATGTTATTAGATTACTCTGCAATATTTTTTTTAATGACCTTTTATGTAAACGACCATGAATATGTACATTTTGGATTTAAACCACTGCATGAACTGATAAAAATTTTGAAAAAAAAGGACTATAATTTGTGCATTTTACATTGTAGCTTTCTGTTTTATAACAGAAATCAGATCTCTCTGCTGAGGAACGGCCAGAAAAACTAGGGGCTGCTCAACAACATCGCAGGAAAGTGGCATCTCTCAACAGGCAGATCCTGCAGAAAGCCAAATTTCTAGAAGAGGTATTGTATAACCAGTCAGTCATCCTTCCAACACTTTTTCTCATGCCACTTTACATGGAAGTGAATGTGCCTTGCATACATTGCACTGCTAAAGAGCCTAATCTTATTAATCTTCCACTAGGAATTGATTAAAACCCCCAGAAAGTTCACCCCGCTTTTTTTTCTTTTGATCCTAAAAGGCCTGGGACTGTCATAACCAATTCATATTGTTTAATGGACAGCAGACTATGAGGCTCATTTTCAAAGCACTTAGCCTCCCAAAGTTCCATAGAAACCTATGGAACTTAGCCTCCCAAAGTGCTTTGAAAATATGCCTCTATATCTCTTTCAGCTTGTGCATAGGCAGTCTTGACCCTGGAAAGGCATTTTACATGTCAATGCCAGAGCCATCTCTGCCTTGGTGGTTCATCTGAGGTCGGCCTCCATGGAGGAGATCTGCAAGGCTGCATCATGAACTTCTCTCCACACATTTGCATCCTGCTATTGTTTGCAGAGAGATTCGCAGTATGATAGTAGGTTTGGTTAGTCTGTTCTGCAGAATAGAACATAATCTCCAGTTAAATCCATTATTATTATTATTTCCAGGTTGAAAAATATGCAGAAAACACCTGTTGCCAACAAAACCATGTTTGTTTCCCATTAACATTCTGTTTTTTCCATTCTACCCCTCGCCCACACTCTTAGGGGTCCTTTTACTAAGGCGCACTAACTGATTTAGCACGCACTAAATGATGAGATGTCCATAGGAATATAATGGGCGTCCTATCATTTAGCGCGTGCTAATCATTAGCACGCTAAATCTGTTAGCACACCTTAGTAAAAAGACCCCTTATTTTGTTAAAAGCGTCTTGTAGCTGGGATCTGTACCTCTTTCTTTTCTTTGGAGAAAATAAAGCTGTTTACCTGTCCCTATATACACTTAGGATTTGGCTTCTCGTTGTCGTCATGTTCGAGGACCAACTGCCGGCGGGCCGCTGCCACCTCCTCCCCGCTATTCATCTTTCTGTGGGGAGTCTGCTGCCTCTGCTGCCTTGGCCCGGACGGGCTTTTGGACGTTGCATCGGAGTTGTTTACCCGGGCCCCGCCCACGCCGCCAGCCACTCAGCTGTGCGGCTCTTTCTCTTCTGCCAGACTGACAGCACGGTGACGGTTGTCCCTGGTCTGGAGGGCCTCGTCGGTTGAGACTAGGGAGGAGGAACGCTTGCTCCTGCACCACTATGGATCCCTCTCCATGTCACCAGGAACGTCGGTTGCAGTCCAGCGGTTCCTTTCTAGCCCACAATTATTCAGCATTATACAAGCAGCAGCCACTTTGCTGCTGCAAACAACTTGGTCTTTGTTTCACCTTCCCTACGGTGCTGTCATCTGTGATTTCTTCCTACGAAGTGGAACTAGCATCTCTTTCCCATTGTGGTCCAGAGTGCCGGAGTGCGCAGGTATCTGTGGTGGTATTGCCGGACCCGTTGTCATCCTGGGCCCCACCAGCACTGTCCGCCTCCAGCTGCTGTTGTCTGCCTCTGGTGACCACTACCACTCTCCTGGCCGCATATTGCTGTTTCGCCTGCGCTTACTGGGTATTGCTACAGCTCCCAATTGTGGATCGCCTTGCCGTGAACTGTTCGAACCACTCTGGGCCATCTCCGCATCTGGATTTCCACCGTCCATCTTAGTTTTTCTTCCCTTCTTACCCTGTTCCTGCCCCCCTATCCAATGTAATTGTAATTGATTAATCTGTACATTGTAAGCCACTCTGAGTCTGCTTTATGTGGAAAAAAGTGGGGTATAAATGTTCATAAATAAATAAATACATTTATTTTTTTTACTTTCCTCCTTTCTTCTTCATTTCTTGCCGTACATCCATAGGTAAAAGCTGGGTCCTCTGCGGACCTGACTGGAGGAGGTATAGAGCGGATCCAGCTTTTGCCTATTTTATTCATCCATGTGCAGTTTTTCTCCTCTTTTCCCTTTCCCTCATCTTGTCAGTATGCATCTCCTTCCTCTTTCCATCCACGTCCAGCATTTTTCCTCTCCCTCTCCATCCATGTCCAGTATTTCTCCTCTCTCCTTCCCTCCATTCATCCATGTTCATCTCACTTCCTTTCTCTTCCCTCCCTTGCATCCATGTCCAGCATTTCAACTCTCTCCCTCCACTCCATCCATGTGCATCTACGTCCTCTGTCTTCCATCCCCTCCATCCATGTCCAGTATTTCTCCTCTCTCCTTTCCCCTCCAACCGTGTGCATCTCCTTCCTCTGCCTTTCCTTCCCTCCAACATTTCTCCTCTCTTCTCTGCCCCTCACTCCATCCATGTCCAGCATTTCTCCTCTCTCCCCTCCATCCATGTCCAGCAACTCTGCTCTCTCCCCTGCCCTCCTTTCCCATCTATGTCCAGATTCTCCTCTGCCCTCCCCTCCTATCTGTGTCCAGCGATTCTCCTTTGCCCCTATCCTCCCCTCCCAATCAGGTCCAGCGATTCTCCTCTCTCCCCTGCCCTCCATGTCCAGCGATTCTCCTTTGTCCTCCCCTCCCATCTATGTCCAGCGATTTCTCTTCTCTCCCCTGCCCTCCATGTCCAGCGATTCTCCTCTGCCCTCCCCTCCCATCTATGTCCAGCAATTTCTCCTCCCAACTGCCATCCATGTCCAGCGATTCTCGTCTCTCCCCTGCCCTCCCATCTATGTCCAGCAATTTCTCCTCTTTCCCCTACCCTCCCCTCCATGTCCAGCGATTCTCCTGTGCCCTCCCCATGTCCAGCGATTCTCCTTTGCCCCCTAACCTCCCCTCCATGTCCAGTAACTCTACCCAGCCTTCACCTGCCCTCCTTTCAAGCCCCCGTCGAGTTCCAGCACCCGAGCCCCACCTACCCGCCCTTAGATCCCCGACAGCCCTGCATTCCGTTCTGCCCGCCCCGCGACGCGTTTAAATCTTTTCTTTTTTTTTTTTAATCTGAAGTCGCAGCGCCGGCGTTAGTGAAAGGACCAGGCTCGCCTCCTCCTGCCTTCCCTATTCGTCGTTCCCTCTCAGTGTCCTGCCCTCACGGAAACAGGAAACTACGTCAGAGGAAGGCGGGACACTGTGAGGGAACGACGAACAGGGAAGGCAGGAGGAGGCGAGCCTGGTCCATTCACTAATGCCAGCACTACGACTTCAGGTAAAAAAAACAAAAAACGATTTAAATGCGTTGCGGGCAGCAGGAATGGAAAGCAGGGCTTGGGAGCTAGGGGCGGGCAGGTGAGCTGGCCCTAGGAAAAAAAAAGTGCCGGTATGCCGTACCAGCACAAAAAAAGCACTGGTCCTCACAAGTGAGCGATGTTATCTGACACTGAAGTGGAGAAAATGTAAACAAAGCCCCAAGATCTTTCTAAAGTGTTGCACTGTGTATATGCGGGATTTTTTACATCAGCATTGTTGTATCAGGATACCTAGGGCCAGATTTAAGACTTTGATGCCAGTATGAAAGCCCAGACTTCAGATACCAGACAGAAAGTGAAAGAAGGGGTTCAGAGATCTAAAAAAAAACAAAAAACTGAACAGTGGTGCCCCTTTTAAGCAGCACATGCATATGGCCTTAAAGAAGTAGAAGCAGGCTCCTCTTTGTCCTGGGTACTTGGCACCTTCAAAATCTGCAACTCCATGCAGTTACCTTTGCCTAAATCTGAGTCTAAAGCCACTTCAATTCCATATGCACTGGTTACTAGGAGATTCTCGGCGGCCATTTTGAATCTCGCCGAGACCGTCAGGAAGCAGTCAGGAGCACGGAGAGCAGTGCGCTGGGCAGGAAAGAGGGGGCTCTTTCCTGCCCCGACGTCACTAGACCACCAGGGAACATCGCATCACGTAAGTAGGGGAGGGCGATCCAAAACTCGGACAAGACGCACTGGAGCACCTAGGTTTTAGAGGAGGGAAAAAGGAAAAATTTTTTTCCTATTTCCCTCCTCTAAAACCTAGGTGCGTCTTATGGTCCGAAAAATACGGTATAATGAAAATAAATCACAAGTTATTTTTTCTCCTATACTGGTATAGTATTTTCAATGATACTGTTTATATGTGCCACGGCTGGTATAAGGGGTGTGGCTACCATAGGGGCGGAGCCATAGATGGTGACCCCTGCCCCTAATGAGTACTGGTACCTTTTTTCCTACAAAAAAAGCATTGGTGAGGACTAATATCCTACTGTCCTCCGAACACCTGTTACAAATAAGGAACTTTGCTTTCCCGGTATTCATCTCCTTGTAGTTATTTTTGTTCACAACTCTTGATGTACATCAGAGGTTTATGTTGAAAGCAGAAACAGATTTTTTTTTGATTGCTGAATCAGTTAGCCTTATATCCAGATGGAGAAGCATGGCCAAAGAAAATGAACATATTTCAACAAACATGACATTTAAAATACGTAATGAAGTTTAGCATCATTTGAAATTCACTAAATAATTTGGGGTAGTTAAAATTCTTAAGATTCGTGCATGCTGTTACAGAAATGTTCTCATAGGAAAAAAAACTTATTTTACTCTTGATATTTTACAACCATTTAAGGGTTGGAAGAAATGTTCTATTTTATAACTGCAAAAGGACTGCGGAAGCAAATCCTCGAAGATTGTGTGTTTTCTGTCTGCTCTTAAGCCATAGATTTATTACTCTGACATTTAAATGTTAAATGCAGTTCTGTTTGCATTCTTCTTCATGTATCCTGCTCAAAATTAAAGAATTGTGTTTCGACCAACAGAATGCTTTGATTCAGACTACTTGATTCTTGGCTGACAAAATGTACAGTATGCTATGCAGACGTTTTTTGTGGGTGTGTGTTTCAGTTAAAAAGAAGCAATGACTTTGTCTTCAGTTGCAGTCTCTTAAGTACATAGAATTGCACTAGAGTCTCAACTATCTTCTAGTTTGGGTAATTAAATTCCTGCTAGGGTTGTGTTGGTCACATAAACTGAGTCTGCTTTTCTTTGAGCACTGTGGAGAGTACAATGTTGCTTAAGGTTAAACTGCTGCAATTAAAGATTAAAAGAAAAAATGGTGTAGAAATACAAAGAAATGATAAAAGGGTAACAAATCAAACTGGCATGCATAAGAGGACAGAATACAGAGCACGCTAAAATTGTCTACTGTTTGTGAGCACAGTCAGATAATACAGTATAAATGGACAGATGAACTTTGACAGCTATGACTCAGATGTACTCAGATAATCCAAATCATCTTTGACCTGGTTGGATTATTTTTTCAGTCCTGATTTACATAGATTGATTCAGATGTCAGAAGATAATGCCATATTTGCATTAGCAGTTTGTTTCCAAAGATTTCTGATGAGGAAGTAGCTTGCTTTTCTTCTTTTTTAATGAATCATTCTGTTTATTAAAAGTATTTCCTTCTCTAATCATGGTAAGATCCTTGTGCATTTTCTCCTCTCAGTTCCTTAGTCAAAAATTTCAGCTTCTTATTAATTTTTTTCTTTTTTTCTTTTTGACCTTCTGACAAATTGGGGTTTCACTTAGACCTGTGATCTGTTTTTTCTTACAAGTATCTTGCTATAAAATAATTTTTCCTCAATTTTCATGATGTCAGAGAAGCAGGCCAGCAACCTCAAGTTCAGTCCTAAGTTAGATATTCTTCCTTATGAATAAGTCCAGCAGCGCAGTTTATTTTCATAAGTGGTGTATCAAATTCTTCTGACTTTAGAAAAAGAATCCACTAGGTAGTCCTGTTGTTCCAAATAGAGGAGGTCTATAGTATTTTTTCTAGACCACCTTTGTAACTGTAGCTTAAAGTAGTTTACATAATTTAAAATACAGGTTCTTTCCTGAAAGAGCTTAGTTTATGTGGTTATATGGGGAAATGGGAGATAGTGACTTGCTCAGAGTTAGAAGTAATATCAATGGGAGGAGCAGGATTTAAACCTTCAGTCTTTTACTGTAACCGCTAAGCATTTTCCTTCCCTTCTGGTGTAAGGTCAGAGCACTAGATCAGTTCTGGCCCTCAAAAACACTGCTTCAGTAACTTAGAGTGTTACAGAATCTGGCCTCAAAACTAGTTCTGTTAGTTTTCGCCTCAGTACAGTTGACACTTGCCACCACATATGCAATGCTCCATTTATGATAGTCTTAAGTTGTTAGGTTCAAGTGGGATTTGCTTCATCTGAAACCTCCCAGATTAGTGTGATTCTAACCCAGTTGTGAAAAATACTCTTTGAACCCTTGAACAGCACTCCATACTTTGGATTGTAGAATAGGTATTACCATCCATCTAGAGAGGCCTCAGGCCCTCAAAGAGCATTCTACTTTTTGATGGACCCCAATAGATCTTCCTTTAAGGTGACAAAGAATACCATTTCCATATGAGTAGCAGACATCTGTTAATCCCAAGTACAGTTGATGTCGGAGAATCATATCAATACTCTCCATCTTAGAATAATATGGCGTTCACTGCACACATTCACATTATTTTACTATGTGGAAACGTTTTCCCGTTGTGATAGTAAGTTTGGACAGTCCATCCTCCGTGGCCTTTTTAATGGGTAGAGCCCAACTCTTTCGATTTTGTGGCCCGTTTTTAATGATTTCAGGCTGCTGTCTGTTTCTGTTCTTTGAATGAAAAAAGAGCTATCCTAACAAAAATGTTTAAATACTTAAAAGGAATCATACCTCCTCTGTCCCTCGTCTCCTGTAGGTATACATATTTAGGTCCTCAAGTCTTGTCATATATGCATTTCAGCATAGATCCCACACAATTTTAGTTGCTTTTTCTTTGGACTGCCTCTAGGCTGTTTATATCATTATTGAGATTTGACCTCTAAAATCAAACACACCAAAGTCTCACCATCAAACCTGTACAATAACAACATCCACCTTCTCCTCTCTTAGTTTTGCCTCTGAACAGCACAGCATACTTTCGGTTTTGGCCGCTGCCCTATCGCACTGTTTGGTGCCATCAGATCTTCAAGACACTATCACCCCCAAGGTCTCTCTCCTGGTCCGTATCTCTCAGCCTTTTCTCCTCTATCTCACATAAAACGCCTTTAGATTTCTGCACCTGAAATGCCTGACTCTACTTCTGAGTTCAATACTTGGTGAGCAAGCTTTAAAGCAGTCTCCTAGTTAATTCAGATCATTTCTTATTTTGTCTACACCCTCAGTTGTGTCCACTCTGGTGCAACTCTTCTTTTCATCCAACAAAAAGGTAAACTTTTCCTTCTGTTTATTATGGGAAATTGTATTACCTACAAATATAACAAAACTTTACCAGTGCTGACCAATTGACCCTCTTACAAAGGCTCAAACACAATTGGCTCATATAATTTTTTTGTAGGAGAAACAAGACCTCAGATACCTTTTGCAAAGGTCATGCCCGTATTTTTAATTGTACCAGAATATTTCTCTTTTATTGGTCTTAAAAATTCCCTATGTGATAAAGTGCTAACAATCTTCATGCACAACTTCTTATACTTAAACTTTACTAATATCAAATATTTATAAGTGTTCTAGGTAAGGAGTGATATAAAACAAACCATTTTAAAATCATACAATCCTATATACATCGTAATAAAATCTGAAATCTGCTTCATAGCCTTCATGAACTTGTTGAATACGCCAAGCCTTTTTTTTTCCACTTTCTGGTGGACTACTTCCATTTATAAGGTATTTCATGTGCACACTAAATGAGGTTGTTCACATGAGGAATAGTTAATAAACAGACTCTCGGGACCTTAAGTACTAGAAATCACATCGCTTTGCAGTTAATCCCAAAGATATGCAGGGCCAAGGCAATAACTAGCCTTAAAGGCTGAACATAAAATTTTAAATTTGGCTTTATCAATTGGAAGCAAATGCAGTGCAAATGCAATTGGAATAATATGATCACTATGTGACAGTCTGGCCAATCACTGAGATGCTGCAGTTGAAAAAAAACCTATAAAACGATGCAAAACCCTGGCTGATAAAGTATTGCAGTCATCCAAATGTGAAATGACAGCCACTTAGTTAAACAGACCAAGCTGCACTTGAGCAAAAAAAGATTTCAATATCCTGATACACAAGAAGAAAAGAACATTTCTGGTGATTCAAAGACTCTTGAGTTGTGAAAGTAATACCTACATCCAGCATTACCCCTAGGTTTTAAGTATATTTCTTAGTCAATACCACCACACTGTTAACTTTGATATATGAAGCAGGTAAAAAAAAAAATAGAGAAATCTAACTTATGAGCGGAAGCGGGGAGGGAGAGAAAAACCTTTATATTTCTATCTTTACGACAATATTGCTTACAAAAATATTGAGCTGAACTGGTTTCAGGACCATTTCCTGGGCATTCCATTCCTCACTTTTCTCCAAAGGAATTACATTTACTACAAACTTTTGTCTTTGGTCAGTCAGTTTTTAATGCAGTCCATGTTGGGACCAACCCACCCTCTCTACCCCCACCCACTGGCTGCTCAATTTATTCATGAGGCTGTTAATACAAGACAGAATTAGAGGTTTTGCTAAAATTTAAGTAAACCACATCTAGCATATGCCCTCAATCTAATTCTCCGGTCACCTATTCAACAACCATTAGGCAAGACAAGGTGATTGCCTAGGGTAGCGGCTTCAAGTGGGCAGCAAAGAGCAGTTGCAGTCAAAGCAAAACAATAGTTCTAACAGCCACGTAGATTAAAAAGAACAAGTTAAAATTGTCAGGTTTTCAGGTTCAGAGCCCGCGGGGCTGGGCTCTGGAGCAAACGTGAGCCCTTGGGCTGCTGACGAGGCGCGACAGCAGCAGGCAAAACCCACCAACCAACACTGGGTAAGCACACCGGCAGGGACTGCAGGCACTGCCCAGCGAACTGGAACACATGGACTGGAATCCCCGGGACTGGAACACTGGACTGCAATCCCCCGGACTGGAACACACACCGGACCGGAACACACACCGGACTGGAGCACAGCAGACTGGAACACACTGGACTGGAGCACACTGGACTGGTCCCCCGGACTGGAGGACACAGGACTGGAACACGGGACTGGCACACACTGGACTGGTCCACACAGCTTCACCTGCACTTAGCTACTAAGCCCCCCAAGAGTTGAGTTCATGGGTTCGAGTAGCCGGCAGGACTTACTGGACGACACAGGGACCAGGACTAGAACAAGCTGTAACTGAAGTGCACCTAACTCCTAAATTGACCAAAAGTGTTCCTAAGCCCAGCACCAACAGAAAAAGCTCCTAAGCCCTCGACTAACAGCAGTGCTCCCAACAGAAACTAACAGGGGTGCCCCTACGCCCTACACTAACAGAAGTGCAGAGAAACCACAAGGGAAAAGGAAGGGAAGACAAATGCCAGACCTAACACTGGTACTTCCTAAGCACCAAGCTGCAGCAGCTAAACATGGGTTCTCACCCTGGTGCTTCCAAAGCACCCAGCTACAGCAGCTAACCACAGGTCATGAGGAAAAGCGGGGCAAGCACAAGGAAACAAGCAGGAAAGCCAAATACCCCAACAACAAAAGGTGCTTCCTAAACACTTACTCACAAGGGAGCTCCCAGCACCAAACTCCAGCACTGCACTAACAGCAATGCTACTCACCGTAACAAAAGGGAAAAACAGGGAAGTCAAACACACAAGTCTCAAGTGCACACTGCACTAAACTAACCTGGACCTAAAGCAAGTAGCCAGAAGCAAACGTTGCGCAGGCTCTGAAGGAAAGAACCCACTTCCTTATCAAGGCCCTCCCAGATGATGTCACTCTCCCTAGACCTAGGCAAAAGCACACTGACCCAGAGAGGCCCAACCCACACCAATGCAACCCTGTGAAGCACTTGAAGCCAGTACACCCAAAGAGAGGTAGAGCAACTCAGGCAACACACACAACACACACACAGGTGCAGTATAGTGAAACAATTAACCCCATGCTGCTGGAAGCTGCCAGCACAGAGAGACAGAGCCAGCTCAGAAAGGAAAGAGAAAAGAAACAGAAGCCAGCTAAGAAGCTGACTCCCTGGAAAGAGGTAAGTTTGAGAGGGGTTCAGACCCCAATCATAACAAAAATGGTTTTTGGAATTCCCTCATTTTATATACTAAATAGTTTAATATTTAAATGATGCCCAATTATACGTTTTTACAGGATCGTTCTGAGAGACATGACATTGGGGTGGTTTAGGGGCCTTGAAGTTAATTGGCATGGAAGGGGGGAGGTCGGAAGGCTCAGCAGTCATCTAGGGCATCTAGTACCTTTATACAATGCTGCCAATTAAAGAAGTCAATCAGATTTATTGACCTGACCTGCCTGTGTAAAACCATTCTGCATCGGATCTTGCATCCCTCCGGATTATAGATGGAGAAGCTATTGAATGAAAGGATAATTATTACCTTTTCCACTACCATTCCACTACATTTGTCCATTAGATTGTAAGCTCTTTGAGCAGGGACTGTCCTTCTATGCTAAATTGTACAGCACTGCGTAACCCTAGTAGTGCTTTAGAAATGTTAAATAATAGTAGTAGTACCAGCTTAAGGCTTAGTTTCCAGCCACTTCTGTTGCTGCTTTTATTGAGATGGGCTACGTTTTATCTTGTGGAACCACTCCAGTGTACAAAAATCCGTTTAAAACCTCTTTCAGCAGGCTCATCAAGATCTCCCTGAGCTCTTAGTATCCTGAGATGTATCTCATCTGGCTGCATTTGCTCACTTTTTTAATCTGTAAAAAGTATGGTACGTCCTCTATTCCCATATGAGCATTTGACAGTCATCGCTTGCCCAATTTCTTCCCATCCCGCCAGCTTTTCTTTGAGATACGTGTCCATTTTTGCCAAAGCCAGCATTTTTGAAATCTAGTCCTTTGACCTTGTGACTGGACTCTGCCTTAGCTTTTATATTTTATTTAAATTTGCTCACAACTTTTCAGTAGTAGGTCAAGGTGAGTTACATTCAACTACAGTAGGTATATAAACCATACTGTCCAAGGATCGCTGGCGGTGATGTAGGCCCCTAGACGTGCTGTCTGCATTTGTGACTACCAGGTCTAGCATTACTCCTCCTGTTCTGGGCTCCATCACTGTTTGTTAGGGCATCTCGACGTCTTGCAGTTCCACAGACAGGATATTCCAATCCATGCACATACTTCTGCTTTGACAGTCAATGTAAAGCCTATGGTTGTAAAGGGCATTCAGTCTTTGTCCCCCACTTTGAAAATTGCCCCCAACCAGGGCCGGTCAAACCCGGTAAGCGGGGTGAGCGCCGCAGGGGGGCGCCTGCCTTCAAGGGCACCACTGCGGCGCCATACCGTGCCGCCCTTGGTGCTTTAAATCTTTAATTTACCTGAGTTCCAGAAGCCGCGTCATTTGAAAGCCATGCCCCGTCTCTAGCCTTCCCTCCCTTTGTGAGTTTGTTCCGCAGTCCCGCCTTCTGACGTCATTTCCTCGAGGGCGGGACTGCGGAACGAACTCACGAAGGGAGGGAAGGCTAGAGACGGGGCAGGGCTTTCAAATGACGCGGCTGCTGGAACTCAGGTAAATTAAAGATTTAAAGCACCAAGGGCGGCGGGGGATGGGGGTGAAGGAGAATCGCTGGGCAGGGGCAGGGTGGAAGAAGAGAGAAAGGAGATGCTGGGGGGCGCGCGCCACCTCATAGTCTGCAGGGGGGCGCCAGAAACCCTAGGACCGGCCTTGCCCCCAACCACAGATACGATATATCATTATCACTGTTTTATTTGTTAGTTTGGGAAGGGACATTGTTAAATCACCAATGTGAAGTGATGTTTTGTTTTTAGATGGGCTTATGAATGGTTTTCATTGCATTTCTATTGTAGTAGAAAATGCTTGTAAGCTTTTTGCGTTTCTTAAGCAACCAGTACAGTCAGAGTAAAAGGCTGCTATACAGTTGGTTGGTCACAGCTATCTGTTGGTCCAATATAGCAGTGTTGTTGCTTAGTTTGCTTTGTGAAAGAAGTAAGATTTTTGCTGCCAGTTTCCATTTGTTAGGATGAATGGTATAACTGGCATTGTTTCTCTTCTGTGACAGCTACAGTCTAAATCAACCGATCTCCATGCAGAGTGCAATGAAGCAAAGAAAAAACTGGCTGAGGTAACGAAATTTATTAAAAAAAAAATAAATTGTGATGTCCTACCAGGATATTAAGTATGTATATTCTGAGCCTGCCTACTAAAAGCCTTTTTTGCTTGATAAGTGCTGAAAAGTGGAGTGTTGTAATTTCCTTTTTGTGTTTGTTCTTTATTATAAAGAGGGTGTAATTCTCTAGAGACTGTTTTTATTTTATTTTGCTGTAGCTCATTTGGACAATGAAATTTCCCTTGTGCCCCATGGTATATTAATAGGATAGTTAATTCAATGAAACAATTATTTTTTCCTTTTTTTTTAATTTCTTTCTCTTTTCTTGTGATGGAAAATATAATCTTCTCTCTATATAAAAGGCAACACCAACGTTCTATGAAGCCTCCAGACGGAAGTGTGAAGGGGGAGAGATATCCGGTTTCCCCATGAGTGTCTGCCCCGCCCTCTCTGTAACACAAACAGTCAGTGAAGGAAAACAGCAGAGCACGAAATCAAATCGCTGGCTCTGTAACACTGAAGGACTCAGAGGGGGGAGGGAAGAGAGGCCAGAGGGCAGGGACACACACACTCCCACATGCACACAGAAGAAAACCTTGCTAGCCCCCCCCCCCCCCCCCGTTTCATTTGCATCAGAAACGGGGCTTTTTTACTGAAGGACTCAGAGGAGGGAGGGGAGAGAGGGCAGAGGGCAGGGACACACACACTCCCACATGCACACAGAAGAAAACATTCCTAGCCCCCGTTTCATTTGCATCAGAAACGGGGCTTTTTTACTAGTATATCAATAAAAATAACATAGTATGTGATATCTTTCAAGATTCATCACAATATGCAATGGTTATTTAAGCATGGAATTAAAATCACCAGATTTCTAATAACTATTCCCACTGTTAAGAATTGGCCAAGCAGCATATGGAAAACAGTTCACTTGCCCTTTTATCCTTATGAATTGCAAGAATTGGCAATATTGGATTCTTACTGTTTATATTAAGTCTCTTAATCTCACAGACCCTGGTTCTGCCACATGTGCACGGAATTCCTAAAAATATCTGCCTGCCTATTGCTTGACGCCACTGATGTGCTGCAAATTATGATTTAAATTGCTTGTGCCAGCTGTGCTGCGTTTAGTGATTCATTCTTTTCATAAAGCTATTCATCAGGAGCTTTCCAGGAACCTGTTCCAGAACATCATTGCTGGTCTCACTTGTTCTTTTGGTGTTTGCCTCCTTTCTTTATTATTCTGATTAAATATAATTTTGTATGGTATTTTTTAAAATTATTGTTTGTGCAAAGTCGTATGCCTTAGGGATCCTTTTACTAAGGCGTGGTAGGCCTAACATGGACCTACCGTGCATTAAAAGGGCACTGCCATGGGATATGCTGAGACGTCCTGCAGTACTTTTCCGCTAGACAATATTTTTTATTTATAGAGTAGGTGTACCTGCACTAATCAGGTAGCACACACTACCCGATTAGCGTAGGAGAAGCACAGGATCCGGAACCACCTGCTAAATAAGTGGCGTTAAGGGCTCCTGCGGTAATGGCCACGTTCTAATGTGGCCATTACAAAAAATGGCAAAGCAGCCATTTTACCACCATGCTAAAAGTGGCCACAAAGTGTGGAAAACCCACACGCTGACACCAGCATCGTCCACTGTTTAGCATGGCTTGGTAAAAGGACCCCTTAGTTATGGCTATACCCTCCATGTGTTTTTGCTTGTTCAGTCTGTTAATGGTTAATTGTATCAGTGACATCTGCATGGGATTGTGATCAGGACCATAGAACAGGCTGTCCCTTGTAATGCAGCAGTCCAGTAATTTTATTTTTCTCAACTGAACTGTCCAAAACACAAGTCCATTGTAAATCTAACTAAATGAAGGTGTTTACTTAGCTGATTCCTGTGAGTACCTTATCTAACCACTTGGAGTGCCTCAACCCCTTATTCAATTACATCTCACAGTTTTGAGTAACTCCAACTTTTACAGAACACAGCAGCAGTACTATTGCTAGGTGCCACCTCAAGCAACCATCTTAATCCAATTTTACAAACGCTACATTGGTTCATGCTGAAGTCTAGAGTAAAATCCTAAACACTGCATTGTCTTCAAATACTTAAACCAACTGGCCTCTGAGGGCCAGATGCATCAACCAAACGTTAAAAAATCTAAAACGTAAAAGTCCCTAACGAATTTTAAAAAACGAAGGATGCACCCAAAAAAAAAATCGCACATGTTCAGTGCGGTACTGTAAAGTACAATGCATCAAACCTGTGTAATCCCCGTCGGTAATCGGCCCCTAACGCATGCGCAGAGCAGCCAAGCATTATGCTGGCTGCTCTGCGCATGCCACAAATGTCAAAAGTACCCCCAAAAAAACCCAAAACACAAACACGTTGCATGGATCGGGAGGGGGCAAAAGCGCTCATCAGGAGCGTCCTTCATGGACGGCCTTGCCCCCTTCCCTCCCAAGTTTGCCTCTGCTCCCCGCTTCCCCCCACTTCAAAACCAAAATAAAAATCAAAACTTTTAAGGCTGCCCCGGCCCCCCTCCCTTCCTCTTTCCCAGCCCCGCCTACCGACATCCTCCGTAGGTTACGTAGGTTACTTACGTCAGACGGGGGCAGGCCCAGGAGGAGAGAGACGTGAACCAAGACTGGGCGAAGGCATCAGCTGAGCTGTTCTTCTTGCCTGTGCAGCGCCTTCACACAGAGGTGAGAGGCGCTGCACGGGCCCAGTAGGAGGGGGGCCCGATGGAGGGGGGAATGGCGGCGACGACCCCAGGAGGGGGCAGAGGGGGCGGGGCACAGGGCGGAGGATTCGGGAGGCGGAGCTGTGGGGAGAAAAGTAGAGAGGAAGGGTAAAAGTTATGATTTGTGTTTTGATTTTTTTATTTATAATGCAGGGGAACCGGGGAGCAGCGGCGACCTCGGGCGGGGTGGGGGGGGCAAGGCTGTCCATACAGGACGCTCCTGATGAGCGCCTTTGCCCCCTCCCGATCCTTTTTTGATGTTAGTTTCATTTTTATTTTAGGCAGAGGGAAGCAGGGAGCTCACTTTTCTTTTTAAACATGATTTTTATGGTGCAGGGGCCAGCGGGGAGATGACAGCTCAGGCCTTAACGACAGGTCTGAGCTCACGTTAAATTTCAGACGGTAGATGATTTGTTGCAATCGTCGGTATGGTTAGTGCATTCCGAATTGTCCACATTTCAATGGTAGTTTCTCGTTTGCATTCTGTTTTCGTTAGCTGCTAGCTTCGTCGGAAAATGGCCTTTGATGCATGCTACGGTTCGTTAAGGGTCAGTAAAGGGTCGTTAAAAGGGTCTTTAAGGTTTAGTGCATCTGGGCCTGAGTATCTCTCCCAATTCTACTCACCTGGTACTTTGGGATTCCCATATGTGAGAATACAACTGGCCTGCATGTCCTCTGACAAAACAAAGTTATTCACCTGTTGTAGCAGATGTTCTTCAAGGACAGCAGGCCAAGTATTCTTACACACACTCCCACCTCCCTTAGGAGCTGTCATCTTCAGCTATATCATTTTACTGATGGACGCACGCTTGCCCATCGGATGGGAAGACCCCCACGCATTCGTGGTGGGGCATTGCTAGAAATTTAAGTAATGCGTGCAAGGCAGTGTCCGCACCGGGGTCTGTTTTATGATGTCATCAATGTGTGTCAATACAACTGGCCTGCTTGTCCTCAGAGAAAATCCAAATAGGTCTATTTTAGTCAATCCACAGAAAGTATGTAGGGTGGGGGGGGGGAGCAACATAAATGGAGAACTTTTTTCTTGTCTAACTGGATCAAACCAAAGGCCAGATGCAGCCTTAAACATCTTATAACGTTAGGGTACAAGAAAATCTACACCCAGGGAGCTTTTGTAGAAGATATCACAGTTTGCATCTACAGCTGCAAAGGTTCATAGAAAAAATATCTAGATCCTTGAAAAATAGCGCTAAATTACAGAGAAAATGTAAAATAAAGGGAGCACCCAACTGCAAAAATCTAGGTCTCAAAAGCAAGAGCAATTTCATCCCATTCTATGTTTCATGGCGGACATGTGGAAACATTCTTACCTCACAGTCCAAGAACAAAATGATCTGAAACTCTAAAGCCAATTGCGCCACCGAGCAGGAGCCATGATAGTGAGCTCCAGGGCCACCCCAGCAAATCAAAGCTAAATCGTGGATAGCGCATTAACGGGGACCCCAGGACACTCCCCAATTGAAAAGGGGGGAAAAACCCCGACAGTTCTGTGGCCATGAGACCAACACTGGGGGTACCCGAGCCACAATGAGCCAGACCTGAGATCGATGCTGCATGGCGCCTGGACATTGGTAAGAGAGGAGAAAAAGGAACCTCATGAAAAGGTCAGAGAACCCACATAGGAATATCCTACCTGCTGCAGAAAGGAACTCCAAACCTGAAACTTTCTAGTCTGAAAGCAAGGAAAGTACGAGTCTCAGAATGGGTGGGCTGGGTGGAAAACTATGGTTACACAGAAACCGATACCACGGGACCCCTGCAGAGAGGAAGGGGGCCAGGCATCGTGAAACCAACTGACCTCTGGCAGAGTCACAGGCTCTTGCAGGAGCGCCTTAGCGGCACGAGTGGACAGATCTCCCAGTCCACAGCGACAAAGGCGAGGGAACCCGTGCAGCACATGTCCACTCACCCAGCTGGAACCCACAACCCAAAGCAGACCCCAACGCTTACACAATCAGAAAACTGTGACCTGCCGAACAGGGTCAGCACAACAACAAGGCCGGCGGAGACTAGGACTGCAGCATGGGGCGAAGAAGCCAACAGACACAAGTGACCAGACGACAACAAGAATAGGGTCGATGCCACAGCATATTACCCTATCCACCCCTCACATCACCTGTCATCTCTCATCACTGGGACAGCACGGAAACAGTATTGACCACACTTCTAGGTATATTCAAACAACAGATCTTGATCGGCAAGAATATCCTTTTACTACAGTTTGACATATCTAGTGCCTTTGATGTGGTTGACCACATTATACTACAAAGATTACTGGACAAAATAGGCATCAGGGGGAAGTTGTAGAGTGGTTCAGAGGATTCCTGACCCTCCAGAAGATCCTACCAAGTAAAAACAAACAGAACGATCCCCCCCTCCCCCATGAAAAGGTGAGTGTGGAGTCCCCCAAGGATCTCCACTCTTCCCAATACTCTTCAACCTCATGATGCCCCTACTGGCCTGGCCACTCGCACATCAAGGATTCAACCCCCACATATACCCGATGATGTCACAATATATTTTCCCTTTAAGAAAGACCCATCCGAAATCTCCACCAAAATCACGGAGAGCATACAACTCATGGAATCCTGGGCAGCAGCCTTCAAACTGAAACTCAACAGAGAAAAAACCCACTGCCTAATACTCTCATCACCTTACAACAACAAACACTTCACTACCATAAACACTATGGGAACGAACCTCCCCATAGCAGATGAACTAAAAGTCCTAGGAATAATAATAGACCGTGAGCTATCCCTCGACAAACAGGTAGCAAATGCCACAAAAAAGATATTCCACACCATGTGGAAACTCAAACGAATAAAAAGCTACTTTGCATGGGACATCTTCTGCACTCTAGTACAGTCCAAGGTCCTTGCCCATGCAGACTGTTGCAACACACTCTATGCAGGCTGCAAGGAACAAACCCTCAAAAAAAAAAAAAAAATTACAGACAGCACAAAACACAGTGGCAGAACTCATTTACAGCAAAATCTGGTTTGAAAGTGTGAACCCACTACTTCAAAAACTACATTGGCTACTCTTCAAAACATGAATATCATTCAAGATCTGCACACTGGCTTACGAAATAATATTCGGCCTTTCATCGTCAATCATGACTGACCTAATAAACCTCCCACTGCGCAATACCACCTCCAGCGTGAGATCTTATCTTACCTTCCACTTCCCCAAATGTCAAGGACTGAAATTCAATACCCATACACAACTGCACCAAAATTTGGAACACCTTACCTAAAGTCCTAAAATCCATGAACAACTACATACAATTCAGAAAACACTTTTACAGAAGAGCCTTCCCCCATGAACCCTCCTAGCCCACGCAACTTTTTCAACAGCACTTTATAATTACAGGCTCCTTAAACAAACATGCCCCACCGCTACACAACGATCCTACACCACTAACCACCCACAAATCACGTGACAATACACTATCCTTTCAATCATGCAACATGATCTTCCCCAGGCAACCTACAAATCTACTCCTCAACCGCACTATGGGGCTCATTTTCAAAGCGCTTAAACTTACAAAGTTCCATAGGCTACTATAGTACTTTGTAACTCTAAGTGCTTTGAAAATACGCCTTTATGTAACCCAGCTTACCCAATATCCTGTTACCCACTAGAACCTTACTAGGCAACCTGTTCTACTCTAATTAACCTGTTATTCAATCTTGAATCCTATTATGTAACCTGTTGTACTTAAACCAACCTGTAAGCCACATTCAACCTACCCAAGTGGGATAATGTGGGGTACAAATGCAATAAATAAATAAAATAGAATTATCAAGGTAGAAGGTAACAAGAAAATAGCATGAAGAAATATATACAATTCCAGTGGAGATCCATAGGTTTAATTGAACACAAAAACACCTAATGTTGCCACATTTCGTCAAAACTGACTGATCAGAGGTCTAATGTAATGAAAACATTGTCGTCAGACAGAACATAAAGATTAATATCAAATATGTAATTGCATGTAACTATTTTTACATATTGTATACTAAATTGATCGAATACATAAATATGTTAAAATGCATAAATATATTTTAAATACTATCAAACATATAAACGGCGAGTGACCGTACTCACTCGCAAATGCACAGTAGAGACCTTCTCTGCCCCGCCCCCACGTCAATACGTGATGACGGGGGGCGGAACACAGAGGGTCTGTACTGCGCATTGCTGAGGGAGGGACACCGCCGTCTAAAGCTCCCCCCACCTGAGTCGCCGCCGCCACCCACCTTCTACCCGGTCGGGCCCTCGCTCCACTATTGAAGCAGCGAGGGTCCGGGAACGCAGCACTGAGCTCTGCTGAGCTGCCGACATCACCCTTCCTTCTTCTTCTCTGCCTCTGTCCCGCCCTCGACGACGTTACGTCACACGAGGGCGGGACAGGCAGAGAAGAAGAACGAAGGCCGACGTCGGCAGCTCAGCAGAGCTCAGTGCTGCGTTCCTGGACCCTCGCTGTTTCAATAGCGGAGCGAGGGCCCGGCCGGGTGGAAGGTGGGTGGTGACGGCTCGGTGGGGGGGGGGGGGGGGGGCGCGAACTCGGAGGGGGAGGGGCAGCAGCGAACTCGGCGGTGGGGGCGGGCCTTTCAACCCCCCCCCCCTTTCTATAATAGCCCGTTTTTACAGGCTCAAAGTCTAGTATAGATATATTAAAAGCAATACAGACATCTGGGGATCAACAAAACAACAGTGTGTAAATGAATAAACTATCACATACCAGTTGGTGTTCAAACACACAACTTAAGATATTGAAAAGCATCTGTGTACCCAAATGTTAAGAAAACATCTAATGGGCACAGTAGCATAGCATAATATATAAACATGTCTTACAGTAAACAAATGTAATGAATGTGTGTGTACATGGTCATTGGATTTAACTAAATACAATCTAATAGTGAATATGAAGAATTTATAAGCACAAAATGTACTAAATAACAAACTAAAAATGATCAAGAAATATCTTGTTAAAACATACAGGGCCCTGTTTACTAAGCTGCGCTAGAGGCGCGCTAGCATTTTTAGTGTGCGCTAAATTCTAGAGACACCCATAGGAATATTAGGGTGTCTCTAATGTTTAGCAAGTGCTAAGTTTTAGGGCGCGCTAAAAACGCTAGTGCACCTTAGTAAACAGGGCCCATAGTAAAACAGCTTATGCATTGACGTAAAACAGTGAGCCGCTTTATTCTAAATATAAAGTGTATACTCAAGTAGTCCCACCATATCTCTCTATATAAAAAGCAACACCAACGTTCTATGAAGCCTCCAGCTGGAAGTGTGAAGGGGGCGAGATATCCGGTTTCCCTATGAGTGTCTGCCCCGCCCTCTCTGTAACACAGTCAGTGAAGGAAAACAGCAGAGCACGAAATCAAATCGTTGGCTCTGTAACAGTGAAGGACTCAGAGGGGGGAGGGGAGAGAGGCCAGAGGGCAGGGACACACACACTCCCACATGCACACAGAAGAAAACATTGCTAGCCCCCCCGTTTCATTTGCATCAGAAACGGGGCTTTTTTACTAGTCATAAGATAAATATCTATGTTGCTTTCCCATATAAAGAGATGTGACCGGTAGTTATGCTCAAGCTGTTTTTGTGCCTATAGCGTAAAAACTTATTCCAATAAATTGCCCAAACCAATGAGAATTACTATGTAAAACATAGTTAGATTACTTCCCTTCCTTTCAGTCTACCTTAAAAATAGCATGTAATTTAGAAGCGGGTCTCTTAAAAATAAGCCCAAATCGTCATTTTATATATGGAGCACATGCTTCTGCCACTGTGTCTATTCAATTCAAATTAGGTCTTGTATATCGCTAAAATTCCCTTTCTAGGATTCAGTGCAGTTTACATCAATTAAATTACATGACTTAGAACAATGCAAGGTATATCAAGCCTATTAACTGTAAGAGGAAATAGAGAAATAAGAGAACAGTCCTGTGAATCGTACAGTAATGGTTAAACACATGATAGTCTTTGGGAATAAAAAGGTTTTTAACTTCTTCCTAAAGCCGAAGTAGTTGCTGTCAGTCCTAATATCAGTGGGGAGAGAGTTCCAAAGAGAAATCCCTGATACTGGGAAAAGTGAGTTAAAAATCTCATGAAATTTAGTTCACTTGTATGACAGAAAGATTAGGAACAATTGTTCTGTTAGTTTGTTGGATCAGGCCAGACATATTGATGATATGTTAATCAGCAGACTGGATGTGATGCCATAAAGAATGTGAAAAACCGTACAAGCGACTTTAAACTTGATTATTTCAGCTATGGGGCGCCAATGCAGATTAACCAGATACAGTGATACCTCGGTTTTCATTGATAATCCGTCCAAAAACAATCAACGAAAACTGAAACCGACGAAAACTGAGGCAGTTATTTCCATATGAATCAATGTAAATCCAATTAATTCGTTCTAGACACTCCAAAATACATAACAAAAACACATTTTATAGAGAATAAATATAGTCCCATGATGGAGCTAAAGGGAGAAGGGTTAACTTATTAGCAAGGGAAACACTTAACAGGGACAATGAGATTTGAGCACATGTGATTTTATCTTACGTGCGTTGCATTACATGCGTGGGGTGATGCTCACACAACGAGAAACAACACCACAATGATCAGGAGAACTCGTGGGTCGCCCTTTGTTTTCACAAGATTAGCAGCGAGGTCACGTGGGCACGCCGACAAAATCCGAGACAAATTTTTTGCTGAAAAAAATCGACGAAAACCGAGGTATTACTGTATAATGTTACACTGTTGTATCTATTTAATTTGAAAATCAATCTTGCTACAATATTCTGTATCATCTGCAGTTTCTTTAAGTATTGAGACTTAATGCCAAAAAATAGGATGTTGCAGTAATCAAGATGTGACAATATGAGCATTTGGACCAGTAATGTGAATGCTTTCTAGTCAAAAAAATGGCCGAACTAGATGAAGCTGTCTCATTTTAAACAGTGTTTTCTTCCATAGTTGATTGATGTGGGAGGAAAGACAAAAGATTGCAAATTAACACTGTCAACTGCTGAGCAAGATGTAAACAGGAAAAACAAACATAGTTTGAAATGTCTACATGCGAATGCCAGAACTCTAAGAAATTAGATGGGAGAGTTAAAATATATTGCACTAAATGAAAAATTAGATATAATAAGCATCTCTGAGACCTAATGGAAAGAGGATAACCAATGAGACAGTGTCATACCACGTTACAAATTATATCGTAGTGATAGGGTGGATTAAATTGGTGGAGGGGTAGAATTGTATGTTAAGAAGGGCCTTGAATCAAATAGATTGAAAATTCTGCAGGAAACAGAACACAACTTGGAATCCATATAGATTGAAATTCCATGTGTAAAGGGGAAAAGGATAGTGATAGGAGTGTACTTACTACCATCCACATGGCCAGGATGAACAGATGGATGCAGAAATGTTATCAGAAATTAGGGAAGCTAACAAGCTGGGGAACACAATAATAATGGGTGATTTCAATTACCCCGATATTGACTGGGTAAATGTAATATCAGGGCATGCTAGGGAGGTAAAATTCCTTGAAGAAATCAGGAACTGCTTTATAGAGCAGCTGGTACAGGAGCCGAAAAGAGGAGGAAAAATTCTAGACCTAGTCCTTAGTGGAGCGCATGATCTGGTGCAGGAGGTAATTGTGCTGGGGCCACTTGATAACTATGATCATAATATGATCAGATTTTGGTATCAGCTTTGGAGTAAGTACACACAGAAAATTCAATACATTAGCATTTAACTTTCAAACAGGAGACTATGATAAAATGAAAAGAACAGTGAAAAAAAACGTAGAAGCAGCTGCAAAGGTCAAAAATTGGCATCAGGCGTGGATGCAGTTCAAAAATACCATCCTGGAAGCCCAGGCCAAATATATTCCATGTATTAAAAAAGGAGGAAGGAAGACCAAACAACAGCAGGCATGGTTAAAACGTGAGGTGATGGAAGCTATTGGAGCTGAAAGAAAATCCTTCAGAAAATGGAAGAAGGATCTGACTTAAAATAATAAGAAACAGCATAAGGAATGGAAAGTCAAATGCAAGATGCTGATAAGGAAGGCAAAGAGGGACTTTGAAAAAAAGATTGCATTGGAGGCAAAAACATATAGTAAAAACTATAAAACAACAAGCCGGTAAAAGAATCTGTTGAACTTCTAGATGACTCTGGTAAAAGGGGCACAGGGAAGACAAAGCCATAGCGGAGAGATTAAATGAATTCTTTGCTTCGCTCTTGACTGAGGAAGGTTTAGACCAATACAAGTGCCAGAAATGGTATTCAAAGCTGAAGAGCCAGAAAAACTGAATGAAATCTCTGTTAACTTGGAAGATGTAGTGGGGCAATTTGACAAATTGAAGAGTAGCAAATCGCTTTGACCAGATGGTATTCATCCCAGAGTACTGATAGAACTGACAAATGAACTTGCAGAAATATTGTTAGAAATATGTAATTTATCTTTAACATCAAGCATAATGCCGTAAGATTGGAGGGTGACCAATGTAACGCCGATTTTTAAAAAAGGTTCCAGAGGTGATCGGGCAAAATGGTAGAGACTATTATAATGAACAAAATTATACAGCATATTAAAAAGCATGGATTAATGAGACAAAGCCAACATGGATTTAGTGAAGGGAAAATCTTGCCTTAACAATCTATTACATTTCTTTGAAGTAGTGAACAAACGTGGATAAAGGTGAGCCGGTTGATATTGTGTATCTGGATTTTCAGAAGGCGTTTGACAAAGTACCTCATGAAAGACGCCAGTGGAAATTGGAGAGTCATGGGATAGGAGGTAGTGTTCTATTGTGGATTAAAAACTGGTTAAAAGATAGAAAACAAAGAGTAGGGTTAAATGGTTAGTATTCTCAATGGAGAAGGGTACTACTACTACTACTACTACTATTTAGCATTTCTATAGCGCTACAAGGCGTACGCAGCGCTGCACAAACATAGAAAAAAGACAGTCCCTGCTCAAAGAGCTTACAATCTAATAGACACAAAATAAAGTAAGCAAATCAAACCAATTAATGTGTACAGGAAGGAGGAGAGGAGGGTAGGTGGAGGCGAGTGGTTACAAGTGGTTACGAGTCAAAAGCAATGTTAAAGAGGTGGGCTTTCAGTCTAGATTTAAAGGTGGCCAAGGATGGGGCAAGACGTAGGGGCTCAGGAAGTTTATTCCAGGCATAGGGTGCAGCGAGACAGAAGGCGCGAAGTCTGGAGTTGGCAGTAGTGGAGAAGGGAACAGATAAGAAGGATTTATCCATGGAGCGGAGTGCACGGGAAGGAGTGAAGGGAAGGACGAGCGTGGAGAGATACTGGGGAGCAGCAGAGTGAGTACATTTATAGGTTAGTAGAAGAAGTTTGAACAGGATGTGAAAACGGATGGGGAGCCAGTGAAGCGACTTGAGGAGAGGGGTAGTATGAGTAAAGCGACCCTTGCGGAAGACGAGACGGGCAGCAGAGTTTTGAACTGATTGGAGAGGGGAGAGGTGACTAAGTGGGAGGCCAGCAAGAAGCAGATTGCAGTAGTCTAAACGAGAGCTGACAAGGGTGTGGATGAGGGTTTTGGTAGAGTGCTCGGAAAGAAAGGGGCGGATTTTACGGATGTTGTAAAGAAAGAAAACAGGTCTTGGCGATCTGCTGGATATGAGCAGAGAAGGAGAGAGAAGAGTCAAAGATGACCCCAAGGTTTCGAGCTGAGGAGACAGGGAGAATGAGAGAGCCATCAACAGAAATAGAAAACGGAGGGGAGCTTGAAAATGAGCTAAGAGCTTGCTCATAGCCCATGCTACCTTGCAAGGAGTATGTGGCGAAGGGGGTAGCTAGTGGGGTTCCCCAGGGGTCTGTGCTGGGACCGCTGCTTTTTAAGATATTTAATTTTTTAAATCATTTATTTATAATTTTTCATTTTACAAGGGTCACTTGCAAACAGTAATACAGAGATGATTGCACATTAATACAATATAAGAAGAAAACAATCCCAACTAGATATATGGATTATATACAATCATTCTCTTTCTTAGACCACAAAGTGAAGAAAAATAGGGAGAGTGAAATAAGACAAGGAGATCAATTAAACAGTAAACAGAAAAAAAGAAAACATGGTATTAACCTGATTATCCCCAGATATTACTCATCTAATACATTATTCCACATTGATCATCTGGTTGGCTTCCTCAAGACCAAATACGGCGTATAGTCAATTCATTTCATTGAGAACATACTTATTGTCCAGGTTTTAGTTAGAAATAATACATCTGATTACATTCACTCTCTTTTAAAAACCAGAAATTATTTAACGATACATATACTCAAGTCTCTAATTCAAATCCCACTGATTAAAGCAATCCCAGTTTTCACAGGCTTCACTCCTTTCGAAGTAATAATTAAGGAAATATTTCTGAGGAAAACTTTAGGAGTCATACCTGGAACTCTGGGAAAAACAATAATCTCGACATTAATCATCCACAAAAACATCCACCTTATTATTCAAAGTTTCTGGTCCAATATTAAGATATTTATAAATGATCTAGGGATAGGAGTAACTACAGAGGTAATTAAATTTGCTGACAACACAAAGTTATTCAAAGTTGTTAAATTGCAAGAGGATTATGAAAAATTACAAGAGAACCTTACGAGATTGGGAGACTGGACATCCAAATGGCAGATGGCATTTAATGTGAGCAAGTGCAAAGTGATGCATGTGGGGAAAAAGGAACCTGAATTATAGCTGCATAATGCAAGGTTCCACATTAGGAGTCACAGACCAGGAAATGGATCTAGGTGTCTTCGTTGATGATACGTTGAAACCCTCAGCTCAGTGTGCTGTGGCAGCTAAGAAAGCAAATAGAATGTGTCGTACTTGTGAGTTCTTATGCCAAGTAGAGAGCTAGCCGGGTGTGAAGGACATGTGCCCGGATTCCACTTGGCGGCCGAGCAACCCCGAGGTTCACCTGCGGTGTCCGCCATTTCCCGGAGGTTGAGCCCCCAGGTGCGGGCGGCCAGCAGGACTTGTGCTGATGGATGAGAAGAGGGGTGCTGAGGAGCCAGCCGAAGGTGAGCAGCAGAAAAGGTCCGAGTACCAGCAGAGTCCAGAGGTAGGCAGCAGACTGGAAGGCACTCCGGGTGTGGGCAGAGGCCAGGAGGCAGCAGGTCAGGGAGTAATCCGAGTGCAAGCAAAAGTCAGAAGGCAGGCAGCAGATCAGAGAGTAATCCAGGTGCAGGCAGAAGGCAGGCAACAGGTCAGAGAGTAATCCGGGTGCAGGCTGAAGTCAGAAGGCAGGCAGCAGGTCAGAGAGTAATCCGGGTGCAGGCAGAAGTCAGAAAGCAGGCAGCAAGTCAGATGGTAATCCAGGTGCAGGCAGAATATTCAGGCAGGCAGCAGACAAGAGAGTAACCAGGTCCAAGCAGGGTCTTAACAGGCAGGCAGCAAACAGAAGAGTAATCCAGCTACAAGCAGGGTCTTTACAGGCAGGCAGCAAACAGAAGAGTACGCTGAAGAGAAGTGCTTACCCAAGTAGAAGCCGAAACAATGAGGCAGAGGGAAAGCGTCCCAGAAATAGTTCAGGCTTTCTGATGTAGACAGGAACTAGCTGAAGAAGAGAGCTTCCATAGGTCAGGTAAGCAGAGAGAAAGTCACACAGGTGTGTGGTAGCAAGGCAATTAAAGAGCCTGGAAGCCAGGCAGAGAGAGCAGATCCAGGTGCATGAGAGCAAGGCAATCAAGGAGCCTGCAGCCAGAGAAGAAGTACACAAACATGGCTCAGGACTGAGCCAGTCAAGTGTGTGTGTTGCCAGGACCGTGCGCAGCCCGAGGACGCCGTTAGCGTTGAGGTAGGGGACATGACAAGAATGTTATGTATTATTAGGAAAGAAATGGAAAATAAAAATGAGAACATTGTAATGCCTTGCATCACTCCATGGTGCATCCGCACCTCAAATCTTCTGTGTAATTGTGTTCACTGCATCTCAAAAAAAGATATAGTGGAATTAGAAAAGGTTCAGAGAAGAGCGATGAAATGATACAGGGGATGGGACGACTTCCCTATGAGGAAAGGCTAAAGCAGCTAGGGCTCAGCTTGGAAAAAAGAATTCTGAGGGGAGACGTGATAGAGGTGTATAAATTAATGCATAGAGTGGAACAGGTAGACATGAATCACTTGTTTACTCTTTTAAAAAATACCAGTACTAGGGGGCACGCAATGAAGCTGCAAGGTAGTAAATTTAAAACAAATCAAAGAAAGTTTTTTTTCACTCAACATGTAATTAAACGTGGGAATTCGTTCCCAGAGAGTGTAGCAAAAGCAGTTAGCTTAGCAGGGTTTAAGAGGGGTTTGGATAGCTTCCTAATAGAAAAGTCCATAGACCATTATTAAAATGGACTTGGGGAAAATCCACTGCTTATTTCTAGGATAAGCAGCATTACATATATTGTACTGTTTTGGGATCTTGCCAAGTACTTGTAAACAGGATTGGCCACTGTTAGAAACAGGACACTGTTTACAACTTATATGCAGGTACTTATTTTGTACCTGGGACAATGGAGGGTTAAGTGACTTGCCCAGAGTCACAAGAAGCTGCACTGGGAATTGAACCCATTTCCCCAGGATCACGGTCCGCTGCACAAACCACTACGCTACTCCTCCACTCCTGGAGGAGACCTACAGGGACATTGTAGAGAAGTCCCACTTCCAGTTTGGCAGTCCCTGTGCTGCCTCGAGAGGAGAGAGGTCTCCTAGAAGGAGGAGCAGCACCCTGGTGAAATAGGAAGTACTCCTGTAGCCATGACCTGCCCACCAGGAGATGCATTATCCTCTCGCACTGGGGGGTCCTTATAGAAGCCTATTTTATGAAGACACATTGGCACCTTTGTTACCATTATAAAATAGGTGCTATTTTGACATTTTACATAGGTGCTGTGTATTCCAGTGGATACAAGAAGAGCTCTAAACCAAGCAGTATCAGTTCTTATTTTTTCTTTTAATTCTTTTAAGAATTTTTAAGAATTAAAAGAAAAAATAAGAACTGATACTGCTTGGTTTAGAGCTCTTCTTGTATCCACTGGAATACACAGCGTGTGTGAAGCTGTGCTCTTGAGTTTCAAACTGATAATAATATAAGAGCTTGGGTGTATTAGTAGTCATTTTACATAGGTGCCCTGTTACCCCCATAGAAGGACATTTTTCAAAGCAATTTCCTCAAGTAAAACAAAAAAAGTGTCTACCTTCACAAATTATCTGAATGAATATTTCTTATTCTCAGTGCAGCTAAAAGTCTACAAGGTTGTTCCACATATATATATATATATATATATATATATATATATATATATATATATATATATATATATATATATATATATATATATATATATATATATATGTCAGGAGAGGAAATACTACGTGGGTTGCATACTTTTCAAGCAAAATTGTGCTCACTCATAAAGCAGGTTCCAGTGATTTTAAACACTCTGTACCTATGGCATTTGTCACAGATGAAGTACATGCTTTGAATGTTGATGCAAAGCCTATGAGTAAGAAACATGCTCCAGTTTTGACAGTTTGAATATTTCCTTCATTATATAGTTTAAGACCGTGTGTGTGTCTGGCTTTGTGTTCATTGCCACAAATTACAATGCATTGATTTTTTCTTCCCCTTTCTGAGAAAAGTTTGTTTTATTTTCAGATTATGGATTACAGTGAAAAGTTGGACAAGGAACTTGCATCCTTAGAAACCGTGGAGTCTCAAGCTGATGCCAAGTATGCTATTTCTCTTTCATGTGATTCCATTAATTCACTGTTTCGAGAGTGTGGGTGTACAACTACCAGTATTTTATATGTACTGAGCCTCTGTCTGCTGAGAATTCTGTGCAATTTAGGCTTGTTAGATGTTGCTGAATAGCATCAGATATCATGTACACTTATTCTTCGTTGACCTCATATACCTCTTATTTTAAGTCGACAAGCAGGATTGATTCAGACACACAAGTCATCTGGTGCTCTCCCACAGTTCCAAACCTAGTGTAAAGTTATGACCATGTGCAGTCCTTATATACAGTGATCTTTTTGGCTCAGTTTTTTTTGTGTTTTTTTTTTCTGCGTTGAACAGACATGAAACAAAGCTTTCAAGTAAAAAATTTTCTCAGTAGTTTGCTTCTACACTGTTTTTTGTTTATTTAAATTAAAAAGAAAACTGTCCCTGAGGTCAGGATTTAGTTCCTACCTGAAATGCAATAGAAAGATCTAGAATTTTGATACCCATTTCATATCTCTCTTATGCATGGTTCTAAACAAGATCAAGAGCACCAACATGAGCACAGAGAGGCCATTGGAATCACCTTTGAGAACACTTAAAGGCCAAGAAAAAGGTACTTCTTAGAAAATTGCAGAAGACGAACTCTTCGCAAGAAACGGGCTACAGATGTATAGTGCATACCAGTCAAGAATCTTCCATAGAAAAGCTATCAAACTCTGTGTGCAGTAACTTTCAGTCCAGTCACCAAAAGGGGACCACTAGGCAATAAGAGTGGACCAAGTATCGCCTGATGTTTCAGGCTTACAGCACATCTGCTTACGGAGTGCTTCAAAAGCTTGAGGAAAAATTGCTTTTATTAACTCTGGCCAAAGTACTGACGAAGTATATATACATACCAGCAAGGATACTCCTACTGCTAAGAGGAAGTGCATAAACTCTTTTTCAACTGTGCAATACCAGTAACAGTGTTAGCACCTCTTGTGTGGAGCCTTCCTGACAGAGAGAAATGTTCAGTGCAGTGGCCTATCCTTGCACAGTCCTTGGTGCAACAGCCCACACCACTTATGCCAGTAAACCTTCATTGTTGACCTCTCTAGTTTCCAGAGCATTTCTATTCTGGGGTTTGGTTTTGTTTTTGTATTTTTTTTTTTTCAAAAGGTGTTTACTGATTTTGTAATGGGTCATTTCAAAAACCTGTCTGACATTCCTACACCACCATGGGCTAAAAAACCCTCTCATATGTCTGGTCTTAGCCAGTCCAGACACTTGTTCAGATCCCATTGAATCTCTGATATCCATTTCAGACTCTGAACATAAGACTGCGCATTTGATTCCTCCCTCCTCGCTGGACTCACTCCCGCCTTATGTAAAGGGCTTCCTAGATCCCTTTGATATCCAACCACCCTCTCCAGATAATGAAGAAAACAGTTCTATAGGAAGTCTAGATGAGTTTTAATGTGGATAAGTGCAAAGTGATCCACACTGGGAAGAATAATCCAAATCATAGTTATCTGATACTAGGTTCCACCCTAGGAGTCGGCACCCAAGAAAAAGATCTGTCATCGTCGACAGTACGCTGAAATCTTCTTCCGGTGTGTGACATCGGCTAAAAGAGCAAACAGAATGCTAGGAATTATTAGGAAAGGGATAGGTATTATTATTATTATTATTTATTGCACTTGTATCCCACATTTTCGCACCTATTTGCAGGCTCAATGTGGCTTACAAAGATCTGTTATGGCATCACCATTACAAGGTAAAAGATACAATTGGTGTTAAAAGAGATCAAGGATGACAGATAGGAACTAAGCAAACAGTTATAGAAAGACGTCATTCAGAGTCAGGGTGGAGTGGTGAAGTGTTATAGTTAAGTTACGGGTTCTCATAGTAGGCCTTGTTGAAGAGAGAGGTTTTCAGAGATTTGCGAAAGTTAGTTATTTCGTTGGTTGTTTTCAATTTTGTTGGTAGTGCATTCCACAGCTGTGTGCTCAGGTAGGTGAAACTGGTCGCGTGTGTTAGTTTGTATTTTAATCCTTTGCAGCTAGGGAAGTGTAGATTAAGAAATGTGCGGGCTGATCTTTTAGCATTTCTAGGAGGTAGGTCGATGAGGTCTAGCATGTAGGTCAGGGCGTCTCCGTAAATGATTTTATGAACTATCGTGCATATCTTGAACGTGATTCGTTCTTTGAGTGGGAGCCAGTGAAGTTTCTTTCTTAGGGGTTTTGCACTTTCATATTTTGTTTTTCCAAATATGAGTCTGGCTGCGGTTTTTTGGGCTGTTTGAAGTTTCTTGATAGTCTGTTCTTTGCAGCCAGCGTAGAGTGCGTTTCAATAGTCCAGGTGGCTTAGTACCATTGATTGTACCAGGTTGTGAAAGATGGATCTTGGGAAGAAAGGTTTTACTCTTTTTAGTTTCCACATGGAGTGAAACATTTTCTTGGTTGTATTCTTCACGTGGTTTTCAAGTGTGAGATTTCGATCAATGGTGACTCCGAGAATTTTCAGTGTATTTGAGACAGGAAGGGAAACATTTGATATGGTTATGGTGGTGAATGTACTTGTATTATGTCATGAGGTGAGTATGAGACATTGAGGTAACAAGACAAAAGAATATTATAATGCCTCTGTCGCTCCACGGTGCAACCACACCTTGAATATTGTATGCAATTCTGGTGCTGTATTTTAAAGATATAGCAGAATTAGAAAAGGTTCAAAGAAGGGTGACCAAAATGATCAAGGGGATGGAATTCCTCTCGTATGAGGAAAGGCTTAATAGGTTAGGGCTCTTCAACTTGAAAAAGAAGGGAGATATGGTTGAGGTCTACAAAATACTGAGTGGTGTAGAACAGGTAAACATAAATCGATTTTTTTTTACTCTTTCAAAAAGTACAAAGACTAGGGGACACGCAAGGAAGTTATATAGTACTACTTTTAAAACGAACAAGAGGAAATATTTTTTTAACTCAATGAATAGTTAATCTCTGGAACTCGTTGCGAGATGTGGTATCCACAGTTAGTATATCTGGCTTTAAAAAAGGTTTGGACAAGTTCCCGGAGGAAAAGTCCATAGTCTACTGTTGAGATAGACATGGGGAAAGCCACTGCTTGTCCCTGGGATCAGTAGCATGAATCTTGCTACTGTTTGGGATTCTGCCATGCGCTTGTAACTTGATTTGGCCACTGTTAGAAGCAGGATACTGGGCTAAATGGACTATTGGTCTGATCCAGTATGGCTGTTCTTATGTTATGTTATTATGACCCTTTATGACCACCATTGAGAAATGCCATATCATATGCAAAATTTGTCAATAAGATGGCTAAAGAAATTCCCTCTCCACTTCTGCAGGAAACAGGACCAAGATCTGTCATTTTTGGCCTTCTAAAATATGTAGAGCTTTTTAAAATTTATTTAAATATCTTAATTTATTTTGGTGACTATTACTGTACGTGTTTATGGCCATTCAAGGACTAGCAGATCTGTATGTGGCAGAATCTTCTTACTGTTCAACCATTTACAAGAGATTTGACGTAGAAATTTAACTTCTAACCATCTCTAGGAATTAATAATGTCCATTTGTTGCACTTCCATAAGCCATAAGGAAATCAAAGAAATGCAGGGATTTTTCTAGCACTTTTCCAGGAAAGGATTCCCATATGTTAGACCCAGAGACCTGTGCTCTGCTTTGTTGCTGTCCATTAGCTCTACATGGTTAAGTACATGCAAACCATTTTTTTGAAAAGTGCAGGTCTTTTATCTGCTCTTTCTGTGCAAGCTCAAACCCAGCTAGCTACTTACCTTGCAGAGTCTAATGAGCGGTACTTACTGTATTAGAACAGCTTATGATGCCTTTGAAACTCAGCCAGAGTTTCCACTTCTGCAATTGCAGCCAGAAGCCTAGCATGGCTGCGAACTTATGGGATGCATGAAGATGTTTACTCCAAGTCCTTTACTGGAGACTCCCTCATTGGAGAAAACTGACATGGGCAAACCTCTTTTTAAACTCTGAGGATGGGCACTGGTGTAACGAGCAAAGGTGTCGCGGGCCACAGGTTTGCAAAATAATGTAGTATGCATCATATTTCCATATTTATATATTCTAACATCCAGAAATTCAATGACGTGCTTGTCAAATGTCATTGTGAATTGCAAAGCCAAAGTCAACAAGTCATCTAAAAAAGTTGCCAGATTCTAATTTTTGAAACCCAGACCTATGAATATTATGTATATTTTTCTTCAAAATGCTAACACAGTAGCACATTCTAGTAAATCTGGCCCTTAGAAAAAAGCTTGCTGTATCTGAATGTATAAAAAGTGTTGACTAAATCCATGAGAAAACAAAATAAGTAGATCATTAGGTAAGTGGCACCACCAGCTATGATCTGTATGTGTGTGTGTTCATTTGGAGATGTGTTAGCAGGGCACAGAGATTCCAGCACTGGAATTAAGAAACTTCAAAGAAATAAACTCAAACGCACAGTAACACAGTAAATGACGGCAGACAAGGACCTGTACTGTCCATTCGGTCTTTCCAACAAAGGTGAAACTGCACCTGCCACTTTATGCAGATTGTAGTCGTTCATGCTTAAACACTGGTTGGCAATTTGGGAATAAATTAGTAATAATTTTAATTTTAACAAGTTTCCCCATTTCCTGGTGTTGTCAACCATGACACTTTTTCAATCACTGTCCAGCAGCCCAGCTTACGCCAGTATTAAAAGTTTTCCTGTTCCATTGAGCACCTCTTGTTAGCCATAAATTAGAAGGTGAAACTGTCCTCTTAAGATAAGTACTCAGCATTTGTCAATATAGTGGCAGCATTGCATTACACTGTGTTAATACAGCATTATTTTAATGTCTGCGTTGACCCTTAGTACTTGTTCTTTACTCATTGCCTTCTTCAAGGGTGGGGATGGTTTTCCTTTTGGTAAGTTCAAAAGGATAAGTGTTTCTCACTTTTATCACCCAATTTAGCACCCTGCAGAACCTGAGATCCCTGGTTACCATGAATGAAAATCTAAAATCCCAGGAGCAAGAATTCAGAGCACATTGTAGGGTGAGTAATGATTGATATTTATTTATTTGCTGCATTTGTATCCCACATTTTCCCACAGATTTGCAGGCTCAATGTGGCTTACATTTGCCGTAATGGCGGTTGCCATTTCCGAGTAACTGAGTACAAAAGGCATTACATTCAAACACGCGTGGGATAAACATAAAGGAATCCTGTTCAGAAGGAATGGATCCTAAGGAGCTTAGCCGAGATTGGGTGGCAGAGCCGGTGGAGGGAGGCGGGGATAGTGCTGGGCAGACTTATACAGTCTGTGCCAGAGCCGGTGGTTGGAAGGCGGGGATAGTGCTGGGCAGACTTACACGGTCTGTGCCCTGAAGAGGCCAGGTACAAATCAAAGTAGGGTATACACAAAAAGTAACACATATGAGTTTATCTTGTTGGGCAGACTGGATGGACCGTGCAGGTCTTTTTCTGCTGTCATCTACTATGTTACTATGTATACGTACATGGTAAAGAGGATTGCAAAATAATACAAAAGAAGAGTACAGCCAGCATTTCATTACGTTGCATACATACATGGTTGTTGATATGAGTCAGAAATGAAACTAAAACTATTAGCCTTTTTCCTTTAATAATCCTGCTCTCTAGAATCAGATTATTTGGCACTTTTACTGAAAAGAACAGGATATCAATGAGATACAAAAATCCGCTGCTGCTTAGCTATTACTGATGCAAAGCATTTCAAGGAGTGTGTGAGTGATATGCTGTATTGCCATTCTTATCATTCCCTCGGTTTTAGAATGAGTGGTGGCGGCTAGTTGCCAGTGAATTCAGCTGATATATTTCTGTAATAGTATAAACCTGAATATATAGCATATAATGGCAAATGTATATTTTTATATGCATACAGCAAAATATGGTTTAATCATGCTTAGTCATAGTGAAACATTTATAGCTTGAATAAGCTGTTTAAAAAATGTATGTGGTTTTTTTCCCTCTGGTTGTAGTGTTCGTTATGATGCCAGAATGCATTAGAGAATGAAATTCTCCCATTTATCCTTGCAGTGGGGTTCAGAATAGGGCATGTTGAGGCAGACTCTCTTTCAGACTTGTTTTGGAGGGACCATGTTAAGGAACAAGACATTTTCTATTGACAAGCAGGATTGAGTCAGGCATACAAGTGGATGAAATCATAGATGACACCAGGGTGGAACTGCTCTCCCAGTGCTCAGAACTTAATGGAAAGTTCTAAGTAATGCATGTCCCTTCCCCGCAGACTACAGTCCCCTCAGCTCTTCTGTTTTGTTTCTTCTACTGTACAAAACAAGACGTGTGACAAAGCTCTTCCAATAAAATCCTTTTGTTTTTTTATTCATGTTATTTATATATATTTAGAAACTAAACAAAACAGCTCTAAGTAGCTCTATAGAGTGACCACATTAATGTCCATATAATAATTAAATTTAAATAAAGAGGCCTCAATAGCCCAGGGTACCAACACAGTGGACACACCCGAAATGGCTTTTATCACGGGCCAACAATTCTCTGAAAAAACCTACAGAGTGAAATACATAAGACAATCTGTAGTAAAAAAAACAGAGAAATTGTATTCAAAAAAATGTTTATATATTCATATATTGGACCAAATTGATAATATAGTCAACAATATAGAGACATGAAAATGACAACTGTAAAATGGAAGGGAGAAAATAAAAAACAAGACGAGAAGAGCCAGTAACAAAGAGTCACTTCGATAACAGTTGGAGTACTTAGCTTCAAATCCCAAGAAAAAATATCGGGAGGCGCCTCCACATACGAAGAAGACAATCTTATCCGTCTTTAAATCACATAGCTTTTCTCGTTCTCTATGTGATTTAAAGCTGGTACCCTGGGCTATTGAGGCCTCTTTATTTAAATTTAATTATTATATGGACATTAATGTGGTCACTCTATAGAGCTACTTAGAGCTGTTTTGTTTAGTTTCTATTATTATTGCTCTAAGCAGATTTTTTTGAATTTTTTGACATTTATATATATTTATCATTCCTTTGGGTGCTGCAAGATTTTTTTTTCACTGAAATGTTGACTTTTTGATTGTGCTCTGTCTGTGAGGGAAACTTCCACTTAGAGGACCTACACTTGTTTTGTTTTGGCTGTCTGGAACCTAATCATGACTTGGAAAACTGCATGTTCGTATGGTCTTGTTGATAACCCATCGAAATAACAGGCTTGAGCATATCTGCTGTCATCGAAATCATCTATACTGGCTTTCTGGCTATGGTTTTGATGTACCAGACAACTTGAGCCATGGGGAGATTGTCTCAATTTGTCAGTAATCTCGAAATGCCTCCTCAGCTGAGTACCTCCCATCTGTGCCAGAGGCCCATTAGGTTCAGAGGTAGAAGAGCAATCCATGGAGTCGTCATCTTGCTCTAATTATTTGGATGTTCTCGGCTCATTCAAAGTTTCACTGCTCAAACTTGCATTGAGCCTAGACCAGGAGTTCTTAACCCTGCCTTCAGGACACATAGCTAGTTAGGTTTTCAGGATAACCACAATAAATATGCATGAGAAAAATTTGCATAGACTGGAGGTAATACATGCAAATTTATCTCATATCTATTCATTGTGGATATCGTGAATACCTGGCTAGGTGTGTCCTGAGGACTGGGTTGGAAAAACTATGGTCTAGGCATATGGCTCCCTCTTCTCAATCAGCTTCTTCACACTCTTAGCACAGTGACCTTGCACATGGTCACCAGAGCCTTCCATCTCATCAGCATCAGTCCAGGATTGTGCATCAGTGGCCCACTTCACAGAGGTCCAGCCCCATACCGAGTCTCTGCAGTCTTCTGCTGCAAAGCAGTTAGATAAAATCATTCATTCCTTTTTTTTGTACAGCATCAACATTTTCAACAACAGAATTGTTATATTTAGATGCTGCTCGCTTAGGTCTTTTTGCAAAACATACTGGATCGCTGTGAGAAGGATTCCTCAAAAGTAGAGCCTCCTTTCCAATTGTGAAATGAATGAGGACTGTCATACCAGGGTACAAATTATATCGTAGTGATAGGATAGATCAAATTGGTGGAGGGGTAGCACTATATAAGGAGGGCCTTGAATCAAATAGACTAAAAATTCTGCGGCACAGAAAACATATCTTGTAATCCCTATGGATTGAAATTCCATGTGTAAAGGGGAAAAGGATAGTGATGGGAATGTACTACCGTCCACCTGGCCAGGATGAACAGACAAATGCAGAAACGTTATCAGAAATTAGGGAGGCTAAGAAACTAGGGAAAACAATAATAATGGGTGATTTCAATTACCCCGATAGTGACTGCAGAAACGTAACATCAGGGCATACGAAATCAAGGATTGTTTTATAGAGCAGCTGGTACATGAGCCAACTAAAGAAGGAAAAATTCTAGACCTAGTCCTTAGTGGAACGCATGATGTGAAGCCAGGAGGTTATGGTGCTGAGGCCGCATGATAACTGTGATCATAATTTGATCAGATTTGATATCTGCTCTGGAGTAAGTACACACAGGAAATCTAATATGTTAGTATTTAACTTTCAAAAAGGAGTCTATAATGAGAACGGTAAAAAAAAACAAAAACTTAGAGCAGCAGCTTCAAAAGTCAAAAATTTACATCAGGAGTGGATGCTGTTTAAAAATACTATCCTAGAAGCCCAGGCCAGTTATATTCCATGTATTAAAAAAAGGAGGAAGGAAGGTCAAACAACAGCCGGCATGGTTAAAAAGCGAGGTGAAGGAAGCTATTAGAGCTAAAAGAAAATCCTTCAGAAAATGGAAAAAGAATCCGACTGAAAATAATAAGAAACAGAATAAGGCATGGCAAGTCAAATACAAAGTGCTGATAAGGAAGACTAAGAGAGACTGAAAAAAGTTTCATTGGAGCCAAAAACACACAGTAAAAACTTTATTAGGTATATTAGAAGCAAGATGCCAGCAAAAGAATCAGGTTGAATCGCTAAATGACCGAGGGGTAAAAGGGGCACTCAGAGAAGGCAATGCCCGGTGAGCCTGACGTCATTGCCAGGCAAAATGATAGAGACTATTATGAAGAACAAAATTACAGATTATATTCATAAGTATGGATTAATGAGAAAAGGCCAGTGTGATGCAAGGTTCCACATTAGGAGTCACCGTGGCCATTCCAGGTCACAATTACCTGTCCAGATCCCAAAACAGCACCATACATTTTAAGCTGCTTATCCTAGAAATAGGGGTGCAAGAGTACACCAATGTACATAAGTGCTGTGTGCATAGTTATAAGAATGGCTATGGTTAAGATTTCAAGATGTTAGAAGCAGATTTATGCATTATTTAAATATCGAACTTATTAGGAGGTGGGATGAGTCTATGATTAATAAAAGAACACGAGCAAGTGATTCACCTTAGAGTGAAATGAAAACAGCCGTGTCAGTTATATCAGACTCTACCTCACAGAAAATTATATACAGCTAACTCGTTGAACACACTCTGTTAGCAGTTTTGCAATATCCTAGAAATAAGTAGTGGATTTTCCCCAAGTCTTTTAGGAAGCTATCCAAGCCTTTTTAAAAAAACCTCGCTAAGGTACTTGCGTTTACTACATTCTCTGGCAGCGAATTCCAGAGTTTAATTACACGTTGAGTGAAGAAATATTTTCTCCGATTCATTTTAAATTTACTACTTTGTAGCTTCATTGCGTGTTCCCTAGTCCTAGAATTTTTGGAAAGAGTAAACAAGAGATTCACGCCTACCCATTCCATTCCACTCATTATTTTATAGACTTCTATCATATCTCCTCTCAGCCATGACTCACTTGATTACTCTTTCAAAAATACTAGGACTAGGGGGCACGCAATGCAACTACAAAGTAGTAAATTTAAAACAAATCAGAGATATTTCTTCACTCAATGTGAAATTAAACTCTGGAATTTGTTACCAGAGAATATGGTAAAAGCAGTTAGCTTAACGGGGTTTTAAAAAAAAAGGTTTGGATAACTTCCTAAAAGAAAAGTCCATAAGCCATTATTAAGATGGACTTGGGGAAAACTCACTGCTTATTTCTAGGATAAGCAGCATAAAATGTATTGTACTGTTTTGAGATCTTGCCAGGTACTTGTAACCTGGATTGTCCACTATTGGAAACAGGATTCTGGGCTTGGTTGACCTTCGGGTCTGTCCCTGTATGTTCTCTTATTCTTATGACTATTTGAAGAGCTGTAGGGCAACTTGTTTTCTTTTTTTCTTTTGGCGTCCTGGTTCATAATTTTGTATATTACACCTATTCATTTCAGGCTGTTAATTTCTTAATGGTTATTTGATTGTACTGTTCCTTACTGCTATCCATAGTTGATATGTTCTTAACTTGATATAAGAACTTTTCTTGCTAGTTTATAAGTACTTTTAGTTCAAATTGCACCTTCTGTCCTTTCATGGCTGCTGCTAAGTTCCGTTATGCTGTTTGGTCACTTTAGATTCTGTTTTGTCTATTGAAATATTAATGTCTATTGGGCAAACCAATTGTGTGAACTGAATAAATCTTGCAGCTATGCTCGGCTGCTTCTCTTGTCTTATCTTTGTTTCGTTCCCAGTGGATTGTTGTGTTTACAATCACACTCCCGATTGAATATCACAACAAAAATGGGAGAAATAAAATATGTAAAGGAAAAAAAAAAGATGTATTGCATACTACTTCACCTTTGAATATTGCACAATTCACTTCCTCATTATTCATTCATTTATATCTGTGCATTTTTCATGCAAACATCTTTTTATGGAGTATTCGCCTAGGGCACCATGTCTTCAACCATACTTTTCACTTGTAGTTGGTGTTTAAAAAAAAAAAAAGTGAAAAAGAACTTGATTGTATGACAAGAGAATAGGTTATCCATCAGTGGGAACGAACATTTTTCTCATCTTTGTGTCTCCAGAGTTTCCATCATCAACAGGTTTTCTTTCCCAGCTGTATATTTCTATCAAAATCATCTTCTGCTTGATTGTATTTGATTATATCCTCCAATACTGAACTTACTGGTTCTTGATTTTAAACTCATTTCTTACCCAAAGTTTCTGTGGAAACTTCACTGATCTTCCTGGTTCTCATGTTTGTATTCCCTTTATTGTGTTCTTTCTAAAGTATTCCCTAAGCATTTTTTACATCCCCAGTTTTAGCATTCATTTCTGCCCTGGTTGCAGATGGCTCAGCTTGGCAGATCATCATAACTATTGCAGGAGGTAGTCCACCTTCTATTTCAGGCCAAAGCCATTGCACATGTTCTGCCACAGGAGAGAAGTCAAGGTTTCTGCTTAAGATATCTTTCTAGTTCCAAAAAAGACAGGTGGCTTGCCCCTTACTGTCACGAAATGCCTACCACCCGCCTGGGTTATCCCTGTGGTCACCTGGAGGGTCTGTCCCCAGCACTGCTCAGGCCTGCCTGCACCTGTACACATGCTCTACACTAGCACCCACTTTCCTCTGATTGAGTATCCCACTCTCAAGTTGTTCCACGGTGATTTCTAGGACACTGGGACCACACTCCCAAGTACTCACAGACCCAAACCACAAACCACCAGGATTTTTAGTCAGTCCAAGACATCAGAACTAATAAACTGATGGGTTTATTATCATAGAAATAGAACAGTGGATGATATAAAACAGGTGGAAAACCCCAGGATCTGGGGTTCTTAGCTCATTATAAACCATAAAGCTGTATGTCTCTGTTGATCACCCCACCCCTCACCTATCCACACCCATCCTGTTAGAATATCAATGATATGCTTTGATGTCCCCATGCATACTTCCTACCCACCCCCATCCTCCCACCCTGTCAGACTGTCATAGTAATGCTTGAATGTTTTCACTTATATACACTGTCAGCTAGCACATTTGCTTATTTCCGATCTGACAAAGAAGGGCAACCTTCGAAAGCTAATCAAGAAATGTATTAAGTTATGTCCAATAAAAAAGGTATCATCTTATTTTCTTTTCCATGTTTTATTTTGTTTGATTTCTATTGATAATCTATTAAGACTGAAACTTGGCTGCTGTTTTATTGATATAAATAAGGGAAATATCTGTGTAAATAAATAATTTCAGATATAAAAAAAAGTGAATTAGTTTTCATGGTGATTTATATTACTATTGTAGGAAGAAATGGCACGCCTCCAGCAAAATATTGAAAGTTTGAAGACTGACGCTGATGAGCAAGGAGAAAAAAAGGTGAAAGACAAAATGTTCTGTATTGCATACATGCTGTACAATCCAAATGATTATAAATCAGCTCTGTTTTAAAGTAGAATTGGTGTGACATTAGAGTAACAGAATTCTGCATTTGACTTTGAAAGCCTCCAGCAACCCATGCTGCCTCTAGGAGGGAGATCTTTGGTTTGATAGTGCAGTTGATTGATGTTTTCTAAATTAAAATAGGCACATAGCCAAGAATAAAATGTATTTTAAGAAATAGCATGGACGTTTGAAACATGTGTAGAATAGAAAGAGGTATGAAATTAGTTTAAGTTCCTTGCCTTTGAGAATAATTGTACAGTCCTGTCTAATATTAAAATGATAAAATTGGAAATGTTCCATTTTGAAATCAGTGGAAAGGAAGCACCTTTGCAACAGAAGAGGATTATTTCATTTTACTTGATTTAGATTTATTAAAACATAAAGGTTTCTGGAGCTTTGTGTTCTCTGTGTAGAAAACTTCATAGGAAACAAACATGTTGGCCACATGGCCTGTATCATATAAGCTGGAGAATTTTCTGAATAGCTTTCAAAACTGTTCCTGAGTATGTGCAAGAAGGAATCTATATAACATCAAACGATCTGGCACTCAGTTTCATCCATAATCAAAGGAGGAGCGTCTTGAAAGACCTCTGCTGATTTTTTTTAACTGATTTTGACCAATGCCTTATCCCTTATAACAGTGGCTCACTACCATGAGATTCTTGGACACCATCACGCCAAGGTCTCTCTCCTGGTCCATGCACATCACTCTCTCCTACTATCACATACAGCTTCCTTGGATTTCTGGACCAAAACGCATTATTCTACAGTTCCTCACATTAAAGTTTATCTGCCAAGCATTAGGCCAGTCTTCCAGTTTTTCTAATTTCACTTCTTCTTTTGCCTACTCTTAGGGGTGTTCATCATGTTGCAGATGTTCATATCACTTGAAAAGATTCTTGTAACCCTATGGCAATATTGCTTACAAAAAAATATTGCAGAATCAGTCCCAGAACTGAATGCTGAAGCCCACTACTTGACCTTCCTTTCTTCCAAGTGAATTTCATTTATTATTGAAAAATGTTTTAAATTGAGAACCCCCCCCCCCCCCCCACACACACACACACACACACACATACACACAGAATTTAAAACATTTTTCAGTAGTTTAATTCCAGCTATATAATTATATTTTATTTTTTTTATTTTTCTTACATTTGTACCCCACGCTTTCCCACTCATAGCAGGTTCAATGCGGCTTACATATTATATACATGTACTTATTTGTACCTGGGGCAATGGAGGGTTAAGTGACTTGCCCAGAGTAACAAGGAGCTGCCTGTGCCTGCAGTGGGAATCGAACCCAGTTCCCCAGCACCAAAGTCCATATGATGACTACAAAGCATATTACAAAATGTTTAATTTATATGAAACTCCTCATCAGTGAATTTTCAAATTTTCAGAAGTCATTCAATCACATCAAATTTATCACAAAGTTGTCTTCTCAATTTGTAGTACATATCCCAAAATAAATAGTACTTAAATCCAAAGAAATTCATTAATTGTCCAGTCATTTCATAGACCGCTTTCTCTCCACATAATGTAGTAAGTGACGGCAGGTAAAGATTTGAATGGTCCATCCAGTCTGCCCAACAGTCACATTCATTATCAATTCAAGATTAAATCAACAATGAATGTGATATTATCATTGTCTTTCTTTGGTGTTTCTGGGACATAGACCGTGGGAGTCCACCTGGCTCAATCTCATCATTTGCAGGACACAGACCATAAAAGTCTGCCCGGCATGGTCCTCGTGCTCCAAATTACTAGAGTTTCCGTCTAAGCTGTCTTCAGCCCATCCTAAACCGGGTCGCTATATGCGGGACTCAGACTGTACAAGCCAGCCCAGCACAAGCCTTAGTTGATACAGCCAGTGTTGCCATCTCAGTACCGCTTGACATGCAAACACATATGTGAACCTTTAAGTTTTGTTTTTTATACCATTTATTTTCTAATTAGAGATCCTCTGTGTTCATGTCACGCCTTTTTCAATTCCGCCACAGTTTTTTTCCACCTCCTCCCTTGGGAGGGCATTCCAGGTATCGGCCACCCTCTCCATGAAAAATACATTTCTGACATTACTCCTAAGTCTACCACCCCACAACCTCAATTCATGTCCTGTACATAGTAACATAGTAGATGACGGCAGAGAAAGACCCGTATGGTCCATCCAGTCTGCCCAACAAGATAAACTCATATGTGCTACTTTATGTGTATACCTGACCTTGATTTGTATGTGCCATTTTCAGGGCACAGACCGTAGAAGTCTGCCCAGCTCTAGCCCCGCCTCCCAACCAATGGCCCCGCCTCCCTCCACCGGTGCTGCCACTCAATCTCCACTAAGCTTCTGAGGATCCATTCCTTCTGAACATGATTCCTTTATGTTTATCCCACGCATTTTTGAATTCCGTTACCGTTTTCATCTCCACCTCCTCCCACGTTAGGGCATTCCAAGTATCCACCACTCTCTCCGTGAAAAAATACTTCCTGACATTTTTCTTGTGTCTGCCCCCCTTCAATCTCATTTCATGTCCTCTAGTTCTACCGCCTTCCCATCTCCGGAAAAGGTTTGTTTGCGGATTAATACTTTTCAAATATTTGAATGTCTGTATCATTTCACCCCTGTTTCTCCTTTCTTCCAGAGTATACATGTTCAGGTCATCAAGTCTCTCCTCATATGTCTTGTAACGCAAATCCCTTACCATTCTCATAGCTTTTCTTTGCACCGCTTCAATTCTTTTTACATCCTTAGCAAGGTACGTCCTCCAAAACTGAACACAGTACTCCAGGTGGGGCCTCACCAACAACTTGTACAGGGGCATCAACACCTCCTTTCTTCTGCTGGTCACACCTCTCTCTATACAGCCTAGCAGTCTTCAGGCTACGGCCTAGTTTTACCATTTTCCCTTCTCTGGAAAATATTTGTTTCTGTATTATTATCTTCATGTATTTAAATGTCTGTATCATATCTCCCCATCCCTCCTCTCCTCTAGGTTATACATATTCAGGTCTTCCAGTCTCTTCTCGTATGTCTGTTAGTTCAAGCCCCATATCATTTTTGTCACTTCCTCTGGACCGCTTCAAGTCATCTTACATCTTTAGCAAGATATGGTCTCCAAAACTAAACACAGTACTCCGGGTGTGGCCTCACCAATGACTTGTATACCTCCATTCTTCTGCTGGTTACACCTCTCTCTCTATAACCTAGCATCCTTCTGGCTATGGCCACTGTTTTCTCATAAAGGAAATCTACTGTAGCTGCATTTAATTTTCAAAAGGGCGGCTAGAATAAAATGAGGAAAATGGTTAAAAAGAAACTAAAAGGATCAGTTGCTAAGGTTAGGACACTAAATCAGATGTGGACGTTATTCAAAAATAACTTGGAAGCCCAGTCCAGATGCATTCCACATATTTGCAAAGTTTGCAAAGATGGAAAAAAAGAAAAAAGTCAGCCAGCATGGTTAAAAGATGAAGTAAAAGATTGTCCTTCAAAGAATGGAAAAACAACCAAAGTGAAGAAAATAAGAAGTAACATAAGCACTGGCAAGTCAGATGCAAAGCATTAATAAAGAAGACTAAAAGAGAATATGAAGAGAAACTTGCTGCAGAGGCTAATACTCAGAGTAACAACTTTTTCAGGTACATTAGAAGCAGAGAGTCTGTGAGGGAATCCGTGGGACCATTAGATCACAAAGGAGCAAAAGGGACGCTCAGGGAGGACAATGCCATAGCGGAGAAACTGAATGAATTCTTTGCTTCTGTCTTTACGGAAGAAGATGTAAGAGATCTGCCTGTAGCAGAAATAGTTTTCTACTACTACTACTTAACATTTCTAGAGCGCTACTAGGGTTATGCAGCGCTGTACAATTTAACAGAGACAGTCCCTGCTGAAAGAGCTTACAATCTAATAGACAAGTGAACGGTCAGTCCGATAGGGGCAGTCAAATTGGGGCAGTCTGGATTCACTGAACGGTAAGGGTTAAGTGCCGAACGCAGCATTGAAGAGGTGGGCTTTAAGCAAGGACTTGAAGACGGGCAGGGAGGGGGCTTGGCGTAAGGGTTCAGGAAGGTTGTTCCAAGCATAGGGTGAGGCGAGGCAGAATGAGCGGAGCCTGGAGTTGGCGGTGGTGGAGAAGGGTACTGAGAGGAGGGATTTATCCTGTGAACGGAGGTTACGGGCGGGAACGTAAGGGGAGATGAGGGTAGAAAGATAGTTTTCTAGGGTGATGATGCGCAGTAACTGAAAAAAATCTCAGTGAACCTGGAAGATGTACTGAGCCAAATTGACAAACTAAAGAGTAGTAAATCACCTGGACCAGATGGCATACATCCAAGGGTACTCAAAGAACTCAAGCATGAAATTGTTGACCTGCTGTTAGTAATATGTAACCAGTCATTAAAATCGTCCATAGTGCCTGAAGATTGGAGGGTGATCAATGTGACGGCAATTTTTAAAAAGGGTTTTAGAGGTGATCGAGAATTATAGACCAGTAAGCCTATCATCGGTGTCAGGCAAAATAGTGGAAACTATTATAAAGAATAAAATTAAAGAACACGTAGACAAACATGGTTTAATGGAACATAGTATGGGTTCAACTGAGGAAAGTCTTGCCTCACCAATTTACTTCATTTCTTTGAAAGTGTGAATAAACATGTGGACGAAGGTGAGCTGATATACAGGCTCATTTTCAAAAGAGACAGACGTCCAAAAAGTGACATAAGTTAGCATTTGGACGTTTAGCTCACAGAAACATCCAAATCAGTATTATCAAAACTTCTTTTTGGACGTCTTTTTCTGAAGTCCATCAGAAGGACGTCCAAATCTCAAGGGGGCATGCTCAAGGCGGGACTTGGGTGTTCCTAAGACATGGACGTCTTTCAGCAATAATGGAACAAAACAAAGACGTCCAAGACTAAAACGTAGACGTTTTGAGCTACATCTGTTTTTATAACGAATAGCTTCAGTGGGAATCAAAGTCTGCTGCACTAACCACTAGGTTGTTCCTCTACTCCACACGAGGTGCCCCAAATGACCAGATGACCACTGGAGGGACTCGGGGATCACCTCCCCTTACTCCCCCAAATCACAAAACATTTTTCCAAACAGCACTTTCAGAAGAAAAAGATAGACTTTTTTTTTTTTTTTTTTTAAGAAAATGGCCTTTCCTGTTCTGATTTTGGACGCTTTACAAAAAAAACGTCCAAATTCAGACTTAGATGTCATATCAAAAAATGCCCTTTCTGTATTTGACTTGCCCAAAGTAACAAGGAGCAGCAGTGGGAATTGAACTCATGTTTCCAGGATCAAAGCCCGCTGCACTAACCATTAAGCCACTCCTCCTCTGTTTTGGACGTGTTTTGTTTGAAAATGGCCCAAAAAAGGACATCCAAGCCAAGTCCAAATTCCGACTTAGACGTTTCTTTCAAAAATGCCCCTCATAATGTATCTAGATTTTCTGAAAGCTTTTGATAAAGTTCCTTATGAGAGACTCCTGAGAAAAAGAGTCATGGGTTAGCAGGCAAGGTTCTGGTGTGGATTAGGAATTGGTTATTGGACAGAAAACAGAGGGTAGGGTTAAATGGTCATTTCTCTCAATGGAGGAGGGTGAACAGTGGAGTGCCGCAGGGATCTGTACTGGGACCGGTGCTATTTAATGTATTTATAAATGATATACAAATCGGAACAACGAGTGAGGTGATTAAATTTGCAGATGATACAAAAAACTATTCAAGGTTGTTAAAACATGTACAGACTGTGAAATATTGCAGGAAGACCTTAGGAAATTGGAAGACTGGTCATCCAAATGGCAGATGAAAATTAATGTGGACAAATGCAAGGTGATGTACATTGGAGAGAAAGATCTGACTCATAGCTACCTGATGCTAGAGTCCACCCTAGTGGTCAGCACTCAAGAAAAAGATCTGGGTGTCATTGTAGACAATATGTTGAGTGTGCGGCGGCAGCCAAAAAAGCAAACAGGATGCTAGGAATTATTAGGAAAGGGATGGTGACTAAAACTATAATGCCTTTGTATTGCTCCATGAAGCGACCGTACCTTGAGTATTGCGTTCAGTTCTGGTTGCTGTATCTCAAAAAAGATACAGTGGAATTAGAAAAGGTTCAAAGAAGAGCGACCAAAATGATAAAGGAGATGGAACTCCTCTTGTATAAGGAAAGGCTAAAGAAGTTAGGGCTCTTCGGCTTGGAAAAGAGACGGATGAGAGGAGATATGATTGAGGTCTACAAAATCCTGAGTGGTGTAGAATGAGTAGAAGTAAATACATTTTTTACTCGTTCCAAAAGTATAAAGACTAGGGAACTCTCAAGTAAGTTACATGGAAATACATTTAAAACAAATAGGAGTAAATATTTTTTCACTCAACGAATAGATAAGCTGTGGAACTCTCTGCTGGAGGATGCGCTAACAGCGGTTAGCGTATCTGGGATTAAAAAAAAGGTTTGGAGAAATTCCTGGAGGTAAAGTCCATAGTCTGCTATTGAGACAGACATGGGAAGCAACTGCTTGCAATGGGATTTGCCTCAATTAGGGTTCTGCCAGGTACTTCTGACCTGAGTTGGCCACTGTTTAGAAAACAGGATACTGGGCTAGATGGACCATTGGTCTGACCCAGTACGACTACTGTTATGTTCTAATATCACCCCAAGATACATCTCCATGTCTGTGCATATCAGCCTGTCGCCGCCTAACACATACGTCTCCCATGGATTTTTACTCCCTAACTGTATCACTTTGCATTTCTTTGCATTGAATTTTAATTGCCAAACAGTAGACCATTCTTCTAACTTTTGCAGATCCTTTTTCATGTTTTCCACTCCACCCTGGGTGTCCACTCTGTTACAAATCTTGGTGTCATCCGCAAAAAGGCAAGCGGCAATGTTGCTTACATATATATTGAATAGAATCTGCCCGAGCACCGATCCTTGAGGCACTCCACTATTCACCTTTCCTTCCTCCGAGTGAATACCATTAACCACCACCCTCTGGCATCTGTCACTCTACCAATTCCTAATCCTGTTCATCACTTTGGATTCTAACTTCATCCTGTCAATTAAGAAAAAACCTTTGTGATACATTTTGTGTGACTGAATGACTTGAAATGTGAACATTTGAAAAATGGACTGATGTGGAGTTTCAGGTGTGTTGGTCAGAATCTGTGCTTTGCATGCCATCATCTGATGGTCTACAAAAAATTTTCTATTTGAGAACTATTTAATATATACATATATATGTGGGATTATTTGTCGTTCTCTTAGTTTTAGACATAGCTGCACCACATTGCTGTTCCAACTACTGATTTAAATTGAGAATTTGATAATTTACGTAAATAAGATATAAAATAAATAAAGGAGTAAATGTATAGAAATAAGGATTGTAAGCTCTTTGAGCAGGCACTGTCTTTCTTCTATGTTTGTGCAGCGCTGCGTACGCCTTGTAGCGCTATAGAAATGCTAAATAGTAGTAGTAAGGTGAAAAATGTGAACCAGTGAAGAAATATGTGCAGGTTCTATCGCCATTATTGATTCTTGGCGGTGTGCACAACTGAGGTCACAAAGAAAAAGAAAAAGGAAGATTGGATATGTATTAAGCTATTGATGGAAGAAGTGTGGTGGTGAAGAATTGAGGTGGTGGGAATGAACTGTAGTTAAATTGAGAACCATCATATCTTTTGTTAATTGTGTGTTTTTTATTAAATGTATACCAGTGATGATTTAATTCAATAAAGTTGATGAATTTAGACTTACTACGAGTAAATGAGTAGCATATGGATTTTCTTAACACTTCCAGTGGTTATTTTCTATTGGAAAATAGATTAACAGTTTTACTATGAATGCCATTAGATTGACCCTTTTTGACTTACAAAAGGAAGGGAGAGACAGGATCTAGCCCAATCTGTAACAGAAATGAATATTATTGTTGAAAATTTTTCTGTTTTCCAAATTATAGGAACACACCGAGATTATAAACCAACAGTATAAGATAGAGAGAGAAAAACTTCAAAAAATCCGACTCTTGCTGGTGAGTATCCAATAATTATAACATTTAGATGTACTGAATCAGAGCTACAAAACAAAATATCCAATATTTAGGAAAAGCCACTGCCTAACCCTGAGGGTAAAAAGACTGTAAACCCAGCAAATAAACTATTCTTCAAGCACAATTCTCAGAACTTATCAGTGAACACCCCCCCCCCCCCCCCCCCAAAAAAAAAAAAAAATATACACTTTCCTTTTCAACTGCTATCAGCTTAGCAGGAGGTTGCTTTGAATCGTTATCAGTTTTCAAATATTTTCAAGTATTTTTCAAATGAAATATAACAGTTCCATTCTTCTTATTGATAAACCTTAATAATCTTCTTACATTCATGAACAAAGTAATCAAATAAAGCAGCACTTAACTTTCCAGACGGACTCACTGCCAACAGCATGGCCAATGTTTTGGAGCCTTCCTCAGAGTAGCGGTCCTAACAGAGTGCCATGTTGCTTACGTAAGGGGTAAGCTGCATGGAATCTTGTTACCTTTGGGATCCTGCCAGGTTTTTGTGACCTGGATTGACCGTTGTTGGATACAGGTAACTGAGCTGACCCAGTATGGCAATTCTAATGTTTCAAAAATGCAATAATCCACAGAGGGAACAGGGTAATCTACGAAATAATTCAAAATTCCCTGCTCAACTTGCTGACAAACATGTGACCACTGCACAAACAGTGTAAAAACCAGCTCTCAAAAAATACATACAAAAAAGAAAAAGTCAGAGAGTAAAAGAACGTATAACTTTCAAAATATGTACTCTGGTGCATAAAATAATTCACGGTGATGCTCCGACCTACATGTTAGATCTTATTGACCTACCACCCAGGAATGCTAAAAGATTGGCACGCACATTCCTAAATCTTCACTTCCCCAGCTGTAAACTTCTAAAATATAGATTAATACATGCATCCAGCTTTTCATACTTGAGTTCACAAATGTGGAATGCTCTACCATTGGACCTGAAAATAATTCACAACCTAATTAACTTCCATAAGGCACTGAAAACACATCTCTTCAATAAGATATACCATAATGACTTATAATTGGAACTGTAATTCACCATCATTTACTTAACAATTGGATTATGTTCGCCCTATATCATATTGTTTAATGTAACATATTAATTTTAATATGCAATCCATGTTCAATATGTGATACCAATTGCATATTTTCACTTTTTTACCTGACTGTTCATTTTGAATTCATGTTCTATATATATTACCAATTGTATATGTATTCTGAAATGACATAAGTCATGACGTAAAATTGTAAGCCACATTGAGCCTACAAATAGGTGGGAAAATGTGGGATACAAATGCAACAAATAAATAAATAACCTCAAAGCTAATAGCCCCCTTCAAGACAAAGTCTCAACAACAAGGACTGTAGCAGGTACTATCATAGGCACACTCCCTGTCGCTTACAAAAAATATAATACAAGTGGAGAAAAAAATCCAAATGGCATAAAAAAAAACTTGAGTCACTAAAAGCTAGTGTGAATGCAAAAGAAAAAACAATGGTACGGGAAGGAATGGTCTGAAACACAAGTGAAAATATAATATAAAGCAAACAAATATAACTTAGCTGAAAATCTTGAATGCATTCATGTAGTCTGACACCAGGTTAAAAAACAAAAAACCAACAAGACACCCCTCATTTCGCCAAAGCTGCATCAGAGGTGAAGAAGTTTTTAGACAAACCATAGTGCAAAACTCCAGCTGTTTATATACTGAAAACTGCAAGACACTGAGCAGGAAAAGCAGAATGTCCTCCAGCATAGTGACATGCGTGGGATAAACATAAAGGAATCCTCCTCAGAAGGAAGGGATCCCCAGAAGCTTAGCCGGCGGTGGGAGGTGGGGATAGTGCTGGGCAGACTTATACAGTCTGGGCCAGAGCTGGTGGTGGGAGGCGGGGCAGGTGGTTGGGAGGTGGGGATAGTGCTGAGCAGACTTATACGGTCTGTGCCCTGAAAAAGACAGGTACAGATCAAGGTAAGGTATACACAAAAAATGACACGTGAGTTTATCTTGTTGGGCAGACTGGGTGGACCGTGCAGGTCTTTTTCTGCCGTCATCTACTGTGTTTTTTAGCATAGTGACATCATCAAAAGAAGGCATTCCATTCAATGTGAGAATTGAACCACATAGGTTCCAGAGTCTGAAGCGTGTAAATCCAAAACTGCTATCGCTGTCTGGGTTTCCTTTTCAAATTAGCACATCTCTTTCGGCACCTATCCTTTATACCTTTCAGGAAATCTAGACTGCCCCTATTTGACTGACTGTACATTTGTCCTTTAGATTGTAAGCTCCTTTGAGCAGGGACTGTCCTTCTATGTTAAGTTGTACAGCACTGCGTAACCCTAGTAGCGCTTTAGAAATGTCAAGTAGTAGTAGTAGTAGTAGACTGAGAACAATTCTGTCAATAACAGAACTGGGAAAATCCTCCAAAGTGTGTTTGAATATTGCCCAATTCTGCACTAGAGGTGCCTCCAGTTTCCCTGTAGCAATGCATGATCTGCACTCTGAGTTTTGTTTTTAAATGTCTGGAAGTCTGCCCACGTATTATTTGGGACATGGGCACTGGAAAAGGAGGAGTTAGTGGTTACTGAGGATGGGTAGACCGGATGGGCTATATATGGCCCTTATCTGCCATCATGTTTCTGCATTTTAAACAATGGAAAAGGATACACACTTGGTACTTAAGTAAAAACAATACTGCTGATCCAAAATAGGGTGCACAAAAACAGAAGTAGTCATCATCATAGTGCAAACTGAACATTGACCACAGGATCCATGGCCACTACATTTTGTTGGGGGTGCAGTCCACACATCCAAATGGTATAAATAATCCCATAAGTTTTTTATTGTGGCAATATGCCATGCGGCAACGTGAAGAAGAAAAACAATCATGCACCTGAAGAACCGCTCAGTGCTTTTTAATGGTTTTAACAATCTTATGAGACATACCAGTAAACTTAAAAAAACAGGTTGATACATCCGCCCCTGGGCTCACCCTATCTTGCAGTAGAAGATCTGTAATTGAATTTTGAGCTGCCTTCACCACCCACAAGGGATACCCCTGTCCACCAGTTTTTGTGCTAAACATTATCTAGATGCCAAAACATAATCATCAGTAGAAGAACAGATCCTCCGAAAAATGGAGGAACTTTGAAAAAGGCAAACTATTCTTTAATTGTACAGGGTGCATACTAGAATATTGCAGTATGGTGTTGCTATCAGTTTGCTTCCTGAACACATTTAGTAGATGGACCCTGTGATGTACGCCTAAACCAGCACATCCAAAAAAGCAATCTGCTCCTCGCGGGCAACAAAATCAGAATGAATCCGTAGGGTGACAGGCATTCAAAATGTCCACAAACAATTTCAACTCTTCCATGGATCCTGATCAAAATAAGATAATATCCTCAATATAGCAGCGCCAGCATTTCACCTGCTGAAACCCATCTGCAGAATGAACCCATTTATGTTCATTATGGGAGTGGAGGAGTGGCCTAGTGGTTAGGGTGGTGGACTTTGGTCCTGGGGAACTGAGGAACTGAGTTCGATTCCCACTTCAGGCACAGGCAGCTCCTTGTGACTCTGGGCAAGTCACTTAACCCTCCATTGCCCCATGTAAGCCGCATTGAGCCTGCCATGAGTGGGAAAGCGCAGGGTACAAATGTAACAAAAATAAATAGATACTATTGGAGATTCTGCATGGAATGTTGCTACTATTGGAGATTCTACATGGAATGTTGCTATTCCACTAGCAACATTCCATGTAAAAGGCTGCATAGGCTTCTGTTTCTGTGAGTCTGACGTCCTGCACGTACGTGCAGGACGTCAGACTCACAGAAGCAGAAGCCTGCGCGGCCACATTGGTGATCTGCAAGGGCCGACCTCTACATGGAATGTTTCCAGTGGGACTCTGGGCAAGTCACTTAACCCTCCATTGCCCCATGTAAGCCACATTGAGCCTGCCATGAGTGGGAAAGCGCGGGGTACAAATGTAACGAAACAAAAAAAAAATGTCCCATGAAGATATTAGCAACCGTGGGGGCAAAAGAGGCTCCCATAACAATGCCAGATTTTTGTAGAAACAGGGTCCTCAAAAATAAAATGATTAAATTTAAGAGCAGTAGAAGTCAAATCACACAGAAACTCAGAAAGCACCCGATACGGACGGGGGCGCAACTCCAAAGCATCAAGAAGAGCATCCAAAGCCTTCTGTTGAAGTCTACAGGTATAGAGAGATTGTACATCAAGAGTAACAAAAAAAAAAAAAAAGCTAGGAGTGTGTTCCCATTATGAAACTTTATTAATTCTATGGACAAAATACTTGTTTTGTATTTAAAACACTTTACAGTTACTATGAATTATAAAAGAAAACATGAAAAGGGCACTTTTAGGTTTTGATTTATGTGTAATAACATACTAGGCTATTTATAAATATTATTGATAGCCATTTAATGCAGACTAAAAAAAGTCATTTTTTTCCTATCACTCGTAGGCTCGAAGGAATAGAGAAACTGCTATTTTACAGCGCAAGATTGATGAAGTACCCAGCCGAGCTGAATTAACACAGTATCAGAAAAGATTTATTGAACTCTATGGTCAAGGTATCCATTTTCAGAGAGGAATGTACTGCTAAAGGATAAGGCAAACTAAAGGGACCTTTATCACATAATTGGGACAATTTTATGAAGCTTTTGCTGTATGTAAAGCGTATTTTACACACAAAAAAGGACCTTAATCAAATTGCTTGGGTGAATGTGTGCGTGGAAAGTATGCGTGCTGAAAGATTCTGTGTACTTTTATGCAGCCTGTGATTTGTAGTTCCCAAGGGTGTAGTTGGGAAGGAATTACAATGTACATACATGTGTTATTAAATAACACGTGTACATACAGGGGGGTAATTTTAAAAAGGCATTTTCAGGTGTAAACCTTGTTTTTTGCACATAAAGGGCTAGATACTATATATGGTCCCCAAAATATCGGCACTGAAAAAAAAACAATGCTTAGCGCTATTCTATAAATCTCACTTAAAGTTAGGCATGATTTATAGAATACAAGCCGTAAAGCCCGTTAAATTGGGCGACATTTTTGTTGTGAAAAATGTAATGAAATAGCCAAAGCAAGAACTGAGAGTGGATGTCTACAGTACACTTTTATATACTACGACCCTCCTCTCTCCCCTATCCCCCTCCAGCCACCCATGTCCAGCGACTCTCCTCTCTCCCCTGCCCCCCATCCAGCCACCCATGTCCAACGACTCTCCTCTCTCCCCTGTCCCCCCTTCAGCCACCCATGTCCAGCGACTTTCCTCTCTCCCCCCTGCCCCCCCTCCAGCCACCCAGGTTGTCCAGTGAATTCTTCAGGGCAGGCAGGAAAGATCCCCAGTCTTGCCTGCCTGCCCACTGCCGGCGCTGACTCTCCCCCGCTGCCGGATCGCTCTTCAAAAGGGCTGCCGAGACTTCCAGCGGTGGCCTCACAAGACTTCTGCTGAGGGGGGGCAGGGGAAGAGGAGGGTCGCTGGACATGGGTGGCTGGAGGGGGGGGCAGGGGAGAGAGGAGAGTTGCTGGACATGGGTGGATGGAAGGGGGCAGGGGAGAGAGGAGGTTCGCTGTACAGCGCTGCGTACGTTTAGTATAGCGCTTTAGAAATGATAAGTAGTAGTAGGTGTTGCGGTTATGATCAGCTGACGTCAGGAGATACCTGTGACGTGCCGCGCATGCGCAGAACAGCTGCTCTCTACTGCGCATTTGCGGGTGAGTCGGTCACCTCTCGTTTATGTAGTTAGATGCTTAGTGGCCATCCCGCAACTAAAATTTAGCGCAGCCATTTATGCCAACTAAAACCTGGTGTAAATGCTCATGTCTTATTTAGGCACAGATCGGGCATATTCGGTAATAGTGCGCGTAATTTTCAGGAATGCCCACCTGCAACCTGCCCAAGCCTCTCCTAGGGTTACAACCCCTTTTGTGATCTGCGCATTAGAATGGACCACTTTACAGAATACGCTTAGAGAAAGCTACGGTGTAAATTCTAATTAGTGCCGATAATTGCTGGTTGGCCGATTATCAGCGCCAATTAGCTTGTTAAACAATTAGGTTGCTTGCACAAATCAGCTACGCATGCTGATTTGCACTCACTACTTTAGTCGACGTTCATAGAATCTGAGGGAAAATGTCTCATGGGTTGCACATGTAAAAGTAGGTGCAGTGACAGAGCCTGTGTACTTTTACACGATCTTTGTGTAGGTGTGCTTAAGAGGAGGGGGGGCATTTTATATCAGCTCTGAAGTAAGTACACACAGGAATCCAATATGTTAGCATTTCACTTTCAAAAAGGAGACTATGTAAAAATGAGAAGAACGGTGAAAAAAAAATTAGGCGTGGATGTTGTTCAAAAATACCATCCTGGACGCACAGGCCAGTTATTTTCCATGTATTAAAAAAGGAGGAATTGAGACCAAATGATAGCCAGCATGGTTAAAAAGTGAGGTGAAGGAAGCTATTAGAGCTAAAAGAAAATCCTTCAGAAAATGGAAGAAGGATCCGACTGAAAATTATAAACAGCATAAGGAACGGCAAGTCAAATGCAAAGCGCTGATAAGGAAGGCAAAAAGAGACTTTTAAAAAAAGATTGTGTTGGAGGCAAAAACACATAGTAAAAATTCTTTTTAGTAATATAAGAAGCAAGAAGCTAGCAAATGAATCAATTGGACCACTAGATGACTGAAGGGTAAAGGGGGCACTTAGGGAAAACAAAGCCATAGCAGAGAAATTAAATGATTTCTTTGCTTTGGTCTTCATCTAGGAAGATTTGGGAGAGACATCAGTGCCAAAAATGGTATTCAAAGCTGACGAGTCAGAGAAACTGAATCAAATCTCTATAAACCTGGAAGATGTAATTGAAGAGTAGCAAATCGCCTGAACTGGATAGTATTCATCCCAGATTACTGGTAGAATTGAAAAATGAACTTGCAGAACTATTGTTAGTAATATGTAATTTATCTTTAAAATCAAGCATGGTACAGGAAGATTGGAGGGTTGTCAATGTAACGCCGATTTCTTTTTTTTTATTATTTTTATTTATAACAATTTTACAAATAAAATCAAGTATTAAACTTGTTTGAAAAGTGGTATATTCCATTTCATATACAAAAAGAAAAGAGAAAAAACCATATTTTAAATTGAAATCCCCACTCAAGTCCACAAAATGGAATTCAAGATGAAGAGAAAAAGTGGAGTTATTTTAACAGAAATACATTTCTAAAGATATTTACTTGAGAAATTCACAGGCTACATATTCGGTGTTACATTTATTCATATCAAGGGGGAGATGACATTTTCAGGTTCCCTTGTTTGTCTGGACACTAAAAAAGCTGTTAGTTGAGACGGTTCAAAGAATACATATTTAAGGGATTGGTATTTTACCACACATTTACAAGGAAATCTAAGAAAGAAAATTGCTCCCAGCTGTAAAACTGCTGGTTTCATCAATAGAAATTGTTTTCGCTTTTTTTGTGTCTCGCGAGAGACATCTGGAAATATCTGGACTTTTTGGCCTAAGAACACTTTATCCTTATTTCTAAAGTACAATTTCATTAGCCATGCCTTATCTGGTGGTAATGCAACAGTCACTATCAACGTTGTTGGGATGACTGGGTCATTTTCTGAGGATTCAAGTATAGCAGAAATATTAAGATCTTGTTTCTGATTTTCTTGATTTAGTATTGGCAGGTAATATATCCTAGAAAAAGGTGGAATCAGCTCTTCTTTTACTTCAAGTATTTCCATTAAATACTTCTTTAGCATTTCCATTGGAGATTTAGATAATTGTCTTGGGAAATTTAACAAACGAAGATTATTACTTCTAACTGAATTTTCCAATAATTCAGTTTTTTTCCGCAAGAAAGTCAAATCTTTAATCATAGTCTCTTGTTGAATTTGAAGTTTTTTAATCTCCAAAGTCTTATCATCATGCAATTTCTCTAGTTTTTCAAATTTAGTATCCAAAATATTTGTTTTTTGCTCAAGGGCCAGAAAATCCTGATTCAATTTATTTACTTGCGGAACAAGAAACTTTCCTAAGGTAATTATTAAAGTCCACAACGAATCCAGCGTTACTTCTGCTGGTTTTTTAAAGTCAAAAGTAAATTGTGTGGGTATTACCTCTTTATCGTGAGTTTGTTCCAAACTAACAGCTTCTTCCACATTCAGTGGAGTAGATGTTTGTGTCCAGGATCTCAAATCAGCTCCAGCCGGATCTATTTCCTCCCGGCCCTGTAAACTCGTACCACTTCGGGAAAGCAAGTCCAGAGACGCCTCGGTTGGTGTGCTGTACCCCGTAGGTTGCAGGGGCGGTTCCCTTGAGTCGGGGCTGAGCGTCAGCTCGAGCCCAGGAGAAGCTTCCGGGCCTCCACTCGCACCGGCGCTACTCAGCGGGCTACCTTCCGACATCTGAATCGCCGAAATAGTTGGAATAGTTGCTGCCTGAAGTAATGTTCGGATGTCTTGAGAGGTAAGAACTTGCCGTTGCGGGGCTTTGGAGGCAGGACGGCCTCGTCTTTTCGGCATGTTTAATCAGATAAATTTTCCTTTCAGGGAGCGAGAGTGCAGCCTGCTAGCGTCTCAAGAACGCGGCCATCTTGTAACGCCGATTTCTAAAAAACGTTCCAGAGGTGATCAGAGAAATTATAGACCGGTGAGCCTGACGTCAATGCCAGGCAAAATGGTAGAGACTATTATTATAAAGAACAAAATTACAGAGCATATTCAAAAACATGGATTGAGACGAAACCAACATAGATGTAGTGAAGGGAAATCTTGCCTCACCGATCTACTACATTTCTTTGAAGAGGTGAACAAACATGTGGATAAAGTTTCAGAGAAGGGTGACAAAAATGATAAAGGAGATAGGATGATTTCCCTATGAGGAAAGGCTAAAGCGGCTAGGGCTCTTTAGCTTGGAGAAAAGATGACTAAGGAGAGATATGATAGAGGTCTATAAAATAATTAATGGAGTGGAACAGGTAGATATGAATCGCTTGTTTACTCATTCCAAAAATACTAGGACAAGGGGGCACACATTGAAGCTACAAAGTAGTAAATTGAAAACAAATTGGAGAAAATTTCTTTACTCAACGTGTAATTAAACTCTGGAATTTGTTGCCAGAGAATGTGGTTAAAGCAGTTAGCTTAGCAGGGTTTAAAAACAGTTTGGATAACTCCTTGAAAGAAAAGTCTGTAAGCCATTATTAAGATGGACTTGGGGAAAATCCTCAGCTTATTTTTAGGATAACCATCATAAAATGTATTGTACTGTTTTTGGGATCTTTCCAGGTACGTGTAACCTGGATTGGCCACTGTTGGAAACAGGATGCTGGGTTTGATGGACCTTTGGTCTGTCCCAGTATGACAAAGCTTATGTTCTTATCTGGTTTTAAAAAGGTTTGGACAAGATCCTGGCGGAAAATTCCATAGTCTATTACTGAGATGGACATGGGGTTCCCACTGCTTGCCCTGGGATTTGGTTGCATGGAATAGTGCTACTAATTGGGTTTCTGCAAGGTACTTGTGACCTTGATTGGCCATTGCTGGAAGCAGGATACTGGGCTAGATGGACCATTGGTCTGACCCAGTATGGCTGTTCTTATATTTTTTATGTACTGAGTAAAGATTCGGTACTATGCATGGGTCTAAACCCATGCTGAGAATTATGCAAACTTTGAATCCAAAAACTGCATTATTTGAGAAGCAACTAAGGATTCTAACAGCTTGGCTAGCCATGATATGCTAGCCACTGGACGAAAATTTAAAGTTACTCTACTGCTCAACTTTCTTTCCTCCAAGTGAATTCCTTTTATCAGTGTCATCTCTGTCAACTAATTTCTAATCAAGTTCACCACCTTGGGACCAATCTCCACCTGCCCAATTTATTTATAAATCCCCTTGAGGAGAACAGTATGAAAGGCTTTGCTGAAACCCAAAGAGACAACATCCAGCATATGTCCTCACTGTAATTGTGTAGTCACTGAGTTCAAGAAATCAATCAGAATCACTTGCTGCAATCTGCCCCAATGTTACTTCAGGTCTTACAATCCATTGAACTATAGATAATTCACTATTCTTCACTTCAGTAGCATCTTTTCCCACCATTGAGCTAAGGTTTACTAGCTGGTAATTTCCATCCTCTTCTCTGTTACCACTTTGGGGAACAGCAACCATAGTCACCTTTACTTAGTTATTTTATTTAAAATATTTATAGCCTCCATATCGAAATATCTATGTAGATTACAATAAAGTATTCATGGTCTATTGAACACATCCTTCAGTGGATTGACCAGAACCTCTCTGAGCTCGCTGTGTATCCTGAAATGTATCTAAACTGGCCCCATTGTTTTGTTTACTTTCAGTTGTGCAAGTTGTTCAGACTTTGTTGCATGCATAGTGAGTTATCTGGTGTATATACGTTCTGGCTATTTGTGGTCTTCCTTTAGGGTTTTCTTCTCGGAGAACTGAAGTGTTTGTTTGGTATCTGTGTCTTTTCCTCATTACTTTCCATCCTTTTGTTTTTAGATTTTTAGTCTTACAATTCCAAATCTATCTTTCCTCCTTTCCCTGACATATCCGAAAAAGAGTTGTCACTTGACTTTACTTCTTTAGCTGTCTTTTCTGCCACCCATATATTTTGCCATCCTGAGGTTTTTTTTTCAGCCCTTTCAGCTTCACCCCAGTATTCTTTTCTCTGCTTTCTTTTGTGATTCTCTGCACCCTGTGAATGCCACCCTTTTTGTTTTTATATTTCAGCCTCTTCCTGAGAGAACCATATTGGTACTTTTCCTCTTGCTTTTATGTCCTTCCTTTACATAAATATCTATTATCATTTGTATAGGCTCCTTGGAGTTTAATCCACTGTTCTTCCACTTCCCTTATCTCTTCCCACTCTGCCAGCTCCTCTTTCAGATGCTTCTCCATTCTCCTAAAGTCATCCGGTCCACTGTTCTTCCACTTCCCTTATCTCTTCCCACTCTGCCAGCTCCTCTTTCAGATGCGTCTCCATTCTCCTAAAGTCATCCGGTTTAAAGTCTAGAAATTTTTAGGGCTAGATTTCTTAAAAGGCAATCTATCGTCGTATGGGGCTGCTGGATAAATGAACAGTCTGCAAAACTGAATACTGCCCTGGGGCATCTTCCCCGTGGGAGCATGTGTTTGAAGTATTATACTTAGTGGTCTGTGTTTGCATTTAATATATTGATTTTGTTCTTTGCAGTATCAGCAACTCACAAAGAAACAAAGCAATTCTTTACCCTCTATAACACGCTGGATGACAAGAAAGTCTTTTTAGAAAAAGAGGTAAGCAAACTCTTGAGAATATGAGGATGAAGGAGAAAAATGTGTGTAACATAGTAACATAGTAGATGACGGCAGAAAAGGACCTGCACGGTCCATCCAGTCTGCCCAAGAAGATAAATTCATATGTGCTACTTTTTTATTTGTACTGTCCTCTTCAGTGCACAGATCGTATAAGTCTGGCCAGCCCTATCCCCGCCTCCCAACCACCAACCCCGCCTCCCAACCACCAGCTCTGGCACAGACAGTATAAGTCTGCCCAGCACTATCCCTGCCTCCCACCACCGGCTCTGGCACAGACCGTATAAGTCTGCCCAGCACTATCCCCGCCGCCCAACCACCAGCCCCGGCACAGACCGTATAAGTCTGCCCAGCACTAGCCCTGCCTCCCAACCACCAGCTCTGCCACCCATTCTAGGCTAAGCTCCTGAGGATCCCTTCCTTCTGCACAGGATTCCTTTATGTTTATCCCACGCATGTTTGAATTCCGTTACCGTTTTCATCTCCACCACCTCCCACGGGAGGGTATTTATTAAAATTATACCATGTAAATTCTGGCACTGGAGGAACATGTTTCACAACCTACTAGTGATGGAAACACAGGATGCTTGTTTTACCCATAAACTTAAGAAATATTTCTGGGCGACTTGGGGTGCATGCATCCCATCTTTGCTTCCTAGAGCACGTATCCTTGTGCTTAATGAACTAAACTTATAACTGTGACATCATTGTATTGGCGTTTGTGTATTTGCTTTCTTTTTCTGATTGGGTCGGGGAATTGGAGGATGGGTTAAGATTGTGTAAGGGGGGTATGGGTACTGTTCTTATGTTTAACTTGACAACTGGCTTTATTGGTGGTGGGGAGGAGTCACAAAAGTCCGGGCCCTTCTCTACTGGTGGAGCTCCTATGTTATCTAGGAGGCATCCTTTTGGTTATGAATGGTTCTGATATTGCTTGGGAAAGTAGGGATTTGGGGGTAAATATGCCTTACTAATTGTTCATTTTCCATTGTTCTGTTTAAACTTTTACACTTAATAAAAAAAGTTCTAACATGTAAAATTTCAAATATAGTGGCGAACGTAAGAATAGCCATACTGGGTCAGATGAATAGTCCATCTAGTCCAGTATCCGTCTTCCAACAGTGGCCAATCCAGGACACAAGTACCTGGCAGAATCCGAAACAGTAGCAAGATTCCATGCTACTGATCCCAGGGTAAGCAGTGGCTTCCCCCATGTCTATCTCAATAGCAGAGATTTTACATATTTCTGAAAATGGGAAGACTTGGTATATCAATCAGTATTAAAACTAGTGAAAGAAATTAATTGACTTATTTTTAATGGAACTATGATCATTTAAAAATCCAACATTTTATTAGAAAACTAGTAAAAAAGCCCCGTTTCTGATGCAAATGAAACGGGGGCTAGCAATGTTTTCTTCTGTGTGCATGTGGGAGTGTGTGTGTCCCTGCCCTCTCTCCCCTCCCCCCTCTGAGTCCTTCACTGTTACAGAGCCAGCGATTTGATTTCGTGCTCTGCTGTTTTCCTTCACTGACTGTGTTACAGAGAGGGCGGGGCAGACACTCATAGGGAAACCGGATATCTCGCCCCCTTCACACTTCCGGCGGGAGGCTTCATAGAACGTTGGTGTTGCTTTTTTAATAATAACTAGTAAAAAAGGCCCGTTTCTGATGCAAATGAAACGGGGGCTAGCAATGTTTTCTTCTGTGTGCATGTGGGAGTGTGTGTGTCCCTGCCCTCTGCCCTCTCTCCCCTCCCCCCTCTGAGTCCTTCACTGTTACAGAGCCAGCGATTTGATTTCGTGCTCTGCTGTTTTCCTTCACTGACTGTGTTACAGAGAGGGCGGGGCAGACACTCATAGGGAAACCGGATATCTCGCCCCCTTCACACTTCCGGCTGGAGGCTTCATAGAACGTTGGTGTTGCTTTTTATATAGAGAGATAGTCTTTCCATATATATGTAATGGCTCCCCTCCCTTCCTCTCCCACCCCATATACAGTCTTACTGCAAAACTCTTACATGTGCTCCTGCTTTTCCTGAGTACTGCTTTAAATGTGCATTTGTAAGCAAAAGTTGGATTTTGGTTTTGTTTCTTTTTCCTACTCTGAGGTAAGATGGCCATCATTAATGAGACCCTCCCACAGCCACATTGACTATCATATGGTTCTTGAGATTTAAGACTAACATTCCCTCATAGTGCAATAATATTTAGGAACATAGTTATCAACGTGACATTTAATCTTCTGAGAATACTGTAGTAGTGGGGAGGGGTTGACCTGTTGCCACCACAGCAACTATGGTACTTGATCATGCACTATTATGATATCCTTGGAAGATAAATGTCCAAGGGGTGAAGTTATCAACATGGACTACCATTAATATGTATTATTTTCCCACTAATTCGTACTATTTTAGTACCGTTTTATGCATTAAGCCTAGTTACTAATTACCTGGGTTAACAGTAAAATAACATGTCTTAATAGTAGCTCACATTTAACTCCTTCCTAAATATTATTGCACTATGAAAGTGGTTATATTTTTGTATTAATACTTTCTTAACTATATAAAGACAAAATAAAAATCTAGACATCATAAAGTTAGAATACTTCACAAATTCTCAACGCCAATTTGACTTTCTATGCACATGCTCTTAAACTAATGAACTTGTAATCTGTTGAAACTCTAACACTATTCCCAGTAAATTGCTGGATCCTGTTTCACTAAATGTAAAACTTATTAAGTGAAGTGGCTGACTCTCAGAATGTTTGGAGCTACGCAATCTCAGCTCAATAAGGCTGGTAATAGTCCATGCTCCTTTACCCAAATCATTATTGAGTCAATCCACCGTGACTTGTGCTATGTGTGCATATTCACTTATTACAGTTCAGTCATTGAAACTTCACTTGAAAACTACTAAAAGTCTTTACAAAAATAGTCACTTCAAAACTTATAGTATCATAGCTCCTCTAATTCAGCGCCAGTAATCTGATCTTCACTGTAATTACAGAAGTCCAATTGAAGACGTCCAGTTTCGTTGAATCTTCACCTTCCACCAAATCACTGTGCTCTACAGATTCATGTATAGGGGCATAATCGAAAGGGGTGCCCAAGTTTTCCTGAGGACGTCCTCGCAGGACGTCCTGGCGAAGGGGCGGGGAAACCCATATTATCGAAACAAGATGGGCATCCATCTTTCGTTTCGATAATACGGTCGAGGATGCCGAAATCACGAAATTTAGGTCAACCTTAGAGATGGTCATCCCCGATTTTCGGCAATAATGGAAACCGAGGACGCCCATCTCAGAAAAGACCAAATCCAAGCCATTTGGTCGTGGGAGGAGCCAGCATTCGTAGTGCACTGGTCCCCCTGACATGCCAGGACACCAACCGGGCACCCTAGGGGGCACTGCAGTGGACTTCATAAATTGCTCCCAGGTGCATAGCTCCCTTACCTAGGGTGCTGAGCCACCCCCCCCCCCCAAAAAAAAAAAAAACCCCACTACCCACAACTGTACAACACTACCATAGCACTAAGGGGTGGAGGGGGGCACCTACATGTGGGTACAGTGGGTTTCAGGTGGGTTTTGAAGGGCTCACATTTACCACCACAAGTGTAACAGGTAGGGGAGGGATGGGCCTGGGCCCGCCTGACTGAAGTGCACTGCACCCACTAAAGCTGTTCTAGGGACTTGCATACTGCTGTCAGGGAGCTGGGTATGACATCTGAGGCTGGCATAGAGGCTGGCAAAAAATATTTTAAAAGTTTTTTTTTAGGGTGGGAGAGAGTTAGTGACCACTGGGGGAGTAAGGGGAGGTCATCCCCGATTCCCTTCGGTGGTCATCTGGTCAGTTCGGCACCTTTTTTCAAGGCTTGGTCGTAAGAAAAAATGGACTAAGTAAAGTCTCCCAAGTGCTCGTCAGGGACACCCTTCTTTTTTCCATTATCAGTCGAGGACGCCCATGTGTTAGGTACGCCCCAGTCTCGCCTTCGCTATGCTTCCTACACGCAGTGTTGCCAGGTGGGCGGTTTTACCGCCCAATTGGGCGGTTTTCCGCGACCCGCCGCAGGAAATTTTTGCCCGCGGCGGGTTGCGGTTTTTTGGGCGGTTTTTTAAGCTTCCGGGCGGCTTTTTGGGCGGCTTTTTGATTTTTTTCAGCCGCGGGGGGCGGGGTTAGTGACGTTTTTGGGCGGGGTTAGTGACGTTTTGGGCGGGGCCGATGACGTGGGAGGCGGGGGCCGATGACGTGGGAGGCGGGGCCGATGACGGGGAGGCGGGGCTGTTGACGGGGAGGCGGGCCCGATGACGTGGGAGGCGGGGCTGATGACGGGGAGGCGGGCCCGATGACGTGGGAGGCGGGGCCGGTGACGGCGGGGGCGGGGCCGGTGACGCGGGGGGGGGGTGTCAGGGGCGGGGTTTGTGTTTGGGCGGGTTTTGGGCTGGTTTCTGGCCCGGATTGGGCTGGAAAAAAAAATTCTACCTGGCAACCCTGCCTACACGCCCCCGTGAACTTTGGTCATCCCCACGACGGAAAGCAGTTGACGCCCAAAATTGGCTTTCGATTATGCCGATTTGGGCGACCCTGTGAGAAGGATGCCCATCTCCCGATTTGTGTCGAAAGATGGGCACCCTTCTCATTCGAAAATAAGCCTGATAGTCTTCTTATGACGGAAACATACTGACTTCACAACACTAATCTTTTTTTTTCCTTTTTTTTTTTAATTTATAAGTTTCCAAAATAGCTTTATGATGAGTTATTTTTAGAGAAAACCCCTCCAGAAACCACCTCCCGAAGGAGTAGTAATCAGAAATTAAGTCAAATGTGAAGACTCCCAAAATATAAACTTACTAGACTGATAGTATACAGTATATTTACATTGAAATTTAAGCTAAACAAAAGCTCTTAACTGGATAATTCCCAGATAAAGCAGCAAGAAAACGTCTTCCAAGTCTCTTAAGATACATCTGGAAACATCAGAACTTTAGCAACCATACACATTCTCTCTTTAGGTCTGGAATGATATTGAAGCAAAAGATCCCTATCAGCATTTGTAGCTAGTGTTACCATTGTTGCCCAGGAACTCCTGACCTGGTGGTCAGTCAACTTCTGTAGCTTCCAAAAAAGATCTCCATTATTTTCGGGCCCCCCCCCCCCCACCCCCATGGGTGGACAAGTAATTAGCTCATATAACCAGCAGCATCAGATCTGAAGATAGCTGAAGAGTCTTCAATAAATGTCTTTAATTCTTTAGCTGAAACGTTCTGAGCTAGAGAAACGTTCACACTTCTAAAAGTATTTTCACATTCTCAACCTTAAAGCATAGTGATCATAAATATGAGACACAAACAGATTATAAAGATTACATCTGAGTAAGAGTCTGAGTGGATTGTATTTGTCCCACAGTAGAATTTAAATGAGAGGAGTTCCAGCTCCAAAGACTTTACTTTGTTTTGCATCTCATTAATACGAGAAACCAAAAATTATCAATGGAGAAAAAAGTGTTTTAACCAAGTCGGATATAGAAAGTCATATAGAATCCAAAGTCTTTTCTGTAGGTTTATTCAAAAGGGAGCCAGGCAATTCCTGAGTAAAAAAAAATTAAGGTTTTCAAGGCCCTTATCTCCCAACATAACTCCAGCACTTGCAGCGATCTTCTTCAAGTTGCCTCCATCTTGGTCCTGCAAGTCTCCCTTCGCCCCGAGTAGTTGACCCGTGGTAGTATCATCTAACTCAGCTGCCTAAAGAAGACCCCAGCAGCCCACACTTCATTCAGTGGATGCTGCACAGCTTGGGCAGGTGAACCTGTCGCTCTCGGCTGCAGGGGCAGGGTTTAAGTGTCCGGGTTCAGCACCATTTCAAACCCTAAGAATCACTCCTGCCCTCCGTCCATAGAGGCAGATTCCAGCGGGACCACACCCTGAGTCAGTTCTAAACTCTACTGCACGGCTCACAAAGCTATCAGTTAGTCCCACAACAAGGGCAGCAGTAGCAGAGGCCTGAAAAAAGCCCTGTTTTCTGTCCATCTTTGTGCTTCCCCATTATGGAAAATAGAAAAAGTAATAGATATTTTGCAGCCACCCTGTCACAACACAAACCTTAAATTGCATGTCGTCACTAACTACTTATATGCTCATAAAAAAACTTTGTACAGTTCATAAAATGCTGATTCACTCTCTTTCTTTATTTAGACCCTGTGGACATAGTTTGTAAAACAAAAATCCATCGTTGTTCCAGCTGCGCCAGTGTTGTAGTTCTGTCATAACTCCTATTGCCCAGCATGTGATCAAGTATTCCCATAATTAAATCAACCCACTGGTGTCCACACTCTATGCAATGCTGAGTAATAGGGTCTAATAACGTTGCTGTAGCCAATCTGGATTTATGGTTCACTAAGCTGCAGTTTCACGTTGTGACTAGTTTAAGACACATATATTGTAAGAAATAAATCACATATGATGTCTTACACATAGAATAGTACCAGGCATTGGTTTTTAAATGAGTGACAGGATGTTGCCACTCTACAAATGTAGGTGCCTGTGAACCAAAATTGCACTCGTCACATGACTGATGGCTCCCAGCGCTCTGTGTTAGATGTTCCTGATGGTCTAAATTTAAATTGACTAATTTGTTTTTCAGATTGGGTCCCTGAGTGTAGGCAATACAGGAGCCTCATTGAAAAAGTTGATGCAAAGCAAACACATACCCACTGCCAAAAAATATTCTTGGCTGATAAGAGTTGCCTTATCTGAATACACATTTGTCACTATCTTTAGGAGGGAAATAAGTAATCTCGCTAGAACTACTGGAGGAATCGGGCTGAGAAAAATAATTTATTATTGTGCTAGAGTTATAATCCATTAGAATTGAAGAAGACTTTACCCATAGGACAGTTTCTGTGATTGTAGTATATTCATTGTTCTGAGCATCAGTTTAAATGTCAGGCTGGCCTCCTGACCACAACTGTTAGTCAGGGCTATCCATGGGTGGTTATAAAGCAGGCATATCTGGAAGCAAGATATGCTAATCAGGTTATTTATTTCCCTCCCAAAAAGAAAATAGTGACAAAGGTGTGTGTCTTACGGTATTTAGATAAAGCAACTCTATTGGCCAAGAGTATTTTTCGGCTTTGGGCATGTGTTAGCTTTGTATGAATTTTTTTCAATTAGTCCCCTGTATAGCCTTCACTCGGATAACACAATCTGAAAGACAAATTTATTCATTGAGATTTAGACCATCAGGAACATCTAACACAGGGGCCCTTTTACTAAGGGTCTGCGTGCGTCCGATACACGCGGCTGAAAAATAATTTTTTTTATTTTCTGCCACGCATATCGGACGCACGCCAAGTGGCATTTGGCCCGCGTAGGTCATTACCACATGAGACTTTACCGCTAGGTCAGTGGCTGGCGGTAAGGTCTCAGACCCAAAATGGACGTGCGGCAATTTTCATTTTGCCGCATGTCCATTTTCGTCAAAAATTTTAAAAAGGCCTTTTTTACAGGTGCGCTGAAAAATGATTCTGTGCACGCCCAAACCCCGCGCCTACACTACCGCAGGCCATTTTTCAGCGCACCTTAGTAAAAGGACCCCACAGAGCACTGGGAGCCATTAGGCATATGGAGCATTCAGTTTTTGTTCATAGACAACTAGTTTTGTAGAGTGACAGTATCCTGTCGTTCATAAAAAATACAAGGTCTGAAAACATGTTTATAACATACATTACCTCAAGCAAATTTTAGGTTTATTTGCAATACGTTTTTGTCTCTATACTTACACATTTTTAAAAAACAAAAAGAATTGAAAAAAAATACAAGGCCCGGTACCATTCTGTATGTATGACGAGTGGTACAGTGTCCTTGTCTTAAGCTATATGTGGGAAGAACTATCTGTACTGTGAAGTTGCGGCTTAATGAGCATATATCCAGATCGGCTACAGAAATTTAATAAGCCCCTATTGCTCAGCATTGCACGGATTGTAGATACCAGTGGGCTGATTTAATGAGGAGAATATTTGATCATGTGCCAGGCAATAGGGGTAATGACAGGACTATAACATTGGCACGGTTGGAACATCGACGGATTTTTGAGTTGCAAACTTTATGCCCACGGAATCTAAATGAAGGAACAGAGTGGATCAACAATTTGTGAATTGTACAAAATTTTTATGAACGTATAAATTGGTCAGTGAAAACATGCGATTTAAGATTTGTGTTGTGATATCAGCATGTTTCCATTTTCCCATAGTTGCTTTCGTTGTTATAAGACTGTGTGGACCTGTAGAGCATTGTGATTCGGTTCAGACTCTGAGGAACTTGAAGATTCAGCGAAACTTGAAGTCTTGAGTTGGGCACGGTGACGTCTGGACTTCAGTAATTACAGATTATTTGCTCTGCTTCAGAGGAGCTACGACATAAGCTAAATATTTGGAATGACTGTATTTTTGTAAAGCCTTTTAGTAGTTTCAAGAGAATTTTCAATGACTGCATTTTAATACCCAAATTTGCACACACAGCACAAGTCATAGTGGATTGACTCAGTGATGGTTTGGTTAAAGGAGACTAGACTATTACAGCCTTATTGAGCTGAGATTGAGAAGCTCATAACATTCTGGGAGTTTCAAGAGATTGCAATCTTATTGATTTTACTCTGTGAGGGTCTGTTTATTGAGTTAATCTTAATGAAAAATGTATATTATAAACAGGTCAGGAAGACCTTTTATTTGCTATAATATTTATCTTTGTTATTTTGATATTGTTTCATCTTCACTAGGTTAACTTGCTGAATTCAATTCATGACAATTTTCAACAGTAAGTAACTGCTTCTGAATTAAAGAATATTACAAATTTTTAAAATAAATATATATATATATCTATATCATTTTTATGTTTGCTTGTTAAATTACTATTATGTCTTATCATTATCATGTTACCCAAGATCCTTCCATAATACTCAATGTATATTTTCTTATATGCTTCCACTATTCATGATGTATTATAAGCCACATTGAGCCTGCAAAGAGGTGGGAAAATGTGGGATACAAATGCAATAAATAAATAAAATAAAATACTTTGACTTATATTCTACAATTCTGAATGAAGTACGCCTTTTACTAAGCTGTGGCAAAAAGTGGTCGTAGCACCCCCCCCCCCCCCCCCCCCCCCCGCCCACATGCTAAGGCCATGGACCTTCCCCCATCTCCCATCATATTGTGGAGTGGAAGAGTAGCCTAGTGGTTAGTGCAGTGGACTTTGATCCTGAGGAACTGAGTTCGATTCCCACTGTAGCTCCTTGTGACTCTGGGCAAGTCACTTAACCCTCTGTTGCCCCTGATACAAAATAAATACCTGAATATATGTAAACCACTTTGAATGTAGTTGCAAAAACCTCAGAAAGGTGGTATATCAAATCCCATTTCCCTTTCCCTATATGAGATTCTACATGGAATGTTGCTGTTGCTACTATTTGAGATTCTGGAATGTTGCTACTATTTGAAGATTCTACATGGAATGTTGCTACTATTGAAATTTTGGTGCTACTATTTGAGATTCTACATGGAACGTTGCTGCTGTTGCTACTATTTGAGATTCTGGAATGTTGCTACTATTTGAAGATTCTACGTGGAATGTTGCTACTATTGAAATTTTGGTACTACTATTTGAAGATTCTACATGGAACGTTGCTAGTGGAGGAGTAGCCTAGTGGTTAGTGCAGTGGACTTTGATCCTGAGGAACTGAGTTCAATTCCCACTGTAGCTCCTTGTGACTCTGGGCAAGTCACTTAACCCTCTGTTGCCCTGGTACAAAATAAGTACCTGAATATATGTAAACCGCTTTGAATGTAGTTGCAAAAACCTCAGAAAGGCGGTATGTCAAGTCCCATTTCCATTTCCATCATCCCTCTGACACCCAAACTAATGTCCCTGGTGGTCTAGTGGATCCCAACACCTCCCCCCCCCCACCACCCCACCTCGCACAAACTGCTTAAACCGGATATTTAGTGCTGAAACCTGGCATTAAATATCCAGGAATAATACTGGTGACAGCAAAACAGTCACCGTTGCTGAAACGTCTTACTTTCGGGATGGATCTTAAATATCCTGTTTCAAGCTAAATGCTGTAAATTTTCAAAAGTTTAGTTAGACATTAAGTCCATGAAATGAATTAAATGCTTGCACTGCCTATAAGCACCTAAGTGAGTTTTCAACTGCCTCAAGCACGTAACGCATGTTTTAAAGCTAAATACATTTAAGTACTTGTGCCAGCAAGATGGTGTGTACTCACATATGTGCCACATAGAGACCTTTTCACAGATATAATTTGAGTGGAGCAGGGCAGAATTGCCGTGTATGTGTATATTTTATAAAATTTTACCATTAGAACAGATATCCTCCATTACCCCCAGCTGTAAGGGACTTAAATACAATTCGGTATATGCATCTAGCTTCTCTTTCATCTGTACACGACTTTGGAATGCACTGCCGAATGCCATGAAGGCAACGCATGACTTGATACCCTTCCGGAAACTACTAAAGACTAAACTGTTCAAAAAGACTTATCAAAAGGATCCTTCATAAATGATCTGACATCTAAACTCAATTAGAACAAGTTAACAGTGAATTCTTCTATTTAACTACTTTAATGTCTTTTTTTCTTTACTGAATGTTATACATTATCCTCGATTTCAAATTCATGAAATGTGTTATATATCCGTTTACTTCTAATGCACTTCATACTTTTTTGTACTTGTTGTTAATTAATAATAATATGTATTTCTCATTCCGGAAATGGATACCACCATTTCGGCATAATGTAAGCCACATTGAGCCTGGGAAAATGTGGGATACAAATGCAGTAAATAAATAGTATTTTTGCAAAAGTAATTTGTATACCATTGGCATTAGTTTTGTGTGGCCACTTTATAAATATGCTCTTTTTTTGGACTTTTTACACAGATGCCCTTTTTAAAATTTACCTTGCCTGTGCATTAATTTGTCTGCTTAAAAATAGGTATTCTTTCACTATGGATTTGTGACATAGCTTATCATTTCAATTGCAATGTGTTAAAAGAAGCATGCTGTTCGTGTGCATAATTTGATGCCTCATTTTGGAATGAGTAAAGTTATATATATTTTGGCACATAACCCAGTATCCAAACGCAGTATAGACACAAGTTGATATTTTAAGTGGTTAACATAGGTTTTTAACCTCATCCAGAGTAGAGAGCTGCACGGGAATGGGGTTCGCGGGAATCCCGCGGGGGTGGAAGCAGTTCTGCAGGGTTTCCACGGGGACGGAAGCAGTTCTGCGGGCTTCCCACGGGGATGGAGGCAGTTCCTGTGGGGTTCCCACGGGGACGGAAGCAGTTCTGTGGGGTTCCCTTGGAAGTGTAAAGTGCACCTGCACCAGTTTCTCATCTACCGAGTATGAAGTTCTTTGAGTGCTGCCTCCTCCTCCTCTTCTTCCTTGCTTTAACAGCACAAATATGGAAAGTCTTCCATTAAGGAGGTGGTAGAGACACAAATGATGAAGGAATTCAAAAAGGCGTGGGATGACCACTTACAGGATATCCTTCCCTATCCAGTCAGTTCATATGCTTAGCTGATGTTTGCAAATCAGGCTGTGTATTTCAAAATGTGTGTTCAACTTTGCAGTTAGGAACATTACTGAAAATGGGTTCAGATGTGTGGGTCCATTCCTACTTTATTTTTTTTTATTTTTTATTTGTTTTATAGAGCTATGGCATCTTCAGGATCAAGAGAGCAATTCTTAAGACAGATGGAACAGATTGTAGAAGGGATTAAACAGAATCGAATGAAGGTAAAATGTGTTTTTCGTTTATCCTCTACAGGAACTTGGAATCATTTCAAAGATTTGTTGATAGCGGCGTGTTAAAGTAAAATTCACTAATTACTATGTTGAGATTTTGTTCAAAAACTGTCTAAAACAGCAAATTAATTTGTAGGTATCGGTTTCTTGTATAGATTTTGTATTTAGATAGTGCCATTTGTCAGGATTCTGTACATTAGTTACAGTGGTATCAAGAATAATGAGAAGGAAGAAAAGCGTGATGGACTTAAGAAGAGAATACTGTGCCAATTTGTGATTGCAATTTTTCATGGTGATGTGGACATCTGTTCACTGAAATTGCTAATCTGTCTCCCATAGGCTTTCTAGCAGAAATATGCAAAATAGTTTAGTTCAGACTAAAATTGAGTGGATTTCAGCCAAGTTGAAGTTTTGAAAAATTCAGACAGTTCTTCAAATTAGAAGGGTTAAAAAAAAAAAAAAACAACTGAGGGCCCGATATTGTAAACTACTTAATAAGAGAGGAGAGGCTTCTGCCCTGTTAAATTGTGCTGAGCAGCTCAATATATTCGCCAGGGGCGTAGCCAGGCAACAGATTTTGGGTGGGCCTAGGCAAGAAGTGGATGGGCACCAAGTGTTCTCCCCCCCCCCCCCCCCCCCCCGACCCACAACCACCAAAAAAATATCTCAGCTGGTGGAAAACTGCTTCTTTCCACCTTGGCAGTCTGCAGCAAGCATGCACTGAAAACTGAGCATGTGTAGGTGCCGGTATCGTGGAGAGTAGCTTTTTCGTTACCATCAGGGGGAAATCTTCAGCTGGCAGAGTGTGGGATCCCCACCAGCTACCGCTAAACATGTGCTACTGTTGGGTGGGCCTGAGCCCTAAGTGGGTGGGCCATGGCCCACCTAGGCCCACCTGTGGCTACACCACTGATAATCGGGCAGTACCGTTGGATTATCCTCTTAACTGGGCAGTGCCGTTGGATAATCCTCTCTGACCAACATGGACAATCGGGCGAAGCCATGAGTTATGCAATATTTAGTGGCAGAGTCTGTATAGCTAACTGAGCAAGTAGAACCACCAAAATAGTATTCCTATCTTTCACTGGTTAGCAATACAGGTGCGACACTAAATACCATATAATTTCTGGCGTAGTTAACAATGTGGGCTACCATTAAGACATGCTATTTTAGCACAGATTCCATTTTATGCAATAAGACCTAGTTACTAATAAGTAGGGTTAACAGAAAAATAATGTTTTTTAACGATAATTCATGTTGAGAACTTTCCCCTTTAGTGCCACTGCCCGGATATGACCCGGTACTGAATATCTCAGTCTAAACTAGCCAGAAGAGATTAGCGTTTAAAAAAAAAAAAACCCACTGCTACTGGCTGAACATTGACCTGTGAATTTTTAGCCATAAAACAGAGAAATCTGCTGAAATCCAATGTACAGCAAGTTGTAGGTAAATCTGGCAGTGAATTTCTGTGGATTCACTTCTGAGCCTGCTAACCCCACCACCTTTTTTCCTTCAGAAAAGGTTCACAAATCAATTTGACAGAGCCACAGAGTTTCCAAAATTGAGCCACCATTCTATGCTTTAATTAGTTTTTCCATAAACAGCTTTAATACACGGACCCCTAATTTGCAAGCCTATTCCGAAATTGTTTACACAGCCCTGTTAATGACTAGCAACCAATACTGAGCTAGAGACTAATGGTGCAGGATCTCTGTGCCAATCCATTAGATACTATGCCTTTTATTCAACCAGCCAGTGTGCTCGACTCTAGTCTTCTCTTCAAGAATTGGATTCAGTGAACCAGGGCAAAGTTAAAGCAAAAAGAGATTGTGCTGTATTATGTACTGGTTGTACAAAATTGCTGAAGGGATGTAGCCAACCATATAGTTCTAAAGCCAAAGGATAGGCCCCAAAGCAGAGATCAGTGTCACTCACATAGCTTGCATCAGGTACTGTCTTTCAGCTCTTGAGCATGCAATCAAGAGAATATGGTACTTGGGAGTGTTCTGGAGGCTACAAGTTGATGCCCATAGTGCATCTTCACTACAGTGGTCTCAGAGATCCTGCTTCAGGCTCTCAGCAATACTAAATACTCTGAAGAAAGCGAACCAGTCTTGTAAGACCCATCAGCATTTTGAATCTATAGAAGGGAATAGCAGAAGCAGTTGCTCAGCATGTAATGGCATGCATTGACTAACTCCTCCGTATTTGGAGTGCTACCTTTGGACACCGATAATTTAGGCATAGATATTGGCACCAAAACATAAGAATAGCCATATTGGGTCAGACCAATGGTCCATTAAGCTCAGTATCCTGTTTCCAACAGTGGCCAAGCCAGGTTACAAGTACCTGGCAAAAACTCAAATAGTGGCAACATTCCATGCTACCAATCCCAGGGCAAGCAGTAGCTTCCCCATATCTGTCTCAATAGCAGACTATGGACATTTCCTCCAGGAACTTGTCCAAACCTTTTTTAAAACCAGATATGCTAACTGTAGTTACTACATCCTCCGGCAAAGAGTTCCACAGCGTAACTATTAGTTGAGTGAAAAAATATTTTCTCCTATTTGTTTTAAAAGTATTTTCATGTAACTTCCTTGAGTGTCCCCTAGTCGTTCTACTTTTGGAAAAAGTAAAAAATCGATTCATTTCTACTTGTTCTACACCACTCAGGATTTTGTAGACCTCAATTATATTTCCCCTCATCCGTCTCTTTTCCAAGCAAAAGAGCCCTAACCTCTTTAGCCTTTCCTCATATGAGACTAGTTGCAACCCTATTATCATTTTGGTCGCTCTCCTTTGAACCTTTTCTAATTCCGCTATATCTTTTTTTGAGATACGGCGACCAGAACTGAATGCAGTATTCAAAGTGAGGTTGCACCATGGAGTGATACAGAGGCATTATAGTATTTTCGGTCTTATTTACCATCCCTTTCCTAATAATTCCTAGCATCATGTTTGCTTTTTTGGCCACCACCACACACTGGACAGAAGATTTCAGCATTTTATTTATAACGACACCTAGATCTTTTCTTGGGTGATGACCCCCAAGGTGGACCCTAGCATCAGGTAACTGATTTGGATTATTTTTCCCAATGTGCATCACCTTGCATTTGTCTACATTAAATTTAATCTACCATTTGGATGTCCAGTCTTCCAATTTCCTAAGATTTTCCTGCAATTTTTCACAGTCCGCATGTGTTTTAATAACCTTGAATAGGTTTGTGTTATCTGCAAATGTAATCACCTCACTCATCGTTCTGATTTCCAGATCATTTATAAATATGTTAAATAACACCAGTTCCGGTACTGATTCCTGCGGCACTCCACTATTCACACACCTCCATTGACAGAAATGGCCTTTTAACCCTACCCTTTGTTTTCTGTCCAATATCCTATTCCTAATCCACACCAGAACATTGCCTCCTATCCCATGACTCTTTAATTTTCTCAGGAGTCTCTCATGAGCAACTTTGTCAAAAGCTTTCTGAAAATCTAGATACACTGCATCAACCAGCTCACCTTCATCCACATGTTTATTTACGCCTCTAAAGAAATGAATCAACTTGATGAGGCAAGACATCCCTTGGCTAAACCTATGCTGACTCTGTCCAATTAAACCATGTTTGTTTTTGTGTTCCATAATTTTATTCTTTATATTAATTTCCACTATTTTATCAGACATTGACGTCACCCTGATCACCCCTGGACCCTTTTTAAAAATCAGCATTACATTGTCCACCTTCAAATCGTCAGGTGCTACAGACAATTTTAATGACAGGTTACATATTACTAACAGCAGATCAGCAATTTCATGCTTGAGTTCTTTGAGTAACCTTGGATGTATTCCATCCGGTCCAGGTGATTTACTACTCTTTAGTTGTTTGATTTGGCTCAGTTCATCTTCCAGGTTCACCGAGATTTCTTTCAGTTCCTCTGCATCATCACCCTTGAAAACCATTTCCAGTACAGGTAGATCTTTTACATCTTCTTCTGTAAAGACCGAAGCAAAGAATTCATTCAGCTTCTTTGCTATAGCTTTGTCCTCCCTGAGTGTACCTTTTGCTTCTTCATGATCTAATGGTCGCATGGATTTCCTCGCAGGCTTTCTGCTTCTGATGTACCTGAAAAAGTAGTTACTGTGAGTTTTAGCTTCTGCAGCAAGTTTCTCTTCATATTCTCTTTTAGCCTTCTTTATCAGTGCTTTGCATCTGCTTGCCAGTGCTTATGTTGTTTGTTATTTGGATCCTTTTTCCATTCTTTGAAGAACGTTCTTTTGGCTGTAATAGCCTCTTTCTATTTTTCTATTCTTTGAAGAGTATAATAATAGTAAAATGAACAAGTAGAGATGTAGAATGAAAGAGGAAAACTTGAAAGCTGCAAATTGAGACCTAATAATAGGACTACCATGAAACGGGGTAAAAAATATACACATTTAACAGCACTGAAATTCAAATAACAGAGATATAATACGATGTAAGCATAATAGTGATGGAATATCTAATAAGCACACAATTAGAACATTCAGATAACATTGCTATGATACTAATGCTTTTTTTTACAATACAGCTTACCGTATAGCTGAGGGGCCAAGTGCAGACATATACATGGGGACAAGATGTGTGGTACTGAGTGAGTTGGGATAATTAAGTGGGTGGCTAAACTAAAGGCAAGTTCTTTGTACAGTTAATCAAGATATAAGGAACTGTTCTAAGTTACAGTGGGTTAAGCAAGCTAGTCCAGGTGCAGAATGGGTGTATAGGCAGTCACCCTATGTATTAAAGGCTTGGGAGAAGAGCCGGGCTTTTACCTGCTTCCTCAGGTAGAGGTAGTCTCAAGTTATACACAGCCCCTCTTGGAATAAATTTCAAAGCGTGGGGGCTACTCCTGAGAAGGCTCGCTGGCGGGTATCCCATCGTACAATTTATTGTGATGAGGGGACAGATAGCTCCTTGAGAGGATCTTTTAACCATACTGGCTGTTGTTTTCTCTTCTTTCCACCTTTGTAAATATGGTTGTGAGAGTGCATAAGAGATTCACAGAGTGTATAGTTTTAGAACGAAGGTGTTGTGAATCGGATCTAACTTTGAAACACTACTAAGGTTTTAGCCAGACAGAAGTATTAAAAGATACACACACAAAAGTCCCTTTTCCCCAATGTAGGGAGAAGGCATCAAGGGCTAGTCTGCTTTCTGAGCCCTTTCTGGAAAAGAATACTGGCTTGTATTTGTTATGAGCCATTGCAAACAGATCTTTGAGGTTCCCAACCAAAAGAACTTAATAGAACTCAGATAAGAGAAGGAACAGTGATTCTTGTAGGATCTCTTGGCTGAGGCAGATTTTGTACACAGTTCCTTGGGATTTTAAGCAATCAGATTGGGCATTTTTCCAGCCCTGAAAATGCAAAACCAACCCTTCATCCTCATGGTTTGATTGTTGAGAGTACTTTTCAATTCAATCAGTTGTCCTTCAGCATTTTTCCCCAAACCATAAAAACATATGGTCCATCAAGCCCAGTATCCTGTGTCCAGCAGTGGCCAATCCAGGTCACAAATACCTGGAAAGACCCAGAACAGCAAAACAGATTTTATGCTGCTTTTCCTAGAAATAAGCAGTGGACTTTCCCAGAAAATGGTGGCGCTGGATATATATTTTCAGTAGTGATTACTGTTTTTTGAAAGAAAAAAAAAGACACTGTTTAGCTAACGGACTTTATGATATTTAGCGTGTTAGATCCCTTGTGGATCTGCTAGGTTTTGAATTTTTTTTTTTTTGATATATATGAAAACAAATAAAGAAAAGGGAGGGGAACAATGGAAGGAGTTTTAATGATGTATAGAGCTATTCAAGTGAGTCATATTTGCAGCATTACTCACGGAGCCTAAGTTCGACTGTGGCTTACAGATGGCAATAAAGCTAAACATAGGTAGAAAACAGAGTAGGGTTAAATGGTCAGTATCCTCAATGGAGAAGGCTAGCTAGTGGGGTTCTGAGTGGAGGAGTAACCTACTGGTTAGTGCAGTGGACTTTGATCCTGGGGAACTGAGTTTGATTCCCACTGCAGCTCCTTGTGACTCTGGGCAAGTCACTTAACCCTCCATTGCCCCTGGTACAAAAACTAAGTATCTGAATATATGTAAACCGCTTTGAATGTAGTTGCAAAAAACCTCAGAAAGGCAGTATATCAAGTCCCATTTCCCTTTCTGCAGGGGACTGTGCTAGGACCGCTGCTTTTTAACATATTTATAATTGATCTAGAGATGGGAATAGCTAGTGAATTAAATTTGCTGATGACACAAAGTTATTCGCAAGACGATTGTGAAAAAGTGCAAGAGGACCTTACGAGACTGGGCATCCAAATGGCAGTTGAGTTCATGTGAGCAGTGCAAAGTGATGCATGTAGGAAAGAGGAACCCAAACCATAGTTGCGTGATGCAAGGTTTCTCATTAGGAGTCACCGGCCAAGAAAAGAATGTAGTTGTTATCGTTGATGATATGTTGAAACCCTCTGCTCAATGTGCAGTGACAGATAAGAAAGCAAATAGAATGTTAGGAATTATTAGGAAAGGAATGGAAAACAAAACTGAGAATGTTATAATTCCTTTGTATTGCTCCATGGAGCGTCCGCACCTTGAATACTGTGTGCAGGTCACCACATCTCAGAAAAAATATAGTGGAATTAGAAAAAGTATAGAGAAGGGCAACGAAAATGATAAAGGGGATGGGGCAAATTCCCTATAAGGAAAGGCTAAAGCAGCTTGTCAGGCTTCTTACGGAAGCACAGGGTTTGTGAGCCCTTGGACCACTGCCGTGGAGCAGCAGTGGCAGGCAAAACCACCCCCAAACCAGAGGCAAGGACTGGAACCCCAGACTGGAGTTGCAGCAGAGGCAAACAAGCTGGGACAGGCAGAGCAAGAACAGCTAGACTTCACCTGCGCTTGACCGCCGTTCGCAGGCGGCCGGCAGGACTTACAGGACAGGGCAGGAACTGGATACCAACAGGAAACACACAACAAAGTCAGGACTAAAAGCTGCCAGGCAGCCACTAAGACAGAAACCCAGACAGATGAGAGTCAGGACTGAAAGCTGCCAAGCAGCCACTAAAAAGGAACACAGACACAACACAAGGAAATGCAGACCAGAAACAAGACTAGGAACTAAGCAATAAAACCAAAGCTAACTACACACAAACAGACTAGAACTGGACTAGGCAGAAGTGCACAGAGCACACCCACATACCAGGGACCTTAGATGATGCAAAGGCAAACACAGAAATTTCCAGGTGGCTAATAAAGCCCATCAGCAGCTGAAGTTCAGCTGCAGGAATCACAAGGCAGCTACAGGTGCTGTTCAGGCACAAACAAGAAAAGCAAGTCTGGCAGCCTGGAAGATCCGGACCGGACTGGGCTGAAGTCTGGAACGTGTGACAGTTCGTAGCAGCCATCGGTTCAGGCCACCAGAGGGCGAGGTGAGCACAGACAAGGAAACAGTCACCACCTTGACACAGCTAGAGCTCTTGAGCTTGAAGAAGAGGCGGCTGAGGGGAAATAAGATGGAGGTATATAAAATTTTGAGTGGAGATGAACAGGTAGATGTGAATTGCTTATTTACTCTTTCCAAAAATACTAGGACTAGGGGGCACGCAAAGAAACTACTAAGTAGTAAATTCAAAACGGATTGGTGAAAATACTTCTTCACTCAATGTGTAATTAAACTCTGGAATTCATTGCCAGAGAATGTGGTAATAGCAGTTAGCTTAGCAGGGTTTTAAAAAGGCCTGAATAATTTCCTAAATGTCCATAAGCAGCATCAAATCTGTTTTACTGTTCCGGTATCTTGCCAGGTACTTGTTACTTGGATTAGCCACTGTTGGAAACAGGATGCTGGGCTTGATGTACCTTTGGTCTGTCCCAGTGTGGCAGTGCTTTGTTCTTATGTTCTTAAGCCTTGCACATTCTAGATTGTAAAAGTACCTTTGTGTTCTATCTGGAATGGAAGAAACATCTTTGAAAGTTCACCCAGTGTTTTTGATCTCAGGAAGCTTGAGGTTCCAGTTTCAAAAGATAGTTAATTTCATATCATTCACTTATGCACCAGTTGGTTTGACCTTAAAGGGACATGTCAGAACTAGGACTGTGTTGGTGGCTAATTTCAGGTTAATCGCTAAGAAAGTTTCTCGAAAGCACACCAATATCCATTGCTGCCTGATCGTGAGCTACTGGTGCAACAGTAGATTTGGTAAATCTATCCATCAGGGTCTTTTTGAGGGTTAGAGCCTGCATTCAGCCTGTCCCTGGGGCACAATTTTATAATCTCTGTCTATCTTGCCCAAAAAAAGAGGTGTTCTCAGGTGCTTTTCAGAAACTAGAAAGCACTGGAAGTGTCAGAGTTTCACTGTGCAACAGCGAGTCGGCACACGTGTGCAACTGATGGTCTGCTGTATTTAGATAGCACATGTTACAGGTGATCTCTTGAAAAAAAATATTGCTTTAGTGTTAGAAAAAAAAGCATATCATAAGAATAATAATGGGTGTTTAATGTAGCTACAAATAAAATCACACTTCAGGGAGAGTATTCCCCTAGATTGATTTCTGTTGCATGTAAATTCCTTCAATAAAAGCCAGTTAACAATAATGGTCTATTAAGCAATCTTAAACATTTTTAAACAGACGTTTGGGATTTCCAGTGCACTTACTTCAAAAGTAAATTGTAATTTATCTAAATTCTGATTGACTTTTTTACTCAACAAATAAGAGGATAAGAGAGTATGTAAATCACAAAAACAAAAGCAAAACCTCTCTTCCATATCATCATGCTGATCAATCCATAGACTGGTGGGTTGTGTCCATCTACCAGCAGGTGGAGATAGAGAGCAAACTTTTGCCTCCCTATATGTGGTCATGTGCTGCCGGAAACTCCTCAGTATGTTCTCTATCTTAGCAGGTGGTGGTCACACACAGCAGCAGCTCTGGCTAGGCCTCCAAGCCTAATTTTTAGGTTTTGTTGAGTGCCTGGGGTTGAGGGCTCTTCTTGAGCAAGTGCAAACCTGGTGGCGCCAGGTCCCTCCTTTTCTCCCCCCTCCCGCTGGCTCCATTAAAAAAAAAAAAAAAAATTTTGAACGTCCTTAAAGGCGTTTATTTCGACGTTTATTTAAACGTTTATTGCAGCTACTCACTGGGACACCAGGTCGTTACAGCTCGGAGCGGAAAGCAGGTAATTTTTACCTTTTTATAGCGGGCAGGGGGTTCCCCGATTGATCTCCTCGTGGCCTATGGCGTCGGAGGGCGAGGGCGCAAAGAGTCGCTCCCCGGATCGCTTGTGCGCTTCTAGAGGGGATGCGGGGGTCTTAAAGTCTGATTCGCCCTTGTTGGGTGACAGTTTCGTGACTGATGAGTGTCCCGGTCCTTCCTCCGGTGTGGCGGTTTTTCCCGCCATAAACGCCCATCCCCCGCTGCTCGCCTCCGCCATCTTGGACGGCCACGCGGCTCGGACGGCTTCTTCTTGGGCCGCCCTTGAGGTGGGAGACGTTAATGCCATGAACGCCCTTAATTTGGGCGACGGCACAAAAGCGGCTAAACTTAAGCGCCGTTCTTCCCGCGCGGCTCCTTCGCGGAGTGTCGCGCCGGACGCCATTTTGGATGCGCAGCATGTCTCTCCCCCGCTCTTGCGAGCGCCGGTTGAGAGTGCGTCTAGGGCTGTAGCCCAGGCTGCGGAAGTGCACAGTCTGGGGGGTTTCTCCCCCGAGTTTGTTTTGCTGCTGCATCAGGCCTTCCTTATGCAAAACGCTGCCCCTGCTCCCTCGTCTGGTAAAGAGGTTGAGGCCCCCGGAGGTAAACGCCCTCGGGTTGATTCCCAGGCCTTGGAGGACTTTGTCTCCTCCGATGTAGATGAGGGCAGCGTTTCTGAGTTCTCCCAACGGTCCTTTGCGGATTCCTTGGAGGAGACGGATCCCCGCTCGGATGGAGCGGATGACCCCTCTGCAGCGCGGCTCTTTAGCTCAGAGGATCTGCCCAACCTGTTAGTGCAGGCCATGGACATTTTGAAGATTTCCTCTCCGGAGGACGTCTCTCCCTCAGCCCCTGTTGGTTCTGCCATTATGCTGGGGACGAAGCGCCCGCCTAGAACCTTCCACGTGCATGATGCTATGCACACCTTAATTTCGGCTCAGTGGGATGTCCCGGAAGCGAGCCTTAAAGTGGCTAGGGCTATGTCCCGCCTCTATCCTTTGCCTGAAAGTGAACGTGAGGCCTATCTGTGGCCTACCGTGGATTCTTTAATCACTGCGGTGACTAAGAAAACGGCGTTGCCGGTGGAAGGTGGCACGGCCCTAAAGGACGCCCAAGACAGAAGATTGGAGGCGGCCTTAAGGTCGTCCTTTGAGGCGGCTGCTTTAAGTTTGCAGGCCTCAGTTTGCGGCTCCTATGTGGCCAGGGCGTGCCTGACTATGGTGCAGCGGGCTTCCCCCTCGGATCATTCCTTGAGGGCTGATTGGCCGGCCCTGGAATCGGGCTTGGCCTATTTGGCAGACTTGCTGTATGATGTCTTGAGGGCCTCAGCTAAAGGCATGGCTCAGACAATCTCTGCGCGGCGGTGGCTTTGGCTGAAGCATTGGTCTGCTGACCACGCCTCTAAGTCCCGCCTGGCTAAATTGCCTTTTTAGGCAAGCTGCTCTTTGGGGTCGAGCTGGACAAAATCGTGACCGATCTCGGCACGTCTAAGGGCAAGAAGTTACCAGAGGTCAGGGCTCAGGCTAGTACTCGCCCCGGTACCTCCAGAGGACGGTTTCAGGAAGCCCGTCGGTACCGCCCGGGCAGGTCGGGCTCTTCTGCCTCCTCTTCCTTCAAGAGGAACTTCTCCCCCAAGCAGCATTCCTTTCGCAGAGACCGCCGTCCCGGAGGTGCTCCCTCCGGTCCTCCCCCAGGGTCTCGTACCCAATGACGGGGCCTTGGTCCACGCCCCAGTGCAGATTGGAGGACGGCTGTCCTCGTTTCTGGGCGAGTGGACCACAATAACTTCAGACACTTGGGTGCTGGAAGTCATCAGAGACGGCTACAAGCTAGAGTTCTGCCGACCCTTAAGAGACGGGTTTGTACTCTCTCCCTGCAAGTCTCCGGTCAAAGCTGTGGCAGTGCAGCAGACCTTGGACAATCTGATCCGCCTGGGTGCGGTCGTTCTGGTGCCAGAAAATCAGCTTGGCAAGGGACGTTACTCCATTTACTTTGTGGTACCAAAGAAAGGAGGTTCTGTACGGCCTATCCTCGACCTCAAAGGGGTCAATCGGGCCTTGAAAGTTCGGCACTTTCGCATGGAGACTCTCCGCTCTGTTATAGCAGCAGTGAAGGCAGGGGAGTACCTGGCATCCTTGGACATCAAGGAAGCGTACTTGCATATTCCCATCTGGCCTCCTCATCAACGCTTTCTGCATTTTGCAGTACTGGGCCGACACTTCCAGTTCAGAGCCCTCCCATTCGGGTTGGCTACTGCTCCGCGGACCTTCTCCAAAGTAATGGTGGTCATCACGGCCTTCCTGAGGAAGGAAGGAGTACAAGTCCATCCTTATCTGGACGACTGGTTGATCCGAGCCCCCTCCTATGCAGAGTGCGGCAAGGCTGTGAACCGAGTGGTTGCTCTTTTGAGCTCCCTGGGGTGGATCATCAACTGGGAGAAAAGCCAGCTGCACCCAACTCAGTCCCTGGAGTATCTGGGAGTTCGATTTGACACCCAAGTGGGCAGAGTGTTCCTGCCAGACAATCGGATTGTCAAGCTTCAGGCTCAGGTGGACCAGTTCCTAGTAGCCTCTCCTCTTCGGGCTTGGGACTATGTGCAGCTGTTGGGCTCTATGACGGCCACGATGGAAGTAGTGCCCTGGGCCAGGGCTCATATGAGACCACTACAACACTCTCTGCTGCAGCGCTGGACTCCGATGTCGGAGGATTATGCTGTGCGCCTTCCCTTGGACCCAGCAGTGCGCAAGGCGCTGAGCTGGTGGACGCAGACAGACAAGTTGTCTGCAGGAATGCCTCTGGTGACCCCAGAGTGGATTGTCGTCACGACGGACGCCTCTTTGTCGGGCTGGGGAGCCCACTGCTTGGGAAGGACAGCGCAGGGGCTCTGGTCTCCTGCAGAGGCAAAGTGGTCTATCAACCTCCTGGAACTCAGAGCCATTCGGTTGGCGCTTTTGGAGTTCATCCCGGTACTGGCGTTGAAGCCAGTACGGGTCCTGTCGGACAATGCCACGGCTGTGGCCTATGTCAACCGCCAGGGAGGTACCAAGAGCGCCCCTCTAGCTAAGGAGGCCATGAATCTATGCCAGTGGGCGCAAGCGAACCTGGAACAGCTGTCAGCGGCCCACATTGCCGGAGTCATGAATGTCAAGGCGGACTTTCTCAGTCGCCATACCTTGGAGCCCGGAGAGTGGCAGCTATCTGCTCAGGCGTTCTTGGGCATCACGAAGCGCTGGGGCCAGCCGAGCCTAGATCTGATGGCGTCATCGGCCAATTGCCAAGTGCCGTGCTTTTTCAGCAGAGGACGGGACCCTCGATCCCTGGGAGTAGATGCTCTTCTCCAACAGTGGCCGACACAAGAGCTCCTCTATGTGTTCCCGCCCTGGCCCATGTTGGGCAGGGTGCTAGACCGGGTGGCAAAGCATCCGGGCCTGGTAATCCTGGTGGGTCCGGATTGGCCCAGACGTCCCTGGTATGCGGACTTGATCAGGCTCTCAGTCGACGATCCTCTGCGGCTGCCAGTGGAGCAGGGTCTGTTACATCAGGGTCCCGTGGTGATGGAGGATCCCTCCCCCTTTGGTCTTACGGCCTAGCTATTGAGCGGCAGCGTCTGAGGAAGAAGGGCTTCTCAGACAAGGTCATCGCCACTATGCTGAGAGCGAGGAAGCGCTCTACTTCTACTGCTTACGCCAGGGTTTGGCGTACCTTTGCAGCGTGGTGTGAAACAGGCTCATGTTCTCCATTCACTGCTCCAATTTCTTCAGTGTTGGCGTTCCTGCAAGAAGGTCTGGAGAAAGGCCTGTCGCTCAGTTCCCTTAAAGTCCAGGTAGCGGCCCTGGCTTGCTTCAGGGGCCGCCTGAAGGGTGCTTCCCTGGCTTCGCAGCCAGATGTGGTGCGTTTTCTCAAGGGAGTTAATCACCTGCGCCCTCCTCTGCACTCGGTGGTGCCTGCGTGGAATCTCAACCTGGTGCTAAGAGCATTACAGAAGCCGCCTTTTGAACCCTTGTCGAGGGCATCTCTGAAAGACCTGACGTTGAAAGCAGTGTTTTTGGTGGCTATCACTTCAGCCAGAAGAGTTTCCGAGCTCCAGGCACTCTCATGTCGAGAGCCTTTTCTGCAGTTCACTGAGGCAGGAGTGACTATTCGCACAGTGCCTTCCTTCCTGCCCAAGATTGTTTCTCGCTTCCATGTGAATCAGCAGCTCTGTCTCCCTTCCTTTCGTAGGGAGGACTACCCAGAGGAATACTCTGCTCTCAAATATCTGGATCGGGATCAGTATTGGAGTGGCCTAGTGGTTAGGGTGGTGGACTTTGGTCCTGGGGAACTGAGGGACTGAGTTCGATTCCCACTTCAGGCACAGGCAGCTCCTTGTGACTCTGGGCAAGTCACTTAACCCTCCATTGCTCCATGTAAGCCGCATTGAGCCTGCCATGAGTGGGAAAGTGCGGGGTACAAATGTAACAAAAAAAAAAAAATTGAGAAGGAAGGGACAGTGCTTGCAATCCGTATCGATCATCCAGAAGGGTACATCTATACGAAGAACATCCCTGCTGAGCATGGCTCCCAAGAATAGGAAAGCCAACAGAACGGGGCAACGGAAGGGTCGGTGTTTTGTATTGGTTGTGTAGAATCCCGGGAACCGCAGGTGTAGGATCGTTTTGCCCGGCGCTTCGAGGAGGGATTTGAGGGCGGACGTAGGAGGTGGGTGTGGTTAGGCATTGGAGCGCTCATTGCATTGCCTGCCGCTGTTCCTGCCTGTAACAATGTCGGGAGTGATGTCATCACTCTTCATTTATATAGTAGGATATCAACCTAAGCGTTTATTGTACTTCTGTATTATGTACTAGACTTCTACAAATCTAAATTTTGTAACTGCCTTTTTAGCAATATGTAAAGCCACATTGAACCTGCCATACGGTGGGAAAATGTGGGATACAAATGCAATAAACAAATAAATGTGGTAAAAATAAACACTTAGCTTTTAAATTAGTTGAAGACACAAATGTGCATAGTCAGTCACTGTGGCCAAAGTTTCACTACTGTGGGCTGTTTCAAGGTGTAAACAGTAAAACTGGGTGATTTGAAGATGAGTTGTGTGCTCTCTTTTACTGGTTAAGTACATAAGTAATGCCATACTGGGAAAAGACCAAGGGTCCAGCGAGCCCAGCATCCTGTCCACGACAGCGGCCAATCCAGGCCAAGGGCACCTGGCAAGCTTCCTAAACGTACAAACATTCTATACAATCAAGCCATTGTGACATCACTAATGAGGTTGGCTCTTATTGGTGGAATGAGCCACTATGACATCACAATAGGTTAAATCACTGCTCTAAGTAATAAAGGTGAGCCAAGTAGAGGACATAAGTACATAAGTAATGCCACACTGGGAAAAGACCAAGGGTCCAGCGAGCCCAGCAACCTGTCCACGACAGCGGCCAATCCAGGCCAAGGGCACCTGGCAAGCTTCCCAAATGTACAAACATTCTATACAATCAAGCCATTGTGACATCACTAATGAGGTTGGCTCTTATTGGTGGAATGAGCCACTATGACATCACAATAGGTTAAATCACTGCTCTAAGTAATAAAGGTGAGCCAAGTAGAGGACATAAGTACATAAGTAATGCCACACTGGGAAAAGACCAAGGGTCCATCGAGCCCAGCATCCTGTCCACGGTTGGTCACGCACGCCTTGAAACAGCCCAAGGTAGCGAAATTTTGGCCACAGTTGGTGTAACTGATTCTCTATGCATGTTTGTGTCTTCAACTAATTTATATTTAAACGTTTTTTATTGATGATCAGACATTTTAAACAAAATTATAGAAAGCGAACAGATTAAAGTCATAACAATACAGCGTATGCATTTATATACATCTTAATTGTTTCATCAGTGATCATCAATTTTTTTTATAACAGTAACTCCCCTTCAACTATCTCCCTCCCCTCCCCCCCCCCCCCCCCCCCCCCCTAGCCTCTACTCTGAGCTCCTTACTTCATGGTATCATCTTTCAAAATCCAACGTCAATCTATACCTAATTACACAAGGAGTATATGTCGACTGAGTTCTTCTCAAATTAGGGTTTACCTAAATTATTGAGTACTGCACTTCTTGCTTTATGAGAGATATTTTGTAAGTATGGATTCCATATAGTTATAAAATGCTTCCTTCTCTTTGGGCTGTTAAAGGCCGATCTGGCCTCCCAGAGCATTAGCTCATGGAATCTGTTCCTCCAGAGCCACACTGAGGGTGGCTCCGCCTGTGTCCAGTGCCTGAGTATACATTTCTTCCCCACTGCGTATGCCTTACAGAAAAGTAACTCCAAATTTTTATTTGAAATTCCATATGCATTATTTTTATTCAAAAGTACCAAGTGTCTTTTTTACCACATTTTCGGATGGATCCATGAAAAATTAAACTTCCTGTGGAGTTTTAGCAAGATTTAATGAGAGAGAGTTTTTTTAATGCCGATGATGAGAGTTTGACCCAGTTTATATCCTCTTTACCCTGCTAACGTTTATTGGGTGCAGAGGCTTTTTCCCTTTCTTATAAATTGTTTGCACTTCACAGGAGAATATAGTATTACAATAAGTACTTTGCAGATTATACTTTGCTTTTGTTTTTGTGACTTTTTTACTCTGCATTTTTTATGGAATAAAAGCAGTAACCACACAATTTTTTTCCCTCAAAATGATGTAGCTTGGAATATCTACAGCCATCTTGTCAGTAACACACGTGAGTGAAGACTAGGCCTGATTATGATAATTTCCTTGACAAAATACACGACTAGTAATTATAGGTCTGCTCTGTGTAGCATCATTTATCAAAGCCTGCAATCTGTCACAAACCTTGGATGTATTTGCAGGGCTGTTGTGATTGTTGCTTGCCAAGACCAGTTTCTCCTAGCGAATATAAAAACATTTTAGAGGGGTTATTTGTTCATCCAAATTATCTACACAATATATTTTTGCAGTCATATGAAAAAAAAAATAGTAAAACCAGTCATAAATCATTTGGAACATTTTCTTGTATTGATCTCTCGGTCTGCCAAAATCAGATGAAAGTGAAAGCATGAGATTTCGAATTAATGTACTGTATGGTTTCTGCAATCTGAGTGTCATTAAATAACTGATTGCTGAATTGTTAGAATGACATTAGAATGTACTGATACGTTTTAAGCATGTTTAGTGTCTATGATGCAGGGTAATTATACACAGAAATTGATTCGGTTACAGAGAGTAAATATAAGGGCGCTATGGGACGTTAGCAGGCATCTGATGGGCTGGGGCTTATGTTTATATAAGAATAAGAAATATGGGCACTTCAGACACTGATATTTATACCACAGAATAAGTAATTTATTTATTACCCTGCTATAAAGAATACAGTTCAACCCATTCTTATACTTACCTAGTCTCTTATGCATCTCTCTCTCTCCCCCTCTCTGGTTTAAAAGTCCTTATACTTTGGCCAGTGGTGAAATCCTTCACAATGTTGCCTCTTCATTTGGGTTTTCTTCTTTGTGGGCAGAGGTCTGGCTAGCTTCCCATTGGCATCCAATTGGTGCAGCCTTAGTAACAATGTGTTATGACCTTTTATCTAGGACATTGCACCTGTGTCTGTCTTCCCAGGCCAGTCCCCACCTTGCCACATGGGTGTTATCATAATGCAGTTTGTTAAAAGCTCCTTCTGGCTCTTGTTATTTATTGCTTGCATGCTGGAAAATTTCCTGAAGAGCCCCATACAGTATTCCCTTTTGAAGTCTAGTTCAAATAATCAAACCAGATTACCTTGGCCTAACTTCTGCCTAATACTGATCTTTATATAGATAGAGAGATAGATAGATAGATAAAGATAGATAGATAAAGAGATATATATATATATATATATATATATTACAACCAAGCTTTATCATTGCATTCTCCAAGGACAAGCAGGACACTTAAAATCCTCACAATATGGATGATGTCATCTAACAGAACCTAGCACAGGAGCTCTACTCCAG